>NC_136109.1:6253312-6966230 GCF_965212315.1 Lampetra planeri
GAGAGAGGTACTGGTTGTGTGAGAGAGAGGTACTGGTTGTGTGAGAGAGGTACTGGTTGTGTGAGAGAGAGGTACTGGTTCTGTGAGAGAGGTACTGGTTGTGTGAGAGAGAGGTACTGGTTGTGAGAGAGAGGTACTGGTTGTGCGAGAGAGAGGTACTGGTTGTGTGTGAGAGAGGTACTGGTTGTGAGAGAGAGGTACTGGTTGTGAGAAAGAGAGGTACTGGTTGTGCGAGAGAGAGGTACTGGTTGTGTGAGAGAGGTACTGGTTGTGTGAGAGAGGTACTGGTTGTGTGAGAGAGGTACTGGTTGTGAGAGAGAGGTACTGGTTGCGTGAGAGAGGTACTGGTTGTGTGAGAGAGGTACTGGTTGTGTGTGAGAGGTACTGGTTGTGTTAGAGAGAGGTACTGGTTGTGAGAGAGAGGTACTGGTTGTGTGAGAGAGGTACTGGTTGTGAGAGAGAGGTACTGGTTGTGAGAGAGAGAGGTACTGGTTGTGCGAGAGAGAGGTACTGGTTTTGAGAGAGAGGTACTGGTTGTGTGAGAGAGGTACTGGTTGTGTGAGAGAGGTACTGGTTGTGTGAGAGAGGCACTGGTTGTGTGAGAGAGGTACTGGTTGTGAGAGAGAGGTACTGGTTGCGTGAGAGAGGTTCTGGTTGTGTGAGAGAGGTACTGGTTGTGTGTGAGAGGTACTGGTTGTGTTAGAGAGAGGTACTGGTTGTGAGATAGGTACTGGTTGTGTGAGAGAGGTACTGGTTGTGTGAGAGAGGTACTGGTTGTGAGAGAGAGGCACTGGTTGTGTGAGAGAGGTACTGGTTGTGTGAGAGAGGTACTGGTTGTGAGAGGTACTGGTTGTATGAGAGAGGTACTGGTTGTGTGAGAAAGGTACTGGTTGTGTGAGAAAGGTACTGGTTGCGTGAGAGAGGTACTGGTTGTGTGAGAAAGGTACTGGTTGTGTGATAGAGGTACTGGTTGTGAGAGAGAGGTACTGGTTGTGTGAGAGAGGCACTGGTTGTGTGAGAGAGGCACTGGTTGTGTGAGAGAGGTACTGGTTGTGTGAGAAAGGTACTGGTTGTGTGAGAGAGGTACTGGTTGTGTGAGAGAGAGGTAATGGTTGTGAGAGAGGTACTGGTTGTGATAGAGAGGTACTGGTTGTGAGAGAGAAGTACTGGATGTGTGAGAGAGGTACTGGTTGTGTGAGAAAGAGGTAATGGTTGTGTGAGAAAGAGGTACTGGTTGTGAGAGAGGTACTGGTTGTGAGAGAGGGGTACTGGTTGTGAGAGAGAAGTACTGGTTGTGTGAGAGAGGGGTACTGGTTGTGTGAGAGAGGTACTGGTTGTGAGAGAGAAGTACTGGTTGTGTGAGAGAGGTACTGGTTGTGTGAGAGAGAGGTACTGGTTGTGTGAGAGAGAGGTACTGGTTGTGTGAGAGAGAGGTACTGGTTGTGTGAGAGAGGTACTGGTTGTGAGAGAGAGGTACTGGTTGTGTGGGAGAGAGGTACTGGTTGTGTGAGAGAGGTACTGGTTGTGAGAGAGAGGTACTGGTTGTGTGAGAGAGAGGTAATGGTTGTGTGAGAGAGGTACTGGTTGTGTGAGAGAGAGGTACTGGTTGTGAGAGAGAGGTACTGGTTGTGTGAGAGAGTAGTACTGGTTGTGTGAGAGAGGTACTGGTTGTGTGAGAGAGAGGTACTGGTTGTGAGAGAGAGGTACTGGTTGTGTGAGAGAGAGGTACTGGTTGTGTGAGAGAGGGGTACTGGTTGTGTGAGAGAGGTACTGGTTGTGTGAGAGAGGGGTACTGGTTGTGTGAGAGAGGTACTGGTTGTGTGAGAGAGAGGTACTGGTTGTGTGAGAGAGGTACTGGTTGTGTGAGAGAGAGGTACTGGTTGTGAGAGAGAGGTACTGGTTGTGCGAGAGAGAGGTACTGGTTGTGTGTGAGAGAGGTACTGGTTGTGAGAGAGAGGTACTGGTTGTGAGAGAGAGAGGTACTGGTTGTGCGAGAGAGAGGTACTGGTTGTGTGAGAGAGGTACTGGTTGTGTGAGAGAGGTACTGGTTGTGTGAGAGAGGTACTGGTTGTGAGAGAGAGGTACTGGTTGCGTGAGAGAGGTACTGGTTGTGTGAGAGAGGTACTGGTTGTGTGTGAGAGGTACTGGTTGTGTTAGAGAGAGGTACTGGTTGTGAGAGAGAGGTACTGGTTGTGTGAGAGAGGTACTGGTTGTGTGAGAGAGGTACTGGTTGTGAGAGAGAGGCACTGGTTGTGTGAGAGAGGTACTGGTTGTGTGAGAGGGGTACTGGTTGTGTGAGAGAGAGGTACTGGTTGTGAGAGAGAGGTACTGGTTGTGTGAGAGAGTAGTACTGGTTGTGTGAGAGAGGTACTGGTTGTGTGAGAGAGAGGTACTGGTTGTGAGAGAGAGGTACTGGTTGTGTGAGAGAGAGGTACTGGTTGTGTGAGAGAGGGGTACTGGTTGTGTGAGAGAGGTACTGGTTGTGTGAGAGAGGGGTACTGGTTGTGTGAGAGAGGTACTGGTTGTGTGAGAGAGAGGTACTGGTTGTGTGAGAGAGGTACTGGTTGTGTGAGAGAGGTACTGGTTGTGTGAGAGAGAGGTACTGGTTGTGAGAGAGAGGTACTGGTTGTGCGAGAGAGAGGTACTGGTTGTGTGTGAGAGAGGTACTGGTTGTGAGAGAGAGGTACTGGTTGTGAGAGAGAGAGGTACTGGTTGTGAGAGAGAGAGGTACTGGTTTTGAGAGAGAGGTACTGGTTGTGTGAGAGAGGTACTGGTTGTGTGAGAGAGGTACTGGTTGTGTGAGAGAGGTACTGGTTGTGAGAGAGAGGTACTGGTTGCGTGAGAGAGGTACTGGTTGTGTGAGAGAGGTACTGGTTGTGTGAGAGGGGTACTGGTTGTGAGAGGTACTGGTTGTGTGAGAGAGGTACTGGTTGTGTGAGAAAGGTACTGGTTGTGTGAGAGAGGTACTGGTTGTGTGAGAAAGGTACTGGTTGTGTGAGAGAGGTACTGGTTGTGAGAGAGAGGTACTGGTTGTGTGAGAAAGGTACTGGTTGTGTGAGAGAGGTACTGGTTGTGTGAGAAAGGTACTGGTTGTGTGAGAGAGGTACTGGTTGTGAGAGAGAGGTACTGGTTGTGTGAGAGAGGCACTGGTTGTGTGAGAGAGGTACTGGTTGTGTGAGAAAGGTACTGGTTGTGTGAGAGAGGTACTGGTTGTGTGAGAGAGAGGTAATGGTTGTGAGAGAGGTACTGGTTGTGAGAGAGAGGTACTGGTTGTGAGAGAGAAGTACTGGATGTGTGAGAGAGGTACTGGTTGTGTGAGAAAGAGGTAATGGTTGTGAGAGAGATACTGGTTGTGAGAGAGAGGTACTGGTTGTGAGAGAGAAGTACTGGATGTGTGAGAGAGAGGTACTGGTGTGAGAGAGGTACTGGTTGTGTGAGAGAGGTACTGGTTGTGTGAGAGAGGTACTGGTTGTGAGAGAGAGGTACTGGTTGTGTGAGAGAGAGGTACTGGTTGTGAGAGAGGTACTGGTTGTGTGAGAGAGGTACTGGTTGTGTGAGAGAGGTACTGGTTGTGAGAGAGAGGTACTGGTTGTGAGAGAGGTACTGGTTGTGTGAGAGGTACTGGTTGTGAGAGAGAGGTACTGGTTGCGTAAGAGAGATACTGGTTGTGAGAGAGAGGTACTGGTTGTGAGAGAGAGATGTACTGGTTGTGTGAGAGAGGTACTGGTTGTGAGAGAGAGGTACTGGTTGTGTGAGAGGGGTACTGGTTATGAGAGAGAGGTACTGATTGTGTGAGAGAGGTACTGGTTGTGTGAGAGAGAGGTACTGGTTGTGTGAGAGAGGTACTGGTTGTGAGAGAGAGGTACTGGTTGTGAGAGAGAGGTACTGGTTGTGTGAGAGAGGTACTGGTTGAGTGTGAGAGAGAGGTACTGGTTGTGTGAGAGAGGTACCGGTTGTGTGAGAGAGAGGTACTGGTTGTGTGAGAGAGGTACTGGTTGTGTGAGAGAGGTACTGGTTGTGTGAGAGAGGTACTGGTTGAGTTTGAGAGAGAGGTACTGGTTGTGAGAGAGAGGTACTGGTTGTGTGAGTGAGGTACTGGTTGTGAGAGAGAGGTACTGGTTGTGTGAGAGAGGTACTGGTTGAGTTTGAGAGAGAGGTACTGGTTGTGAGAGAGAGGTACTGGTTGTGTGAGTGAGATACTGGTTGTGTGAGAGGTACTGGTTGTGTGAGAGGTACTGGTTGTGTGAGAGGTACTGGTTGTGTGAGAGAGGTACTGGTTGTGTGAGAGAGAGGTACTGGTTGTGTGTGAGAGAGGTATTGGTTGTGTGTGAGAGAGGTACTGCCGTACTGGTTGTGTGAGAGAGAGGTACTGGTTGTGAGAGAGAGGTACTGGTTGTGAGAGAGAAGTACTGGTTGTGTGAGAGAGGTACTGGTTGTGAGAGAGGTACTGGTTGCGTGAGAGAGAGGTACTGGTTGTGTGAGAGAGAGGTACTGGTTGTGTGAGAGAGGTACTGGTTGTGAGAGAGAGGTACTGGTTGTGTGGGAGAGAGGTACTGGTTGTGTGAGAGAGGTACTGGTTGTGAGAGAGAGGTACTGGTTGTGTGAGAGAGAGGTAATGGTTGTGTGAGAGAGGTACTGGTTGTGTGAGAGAGAGGTACTGGTTGTGAGAGAGAGGTACTGGTTGTGTGAGAGAGGGGTGCTGGTTGTGTGAGAGAGGTACTGGTTGTGTGAGAGAGAGGTACTGGTTGTGAGAGAGAGGTACTGGTTGTGTGAGAGAGAGGTACTGGTTGTGTGAGAGAGGGGTACTGGTTGTGTGAGAGAGGTACTGGTTGTGTGAGAGAGGGGTACTGGTTGTGTGAGAGAGGTACTGGTTGTGTGAGAGAGAGGTACTGGTTGTGTGAGAGAGGTACTGGTTGTGTGAGAGAGAGGTACTGGTTGTGAGATAGAGGTACTGGTTGTGCGAGAGAGATGTACTGGTTGTGTGTGAGAGAGGTACTGGTTGTGAGAGAGAGGTACTGGTTGTGAGAGAGAGAGGTACTGGTTGTGCGAGAGAGAGGTACTGGTTTTGAGAGAGAGGTACTGGTTGTGTGAGAGAGGTACTGGTTGTGTGAGAGAGGTACTGGTTGTGTGAGAGAGGCACTGGTTGTGTGAGAGAGGTACTGGTTGTGAGAGAGAGGTACTGGTTGCGTGAGAGAGGTACTGGTTGTGTGAGAGAGGTACTGGTTGTGTGTGAGAGGTACTGGTTGTGTTAGAGAGAGGTACTGGTTGTGAGATAGGTACTGGTTGTGTGAGAGAGGTACTGGTTGTGTGAGAGAGGTACTGGTTGTGAGAGAGAGGCACTGGTTGTGTGAGAAAGGTACTGGTTGTGTGAGAGAGGTACTGGTTGTGAGAGGTACTGGTTGTGTGAGAGAGGTACTGGTTGTGTGAGAAAGGTACTGGTTGTGTGAGAAAGGTACTGGTTGCGTGAGAGAGGTACTGGTTGTGTGAGAAAGGTACTGGTTGTGTGATAGAGGTACTGGTTGTGAGAGAGAGGTACTGGTTGTGTGAGAGAGGCACTGGTTGTGTGAGAGAGGCACTGGTTGTGTGAGAGAGGTACTGGTTGTGTGAGAAAGGTACTGGTTGTGTGAGAGAGGTACTGGTTGTGTGAGAGAGAGGTAATGGTTGTGAGAGAGGTACTGGTTGTGATAGAGAGGTACTGGTTGTGAGAAGTACTGGATGTGTGAGAGAGGTACTGGTTGTGTGAGAGAGAGGTACTGGTTGTGTGAGAGAGAGGTACTGGTTGTGTGAGAGAGAGGTACTGGTTGTGTGAGAGAGGTACTGGTTGTGAGAGAGAGGTACTGGTTGTGTGGGAGAGAGGTACTGGTTGTGTGAGAGAGGTACTGGTTGTGAGAGAGAGGTACTGGTTGTGTGAGAGAGAGGTAATGGTTGTGTGAGAGAGAGGTAATGGTTGTGTGAGAGAGGTACTGGTTGTGTGAGAGAGAGGTACTGGTTGTGAGAGAGAGGTACTGGTTGTGAGAGAGAGGTACTGGTTGTGTGAGAGAGTAGTACTGGTTGTGTGAGAGAGGTACTGGTTGTGTGAGAGAGAGGTACTGGTTGTGAGAGAGAGGTACTGGTTGTGTGAGAGAGGGGTACTGGTTGTGTGAGAGAGGTACTGGTTGTGTGAGAGAGGGGTACTGGTTGTGTGAGAGAGGTACTGGTTGTGTGAGAGAGAGGTACTGGTTGTGTGAGAGAGGTACTGGTTGTGTGAGAGAGAGGTACTGGTTGTGAGAGAGAGGTACTGGTTGTGCGAGAGAGAGGTACTGGTTGTGTGTGAGAGAGGTACTGGTTGTGAGAGAGAGGTACTGGTTGTGAGAGAGAGAGGTACTGGTTGTGCGAGAGAGAGGTACTGGTTTTGAGAGAGAGGTACTGGTTGTGTGAGAGAGGTACTGGTTGTGTGAGAGAGGTACTGGTTGTGTGAGAGAGGTACTGGTTGTGAGAGAGAGGTACTGGTTGCGTGAGAGAGGTACTGGTTGTGTGAGAGAGGTACTGGTTGTGTGTGAGAGGTACTGGTTGTGTTAGAGAGAGGTACTGGTTGTGAGAGAGAGGTACTGGTTGTGTGAGAGAGGTACTGGTTGTGTGAGAGAGGTACTGGTTGTGAGAGAGAGGCACTGGTTGTGTGAGAGAGTTACTGGTTGTGTGAGAGGGGTACTGGTTGTGAGAGGTACTGGTTGTGTGAGAGAGGTACTGGTTGTGTGAGAAAGGTACTGGTTGTGTGAGAGAGGTACTGGTTGTGTGAGAAAGGTACTGGTTGTGTGAGAGAGGTACTGGTTGTGTGATAGAGGTACTGGTTGTGAGAGAGAGGTACTGGTTGTGTGGGAGAGAGGTACTGGTTGTGTGAGAGAGGTACTGGTTGTGAGAGAGGTACTGGTTGTGTGAGAGAGAGGTAATGGTTGTGTGAGAGAGGTACTGGTCGTGTGAGAGAGAGGTACTGGTTGTGAGAGAGAGGTACTGGTTGTGTGAGAGAGTAGTACTGGTTGTGTGAGAGAGGTACTGGTTGTGTGAGAGAGAGGTACTGGTTGTGAGAGAGAGGTACTGGTTGTGTGAGAGAGAGGTACTGGTTGTGTGAGAGAGGGGTACTGGTTGTGTGAGAGAGGGGTACTGGTTGTGTGAGAGAGGTACTGGTTGTGTGAGAGAGAGGTACTGGTTGTGTGAGAGAGGTACTGGTTGTGTGAGAGAGAGGTACTGGTTGTGAGAGAGAGGTACTGGTTGTGCGAGAGAGAGGTACTGGTTGTGTGTGAGAGAGGTACTGGTTGTGTGTGAGAGAGGTACTGGTTGTGAGAGAGAGGTACTGGTTGTGAGAGAGAGAGGTACTGGTTGTGCGAGAGAGAGGTACTGGTTTTGAGAGAGAGGTACTGGTTGTGTGAGAGAGGTACTGGTTGTGTGAGAGAGGTACTGGTTGTGTGAGAGAGGTACTGGTTGTGAGAGAGAGGTACTGGTTGTGTGAGAGAGGTACTGGTTGTGTGTGAGAGGTACTGGTTGTGTTAGAGAGAGGTACTGGTTGAGAGAGAGGTACTGGTTGTGTGAGAGAGGTACTGGTTGTGTGAGAGAGGTACTGGTTGTGAGAGAGAGGCACTGGTTGTGTGAGAGAGGTACTGGTTGTGTGAGAGGGGTACTGGTTGTGAGAGGTACTGGTTGTGTGAGAGAGGTACTGGTTGTGTGAGAAAGGTACTGGTTGTGTGAGAGAGGTACTGGTTGTGTGAGAAAGGTACTGGTTGTGTGAGAGAGGTACTGGTTGTGAGAGAGAGGTACTGGTTGTGTGAGAAAGGTACTGGTTGTGTGAGAGAGGTACTGGTTGTGTGAGAAAGGTACTGGTTGTGTGAGAGAGGTACTGGTTGTGAGAGAGAGGTACTGGTTGTGTGAGAAAGGTACTGGTTGTGTGAGAGAGGTACTGGTTGTGTGAGAAAGGTACTGGTTGTGTGAGAGAGGCACTGGTTGTGTGAGAGAGGCACTGGTTGTGTGAGAGAGGTACTGGTTGTCTGAGAAAGGTACTGGTTGTGTGAGAGAGGTACTGGTTGTGTGAGAGAGAGGTAATGGTTGTGAGAGAGGTACTGGTTGTGAGAGAGAGGTACTGGTTGTGAGAGAGAAGTACTGGATGTGTGAGAGAGGTACTGGTTGTGTGAGAAAGAGGTAATGGTTGTGAGAGAGAAGTACTGGATGTGTGAGAGAGGTACTGGTTGTGTGAGAAAGAGGTAATGGTTGTGAGAGAGATACTGGTTGTGAGAGAGAGGTACTGGTTGTGAGAGAGAAGTACTGGATGTGTGAGAGAGAGGTACTGGTGTGAGAGAGGTACTGGTTGTGTGAGAGAGGTACTGGTTGTGAGAGAGAGGTACTGGTTGTGTGAGAGAGAGGTACTGGTTGTGAGAGAGGTACTGGTTGTGTGAGAGAGGTACTGGTTGTGTGAGAGAGGTACTGGTTGTGAGAGAGAGGTACTGGTTGTGAGAGAGGTACTGGTTGTGTGAGAGGTACTGGTTGTGAGAGAGAGGTACTGGTTGCGTAAGAGAGATACTGGTTGTGAGAGAGAGGTACTGGTTGTGAGAGAGAGATGTACTGGTTGTGTGAGAGAGGTACTGGTTGTGAGAGAGAGGTACTGGTTGTGTGAGAGGGGTACTGGTTATGAGAGAGAGGTACTGATTGTGTGAGAGAGGTACTGGTTGTGTGAGAGAGAGGTACTGGTTGTGTGAGAGAGGTACTGGTTGTGAGAGAGAGGTACTGGTTGTGAGAGAGAGGTACTGGTTGTGTGAGAGAGGTACTGGTTGAGTGTGAGAGAGAGGTACTGGTTGTGTGAGAGAGGTACTGGTTGTGTGAGAGAGGTACTGGTTGTGTGAGAGAGGTACTGGTTGTGTGAGAGAGGTACTGGTTATGTGTGAGAGAGGTACTGGTTGTGAGAGAGAGGTACTGGTTGTGTGAGAGAGGTACTGGTTGAGTTTGAGAGAGAGGTACTGGTTGTGAGAGAGAGGTACTGGTTGTGTGAGTGAGGTACTGGTTGTGTGAGAGGTACTGGTTGTGTGAGAGGTACTGGTTGTGTGAGAGGTACTGGTTGTGTGAGAGGTACTGGTTGTGTGAGAGAGGTACTGGTTGTGTGAGAGAGAGGTACTGGTTGTGTGTGAGAGAGGTATTGGTTGTGTGTGAGAGAGGTACTGGGAGAGGTGTGGACTCGAGTCATGTGACTTGGACTCGAGTCAGACTCGAGTCATGAATTTGATGACTTGCGACTCGACTTGGACTTGCATAACAATGACTTTGTCCCACCTATGAGATGTGGACTCGAGTCATGTGACTTGGACTCGAGTCAGACTCGAGTCATGAATTTGATGACTTGCGACTCGACTTGGACTTGCATAACAATGACTTTGTCCCACCTCTGGGTACTGGTTGTGTGAGAGAGAGGTACTGGTTGTGAGAGAGAGGTACTGGTTGTGAGAGAGAGGTACTGGTTGTGTGAGATGCGTTACCTTCCCGAATGTCAACGCTAAGATTGCCAGTGGAGCTCTTCGTGCCCCAGCGATTCAGGCGCAGATCTCAAAGTCGCGCACAAGCGGTCACCGGGTTTGACGATTCGGTCAACCCCGACCTGGGACGACTCAGAGCTCTCTCACCTCTCAGCAGCAGCAGCAGCGGCTCCTGCTGCTCCTGTCCCGGCCTCTGCAGGCGACGCAGCGATGAGCTCAGTGCGGGCGACTCTCTCCTGAGCTGTGGCTCGCTCTCCGGTTCTACCTTCACCACTGAGTGAGCGTCTCTCGCCCAGCGATGTGGGGAGGTGCGAGGGGGGCGGGGAGTTTCACTTCGCTTGGCTCCCTGCCAGGGGCTTTCCAGGCTGGGACGCGGGGCGGGGGGCAGCACCCGGGCTGGCCACGTGGTCTGGTGGTGTTTGTGCAGTGAAGGGATATTGCCCGAAACGTCGCCTATTATATATTTTATTTTAAGGAAGCATCATTGACAAAGTTGTTGGGTTTGATGATGGGTGTGTTTACACTGTGTGGTGTATGGTACATGGTGTGTGTAGTGTGGAGTGATGCTGGGTGTGTTTACACTGTGTGGTGTATGGTACATGGTGTGTGTAGTGTGGGGTGATGCTGGGTGTGTTTACACTGTGTGGTGTATGGTACATGGTTTGTGTTGTGTGGAGTGATGATGGGTGTGTTTACACTGTGTGGTGTATGGTGCATGGTGTGTGTGTGAGGTGTGATGATGGGTGTGTTTACACTGTGTGGTGTATGGTGCATGGTGTGTGTAGTGTGGTGTGATGATGGGTGTGTTTACACTGTGTGGTGTATGGTACATGGTGCGTGTAGTGTGGAGTGATGATGGGTGTGTTTACACTGTGTGGTGTATGGTACATGGTGTGTGCAGTGTGGTGTGAAGTTGGGTGTGTTTACACTGTGTGGTGTATGGTACATGGTGTGTGTAGTGTGGTGTGAAGTTGGGTGTGTTTACACTGTGTGGTGTATGGTACATGGTGTGTGTAGTGTGGTGTGATTCTGGGTGTTTACACTGTGTGGTGTATGATTCATGGTGTGTGTAGTGCGGAGTAATGATGGCTGTGTTGACACTGCGCAGTGCAGGATGTTTTTTTTTATTTTTGCAGCAGTTACATGTTTGTACAGAGATGACATCGATGCTCATTAGGGATCATCCAGTGTAAGGGTTGTGAGTGCATTTAATAACTCAAATTATCAAATAATTACTTTTACTTTGAAATTGGTAAATGTCTTCGAAATTATTTTTTAAAAATAAAGAATACTGTAATGTGCAACTCAAGTTTGTGTGGATCACACTTCGGATTCCCTGTTACTAATTGGGTTTTTTTCGGTAAATTACAAATTGTTCGTAAAATAAAGCAGTCACGTTTTTATTCACGTTTTGAACCGGTTCCCTGTTGATGTAACATATGGAGCAAGTACCGCTGCTCGCTATTTGCATCACGACCTGTGTCTGCATACCCGTGATTGTGTAGCTAACAATTGTGCCGCATTGGGACGCTCTCAAAGTTCCGTTCACATTCTCCAGAAAGAGAGGAAAACTATGACAAGTCAAAGTGAACGACTTCAACTGTCTCTCGTCTCAACCAGCACGGTGTGGCGCTCATCTTCATTGGTGGCTCTGAGTCGGCAGTGGAAATTCGTGAACCCGTTCAACACGGAGGCTGGGTGCCCACTGGCATGCTCACTTTGCTGACCCGCCCATACTGGACATCTGTGACAAAGAGCTTCAAAGCTCATCGGATTCCTCCACTCTAAATAAATACAGATTCTGACTTTACAGCACCACGACTGGTGTGAGGGTCAAAGTAACGCGTTCCGCACAGTGCCCGGATACGGAACCCAAGCACGCAGGTAAAGTTGGGGGCTTTCCGACAGTGGCGGTGTTGTTCGCTTGCGGGTTCCTGAGACGCTCGGCACACAGAGCCGCCCTGCAGCCCAACCACACCCAACACCGTGCGTGTGGGCATGGTCCCTGTGTACAGGTGTGTGGGTACAGATACACAGTGAAGCTGCATGGTCTCCCTTGTGTACCTGTGTACAGGTGTGCGGGTCGACTCTACTCAAGACTCTTAAGAGGCCCAAATGCCCACGGACAGTGTTTTGGGAGTTTACTCTCCACACTTGGGATTGTCACTGCATGTGGTGTCACTGATAGACGCACAGGGAATGTTTTGTCTGATGCAATATTCAGCTGTTTAGCTGTGTTCAATAACACTTCGCTAATGTGCACAAAGAACTGCACGTGTGGCCACGTTGTTATAATAGACCACAAACTGAAACATTTAGAAATTATGGCCAACCAACAGGCAGCAGTGAAACAAAGACAACTTTAGACCGGCTTCGTCTTTATGAGGACTCATCAGTGGAGCAGTCATCAGTCTTAACTGCTGCCGTATGCCCCTGGGAGCCTTACGCAGGGACAGGGCTGAGATCTCGGCCTCGCTGTGCGCTGCGTTGCACCGCTAGTCGAGTAGATAACCTTGCGTTCAATAAACCCTCGGAGCCAGGATGAACGTCCAACTGCAATCGTCATTTATTGATTGTAACAAGGTAAAACTGGTGAGAAAAAACCGATACAGCATCTGTTATAATCCGGAAACACCAACACAATGAACACCACAGCATCAGAACATTGTCTTAGATAACAATAGATCCTGGACGGACCAGGCCCCTACATTACCACTGAACAACTAGACAAAGCACAAGCCGGTGCGTTGCATACAGGCACATCGTGTATTCATCCCACTGCACCCCAAATGTACAGCATTACACATAACACTAAACTGTGGATGAGATACTTCGTCATCTTTACTCTCAGGATCGCAACATAGGCACAAGTCTGACTCGACCTACTAAATCACAAGTAACATCCACAATAAGGAAAGTCGCAGGCTTCGTTACTAACTAGGCCTCGTATTTACTACAACTTAACGGCACCATAAAGGCATTTACATCACTATAACGGTCATTCCAACATTACAACAGCATTGCCAATATTATAGGAATATAAACAACTTACAGACAATGCTTCTTAAGCTCCCACAATGGACAAGTGCGGCTGTGGTCTCATTGAGATGCGATGCGTGCCGCCATCTTGACTTATCTGTGTAATGGCCGACGCCCGCGTGGTACAGTGGAAATCTAAAATCGTAACTTCCTGGTCACGTGACCAAAATTAGCATAAAAAAACAGGAACTTCCTGTGAACGTACGCTCCACATCTGCCGTGAGGCAAGACAGCTGACCTCTATACTATGGTTGGCCATTTTTTCGAATTGTTTTAAGTTGTGGTTTATAAATACAACATGGTCACAAATGTAAGTTATGTCTGAGCTCGTGGCCTGGATGAGGTTGAGAGGCGTTGTACATGCGGTGTGCATATATGTGCGTTGTTAAATTGATTTGGAAAGTTAGTGCTTGAGGAGGCTGTTATTCATCAGTGGATAGAGCATGGGTAATCACGATGAAGGATCGCTTTGAAGCCTACTTGGTTCAATATAGTATCTGGTGAGTGTTATGTGAGTGGTGTCAGGAGTGTAGTATCTGGTAAGTGGGGTGAGTAGTATCTGGTGAGTGGCAAGCGATTAGTGAGTGTTAAGTGAGTGGTGTCAATGTCTGGTGGGTGATGACTGGTATCTGGTGAGTGGTGTGATGAGTGTGAGTGTCTTGTGAGGAGTGTAAAATAAGAGGTGAGGGCTAGGTGAGCGGTGTAAGATGAGTAGTGAGTGGTGAGTTTTAATGGTGAGTATGAGTGGTGAGGGCTAGGTGAGTGGTGAGGGCTAGGTGAGTGTGAGTGGTGAGTGTCTGGTGAGTAGTATAAGATGAGTGGTGAGGGTTAGGTGAGTGTGAGTGATGAGGGCTAGGTGAGTGGTGGTGAGTGTGAGTGGTGAGAGCTAGGCGAGTGAGTGGTGAGTGGTGAGTTTGAGTGTGTGGTGTGAGTGAGTGGTGAGTGTGAGTGGTGAGACATCATCAGGCTGACCACGAGTGCTGAGGGCTATGAGTGGTGTATGATGAGTGTTGAGTGGTGAGGGCTAGGTGAGTGTGGGTGGTGAGTGAGTGAGTGGTGAGTGTGAGTGGTGAGTGAGTGGTGAGTGTGAGTGGTGAGTGAGTGTAAGTGGTAAGGGCTAGGTGAGTATGAGTGGTGAGTGAGTGTTGAGTGTTGAGTGAGTGGTAAGTATGAGTGGTGAGTATGAGTGAGTGGTGAGTGTGAGTGGTGAGTGAGTGGTAAGTATGAGTGGTGAGTATGAGTGGTGAGTCAGTGGTGAGTGAGTGGTGCGTGGTGAGTTAGTGTGAGTGGTGAGTATGAGTGAGTGGTGAGTATGAGTGGTGAGTATGAGTGGTGAGTGAGTGGTGAGACATCGTCAGGCTGACCACGAGGACCAAGGTGAGGAGCGCCGTGGCCACAGCCAGCGCCGCTTCCTCAAGCAGCAGCGCCAACGCGCCAGACGAGACACGTCGGGGTTGTTGTTCTTGTTGTTCTAGGAGTTTATTTTATACTAGCAGGAAGTACCCGGCGTTGCCCCGGGGGGGAAATAAATTTCAAAACGTGTCTTCTCATAGCAGCGTTACTACTGGGTAGACTGCATCCAGTCTATGATCGGCTCGTGGCGTGCGGTGGGGTAAAGTGTGGGTATGCTCACCTCTTCCAGGGCATCTGGTCAGCGTGGAGTAATCAAACAGGCGCCCTCTCGAGCTGCCTCCAGTGAAGCCCCTTCCACGAGCAGCGGTGCGAGCGAGCACTTGCGGGGCTGCGCCTTGACGCTTTGACTGAAACACGAGGAGGACATCGTCCACGCAGTGACCTCGAATCGATTATAATCAGCAGCGTTTTAATAATCATCAGAATTATCATCACCATCTTCTTAATTATCATCTTCGGTAGCATTTTCAGAATTATCATCATCCGCAATGCGATGACTGTCATCAGCAGCATCATAGTTATCATCAGTAACATCTTAAAAACTGTCATCAGCAGCATAATTAGCAGCATCGTCATATTTATCAACATCAGCAGCAGCAATATCGTTATAATTATAATCAGCATTATGATCAGCAGCAACATTGTCGTAACTGTCATCAACAGCATCCTAATTATATTTTGGTTCTTTCGGTAAAGTCACGTAGAAGGGAAATAATAAAATAATATAAATATTTTTGTTTTATATTTCTATTATTTTATTATTTCCCTTCTATGTGACTTTACCGAAAGAACCAAGAATATTAATCCCTGCAGTCACGAAAGCTTTAAATAAAAAAAAGCATCCTAATTATTGTCATCACCATCATCGCATTATCCTCATCATCAACACCTTCGTCAAAACGATAATTATAAACTTCATAATGATAATCAGCAGCAACGTCATCAGCAGCATTGTATTGAATACTAGCGGGAAGTACCCGGCGTTTCCCGGGGGAAAAATATATTTCAAAATGTATCTTAAAAACATAAAGTCACGTAAATGGACAAATAATAAAAGTAATATAAAAAATCACGACGTTTCGATCGCAACACAAGCAATCGTCATGAGGTGAAAAAATACAGCAGAACTGCCGAGGCAGGATAAATATTTATCCTGCTTAGGCAGTTCTCCTGCTGTATTTTTCACATGAAGACGATTGCTCGTGTTGCGATCGAAACGTCGTGATTTTTTTTATTCTTTATTATTTTTCGATCAACGTGATTTTACCGAGAGACCCAAAGAGTATGAATTCCTATAGTCACGAAAGCTTTAAGTCAAGATATAACATTTACTGCTCATAGACAAATACTGAGCTATCGTGAAAGCCCGGCGTTCCGTTTGTCCATTTGTCCGTCAACAAAGTTAAAGAGGCTTGCAGAAGTCCAGAATCAAAAAGTCATAGAAAGTGGGGGGTAAATAGTTGATCTAAAAGTTTCCAAAAATTGTCGACCCCCCTCCCTCCAAAAATATTTTTACCCCCCCCCCCCCCGCCAATCTTTATTTTGGAGGCACAGACACCTACACACGCTACACACAATAGAGTCAGTAGTGTCTAGTGACTCTATTGCAGTGTCTGCTAACTCTGTAGTTGTATCTACCGTCTCTGTAGTAGTATCTAGTGACTCTACAGTAGTATCTGCCGACTCTACAGCAGTACCTACTGTCTCTGTAGTAGTATCTATTGACTCTACAGTAGTATCTGCTGACTCTATAGCGGTACCTACTGTCTCTGTAGTAGTATCTATTGACTCTACAGTAGTATCTGCTGACTCTACAGCAGTACCTACTGTTTCTGTAGTAGTATCTATTGACTCTACAGTAGTATCTGCTGACTCTATAGCAGTACCTACTGTTTCTGTAGTAGTATCTATTGACTCTACAGTAGTATCTGCTGACTCTACAGCAGTACCTACTGTCTCTGTAGTAGTATCTATTGATAATAAAGGTTTTTGGGTGAGATCGCGTTATCTATAAATGTGTCGTAACCCTTCACCACCCGACACGGCCAAACAGTAAAACAATGTGTCACGTCTACAAAGGACAAATAGTTCACTACTTTAGCCCACCGGTGTGTTGAAGAGTGAATCAACATCATTTGCAATGTGAGTACTGTGACGTTTCGCTGGTAATCACATCCAGCATCATCGGGCGATTCGCCAGAATGGTGAAGCCCTCCACTTGCTCCCGCTCTTAAATAGAGCAGCAGCACGGTGACGTCATCGTGTAACTCATTCAGCTGCAGTGATTTGAGGCGTAGAGGGGGAGGGTATTGTAATTATATAGTAGATTGGTAATCATTCAATTGTTATTCATTGGTGTTTGTTTCCCTTATAAGGAATTGTAATTGTATTATATTTTATTTAACAATACGCTTCCAGGCCGCACTAAGCCTGTAGCTGTCAGAGCGATTAAAGTTATTTGTATTTCTCTCAATTTCAATGGATTCTCTAATTAGTCTTGGCCAGTAATAATTCTGTAGTAGTAACTGCACACGTTGAGGTGGGGAGGGGAGAGGAGGACATCAAAACGTGCAGAATGTACCTCAGCGTCGTGCCTCTGTGTTGTTTTCCCGCCTTTTTGACGCCAAGGGGAAGCTCCCTCACGCCGCCGCGTGCGTTGCCAGGGGCAACCACGAGGCGGGATTCCCGCGCGTGCGTTGCCAGGGGCAACCACGAGGCGGGATTCCCGCGCTTGCGTTGCCAGGGGCAACCACGAGGCGGAATTCCCGCGCGTGCGTTGCCAGGGGCAACCACGAGGCGAGATTCCCGCGCGTGCGTTGCCAGGGGCAACCACGAGACGGGATTCCCGCGCATGCGCGGATGCGTGTTTTGGCGTTCGCGATCAGCGTAATAATGTAAATTGTTATAAAGTGTGATTTTATTATTCTTGGTTCTTTCGATGAAGACCGCTTGTGTTGCGATCGAAACGTCGTGGGTTTTTTTGCTTTTATTTTTATTTTAATGTAATTTTTATGTTCTATTTACGTGACTTTACCGAAAGAACCAAGAATATGAATTCCTGCAGTCACGAAAGTTTTAAGTCAAAATGTGATTTTATTAGTTTACGTTTGACGAA
Source organism: Lampetra planeri (assembly GCF_965212315.1). Classification (NCBI taxonomy): domain Eukaryota; kingdom Metazoa; phylum Chordata; class Hyperoartia; order Petromyzontiformes; family Petromyzontidae; genus Lampetra; species Lampetra planeri. The sequence continues at coordinate 6,270,368 of NC_136109.1, forward strand.
GGGGGAAAACAAATAGCGCATTTTCGTCCGCGGGGCTTAGCGTGTTGCAAGGCATGCGCAGACAGAGAGAGAGACAGATAAAAAAAAATTCTAGGTAATATTATTATTTGTTAGTCAGAGACAAGTGGCTTCTAAACCATGACCACACACGGACTGGATTGTGTTCACTGTCCTTGCATCAATCGCCACGAACGCGTGCACCACAGCGAGTGCCGCGAGTGCGACTTCTGTGCAGGGTCCATGCTGGGGCTGAGCCGCGTCGCGTGAGGCTCGTGGCCACCTTGTAAAGCGCTCGCCACAAATGAAGCACCACCACCACCACCACCTTGGTGATCTCGTCTAGGGGCATAAACCACCATCACGCCAACTCCGGCCATCCTCGCAGCGGCCTTTGGCTGGCCATCGAACAAAGACGGTCACCGCATCGCGCGCTTTCAGATGCGCTTCTGCGGCCGTCTGGAACGCTCTTCCTTACGATATTAGGAAGCCACTGGGGCTATGCACTTTTAAATCTGGATTGAAAACTAATTTCTTTAGAACTCCCCTTTTCCTGATGATGACCGCTGTGTTGCGATCGAAACGTCGTGGCTTTTTGTTTCTTTTTTTCAGGCTACAGTCTATATTATAGACTGCCAGTACACTCACTCAGCTTAATAACCATTGCTACAGACTACATTATAGATTGTAAGTACACTCACCCAGCTTAATAACCAGGCTACAGTCTACATTATAGACTGCCAGTACACTCACTCAGCTGAATAACCATTGCTACAGTCTAGTCTACATTATAGACTGCCAGTACACCCACTCCGATTAGAACCAGGCTACAGTATTATTTTTATTCACTCTTTGTATTATTTTTCTATCGATGTGACTTTACCGAAAGAAGCAAAGAATATTATTTAGAACAATTTTTTGTTGGAAGTTTGTTGTCCTTCCCCCTCACCTCCGATTAGCACGGTTGGTCAAGTACGGTGCAAAAGAAGTTAAACATACACACAAAGACACAGATCCCCCGTATAGCCTTAACAGACTGTTTGGGCAAGTCCTGTTAGCGAGCACCTATGGAGGCCGGCACAGCACACGAGGGGGTGGGTGGCCAGCACCACGCCCGGCCGCCTTTGTCTCCCTAGTGGCGATGTTTACACACCGCGCCAGGTACTCATTTTGAGGGTGAGTCGACGCCACACAAATACGTGAGTGATCCCCACGAACTGGGTGACATCGGCTAACAGAGCTGCTGCACTGCCCGGGGAGGGGGCACTTTGTCCGTGTCGGTGTGCCCAGAGTCAAGCAGCAGGCGCGGCGTGAGGCGTGAGTGGTGCAGGGAGGTTCCACAGAGAGGCGGCTGGGTGGCCGGGTGGCCTGCACCGCGGCAGGGCGCTGCTGGGACCCTGCTGGGCTCTCAGGCGACGCGAGCTGATGGCCTCGTCCCAGTTCAAACTCCCAGCCCATGACGCCAGCAGAGCGATTTGAATACGAGTTGGAACTGAAAAAAGAAGACATTTAATATGAGAGAGTTATGGAGGAAATCGATTGAGTGGATGAAGTAAAATGATTATCGTGCTTATGATGGTGTCATTTGTGTGGCGTTATTTTAATAAACAATCACACATGGATCATCGGGTAATTCACTGACGTCACGCCGGGTTTATAAATGCACCAAACATCGCGGGCTGTCGGGTCGTCCTTGGACACGTGAACGCGCAAGTGAACCAAGTGAACCATTTTACTTGTACACCGACACCACAGTCATGAACATGGCAGCCACAAGAGGCAGCCCTCGTGTGCACGGCAATTGATGCGCTACTGAGTGCTCCCTGCTACCACACTTGTCCCATTGAAACTCATTTTGCACGTCCTGGAGAATTCTAGAAAAATTATAATTTGAATAGCATCTACATTCAAAATATAGTATGATTGTTTAGTTCAATTGCCTATTGCGTTTCTATGCTAAACAGCATTTACATCGATATTTGCCTCGCAGCAACCACCTTCATATATCTGATGTCGGATCGCACAGTCCAAGCCGACTCGAGCCTGGTAAGCGCTCGGTTGGGTGACCACAGCGCTTCCCTGCAGTTCTGAATGAGAGACGATAAGGGTGGTGAAGTGCGGCACTAAGTGCACCCCACATACAGATCTGGTCCACTGACTGGATTGAGTCTGTCGATTGATCCATCTGCGCAGAGCTTTGAGAGTTTGTTCCTCATCTGCGATGGTTTTCGCCATGTCACATACAGTGTCTATGGGAACTAATCTGGGTATCTGGTTCATTGGCAGGCGGTACATTCCGTGAGGGGTATTTATAGCGCATCGCGCGCGTTGATTCACTGCACGGAAACCAGGCGTACAGATAAAGTTCGGGACTTTTTCTACACTCTTGGCGTTGTTTGCCGCGAGTGCACCCATCATACGTAGTGTGTGGGTGTGTGTAGGTGCGGTTAGCACGCTGCCCTAAGATCGATGAACACCAGTGACGATTATCTGAACAGGTCATGGGCCTCCCCAGGTCGACTCAGCCTCAAATGAGTATCTGGTGCGCTGTATAAACATTGCCACTGGGGAGACAATGGTGGTCGGGCGTGGTGCTGGCCACTAACCCCCTCGTGTGAAGTTCCGGCATTTATAGGTGCTCACTAACAGCACTTAATCCTAGAGTCTGTGAAGGCTATACGGGTGGGGTGATCTTTGTATTTGTCTCTGTATATTCGTCTCTGTTACTTACACGTCCAGAACCCGAATAGTTATCCGCAGGTGCCAGACGTTACGTCACTACTCCTATTACCCACTCTTTTTTCACAGATAAGAGGAGTCATGCGGCAAACTCAACCTGTTATGCATGGGTACAGATACAGAATGAGGCTGCATGATCTCCCTATGTACCTGTATACAAGTGTATGGTTACATATACACAGTGGATCTGCATGATCTCCCTTATGTACCTGCGTACAGGTGCGTAGCCCTGGCGAGTAATATCTAACCCAGTCATGCCCTCCACCATTGCTTAAACAACCCACATTGACCAGCGTGGTGAAGTATAGTCAAATAACCCCTATGATCAACATGGCCTGGAGAGGTCTTCTGTGGTATCATCCTAACTTGTGTAGTTTGTGAGGAAGAAGCTACAGTGATGTTCCACGCGTGTTATACAATCCACAGCTGGATGAAGGCCTCCCATATGCCATGTTGTCATTGGGATTTTGACTATTTTGACTATACTTCATTGCACTGGTCAGTGTGAGTTGTGAAGGAGACTCAACTGAGTTAGGAGCTTGTTTACAGAGGCAACCACGTTACACATTATAGCTCATCGAAGTGGTTTAGAACCCCTTGTGGGAATCTATAGCTGCCAAATAATGTACACGTGTGTTTCTAAATAATTTACACGTGTTTCTAAATAAATTACACGTTTCTAAATAATGTACACGCGTGTTTCTGCATAATTGCCACGCGTGTTTCTACATAATGTACGCGTATGTTTCCAACTAATGTATACCCGTATATTTTAAATAATGTACACGTGTTTCTAAATAATGGACAACCGTGTTTCTAAATAATGTACACGTGTATTTCTAAATAATATACATGCGTGTATCTATATAATGTACACGTGTTTCTACATAATGTACACGTGTGTTTTTACATAATGTACGTGTATTTCTAAATAATGTACACGTGTTTATAAATAATATACACGTGTTTCTAAATAATGTACACGTGTTTCTAATTAATCTACACGTGTGTTTCTACATAATGTGCGCGCGTGTTTTTAAATACGAAGGGTAAAACCTGAGGACCAGGAGAACATTTCACGCCACCACCATGAGGAGATAACAGATCAACCTCATCAGAGCAATGACGAGGCACACTTTGTATCAGAGCATATTGGGAAATTAGAGAAAGCCATTGACTTAAGAGAAGCAAGTGACTTGTGCAGGACACGTCACTGGAGGGGATGATGGCCGGTGGTCGAGACTAATGATGGCGTGGCAGGTAAAGGACGCCTGAGAAGATGTCCACCGTGGCCACAGAGCAATGGATTGGATCATGTGCGGGACCTGTATAGATTGTGGCATCACAAGACCATGATTTATGGTGACGGTGTCCATGTTGCAGTGAATAGGTCATGGCTGATGGTGCATCTTGATACAACAATCCTTGAGCTTGGTGAGAGTCTCACACAGCACGACATGGGTGTTGTACTCTTGCCGGTAGCGCTGTCTCCTGTCTCCTGCCAGGTTCGCCACTCCGTCAGCGTGCTGCACCATCGCTTGGTCGCGGTAGAGGAGCCAGGCTTACACTGAACGCGTTCGTGTATTGTGGATAAATAATTGTGCACGCATCACGAGTCACGGCAGCAGTCGGTATCTTGCAAGCCCTCAGTCATGTGGCTGCGAAGGGCCATGCTGCCACCTGTCTGTTGACATCAACAGCTGAACGCGTAAAAAAAAGAGGGGAAGAGAGAGGGAGGAGAGGGAGGGGAGAGAGAAGAGAGAGGGGAAGAGAGAGGGAGGAGAGGGAGGTAGGAGAGGGAGGGGAGAGAGAAGAGAGAGAATATTTTGTGAAATCTTTCATTTAAAAAAGGGGGGGCACATAAAGAAAAGCATTGAAAAAAGAAACAAAAAAAACGAAATGATGAACGAAGCAAAGTGCCGACTACACCGAGCATCTTTTTATTTCCTCTGATCGTAAAAAAGAAGAACGCGTCGTCCACATCATGATCCCAACAGAGGTCCCGGCATCGTGAGATGAGGGCTCCGGTATGGGAGCCGGCAGCAGGGATTGGCAACGAGCACCGCAATAGAAAGGGAAATAAATCAGACGACTGGGCATGGGAACTGTGTGATGTGAACCTTGCCGCTGGGTTTAAATATCTCAACAGGTCCTCAATCACTGCAGACAATGTCCTTTAAACAACACTCAAAGATGTTACTGGGCAAAGACCCGGACTTGCCCCGTCTACTGTGTTCAAGCCCTTTGTCAGTCCACTGCTGGATGAGGGCCTTCCCACGCTGTGCAAATAGTGGAGTTATTTTACCATACCTCACCACGCTGGTAATGCGGTTTCCTAAGCAACATTTATCGAAAGTAATAGCAGTTATTAAAGTAAAATATTGAATTGGAAACCCGGGATACGAGGTGGTTTGTGGAGGTCTATGACCCCATCGTGATCAGCAGTGCCCTCCATTCATTGCTCCTTGCAGGGGTTGGCGAGCCACTCAACTCCACGCTAAGGTCGAGGTAACCACGGCCAGAGCCACTGATGCCACCTCGCCATCGCCTCCTGCCTCGCAGCAGTTTCCCATACATAGCAGTCTCCCAGTTGACAGCTGTCCTCCAAGGTCTCTTCTAACCGCCTCGCGTGTTTTACTTTGTACCAGGGGCGGTTTCTTCATTAGGGCGATTGGGCGACGCACCACCAAGCTCATTCAACCACAGAGTGACGCGAGCCGTTACTGTGCCTCTAGATATAGTCCAATCAGCGTCATGTCACGTTCTGTGGAGTACCGCCTCTTTTGGGCGATTTCACTCCGGCTGAGAATCGCCCAGAGTGTTCCCATAGACTTACATTCAAAGAAGTTTTTTTTCGAACGGCGGGCACTGCAATGCATTCTCTATGGCTTCCGGGAGGGCTCACACTAACGTGCTTACGTCATCATACGTAAGCACGTTTCAGTCAACAATATTATTTGTCACCACCTAGTGGAATCTTTAATTAAAGAAACTGAGTGGATTGTAATAATAGTGAGTATAGAAACAAACAAGGAGATGTATTGTAAGAGTCACTTTATTTTTCATTAATATTAAAGAAGTGAAGTTGCCTTTACATGCTTAAGCTGTTAATTTATCCATTGCATGGGTGGACCTTATCCTTATCAATCATCCAGACATTTGCCCCCCCTGAGAGATTTTGCAGGAGCCACCACTGCTTTGTACACTGCTGGAGGAAACATGACGCGTCTTACGTTTTGCCTTCATAGCTTTAACATTTAAAGGGGCCGTCCATAAATGACGTCACGCACCTGGGGGGGGGGGGCTCAGACATTTGTGACGATGTGTGACGAGGGGGGGGTTGAGAAATGTGACGTCACATCAAAATGCGCAACTTTAAATAAATATAGACATGTTCTACTTAATTAAACAGACTTTTTGATAAATGTTTCTCCTACAACATCAGAGTGCAGCGGCACATTAAATACGCACTACAATGACAATAATTTAAAGCTATTTGAAGCATGTTTTATTTTTTTGGGGGGGGGGAAAGGGCAGAGCTTCCTGACATCATATTTGAGGGGGGGGGGTCTGACTTTTTGTGACGCCGTGTGACGAGGGGGGGGGGGGGTTAAAAATCGTCCAAAATCGCGTGACGTCATTTATGGACGGCCCCAAATAAATAATAGGTGGCGTTTCGGAAATTGGCCCTTCTGCATAGCACATAGATCTAGCGCATCACTCGCCATTATTCTCCGTGGCCGGGAATCAAACTTCGATGGCCGAGTTTGTAGCACAGTGCACGAACACCTACCTGGCATGCCACATGGATCAGAGACGTGGTCACAAAAAAGAAAATGGCGGGAAAATGTAAGTGCTCAAAACAGCATGGGAATATTTATGCTAATAATTACACTGACATACACAGCAAAAGGAACGCATGCATTCAAGAATATAAGCAAGTTATTGACATAATTTTGACTGTAAAGAATGGTAAGTAGGTTGGGTAGGATGTGCTGCTGGAAGTGATGGGTCGCTGGCAGTCGAGGCTAATGACGGAGTGGCAGCCAAGAGGTCACGCGCCCGAGAGGACACCCACCATGAGGATGGGGCCACGAGATCAGCTCGAGTGCAGGTGCTGCTGGGTTGATGCTTTGCAGGTTGAAAGGCGGTAAGTTTGGAGGGCTTCGTCCAGCAGTGGATTGACCGTGGTTCATTATGGTGACGCGCTAACAAAAACGAGTCTGAGCACGGATCATTATTACCCAGGAAAAATTCACTCAGTCACGTGCCTCGTGTCAGAAGCGTCCTGCCAAGTTTTCGCAGGAGGGGGCCATCATTGCTATGTTGAATCCCAGTGCACAATTTGCGAGTAACATTTCACATTTGGAAAACTCTTCTGCCATGATGCCGGCAGGCAGTGATCTACTCTTGCGATTGACATCAGGGGATCTTCAACGCTCACCGTGAAGCAAACAGCGCATGTGCCATGGTCAATAGACCCGCGGTGTTAATGAGGACGGCCGCTCGATGTCAACCATGAAGCCCTGCAGAAAGTGGAGAGCGTTGCCGCCAGGCGACGTGACAGCCACATTGCTGCACGGCGCCGCGACCCGGAGCATGGAGACCCCCCCCCCCGCAACCCGGAAGCCCCGCCCCCCTCAGGGCCACGCCCCCTGGATCCTCCCCCCAGACTCAGCCCCTCCCCCCAGCAGCGCAGCACGATGAGCCGCTCGGTGCTGCCCCATGCGCTGCTGCTCCCAACTGCAGCGAGGGCGTGGGGGCTGCTGCTGCTGTTGCGAGAGCCGCCGTCGCCGTGCGGCAGGGCCCATGCACGTGGTGGCTGCACGCGGCTCTTCGTCATTGTGCGTGGCGACGGACCCCGTGCCGCTATCGCCGGCATTGCTAGGAGAGTCGCCAAGGCAGCTGCGCGCCCAGCCGCTGTGGCGAGGCGCGAGGGACGGAGGAGCCAGGACTCTTGACTCGGGTGTGGTCACTGCGGACCCTCGCAGGCGTTTACCAAACGCACCCTTGGTTTAGGGCAGGGGTCGGCAACCAAAATAACAAGAAGAGCCATTTCTTTCCAATTCGGTACAAAATTCAGTATTTCAAGAGCCGCAATGCATCTGAGTACATACTGTACATACGTACATATCGTCAAGAAGCAGCCCGTAAAGAGCCGCATGCGGCTCCGGAGCCGTAGGTTGCCGACCCCTGGTTTAGGGGGTCATGGCCTTCCTCAGCGTCCTTCATAGGCACGGCCAACTCAGCTGGAACGTGCCCGATCCTGCCAGATATCGGAAGCGAAGCAGCGTGGACCTCGGATCGCGCTTCGACGGGCAATCACCGCGCATGGAGCAGGTGCAGGGGGCGGTGTGGGCAGCAGAGGGCAGTGCGGCAACGTCCGTTGCTCTCTCCCTCCGCCTTCACCACCCCGCACTGAGCAGCGTGGTGCAGGATGGTAAAATATGGCGATCCTCACGGCTGGCACGGCGTGGGGAGGCCTTCATTCAGCAGAGGAGTGACAACAACGGGATGCCCATATACACGTTCCCTTGCACTGTGCATAATTTGGAACCTGCACTAAATTTTCCTTTCATCGTAATCTAAAGGTTGGACAGCCAAGACGAATCGGGCAGGGAGCGGCCGCAGTTGTGTCCAGTTGATGCTGAATGAGTTGTATCCACGTCACAAACAACGACCGTGACATTGAAGTTCGTGTCCAATTCCCAACTCATATTAAACCCTCGGAGCAATGGCACGAGTGTCCATACTTCTGTGAGCATGAGATTTGTATGTGAACATGTTTCATCATGGCGATTTTTAGTTTGTCAAATGTTGTACTGGACGTCTATAAAAAAAGAGCTGTATACCTCATCGGAATCCTCCAGTATAACTACATATTCTGATTCTGTATGTACGTTGAAAGCTAATCAACACTATTGGTTACAACTGGACTCTGCATGATGAAGATTACTCAAGCAAGCACTGAGACAGGCTGACTCAGATGAGTTTCTTATATTCTGCAGACACATGACACAGCAGGAAGAACACGCGGCTTGTTTCACTCAGCCGCGCCACACGGCTGGGTGCGTGTTGGTTGAGTCGAATCTCAGCGTCTCCCAGCTCCGACGGGCGTGGGGCAATGCTCACTTCCACTGGGGGCCCTGAGCCAGTGGTGAAATTTCCACATTCCTATTGACGAGGCCAGTCTATCCAAGACAACCACTTCTAGCTGCCCAGGTGGTGCTTATTTAATCTTACACAGAGGGATGATGAGCTCAGCCTGCCCGTGACTGTAATTGGAATGAGCAGACTGAGGCAGCGGCTCTTCCACAGAACCCTCCGGCTCTCAGTGTTTATTCGAGGGGGGGGGGGGTACTAGAGCACGCCTCACCTTGGTGAGTGTAGGTGGGGTGTGGGTGGGGTGAGGGTGTTGACGTGGGGGTACTAGAGCACGCTTCACCTTGGTGAATTAGGGGTGGGGTGAGTGTGGGTGGGGTGAGGGTGGGGAGTGTAGACGTGGGGGGTACTAAAGCACGCCTCACCTTGGTGAGTGAGGGTGGGTGGGGTGTGGGTGTAGACGTGGGGTCATAGAAGTACTGTACAACAGGTGATATTGTTACTTTTGTAGTGTCGTGACTACAGCCACTACTATGAGTGTAGACAGTTAAATGTCTCTGTGGGTCGCGCCAGCTGCAGTGCTGGAGGGGAACCGGGTGCCCCGATTCGACGCGCTAAGGGCACGTGACCTGAAGCGGTGCCTCGATTGGAGGAGTTAAGGGCACGTGGCTGGAAGCGGGGAGCGCCGGTTTGATACAGCAAGGGGCGGGGGCCACGAGACAAAGGGAGGGGAGCGTCAGGGGGACTCGGGGCTCGTGTCGGGGATCACGAGTTAACAGGCACGTGCAGAGTGAGCAGCCTAGGACAAGTTAGCCCCACTTAGGGGCCGTCCATAAATGGTATCACGCGATTTTGGACGAGTTTTACTCCCCCCCCCCATCGTCACACGGTGTCACAAAAAGTCAGACCCCACCCTCAAATATGACGTCACAAAGCTCTGCCCCCCCCCCCCAAAACCATGCTTCAAATCGCTTTAAACTATTGTCATTGTAGTGCGTATTTAATGTGGCGCTGCACTCTCATGTTGTAGGAGAAAACATTAAAAGTATATTTAATTAAGTAGAACGTGTTGTCTCTTTATTCAAAGTTGCTCATTTTTACGTGACGTCACATTTCTCCCCCCCCCGTCACATTGTCACAAATGTCCGACCCCCCCCCCCCCAGGTGCGTGGTGTCATTTATGGACTGCCCCTTAGCAACATAATCCGGTGTACAGTGAATTGTTTAATAAATGCGTTGCCTCCTACAGCAGTGTGTGTGCGTCTCAGTCGACATACACTACACTTTGCCCTCTTATGATCAAAGTGGCATCGCTGCCTATAACACCTATCATGGTGCGGAATGTACGTGCAGTAATTTGAGTACCAGTGGACACTGACACAACATCGACCACGAAGTCGAGGGGCCCCGGATGAACATTGAGACTCAACAGTTGTTGGGAGTCTCTCAACGAGGGTTCGAGGGAGCCCCACGGCTTCTGAGAAGCACAAAGCGAGGCACGCCTCGCGGATTCGAGTCGCCCGCTTTCTGGTGAGACCGCGAGCCGCTGTCTCCAACGCCAACAACGCGGAGGCTCCCCAAGCGGAGGCGTCATGGCCCCTGCCCTCAGCACGTGGACCAGCAGCAGCTATGGGAAGCCAACACGCAGCAGCGCATTCATCGTTGCAATACATCTCAACTCGTCGCGTGTTCAACCAGTCTCTAGATCACCCCTCCGAGCAAACAACACGGCTGTGTTTGGCATGGTCACGATCAACAACAAATGTGAAATAAATAAGAATGACGTCACTCAGTGTTGTGTCACCGGTCACAGAAGTCGCAGCAGCTACTAGAGAAGGGCTCGTGTGAAGGACAGAGCGGAGGCACGGGTAGACTGTGCAACTTCAGGGTGCCTGCTGGGGGCAGTAACACTGCGAGAGGCCGGGCAACTCGGAGTCCGCTTGTGCGAGAGCACCGCGGATTTAACTCCGCGCGCCGCACCCTGGGGCACAGCCGGCAGCGTTTCTGTCTGCGGGCACGTGGCCACGTGGCGATTCCAGCCAATCACAGCCAGCCTGGCGTGGCCCCAAACACAAACCGCGAGCATTGCAACAAATAAACAAAGAGGTCGTGATGCAGGCTGCTTTACTATAGCAACACAGCCATTGCTGACGAGAAAATGTCTCATTAACGAGTTTTAAAATGCTTAAATGAATATATAATATACATTTTGTAAAGAGTAGAAACAATTATTCCCGATTATCAACATCGTTGGAAATTGCCGCCTCACATTTTCTCGTCCTGCGCCATACAAACTGTTATATCATGAAGTGCGATGTGCGTTGGTGATTGTTCACTTTCGTTGAGCGCCGTCGTTAAGGGGAGCGCCGTGCACAGTTTGGGTCAAGCTGAGACCGCCTCCGCTTCGGATTTGATATCACAATAACCCAAGCAGCATGTTGGCCAGTGGATAGGCTGGTCCCTTTCATAGGTATGTGAGATTTTCATTGCGAGCTCAGGTCAATTAACCGAGTAGAGCACCATCCAATGCTTGCTTAAGCAGGACTGTGACTGCTCGTTTGAATGGGCATGGTTCTTGTCAATTATATTGGATAGCGAGCAGCTCAGATGCAATACACATCAAGGTTTCCCAATGTTTAAGGCAAGAGACAAGGGGATGTCTCTCTGTCCAAAGAGACATTTGTTTTCACTAAATGACAAAATCCTAAAGCAATCCCTACAAAACGTGAACGCACCTTTTACCAACTTTGCCAGATTGAAAGATTTTGGTAAAAAATTGGCAACAAAATACATTCAGGAAAGGTATTAAAGCCCCACCTCCAAGGTTTTTGGATACAATTATACAGCCCCTAACAGAGTGGAAGCTCTATTAATGTACACATGGTTTGTCAGCTTGTTGGTGCCGGTCAGCCCCACAACACACGATGTCACCTGTGGCAGACCTCTCAAGTTGAAATGCGCGATCGAGGCCACTGTGGGGTTCCTGAGATCGACTTGTGGCAGCGTGAGAACAGCGGCAATGAGGGGGAGACGGAATCGCCGCGTCCGTGAGATTCGAAGCGCCGAGTGTGAAGCAAGCCGCGAGCGTGAGAACGGCTCCTGATGCCGCGATAGTGCAAGCCGACTGCGAGACACGTGGAGCAGGAGGCCCGGGGCCCTCTAAGGGGGCTCTCTGGAGATCCCTCCAGTGGAGGCTCTTCCCCACCAGCACACGCATGACCAAATACAGAGCTTGTATCATTTGCTCAGTTTTATTTAATATGTACAACAATATTGTGAGCTGAATATTATTATTTTCGAGAATCGATGTTGATCGATGAATCGTGACATTCCTACCATGCACAGCGACGCATACCCTGCACATAGACTTGCATAGATAACATTTCGTATTAAGCAAGGTCTATTATCTCTACTTAAACGCGTATTATAACTAAAGTACAGCTAATGCTACATGACATAATGTTAATCTAACACAACCGTATGGACTTACACATTTACAAAAAATCTAACTTATTTGAGTTGGGTTATACTTTAGAACATGTTCATAAATGAGTCGCTGTAATGTGAGCTTTAGGTGACTGTTGATCAAATTGGTGTCACTCGAGCTCTGCACTGAAACATCCGCCAGATTGGGGTTGCGCTGACACTGCGCACCCTGCAGAGCGTGCTCGTGTTTGCTGTGGTGGTCGCACCGATGTCGATTTATTTTCTGTTAGTGCGTCACATATCTGAATTGCTACAGACTGCGCTACAGGTGGTTGTGTATAAAGGTCAGATTTGTGTAAAGGTCAGATATGTGAGCATCAATCGAAGATGACCGCTACAGCGTGCACAAGCACAGCGCTGGGTGAGGTGGTTAAGTGGGCAAAGTGGATAGATGACGGTCAGATATGCACGGATGTACTGTATATACATTAAAAAACTATAAATAACATAAATTATAAATGAGCACATTTGGCCTTAATGGAGAAAAAACAGGGTACGCTACACAGGATGCACTGCAGCACCTAACACCGACTCTGCAAGCTCACAGTCTGAGTGTTCACGGTTTTATGATTTATGGTCAGACGTCATGAACGCATCTGCTAATATGCAATGAACGTCGCGTGCTATTCTGTGGATTAACACCCCCACCAAGAAAACATGTAACTTCATATATCCATTGCTAAACACACTTTTCTTAAATTTTACAAATTAATAATCTGACATTGGCTGACCAATATGAAAGTCCTCAAAGTGACACGTGCCGGATAATGTGTAACAGCTGTGGTGACACGTGGGATGTCGCTGTCGAACTCGCAACATCCTCACGATTTGTGCTTGTGGAGGGAAACGGCTGCCCGTGAGAGAGAGGGGAGGAGTAGATAGGCCGGGGCGAGATGAGAGGGCACAGGGTGTGATGGTTAGCAACTGAGAGGGGATGTTGGGTCGCTAGGTGGCAGTGTTATTTAAGTCAACTCCACTTGGAGAAATCCTGTTAATTCACGACAATTAATGCTGCATTCTCTACGTACGTATGTTTAACTTCTTTCGCACCATACGCGGCCAACCGCGTTAATCGCAGGACGAGAAGTATTTCATCAGAACTGCAATGGTCTGAGACAATTAGCCTTGTGCCAAGAGATGCCACGTGTGGTGAAATGAGATCTAATTTTACGATCATATCCTGCTGCTTCCTGTGCCGGCTCGCATTACCACAACGGCCTCAGTTTGCTTGTAATAGTATTTGAAACATAATGCTGTTGATATAATGATTTAGATATTACTGTTGTCCATTGCATGAACAGTAGTAATTTACATTATCTGTGAGTCTTGGAATCATTTTAGAGATTCGGTGCTTCCAACGACTGCCACGCACCGCCCATTGTTCGGGTGAATAACTTTGCGTGGAGGTGACATGACCATTAGGAGGTCAGTCGCAGATATTGACCGCGAGAGGTGGAGAGAGTTGAACACCAAAGCATCACTGGAGTCCCCACAGTGCCACGGTTAAGGGACCGGTGGCGATTATGGTGCCGATATCGGACATGGAGGCATCCGATGGCATCGTGGTGTGAGAGCTCAACTCACCATGACAGGTCGCAAGTTGAAATCCTAATCGGACAGGAACGGAACGAATCTATATTCCCATTGGGGTTTGTAAAATTGGTTTGTAAGAAGTCAGTCGCGGTTGTGATATTGAGAAAGTGTTCCCTGACCTGTTACTGTGGAATTTACAACCCTGGCTCAGGAATACCAACAGCAATGAGCGCTGTTGTGTGAGGATGGCAACATTCTAACTCGGACTTCTTATAAAATAAAAATTAGTAAATTTCGGGAACGCTTACTAAATAATATGAAAATGTAAAATTTTAAGACAATAAATACAACATACGCCGGTGCCTTAACCTAAAGTTAACCTAAAGTTAACAACTAAAATAGTTAAACTCGAGCCTAAAACTAAAGACTGAATGATAACACAATTTTGAAAATAAGTTAAATTTAAACAACACCAACAATGAACCGCAATGGGAGGAGGCACAGCGAGCTGCCAGCCGAGGCGAGTGGCTGGGATGGTGACTCAGAGAAACATCACCACCACGCGAACTTATCCCAGCTCCAGCTTCCTCCTGGAGGTGTGGTGCTCGGTGAGGTTGCTTCTGAAGGTGCAGCACTCGGTGAGATTGCTCCTGGAGGTGTGAAGCTCAGTGAGGTTGCTTCTAAAGGTGCAGTGCTCGGTGAGGTTGCTCCTGGAGGTGTGGAGCTCAGTGAGGTTGCTCCTGAAGCCATGTTTCTCGGTGATGTTGTCACTGGAAGTGCAGGGGAAGCACCGAATGTCCAGAGCTGCTTTCAGGGTAAAATCCGTAGGAGAGAAGGAAGAGCAGCAGCTCCTTGACCTCGAGTTTCTCTCCCCACAGCCCTGCACCTAGGCCGCTGTGATAACACCGCAATCACATGGGAGACAAAAACCATCCACGTTAAGTTAACATAATAATTACACGATGAATGCATAATGCTCCTGGTCTTTTTATACTGTTGAGCTGTGGCCTCCGTGGATGTGCACGAAGTAAGATTTTAACTATGACCTATCAAAGTGAAACGCGTGTGTTAAATCAGTGTGCGCTGTAATTCATTATCTCTATTGCAAGGGATGTGAGTTAGTGGAGCTGAGCAGGAGGTAGTATTTGAGTCAAACATATAATTTATTTGCTAGGGATTTTAAAATCCATCGTGCAGTCTCGCGTACAGCCACCTGACGGCGCTACTCTCGTAAGAACATGAAGATGGAACAAAAACTAAAAAGCACACAAATCAGGTTGGGAAGCGCTGGAGCCGTGGCGTGGGACCGCTGTCCGTGTCCACGCCATAGCTACGGAGACCGCGCTGTCAGTCAATCTGAGATGGGCGATGTTCCCCCCATCTCTGGCTCTCATTGATCTCCGCGTTGCGCATCCTCTGTGTGCCCCCCCCCCCGCCCGCTGCTGCTGCTGTGGTGAGCACGCACACTCACTTCTGGTGCTGCTGTAGCCCCCCTGGCTCGCTCCCCGCCTCCCTGGGGACAAGGGCAGGGGAGGAGGAGGCAGCGCGTGACTCAGTGGAGCGGACGCACAGCAGCACAACCACAGCAACCACAGCAGCACAACCACAACCACATCAACCACAACCGCTACTGCAACCACCACAGTCATTACCACACAACGACTGCAACCACAACTGCTGCCAAACCCACCACAACTGTAACCACAACAGCTACGACAAGAACCAACAACAACAACCACCATTCGCCACTAGTTAGCGGTAATGTCACCACGGGGCATGTGCCAGGCTATGTGCACTCTAATGCTACGTGAAGTGTCAAACGCCCGCCTGGCAGGAGGTCGGGGTACAGACCCAGAAAGTGCCTTGAGTTGACTGAGATGACTGGTAGACAAACCACTTGTGCCTCTACTGTGCCAACTTGCTGTGTTTTAGCCTCCTGGCTCTGCGCTCGTTGTTGTGAGCGTCGCTCATCTGCCTTCCATTGTTGCTGGAGGGTGACTACATTCAACTGCCCAGTAACATCCTTCACGATCCTCCTCCATAGAGGCTGATCTTGATACCGCTGGTACCAATCATTAACAAGTCCACTCAGCTCCCTTTCCTTTCGTGCCACATCATTCCATTGCTTCTCTAAAAATTATTAAAATGTATAAAGCGCCCTTAAACAAAAGTTAACAGGGCGCTAGCCCGTGTTATACCCGTTTAGTCCCCTCTATCTAGCCGAACAAAATATATTGATGCGTCTTGTAAGGTGTGGGAGTACGCACACTTTACCCCATCACACGCGACCTGCCGATCGACTGTTGCATACCCATTGACACTGCTCGGTGGACAGAGGTGGGGGGGGGGGATTAAGAAACTTGTACCATCGTTTCAACTGCTGGCGACTTCTGGATTGCTTATGTAGTGCACTACAAATAACATGCACATAAGCTGGCAGATGTGACACACAGAGCAATACAGCCTGTCCTGTCCGTGTGTGCACATGCACGTGTGTGAGTGTGTGCACATGCACGTGTTTGTGAGTGGGTGTGTCTTTGTGACAAAGACAGTGGTAGTGTAACGTCTGCGCTACAAACCAGGTGACTCAAGATCGATTCCTGCTTCATGGCCTCCCCTAGGTCGACTCAGCCTCAAAGAAGTACCTGATGCAGTGTGTAAACATCACCACTATGGATACAAAGGTGTGGTGCTGGTCACCCACCCACCCTTCGTGTGCCGTCCCTGCCTTCATAGTTGTTCGCTAACAGCACTTGCTCCAACAGTTTGTTAAGGCTATACGGGGAATCTTTGTTTTTTGTGTGAACACATCAGAAGTGCTGGTTCTCACGTCTTCGCAAGTAGAGGATGAGCAGAACCAGTACCACCGAAACCATCAGAACGACCACCACCACTGCAACCACAGCTCCAGCTGGTAGAGACACAAATACAAACACGAGTGTCAACACACACACACGCACATTCACACACACACACAAAGTGTCAACACACACACAGAGTATCAACACGCATTCACACGAGCGCACCACCGCCGCAGCCAGAGTCGTTTTAAAGAGGGAGGGCCCAGCGTGAGCCCCCCCCACGCTCGGTCCCCGCTCAGCGCCGTGCAGCGACACTCGCCCTGCACTCTCCACTGCAGGGGAAACCGTTCCATACAAGCGAGGAGTGTCACATCGACCATGGCAGTGAACAGCGCTTTGTCCGTCCACTGTTGGATGAAATGACCCCTGCGCCGTCGGTCACGGGGGTTGTTTAGCCATAGTTCACCGCGCTGGCCACTGCTGGTTGAATTGACGGGAAACCCAATGCCGGGTCAGATGCCGCTCGTCACCGATGTTAGCCGTGGCTGGAAATCGAACTTGCCGGGTTACATCGCGCAGTGTGCTAACCACTGCACCGCCACTCCACCTCTATACGCACATAATTTGGCTATAATGACACTTCAACGATTCCCACGCGAACGCTTCTACGTGTGTGCGGAGAGCACAGGGATCGATCCTGTTCGACGAATCGTGAGCATTGACGGCGCGTGTTGTGTGTACTCGTGCTTGCATACGCTCCAGGCCGCGAGTGCGTGTACTCGTGCTTGCGTGTGCTCCAGACCGCATGTGCGTGCGTGCGCGTTCGTACCCGACATGTTCGCCGTGTCCAGGTGCTTGCAGGCGGCGATGTCCAGAGTGCAGTTGCGGTGGTCGCACTCTGCACCGAGGGACAATGACACCAAGAAGGAGACAGCGCAAGCACGCGGTGAGGCACGGCCACAGCTCAGCCACTCACCCCGGGTTTTCACCCTGGCCTGGGTGCTGCGCTTAGGAACGTGGCTTAGGTTTTAAAAACAAATACTTGGGTGTTGTCCGTGTGTCCCGCGAGGGGCTCACGGTGCGGGACTCACCGAGTGGGTAGTCGGTGGAGACGAACGCGCACAGCGTGAGGTTGAACACCCGGTGAGACGCTTCACACGAGGCACACACACACACACAGGGCACCCAGTGAGATATATCCACACACACACAGGGCACCCAGTGAGAGATATCCACACACACACACGGCACCCAGTGAGAGATAGCCACACACAGACATATAAATATAAAAACACGAATTATTATGCAAGCATGTCGATGCATGTATCGTGAGCATTAAGAGTCAGAATGAGTCGATGGATAAACGCGGTGTACCTACAGCCCTAATCAGTCTCCCTGCCCTATACGGGAATCGCGCTCTCAGTCTCCAGGGCGCTCGCAACACGGCCCAGCCTCGGCTCACGGGGGGCTAGGGGGGAGTGGAGGGGAGTGGGAGCGGTGAAGGCATGGGTGGGGGGGGTTGCGGGGGGAAGGAAGGACCCTCCTTGCTCACCGGGGTTCTGAGCGAGCTCGTGGTGGTAGTTGTGGAAGCACTCAGTGTTGTTGAAGCAGCTGTTGAGCGCGCATTCTGCACAGTGGACGCACAGAGACGCGACTGAAAAACGCTCACACAGAGGCACTCGCAGCAATGACAGCGCGCTCTCGAATAACAGTGACAATTATTAAACCCAGGTAAACCTTGCTCAGTCTGGTGCTTATTCTTTAGAACAATCCTGCATTGGGATGTTATCTAATTTCAAAACAACAATGCAATATACGTGTACACTATTTCACAGACATAAATGTCCCTGACTCTGAAGCACGGGGGTTGTTAGTGGTCAGGTGAAGTTTGGAAAGTGCTTTGATGGTTTTGGCGATGGTGGTAAGTTTGTTCAGGTTCAATAAAGAGACCAACTGTGCTCTTGGCTCCTGTAAAATACACTCGAATTGGCCAGTGGTGGCCTTTACCAAGTAATCAAATTGTTTATAATGGTGGAAGTCGGGCCTGGGCAGTTGAGATGGCATGGGAACACCAACAGATGGGGCACGCTGCAGACATGACAGTAGAGGTGTGGATGGGTGGGTGAGGGTTGGTCAGCTGTGGTGGGATTGGAGGAGAGATACTCACCCACAAGGTCGTCAGAGACGTGCGGCCGCTTCAGCAGGGCTTCAGCTGCATTGGGAGGAGGGGTGAAACACAAGACACGCACCGCTAGTACAGCTGTCACCACACTCATGGGGCAAGTGCTGTTAGTGAGCACCTATGAAGACTGACGTGTCACATGAGTGGGTCGTGTGGCTACCCAGTGCTAATGTTTACACATTGTACAACAGAGGCCCAGGACTGGTTCAGAATTTACTCCCCACTGATTGCTACCGTGGTCGAGCATCAATCTCCGGTCACCAGGTGCAGAGCATGGTGCGCTAACCACTGCACCACCACTCGTCCACACAGCCAGGCACCCCCGGTCTCACCCATACCCCGCTGTGACCCCATCTACACTTCCACGTCCGGTGGGGCTCCCCTCCTCACACTGACACCACACAGCTCAGGCTATCACAGCGCGATGCAGTACGATACACGAGTGTCTCCTTGGGCAGTGGAACACACACCGGGAGTGCGTGCCGCTCTACTGCACGGTGCCTGATAATTTGCCTGACCCGCATGGGGAGCGGTGCTTCAGGCCTCATGGGAATTGTAAAAATCCCCTCAGTTCCTTGAAAGTGTCGCCAGAGCCCACGCAGCACACACGTTGTGTTCACAGGAGCTACTGCATAGGGATACAACCCGTGTGGTGTTTTACATTTCACAGCAGCAGATGGAGTGGCACTTTTTGTTGAATCTCACAATGGCCAAGAAACACATTTTATCAACCACCATATTGTATCGACTTTTCTTATTCCTGAAGTACTTTACATAATGAACTTCAAGACTGTACTAATGACGACCCCTACGTAGCTATGCGAGTTAACGATTTTATTTTATGGGAGACACAATTCAGGCAATACTGGGCATCATTTGGTGATATTCACAGTGGAAGGTTCTGTAATTAAGGGGGAGCTGAAGTGAATGCAAAACAAGTTACAGTCAATTTGTGAACAAAGGCCTCCCCACGCCGTGTCGGTCACGGGTGTTGTTTGACCATACTTCACCATGCTGGTCATTATAGATTCGTGAAGGTGCCAGGAAAGGTTGAGATGCCACTCGCCGCCGACGTTCGCCATGGCTTTTGAATGGACCTCGGGCTGCAGAGTTCACATCGCGGTGGTGGGCCGATGACCGCTACGGCTACGACTACGCGCTGTGCCTGTGGCTATGGACGGCAGCGGCGTCTCCCCTGCGAGGGAGTGAGGATCACGCCAGGTTGGCCCTGAGCGGTGCCGCTGGGCGCCGCTCACGGGCAGCCGGCACACGGAGCGCACTGGGCCAGCCCCGGCCCACGGGAGCGGGCGCGGTGAGACGCCAGCAGCACCGCCGCACTCACCCTGAGTGCGGACGATGTCCGACCACACCCTGTTGAAACACTCGCGCTTGACCTTCAAGTAGCCCTGAGCCTTGCAATCTGCTCGCACACGCGCACACCCACAAAGATCGCGCGCGTTGACTCAGAGACTGTTGGGACAGCTGTTGCCACTGGGCAGCTATGGAGAAGGGCACGGCGCCCCGAGGGGTGGTGTTGTCAGCATCGTGCATGGCCATCTTTGTCTCCGCAGTGCTCATGTTTTACACACTGTAATAGGTGTCCATTGTAAGGCTGAGTAAACCTAGAGGAGGTCCAGGACAAGTGCAGACACGACTTGTCACTGATATTAGCCCTGCTCAGGAGTTGACCCCATGTCACTGGGTTGATGGTGGAATGCGCAAGCCACTATGCCACCACTCCCGCACATTCATAAAAAAACAAAGATCCCCCGTATAGCTTTAACAGACTGTAGGAGCAAGTGCTGTTAGCGAGCACCGATGAAAGCCGGCACGGCACCCGAGAGGGTGAGTGGCCAGCACCACTGCTGGCCGCCTTTGTCTCCCTAGCACCGATGTTTACACACCATAGCAGGTACTCATTTGAGGCTGAGTCGACCTAAGGGAGGCTCAGGAAAGGGTTAAGATAATCGTCACTGCTGTTGACCGTGAGCGCGAATCGAACCCAGGTCGCACGGGATCGTAGCGCAGCCCGCTAACCGCCCTGCCGACACACCTCCCCCCATGTGCATACACACAAACACACCACTAGCCTCACAGACCAGTGCTGTGTGGGTAATGTTTGTGAATTTATGCATTGAAGTACTTACGTGTTGGGTCGCCATGTCTGTGCTGTGCAGGTATGCGTCCATGACAGCTAGGCAGGTGTGTGGGTTAACATGTGGGCAGG
The DNA here is from genome assembly GCF_965212315.1 of Lampetra planeri. Lineage (NCBI taxonomy): Eukaryota > Metazoa > Chordata > Hyperoartia > Petromyzontiformes > Petromyzontidae > Lampetra > Lampetra planeri. The sequence goes on from NC_136109.1 coordinate 6,291,435, forward strand.
GGAGGGTGTACTCATGAACAGGGGTGGAGATGTGCAGGTGGACAGGTGTATGGGTGGATAGGTAGACAGGAGGAAGTGTATGTGTATCTGGACAGGTGTGTGTACCTGGGTAGATGTGTGTATGTGCAGGTATGTGGAATGGGCTGGTGTGTATGTACACAGGTGTGAGTGAGTGAGAGTGTGTGTACATGGACAGGTGTGAGTGAGTGTGTGTACATGGACATGTGTGAGTGAGTGTACATATGTGAGTGAGTGGACATGAACAGGTGTGAGTGAGTGTGTGTACATGGACAGGTGTGAGTGTACATGGAGAGGTGTGAGTGTGTGTACATTGACAGGAGTGAGTGTGTGTACATGTACATGTGTGAGTGAGTGTATATGGACATGTGTGAGTGAGCGGACATGGACAGGTGTGAGTGAGTGTGTGTACATGTGTAATAAAGGACTCCGTCACACGATGTTGATCTCCGTCGGTCCTTTATTTGTGTTCGTCTTCCGCTCACCCCGCTGGCCTCCTCCTCGGTCCAGCGTCGTCTCTCCTTGCGCCCCGCGCACTCTCTATGCAGCTACTCTGCTGCCCTGTGCAACCTCGCACCCTCTGCTAGCCTCCGCTAGTCTGCAGCTACTCCGCTGCTCCGTGCAACCTCGCACGCCCTGTGCTAGCCTCCGCTAGTCTGCAGCTACTCGGCTGCTCCGTGCAACCCCTGCACACCCTGTGTGCCCCGCGCACTCTGCTCTCTCCTCACCCCGCTGGCTGGCGCCGTCATGAGCCCCTCAGCCACCAGGCTGAGGCACGGCGACCACCCAACGTGGTCTCCCCTCTTCACTCCCTCGACTGCCCCAGATCTCTTCCTGTCTCCTCGCTATAACTTCTCCCCCACGTGACCCTGACTCCTCCCTCTCCCACGTGACCCTGACTCCTCCCTCGCGGATCGTCACATCCGGCCTGGCCAATTATGCTCGCATTACACATGGACAGGTGTGAGTGAGTGTGTACACGTGCAGGGATGTGTGCTCGAAGTGTCAATGCTGCCGAGGTCCCAGCTCACCGGTCAGCTCCGCCATCGACTTCCTGTGCAGGATGAGGCAGTCCAGGTCGCTGCGGTCGAAGCCATCCCCCTCGCACACTGAGGGCAGCACAGAGGGGGCCGGGGAGCGCCGACCGTGTTACCGCCGCCAGAGCCAATGTGCTCGCCCGGCGTGAGGGCAGCTGCAGCGCCGCTAAAACCCCCGGGGCTACAGACGCCTCGGCCGAGCGCGCCGCCGGCTCTGAACGCCCACACAGAGTCCTCGAAATAGCAGCAGTGGGGTGCCCCTGTAGACCCATTGTATCTCATTCACAGTGGGGTGTCCCTGTAGACCCAGTGTAGCTCATTCACAGTGGAGTGCCCCTGTAGACCCATTGTAGCTCATTCACAGTGGGGTGTCCCTGTAGACCCATTGGAGATCATCATTCACAGGCCGTGTTGTTCATTATGTTGTCGTCTATATGACAACTCCATGAACAAGCAATGCAAGAGAAAGGTACAAAAACACCATGGGAACCACCAACAGCTCCGAGACAATTCTGCACTGCACCATCCCCTGCTGCAGTAGACGCGGCACAGTGCCACACAGCATGAGACGGGGACGTCTCAGGGCAGCGTGGAGACGCCACTGACAGCGAGGCAGCAACGTTGATGCGCTGGGAGTGCGATGTTTATTGTTTTCGATGCTTATTGTTAACGTTGAGAGGCTCCCGCCGTGTGCGGGGTGCAGTGCACATGCGTGACTACCCCACTGCGTACCGGTGTCAGAAACGACACCACACATTTTACATAAGCCGCAGATACACTTTGATCGTTATGATGCGCGTCGTGTCTTCTATTGGTCCAGCCTTTTGCTCGTCAATTGATAAGAAGCCCAAGCTCTCAGACCAATTCAGCATCAAGTTAGGGGACTGAAGCACTCTCTCATCCATAGAGCTGGAGACAGCGCCCTCTCGTGGTCGTGTAAAATTGCAATTTGATGGGTAAAGGGCAAAGGGCTGTGCAGCTAATTCCAGACGTCACAATGCGATATTATGTGGCTCTGTTCTTTCTAAGAGATCTAGGAGTGAAAGTAAATAAATAATTAGGTTGCTCTCTGATGTGTTTTTGCGTTGTTGTGCCGCTTGTTTTCAGCATCACGTCCGACATTTCGCTCCACGTGGGATCAAGCAACTTGGAGGTGGGGTTGGTAGCTTACACTGAGATGGAGCCATCATGGTCCTGAGCAATCCAGCTACAGGTGAGAATCCCACCCTCCCACCCCCAGCGCCTTTGGGAGGCAGTAGGTTGACTCAGTATTAAATGAGTACCCCGTGCAGTGAATAAATACCAACATGGAGGAGGCTACTCGGGGTAGCGTGACCACACCTCCCCCTTGCGTGTCTTGCCGTCCTTAATAGGTGCTCATAACAGCACTCTCCCCCACGGTCTGTATGGCTGGACGGGGTAACTTTGTGTCTTGTTGTGACAGAGACAGCCATGTAGCACTGTGACAGTCACAAGTGATTATTACATCGTGTGTACGCAGTGATATGTTTTATATGCCATTATGTTGAAGGCACTGTTGGATAAAAGTATTATTTGCGACTATCCACAAAAATAAATCCATCAGTTTGCAAAGTTAATTGTGGATAAACGTGGGTAAAAGGATGCATTGGGGGAAGATACCCAGGTGTTACGGGTTTATTGGGGTGACACAATGCATGCACACTCGGAACAGGCAGTGCACAGCATGCAGACGGTCCCTCTAATTCGCGTGTATTCTCTCTCTAACTCGCGTGCATTCTCCAATCCACGTGTTTCTCTTCTTGTCTCTCTGTGTAATGGTGAGTACGCGTCTTTCGATGCACTTCTGTTTCACACTTTTCAGAATTGTGTTCAATTTCCTGTGTCATTGTTCAGGTCTCCGATCCGTTAGTCATAGCAGGGAACATGCACTACTACTGTGCAATGAACACATTGAATTCTGCCCAACAAATGCCTACTGAGCATGCATTTTAGTTTAATGTCACTCTAGAATGATTTACCTATTCATACTGTCATTTCCAAACAGGGTTTAGCCCGTTTGCTCCCAGCACCTGCCGAGAGAGCTGAGTGTGCACGCTGCACAGCGCTACAAATGCAGCGCACGGCACACATGCACAGTGGCCCAGACTAGGTGCTGACGGGGTGAGTCCTGGGGCACAGTTCACAAGCGCTTTAACACGAGGGACTGTGTCCATCACATGGCCACGTGAGAACCTCTCAGATGCATCACCGCTCTCTAACTGTGGGCGTGAGTAATCACAACATGGCAACCACTGTCGTGGGCGGCTTTATTTTTAGATTCAATTCCAACCCCCACCCCCTCCCCAAGGAAATCCTTGAATTGTTCCAATGCAGGGGCACGATGAAATTCAATTATAATCGACCCTGTCTGTGTATCAGCTATTGCTGCCGTTGTGCAATGGCTGAGTCCCCTGGACTTGAAAACCAGAAGTCGACGTTTCGATTCGGAGCCAACCGTCTCTTACCTTCAGCACCAGAGAGGTCCTTGTTGAGTGGCGCCTCACACTCCGTCTTGGCCTCCATACAGAGTCGCATCTGGCACTCTGCAGCACAGAGAGCGAGCGAGAAGAATTCGATACATATATTGGCCAAGTGCAAATATGATATTTGTAAAGGTGATAATCACGTCGGGTGTGGAGGGTTCATGACAATAATTTTGGCATAAAAATTCCAAATGTGACCTCACCCACAAACAAATATGGGATCGCAAGTATTCCAGAAACCTACATTTTAAATTCACGTTTTGACGAGACACGAGCGGTTTAAGACGTTAAACAGAAAGTTGCGTAGAACTAAATAAGAAACTGATGGTCGCTTTACCGCAAGCGAGGAACCATTGCATACAACAGACTACCCAGGGCCTGTGGCCTGCTCACAGCTGTTGGTGGTTGGTGGCAGGATGTATTTTGGCTGCGTGGTGTCCAGTGGCAGGTGGTGGGGGTTGACCCTGTTTCAAAGTTCTTTTGGAACCCACGAGCATTGGATAACGTTGCACAAGCGGTGATTCCACTTCATGTAAACACGTTCCTAAAATAGGGACACGCTTTCACTCAGCAGAGAAGTAAAATTTCTTAACAGACGCCTGGAAGGGTTGACTTGTTCCTCTTTTAATGAATGTTTGCAAATGTTTCAATTTGATAAGTGGAAAGTTGACTGGGAGGCTTCGATAGAAAGCCTTGGTAGCCGAGTGGAGAGTACAGAGAGGGCAGTAGAGTGAGGTGAGAGGTAGGAGAGAGTGTGGAGGGTGAGTAGAGTGAGATCAGAGGGGAAAGTTAGGAGACAGCGTGGAGGGGAGGGGAGTGATAAGAGAGGGAGAGATAGCAGAGATCGTGGAGAATGCGGTAGTGAGATAGTGAGACGAAAGGGGAGAGGTGGCCAGCGATGAGTGCAGAAGGATCCGAGATCGATGTGCTTCGCCATACACGGGGTGAGGGACGGTTGCGCCCTCGTGTCACCGTGCATCTCCCACGCGAGACGCAGGCCACGTGCACCTGTCCTGGTACCGCTAGGAGAGTCTCCCTCACCTGAATCGATGTTTTCCTGCTCGGTCCTCGTCTGGCAAACTTGTGAGGCTGCGAGGCACTTCGTGTTTTTGCATTCTGAAGCAGAGAATAGATGCTTCAGGATGGAGAGGTTCGCAACGGACGTGGGGGAGGGTAACAACTAATATCGATTCCCCCAAGCTCCCGCAGTTCGCACATCGATCACGTGATTAGGGATCGGTTGGCTTTTTGTCTCAATAAGACTGCTGTGTAAATGGGATCGTACAACTCATTGGACCGATAAAATTCACCACAACGTTAACAAGTAAACCCGTAAAAACAAAGTTTTTCACTATAAATCCTTTATATGCATGGCGGCTAGACTCTTCTCGTCCTCTGGCTTGAGATGGCTGCCACCTATGGGTCAGATGATTGTCTACCAGTTTTAAACAATTGATAATTAAATATTTAATTTGTTTTCCCTAAACAGTGTAAAATTTTGGAAAAATTTTTTCAAGAAAATTAATTGTCACACACAACGAGTCTGTATGGAAAATGTCAGCTCGATTGGATCACGGGAAGTGGGTTAATAAGTATAACCCGTAAAAACAAAGTTTTTCATTATAAATCCTTTATATGCGTGGCAGCGAACTTAATATAAAGGATTTAAAAATATTTTTGCCTGTGGAGGACGCGGGGATCGATCCCGCGACCTTTGGCATGGGAAGCGAGGGCGCTACCAACTGCGCTACTCCGCCACGGCCTTTGGAGGGGTTACGCTCTGGGCTCTTACACTGTGACGTTCAGCCAAAGCCATGAATGAGTTCGATTTGAATATATGTAAAATAATTTTTTTTTGCCTAAAAAGTGTAAAATTTTGGGAATTTTTTTTCACGAACATTAATTGTCTCGCACAACGAGTCTGTGTGGAAAATGTCAGCTCGATTGGAACACGGGAAGTGGGTTAAAAACGACCGAAAGATTTGCACGGTCGTAAGCAAGCAAGCACGCAAGCAAGCAAGCAAGCACGCAAGCAAGCAAGCAAGCGAACTTAATATAAAGGATTTAAAAAACGAGCGAAAGATTTTCACGGTCCTAAGCAAGCAAGTGAACTTAATATAAAGGATTTAAAAATACATTCGCCTGTGGAGGAAGCGGGGATCGATCCCGCGACCTTTGGAATGGGAAGCGAGGGCGATACCAACTGCGCTACTCCGCCAGGGCCCGTGGATGGGTTACGCTCTGGGCTCATACACTGTGACGTTCAGCCAAAGCCATGAATGAGTTGTATTTGAATAAATGTAATATCATCTTTTTTTTGCCTAAAAAGTGTAAAATTTTTGACATTTTTTTTCACGAACATTAATTGTCTCGCACAACGAGTCTGTGTGGAAAATGTCAGCTCGATTGGATCACGGGAAGTGGGTTAAAAACGACCGAAAGATTTGCACGGTCGCAAGCAAGCAAGCACGCAAGCAAGCAAGCGAACTTAATATAAAGAATTTAAAAAGAGACAATCAATTATTGAATGTAATCACGACCCTGATTCGCGTCAATGTATTGAACCGCCAGAGGGAGGGAGGAAATTCGCCGTTCCCCGATTGCCCATTCAGTGCAGGCACGCTGCCACCCTGCCCTTGCGTCTTACGGTGAGACTGCTTTACAAATCAACACAGTTTCCCGGATACGTAGATTACACTTTGTATTATATTTTGTGTATCACGCATTGTAAAACAAATGAGCGTGCTCATTGCCTGAGCCAGGTGCACAACACCACCCGCCAATGCGAGGCTCTCGGCATCCCCACCGCTCCGTGAGAGCCGCCTGCCTCGCAGCTCCCCGCCAGAGCTCTCTGCCCACGTGACTCATTCATTTATTTTCTTTACTTTACCAGCCAAGGCCCGCTGAAGCTATATAGCTCTATTCAGAAGCGACCTGGCCACAAATGATAGCTCAACAAAGTGACTTATCACGTGTAAATATACATCAGGCAAATACTCTAAACGCATGTTTATAAATGTGGAGGTAAAACCGGAGGACCCGGAGAAAAATCCACACGACCATTTGGCCGATGCAGCCAGCACATAACGGGATCAGGGGATGTTTGCCCACCGCATTGACGACATATGCCAGAGAAGCGGAATTATTAAGATTAAACTTCTGTGAATTACAGCAGAAGTACCAATCCAGTTCCTCAGCGAACAATTAGATGTTTTGAAACCACCAAAACTACTTCTCTGTGTGCTATGATATTACAACAACACAGGTGCAACACAGGCATGTACACACAAATACATACACAGTCACACAAAGACACAGAGAAGTACAAAGACAAATGGCCCCGGTGTAGCCTTAACATGCTGTTGGGGAGAATGCCGTTCGTGAGCTCCGACGACGGCCGGCATGGCACACAAAGTGGGGTGGCTCTCTCCACACCCCGCCACCTTTGCTGTCCAGTGCTGATCGCACACTGCAGCGAGTACTCATTTAAGCCCGAGTCGACCTTGGGGAGGTCCAAGACTGGTGCGGTTATCGCTCGCCACTCATCTTAGCCATGGCTCAGAATCAAATTCGGGCTGCCAGGTTCGTGGTGCAAAGACAAATATCTCCCTTATAGCCAAAGCAGACTTTTGTGGGAAGTTAGCACCAAGCCTGGCCACTTTTGTCTCCATAGTGGCGATGTTTACACACCGTACCAGGTACTCGTTTGAGGCTGAGTCGACCTAGGGAAGGCCCATGACCGGTTAAAATATTCGTCACTGTTGGTGGCCGTGAACAGAAATCAAACTCGATTCGCCGGGTTCATAGTGTAACGCATTAACCGCTGCATGTGCAACAACAACAACAACCGCCATTCGCCACTAAGTGGCGGTGACGTCACCACGACGCTTGTGCCAGGCAAAGACACATGCACACACACACGTTAAGACATATACACTCGCGTCACGACATACACACACGTCACGACACAAACACACGCGTCACGACACACACACTCGTCACCACGCCGTGAATTACCGAGCCAGGTTTGTGACGTTTAGTCTATGCTGCTCCATGCAGTTTGTTCCATTGGTTCAGAGGCCGCGCGTGATTGACGGTGGAACGTGAGCCGGCGCCAGGGGCCGGTGCGGCCCGGGGAGCTGAGAGCCGCCCGGCTTAGAGTGAGGCTGGCAGCGCGCAGCGCACGGAGCGAGGGGCCAGCGGTGCTGCCGCAGCGAATGGCACGGGGCCTTCGCCACCGTCGCAAGGTTCCCACAATAATCGGTCCCATGGACCCCGCAGTCCAGAGGTCGCCCGTTAAGTTCGATCTCCCAGCGCGGCAGCCCGGTAATTGGACTATCTAAATATTTAAATAAGCTGACAAGTTTTGAATGTCCCTTGTGGCTTCGTGTTTTTGTCTTATTTATTGAGCGCTGCTCTCTGATGGAACGTGGCAAAGAGACAACTTTCGTGGCTGCGCGAGCGACCGAACAGAGGAAGTTCTAATTCTTGGATTGCATGGAACTCCAACTTCCTCTCTGCAGTGGCTTTCACGGGTTGTGCACGTGGCTTTTCTGCACGGTTCGAGGCAGAAATCTCGAACTTACGAATCCGAGACTGGCCACCCTGTGAGTTCAGTACCCGAGACACGTTTACCCGTGTGGACCTCCTTCACGCCGTTCACTATCTGTAGGTCTCATGAGAAGAAACGGATCTGTCAAGTCTGTTGCCTGGCGACCCCATCAGAGACCGACGTAACGTTGTTAACAGGCAGTGCGATGTTTCCAGCTGGCGCACGTTCCGGTCCACGTGCCCCTCTGTCTCAGTACAAGTCCCAGCAAGCACCTCTAAAAGCTTCGTGTATTTTTAGGATTTTGATAAGTTTCCTTTGTCATTATCTTTGTTTCATAACTTACATAAATTCTAAACAAATGAGGGCACACGCGTATGATGTTGTGCATGGATAATGAGCATAACTAAAGATGAGTCAGCCGTTAGGAGCCGATCGACCATTGCTCTGATATGAGAATGAACATCGTCAACAAGTCTAAGAGTTGAACCAGTTGTGATGTGGTCGAGCCATGAGTAACGCAGGCCCAGTCACCTTCCAGAGCGGCTCTCTCGAGCTGCTGCCGTAAAACGGCACTTTCAGGGCTGCCCCTCTACCTCGACATGGATATGTACAGTGCTTGTTACATCCAGCAGTGGCATAACGGAGACAATGGCAGCTGCCGATGGTAATGATGATTGTGTCAAATATTAGGCATGTTAAAACTCTGAACCTGGACATCACGGCGAACTCAAGCGAGAACCCATCGACAGGGAAGGGTCGGCTTCTCTGCGTGCAAACCACTCGGAAACAGCCCTGGAGTGTTCTACAGTGCCCGCGTGCGTTCTGTGGAGGTAGAGCGCGTGGTTGGTGGTGGTGTCGTGTCTTTGTGTATGTGGGTTTGTGTGTGTCTGTGTGTGTATGTGTCTGTGTGTGTATATGTGTGTATGTATGTCTGTGTGTGTGTATGTATGTGTACGCAGAAAAAGCTCCGTTGTGTCCTCTTAATTGAACACCGTATCATGCCTTCACGATGCATTAAATACCCCCGTGTTTGTGTGTGGACTTATTTGTATGGATGAGTCGACCTAGGGGAGGCCCAGGACTAGTTCAAATATTTGCCACTGTTCATGGCCATGAGCGGGAATCGAACTTAGGTAGCCAGGTTCGTGGTACAATGCGCTCACCACTACGTTACCGCTCCCCACTGTATACACATCGACGTATGCACACACAACACCACTGCCACCACACGCACTGTGCACACGCCCTAGGTGGCACGGAGCATGCACCATCACTCTCAATAGGCCATTACTCACTCACAGGAGCCAGCACTCACTCTCAATAGGCCGGTACTCACTCACCGTGGATCGCCTGGAGAGAAAAGCCACATTTGTTCACGATCTCTTCGTCCGAGGGCTCTGCAAGATGAGGGCAGCAGGGCACAGATTGCGTAAGACGCACGGCACACGCAGCAACAACGCGCATCGAGCGGTAGCGCTGAAGCCAGTCGCTCTCACGGTAACAACACATCGTGCGTGGACACCGCCTGGGAGGATGATGAGAACCCATGACCGACTCAGCTGGCGGAGGCCTTCATCCAGCAGTGGATCGATTGAGAAAGATCCCTACATGAGCATTCACTACCCATGGCTACCACGGCTCTGTGTCAAGCTTCTGCTGGATGAAGGCCTCCTCCACGTTGTGATGTTCAGTCGGTGCCACTGGTGCAAGCCGTGGGTGGGAATTTAACTCGAGGTCAGGGATCGAGCACGTGGCTACGAGCGGCCAAGTTCAGAGCGTAACAGTGCACTAACCACTCTGCCACCGCTCGCTCCCACCTCATTGACTATCAGGGCTACGTTGCTGTGGCAGTGCCTCTATTGGAGATGGCTGCAGGCGTTGCGCAGAGGGGGTGGACCGCGAGACGCGCGCCATGGAACCACGGGCTCGCTGCCCGCACGAGGGGCGCGTGCCGGGTGAAGGCGGCGGGGAAAAACCCTCGCACCGTCCGGGGGAACAGACGGATTCGGGCAATCGCTCGCCCAACACCACCCACCCCTCTCTCTCTCCCACCCGCCCCATCGCACAGTGGGATGCAGTACCGCGCCACGGCTCATTCGAGTTCTCTTCTTCTCTCGTTTGTGTTGTTGTGCGAGATCCATGTTAGTAGAGTAGAGCGATGTGAAGGGTAAAGGTGCAACCCGGCAGTCGCCAGCTCTCGCCACTGCTGGCGGAAGGTCCCCCAATCCAGGGAGGTCCACAGCGCTCCCTTTCGTGGGCTTTTGGCCTACTCTTTCACGTTTGCTCCAGACGTCTTGGAAGAGATGGGATTACCCACACTTTACCCCACCGAACAGAAGTTGTCTGTCAATCGATTTGCGGTTCTCCACCCATTAAGAAACTTGCCCATTGTTTAGACTGATAACCACAACGCCTCATGAAACAATGATCTCGCAATGGATTTATGCACACTGTGCCTCGTTTGTTCCATCTCGTTCGTCCCATTAAAATGAAAACCTCTCCACCCCTCAGCCCTGAGCTAATTCAATATATAGGTACCCACATATGAGTACAGAATAAATATTAATAGGCACACTTGAATGGGTACCCATACAATGTTATTTTTTAATTCACAATGTTTCAGTTTCAGTTTATTTATTAGGTATAGCCCTGTGAGCCATTCGGCTCTTGGATCGGGTGCAACCGCAACAAACAAAAACATGAACAAGAAACATCTTAAAGTGACTACGCGCACTTGTAAACACGAGCGAGGAACCATTTCATAATAAAATATTCCAGCCACTCTCAACCCACCACTGGATAAAGGCCTCCGCCCGCCAGATCAGTCGCGGCAGGGGGTGGTTGGACCATACTTCACCACGCTGGTGAGTGCAGGCTGGTGCAGGCGGAATAGCACGGGGCCGGTTCTCATGGCACGCTAACCGCTGTGCCACTGCTCTGAACTCGAGACTGATCGCTCCCGCTGCCCGACAGAGCCTCGCGCTCACACACGTGCTCTGTCTACGTCGTTTGGACTTTCCACCTTCCTATGGCCTTGGCGATGTCGTGTTACTTGTGGTGTCTCGCCCAGTGGTTTGATTCCAGTGTAACAAGCAAATTTTGTTCCTGGGTAGTGTTATTTCCTAATTGCTTCTGCCTCAAAAGTACAGAAAATTGTTATTATTCCCCACAATTTTTTGCTTTTGTGACAAGGACATTGATATTTTGAAATTTACCTATTTTCAATGAGAAAACGAGCAAATATGTGTCTTTTCGGTCACATAAAGTCAGAAAAAAACAACATATGAATCAAAATTAACATGCATTTATACTAAAGTCATACAAAATTAAAGATTTAGACACCAAGACGCACTACCACAGGCGGGACTGGCCAAAGCGGACCGACTTCTCTGTGGGGAGCGTCGGCCGAGTGCCAGCAGCGCCGCGTTTGAATTCCTCTGAGCACGGACACCAGCGCTGCGCCGCACGTCCGAGGCGGAGCCTGCAACACGTGCGCTGGGAACTGCGGCGCCGAATAACGCAAAGCCCTTTCAGTCAAACCACTGCCGAGGAGTGGCGGACATTCCATCGAAATACGCGTACGGTCCACACTAGTAATGTACAGTTGGCAAACCTACGGCTACCGTTTTGGACAATGGTTCTTAATCAGAGCAGGGATAGAGAGCTGGCAGCGAGAATGACTTTGTAGTTGGATGGTGACGCGTTGGAACATCTTACCAGATGCAGCTTTGTCCGCCACCACCACCGCCACCACCACCGTCACCGCCATCACCACTGCCACCACACGCTGTGCGGCCATATCAGGCAGAGTCGGAGTAAAACACGATTCGTGGCCCTAATGCCTCTGCTGACCAGCACCTCACAAGCGCGCGTCTGCACGGCACACAACAAGACCACGCTGCTCTCAGTGAGCGTGGCCACAGCCAGGAGTTATTTATACTCGTGTCGCGGGGGCGGTGCTCTCTTGACGTCACTTGACATGACTCAGCGGGGCTGCGTACACGGGGTGCTGGTGGGGCTGGGTTCGATTCCCTACCACGGATGACATGGTCGCAGATGTGTAAACAATACAAGTAGGAAGACAAAGACGACCTGTGTGGTGCTGTTAACAGCACACTCTGGTGTTCTCGATAACCTTGGGAGTTTTGTCTCTGTGTGTCCCTATGTAAACTTATGTCGTCACGGTGTATAATTTCTGATCCATGTCGTACGTAATAATATCATCCTGCTCATTAGATCATGGGTCGAGAGGGGGCGTCAGACGTTGTGAGTGAGAGATGGATGGGTACGAGACGGACACGGCGCGTGGTGCAGGCGGCTGCTGGATGCGCGTGTGGGTGGTGCAAGGGGCGGGTGGCAAGTCCGGTGGTGCTGGACGGGTGCCAGCAACACCTACAGGTGACACCAGGTGGCACGATGACGACTATAGCCAGCAGCGGAGCTTCGCGATGCGCTCAGAGGAAATCCCAGCCTCACCCGAAAGCCGAAAGTAATGGAATGCGAAACCGCGAGCTTTCGTTGTTGCAGGCGAGAGCGCTCCTCAGCAGCACAGCGCGGCGCGGCCACACGGTGCCCCAGTCACGCGCGGAACTCGAGCAACGCCGCCTCTGTGTGCACTGCCGCAGCAATGAGAACACTATGTAAGAAAGAAAAAAAAAACTGTTCCTGGGTAGTAAGTGTTATTTCCTAATTGCTTATGCCTCAAAAGTACATAAAATGGCTATTATTCTCAACATACTTTGCTTTTGTGACCAGGACAGTGATATTTTGAAGTTGACCTATTTTCAATGAGAAAACGTGTGCATTTATGTCTTTCGTTCACATAAAGTCCTGGTCACAAAAGCAAAGTTTGTGGGGAATAATAGCCATTTTCTATACGTTTTAGGCATAAGCAATTTGAAAATAACACTTAGTACCCAGGAACAAAAATAGTGCTACATAGTGGAATGAGCGTGGCAAGGCGCATCCAGCGTGGAGCACCGCAGCTCGCACTTCGCTACACGCGATAGAGTTCAATGTACAGCAGCAGCCGGGCTAGTTGATGATCCAGTCTCATCGATTCACTCAAAATCACTCTCTCGCCTTTCGTCACTCTTCTCTCGCTACTACCGCGATGCCCGATCTCGCGAATTCCACCCGTCGGTTCCTCCTCGCGTGTCGAGGGCTCGGCCTGTGACGTGTTTGCTCCCCGCACTGCGACTCGCAGCGCTTCTCGTTCTGCTTCTTCCCTCGCACCGCACCACGTCGAAGTCATCCCATCGTCCCTATTCCCAAGTGCTCAATACAATGCGCCTAGTCCCCATTGGTGTAGGGGACAAGGCTCTAAAGAAAGCCGTCTCGGGTGTGGGCCAATCAACTTCAAGGACAGTGCATATTATTATCCTTATCAGAGTTGCTTCTTTTTGTTTGCTTTATTGACTACTTGTGTTGTGGTCATTGCAAACATGATGCCTTGAATAAAGGTGTCAGTTTTGTACCAGTTAAAAGGGTAAAAACCTACCATTATATTTTGCCACTGGTAAAAGAGATCTCATAGTGTTATGTTAACGTGTCCCGTCGCACACGCTGACTGGTTGCATTGCGTGACGTTAGCAACCAACCAGCCAACCAGATGGGCAGAGTGTCACAGGAAAAAATATCTCTTAGCGTATCATCTTATTAACTCCCAGCAGGAACCCGCGGAACTTCCGCGATGATTTGGGCAGTCCCCGATTTACGAAAGGGGTTTGTTCCGAAAACATACACACACAACGACTTTCACACGCGCACACAAAGACAAATATCCCCCGTATAGACTTGATAGACTGTTGGGGCAAGTGCTGTTAGCGAGTAGCACCTAATGAAGGCCAGCATGGCACACAAGAGGGTGGGTGGCCAGCAGCACGCCTGGCCTACCTTTGTCTCCCCAGTGGCAATAGTCACACACTGCACCAGGTACTTAGTTGAGGCCTAGGAGTGGTTCGATAATTGTCACTGGTGGTGGGTGTAACCGTGCGTCCTTTTGCGACATGAGCTTTTGCGGGTTTCGGTCCATAGCCAACCCTAGCTCTCAGTACACGCACCGCTGTGGTTTAGTTTATAGTGGGACCCCTGTTTCACGCGACACATCCAATGACCATTTTCAGAATATAACAAGGATCACTGCCAGTATAACTGCTAAATAACGGCGTTTATTTTTAATGGTGACAAGTTTGCTACTTCCCCGGGGGAGTGAAAATATCACCAGCAAATTATAGCAAACCAAATCACCATCATAACAACAGCAACAACAAACAACGCAATCCTATAACAACCTGATAATACCGGTTTCACGGATTTCTTCAAATACGAATGCCGATGGGTAACAACTGCGGAGCAACCATCCAGGGTATGTATTAAGTATTCCCCCAGATCTTGAACAGATTAAATAAAACGTTCCAATGACAACTTCACAGCCCTCAGACGGTCACCTCTCTTCTTTCCTGCGAGTGTGCCCAGCTGTCGAAGCCCCCGCAGTATTCAGCATTAGGGAGGGCAACTTTCACGGCAGCAGCAGGTGGTTTTTCGTGACAATCCACTCCTGGGTGGCGGACAGGTGAACATAACCGCTGTCCACAATAAGACCCTAGGTGGTTGTGCAACACCTATAAATACAAATATTCGCCAGTGGTTGAACAGGAAAAGGAAAGCTATGCCTTTTGCAGTGCCAAAGATTTGGAGACAGCCAACAGATCATATGAGCAATTGTTACTTCTGCATGGTGCCTCCAGTTGGGAAAGGTGTATGAAAGAAGAAAAAGTGGACTGTGCAAGAGAATTAAACTTCTGCTCCTGAACCATCAAGGTCACATGACCAATATTTTCTCCCATCCTCCTTCTTTGAACCACACCTCATAACATAGGGTGAACTGAAAGACCTTGTCAGGGATTTGGAACTACCGAAGAGTAAGGCAGAATTGTTGGGCTCCAGACTGCAGCAGTGGAATCTCCTGGCAGGTGATGTTAAGGTTTCCATGTTCCGTGACTGTCAAAAGGAACTTGTCCCATTCTTCTTCATGGAAGGTGATCTTGTGAGAATGCAACAACATCGATTTGTGATGGCAGCCCTCAACATCGTTCAAGATCCAGATGAGTGGAGACTGTTCATTGATTAATCGAAGATGAGTCTTAAAGCTGTTTTGCTACATAATGAAATGTTTTGCCATCAATTACAGTTCATCACGCAGTCCATATTAAGGAAACTATGACATCATGAAACAACTTTTGAGGTGCATGAACTATGATCAACATCAGTGGCAGGTTGTTGCCCTCTTCCTTGGTCTGCAGACTGCATACACAAAGTACTGCTGTTTTATCTGCGAATGGGACAGTTGAGCGAGAGATTCCCACTATATCAAGATAAATTGGCCCCTCCGACAGTCATTGGAGCCTGGGAGGAAAAGTGTTCAGCATCCACCACTTGTTGAATCATGAAATATTTTGTTACCACCTTTACACATCAAGCTGGGTCTGATGAAGAACTTTGTCAAAGCCATGGACAAACTACAAGCAGCTTTCAAGTACCTCCGTGTAAAATTTCCAAGGTTATATGAAGCTAAGATAAAAGAAGGTGTCTTTGTTGGTCCTCAGATTCGTGAACTTCTTCGAGATGATGCATTTGACAGTGCACTGCGTGGCAAGGAAAAGATGACATGGAAAGCCTTCCAGTTAGTGGCAACACATTTTTTTGGAAACAACAAGGCAGACAACTACAATGAGTTGGTGGAAAACCTCCTCAAGGCATACAAAAGCCTTGGTTGCAACAAGTCACTAAAGATACATTTTTTACACTCTCATCTCGATGTTTTCCCATACATAACTGCGGAGCAGTGAGTGACGAGCATGGCGAGCGATTTCACCGGGACATTGCAACAATGGAGAAACACTATCAGGGAAAATGGAGCCCATTAATGCTTGCATACTGTTGCTGGACAGTGACAAGAGATGCTCCATTTAATGAATACAAGAGACAAGCCAAGAAGCGCCAAGTAGACACTAAGGACTAAACTATGTACTTATATATACATAATAGTTTTTGCCTTTTGTTTCATTATACATTTTATTTATATAACCCTTTTGCTGATTTTTTAAGTGTTACATGAACAGGACAGGTGACATGTTATCATGTAAAGCAACCATAGCACATGAAAAGACCTAGGTTTACAATTTATGAGTAAAACTCTATCTACACAATATATATAGACATAAAATGTAAAAACTTAAATAGCTTGGGAACAGTAGCCAATCAGTTATTTTAATTGTCATATTTGAATTCAGCACGTCAAAATCCATAATGAACAGCACATTTCATCTTTGAAGCAGACGACGTCTAAAAAATTGTAGACCAGTGTTATCTGTCGTTATTACCACAATTTGTTCTCGTGATCTGCGCGGTATCCTTCATTACCCGCGCGTTCAAAGGGGAAGAACTCACGGCCGCGTCTCTGCCTCTCCTCTTATTTGCACAAACGCTCGGATGCCATGGTCGAGGTCACTGCTACTTCAGGGAGACGACTACCATATTGAATATTTCAAAGTGCTAAAAATAAATATACACTCAGAAGTATAGATATAATCTAAGCAAAGTAGAAATCTGATAACAATATCAACATCAATGGTGTTTTGCGGAGTGATATTCGCTGTGGTTAATAGGATGAGCGAGTGACAGGAGGATGGATAAGGAGTGTTTGACGGTGTATTTGTACGGCGATCTAGGATACGTGTATAAACAACGAATGTATTAGGGATTAACTGGCCTCAGGATGGACTCATTAAGGTTCTTATATGGCAGTCGTTTGGATAACTCTGCATTGCAGCCAATTGTTGGTAAAAGGAGCACAGGTGCATGTATGTAGCTGCATATTTATATTGATGCATGTGTGCATTTATCTATGTGTAATGCGAGCGTGAATGAGGTTGCTGCTGGACTCTAGCCCAATCACACGACCCGGGGTATTGGAGGTGGAGCCAGCAGGGCAGTAAGAGAAGAGCGGATCTGACGATCCGGAAGGGAGGAGTCAGGGTCACGTGAGAGAGGGGTTATAGAGGGGAGCCCGGAAGAGATCGAGGCCAGTCGATGGAGTGAAGAGGCGGGACGACGTTGGGTGGCCGCCGCGCCATCAGCCACGTGGCTGATGGGGGCTTGGCGCACCGTCGGCCAGGGTGTGCGGAGCGAGAGAAGAGTGTCCGGGGCACACGGGGCTAGCGGTGTGGCTAGCGGAGTGTGCGGAGCACACGGAGCTGGCGGAGTGGCTAGCGGAGTGTGCGGGGTGCACGGGGCTAGCGGAGTGGCTAGCGGAGCGTGCGGGGTGCACGGAGTAGCGGTGTGGCTGCAGAGCGTGTGGGGTGCACGGGGCTAGCGGAGGGGCTCGCAGAGAGTGCGCGGGGCGCGTGAGAGACGACGCTGTCCAAGGAGGAGGCCAGCGGAGTGCGGAGGACAAGAACCCAAATAAAGGACGAACGGAGACTTACATCGCCTGCAGAGTCCCTTATTACACATGCATATGCATATATTTACTATATATACATACAGTGCCGGTAAAAAGTTTGTGAACCCTTCAGAATTTTCACATATTTTACATATTTCACATATCTATATATATAAAGTCAAAAGTTGTGTGTGGGTTTGTGGCGGGGTGTGTGTGTGGGTTTGTGGCAGGGTTTGTTTGTGGCGGGGTTCGTGTGTGGTCACGCGCTTGGCTCTCCAACGGTGGGGTTTATGTAAAAAAATAGCCAGGTACCACGCCGTAAGCCGCGCCGTGAGCAAGCGCCATTCCTTTTTCACATCTTTTAACTTCAAATTAGTTTAATTTGCGATTTAGTGTGATTTATGTGCGCTTTCTTCTTAATTATTTATTTATGACCAGTGCACGACCATACCAACTCACGCACCTTTGGTAGGGAGGACGGCCCATGCCAAGTCGCACGCCTTCGGTGGGAGTGAGGGGGACATTTTTTTTCGCGCTATAAAAATACACTAAACACTCAGGTAAATTATTCACTGTCTCATGTCCCCCCCACCCCGATGCGTGCAGTTATGATTACTAAACAGTCAGTAGATGCTACCACTATAGGCCGTCAATCTCGGCGAGGCCGGAGGCTCTGCACGGGACTAGGCCTCACCACACCACTCTGTCAGGTGAGTACTTTGTGCTATAGAGTCGAGAAATACTGCTATAGAGTCAGCATGTACTACTGTAGTGATAGCAGGTACCACCACAGTCGGTATGCACTGCTGTAATCATAGCAGGTACCACCGCAGGCATTATGCACTGCTGTAATCATAGCACTGCTGTAATCATAACAGGTACCACTGCAGTCAGGCAACGCGGGTACTTCCCACTAGTTTTACATATTTCACATATTTTACAGACTCCCCTTTGAATTTTACCGGGCACGTCCCAACTCGGCGAAGACCCAGGGGCCCATCCAGGCCGTGCTGGCGGGACCATGTCGCTCAGCTGCCCTGGGAACGCCTGGGAATTCCCCAGGAAAAGCGAGAGTCTGTCGCCAGAGAAAGGGAGGTCTGGACCACCCTACTCAACATGCTGCTACCGCGACCCTCACCAGGACAAGTGGATTGAGAAACGAACGAACATGTCGATTTAAAGCTTTCGTGACTGCAGGGATTCATCTTCTTGGTTCTTTCAGTAAAGTCACGTAGAAGGGAAGTAATTAAATAATAAAAATAAAACATAATAAAATAATTCTCACGACGTTTCGGCCACAACACAAGTAGCCGTCCTCAGGTGAAGACAGGTCTGTCGAGGCGACAGCTGTCGCCTCGACTATAATTTAGACCAATACTTTAGATAAATATGCGATGTTTAAAATAAATGAATGTACAACCTTTTGTCAATCCACTGCTGAATGAAGGCCTCCCCACGCTGTCACGGTCATCGGGGTCGTTTGTCTATACTTCACCACGCTGGTCAATGTTAGTGATGAGTGGGGGTGGGGGTGGGTGCAGAACCAGATTGGACATCGCAGTTGACCATTCATGTTAGCGAAGGTCGGGAATAAAACCCAGATCGCCGGGTTCAATAGTGCAGTGTGCTAACCACTGTGCCACGGCTCCTCACCCCGCAATGTTATTGATGATAATTAAAAATCTACGCGAGATGATCTCTCAATCGTGGCAAAAGTGTTTAGAACAACTTAACCCCACACACTGCTGACCATACTCACAGTCACCCATCCACGTAGAACTTAGCAAACCAGAATTGATTGCAAACATTTTTCTTCCTGCGCGAAAATACAACACGCCTTAATTCCTTTCTTCATTACAATAACCTTCTCGAAACGAGACCTTTATACCCGATTAGATTCGACCACTGAAATGGCAATATTGAGAGACCACCATGGCTCAACTAGAGATAAACGCCGTGAGCCCGATTGAATGCACCCTTGATTCTTGCTGATTACCGAACCACCCAGCATGCCCCCCCCCAATCGTGTCAGGTTATTTTGAGCTAAGCAGAAGTCACCCTGGATAGTGCGTGGATGGACGACTACCACTCATGAAACAGGTTGCTATAGGCTGCCCAGGGGCTAAGTTGTGGCCAACAGAGGGTGGTACGGCAAAAACCTCACCTTCACCAACCCGCACTGCGAGGTGAAGTATGGTCATATAACCACCCATCCACCACGACCTGCATGGCGTAGGGGAGGCTAACATCCAGCAATTGGATTCCCAGGAAACATAGAACGTGGGGCCAATGTTGCATGTTTACTGGGTTTACAAAAAATACCGTATTTAAGTACCGTGCATGTAAGATACTGAGGTTACCCCGCTCTTCATGATCAAGGCTGAAAACGCATGGAGGAGAGGGGCCATGCTAAAAATAGCCACTATGGTACCCAAGCCAGTTTGGCAAGCGTGGATTCACTCGCTGCCTGTTTACTGTCGGGGTCAAAGGTGCTGCGTGCACAGAGAGAGAGACGCGGAGCAGGGAACGTGCCTCAGCTCAGTGCCGGATTAAGCTAGTGTGGGGCCTGTAGCATATGTTATAAAGGGGCCCTAAATAAAAAAAAAACATAAATATGAAAACACAAATGTTTTACTTGCACAGTAAAGTAATTGTATTTTTTCATTTGCTATACAGCCAGATAATACGACAAATCGCTAACCTTAAACACCCAGTCGTTCATAAAAGTCGAAGGCGGTATAGTACTATAGTGATAGAGCAAGTGTAGAATCACTGAACCGGAATTGATAGCTTGAAAGCATTTAGTGCGGGGCCCTTGAAAGCGCGGGGCCCGTAGCATATATAGCTACTTTTGCTACTACGATAATCCGGCACTGGCTCAGCTCCGTGTCGCGCCCACGAGCACAGCGCAGACGTCCGTGACCCCCTGGGTGAGAGTTCTACCTCCTTGAGGGGTTACAAGCGGCACACACCTGATGATAGCTAAACTCGTCCCATTCATTAAATCAGCCTTTACATTTTGGGATAAAACAAGGACTAATAGCCCCCGTATAGCCTTTAACAGGCTGTTGGGGGAAGTGCTGTTAACGTTTAGTACCTATTAAGGCTTGCACGGTACACGATGGAGTCTCACCAGTGTTAGACCAGAGAACGCCAAAATGCCAATCAGTTTCAAAGACAATGCATATGTTATCAGAGCATGTTTGTTTGCATGTCCACCACAAGTACGTGTGGTTAATGCGAACTTTATTCTATGCAGAGGGTTTCAATTTGGTGTTTGAACATCTTAACACCTGTTTCATTGCCAGAAAGGGTAAATCTATTCTTATTTTTTCAAAGGTAAGTGGGCGTGGACAGCGCACGTCACGAGAAGATGCAATGGGCGGTGGTCAAGACTAACAAAAGAGTGACAGCCAAAGGAGTGAGCTCGCCTAAGAAGACATCCACTACAGATATGTAGTGATTAAATCGGCTCGTATGGAGAACCCAGGTGGATGTGGTGCATCGCGTGACTGCGACAGATAGCAACGGCTCAGGGAGGCCTTCATCCAGCAGTGGATGAATTATGGCTGATGATGATGTGATAATTAGTCACCTGAGTCCCCAGAGTTCCTCCCCCAGAACGGCGCGTTGTGTGTGAATGCCGAGTGAAGGGGCCTTAAGGTGGAGCTCGCGTGCGGCTGTGGCACCTGCACAGCGGCCGAGTGCATGGGACTCGTCACGTGAGATCGGATCAGATGACGTCACCGGGGTTTCGCTTAACGGAGATCGTTTATGAGAAGCTCCCCGTCCGAGTGACCAAACAGTGATCTGAGAAACACAGCGACATGCAAATTATCAGCTGAAGAGAAGGGGACGCCACGAAAGGGGATTTCTAAAAATGTGGTGATTGAGAAATCAGTTGCGGGCGTTAACTCTGACCACCTGCTTGGCACACGCACACACAAAATATAAAGACAACGACCCTCAACATAACCTTTTAAACAGGCTGTTAGGACAAGTTATGTTAGCGAGCACCTATTAAGGCAGGTACAATACACGAGGGAGTAGGTGGCCAGCACCACGCACGACCGCCTTTGTCTCTCCAGCGCTGATGTTTTATACAACGCACCAGGCACTCATTTAAGGCTGAGTCGACTTAAGGGAGGGCCAGGACTTGTTCAAATATTTTCCACTGTCATTGGTTTTGAGTGAGAATGGAACTCGGGCCGCCAGGTTCTAAGTTAGTGTGCTAACCACTGCACCACCGCTCCTCACAACACGCACGCTGTAATCCCCCTGCACCCAGAACAACATCTGCAGAGCAATAAAACGCGGTTACAGCCTCAGTCGTGTGCACTTCGTCATCCGCGTGTTATTTGAAAAAAAAAACTCAACAAGTTGATAAATTACACTGCCCTGAAACAGTAAAACATTTACAATAGCCGTTTTTGAAGAAACGGCTCCCTTCTTCTTAGCAGAGCCATGATGAAGGGTCACAGAAAGGCCACAGCCCGAAACGTCGCCTATTATCCGTTTGTTTTCCTTGAGGGCAGGGTTATTATTGATGAAGAATGAGTTTAGTATGTTGCTCGTGCGAATGCACCACGTGCCCACTTGGCTTCACAGTCACAAATCCACGTCATCTGTGTCGGTCTGCATCAGTTGTCATCATCCAGCCACCCACCCACATATTTCATGGGAGAATTTTGCAAATATTTCTATTCAGTGTAGGAGGACGTGTTAAGTGTGCGACAGAGTTTCTTCCCTGGACGCGCGGTGGAGTCTGTAGCACTAAACGCGTGTTTATGAATGCACGGCAAGCCGACTTCATGCAGTCGCAGAGCCAGAGCAGCATCTTCAGTATTGTGTTTAAGAATCCGATGAGATCTAAATAACTTTCATCCAGCACTCTCACAGTGGACAGCGCAATGCCTTTTGTCAGATAATGGCCCTGGAAGATGATGTCACGGAACTCCTTAAGACGTTTAAAGAATAATAAAGTACTGCCTCATGTAAATTTACTGTTTGATGAAGGCCTCGCCACACGGTGTCGGTCAAGGGGATTGTTGGACCATACTCCACCATGCCGATCGGTGTGGGTTAGTGAAGCGAGAGCCCAGGACCGGTTCAGATATCACTCGCCACTTATGTTAGCCACGGCCATGAATCAAACTCAGAGTGTAGTGCGCAAACCACTGCACCACCACTCCACCCCAAGTATGAAGAGCACCCAGTGACCTATACTCTGATGTGGAATCTGAGAGCCCCTGTGTTGGCACTTCGATGGGTCCAGAGCTGTTGCCTTGGAAGGACCAAAACCCTAGAATGCCCTGTTGGTAGAGACGCTTCTCGCTTCCACTCTGCTGTGGTTTATGGAGAGAAGCGAGGGCTTTGTGGTTTCCCAAGCTCTAACGGTCGCGTGTCTGGGAAACACGAATGTGTTGTGAGTACAGTGACTAACTTATGCCCATGAAGACAAATCCGCCACAACACACGACAAATAATAACGTCACTTCCTGTACCTAGCAGGCCACACATCGAGTTGCATAATAATCAATGTTTACAATTTCCTATATGATATATGTACTACGCTCGAATGTTTATCCTGAATCACGAGCATGAATTACTTTCCAAGGTGACGGTGAATCAGAATAAGAATCTTTATTTCGACTGGAGGAATTCGATGAGCTTTTTCACAGGTGTCCAGAATTATTACACCCATACTCCTGATGCTAGCACAGAGACCATTGCCCGAAACTTTACGTAATATAATTTTTTTTTACCTTTACGGCTTCAGTGTTATTAACGAATGTGTTGAGTTTATTTGTTATGTGTGCTTGTGCACCACTACGCAACACTGCAGCATCATCTAGTACTGAGTCCACTCACTGTGACCGGTATCTGTAGCGCCATAGCAGCTCTATAGAGTAGATGCCCTTCCCCTTGCAGGGTGAGAGACAGACAGTCATGAGTCACCACAGGCACGATGCGAACCTATCGCATTTGATGTAATCACCTGAGAGTTTGGCCGGTCTCTTCCCTCTAGCCTGTCTCTGTGTAAACCGCGTCTCTGTGTAAACCGCGTCTCTGTGTAAACCGAGTCTCTGTAAACCGCATCTCTGTGTAAACCGCGTCTAAACCGCGTCTCTGTCTAATCCGCGTCTCTGTTTAAACCGCGTCTCTGTGTAAACCGCCTCTTTGTGTAAACCGCGTCTCTGTGTAAACCGAGTCTCTGTGTAAACCGCATCTCTGTGTAAACCGCGTCTCTGTGTAAACCGCGTCGCTGTGTAAACCGTGTCTCTGTGTAAACCGCATCTTTGTGTAAACCATGTCTCTGTGTAAACCGTGTCTCTATGTAAACCGCGTGCGTCTCTGTGTAAACCGCATCTCTGTGTAAACGCATCTCTGTGTAAGAACAGTATGGGGCCTAATGGCCGTAAATAAGGATTGCAGCAATGAGGACAGGCATGGTCAAGTGAGGTAACTGGGTAAGGAATCAACGCGGGTGTGGAAATGGAACCCCTGAGATGTTATCATGAGGCAAAGGAAATCTCCAAAAAAATAGAGTTTGGGAAAAGGAGCGTGGCAGAGCCGAGGGGAAATAAAAGGCAGCACGGAGCAGGGCTCGAGGCTGCCGTGGGGGAGTCGGGGTCCAGATCGTTGTCGCTGTCATCGCTGTAGTTCGTCCTCATCATCTGGGGAGGCTAGCGAAGGAAGTTATATATTTACGCCGTGGCTGTGTGGGGGCTACTGCCCCCCGATTCCTCTCTGTGAAACATAACTCCCGGCTGGCCCCTTAGCCACCTTGTTCATTCAAACACCCTCCGCGTGCCTTCCCTCAAAATTGATAATAACTACCCGCACACTACTGTTCAACTCCGTGCACGCTCTAGAAATCGCATGGCAGCTGGGGGTCGGAGGGCAGTGGCGTTGCTCGCACACGCGCGGCTGCCGTGAGTGGGTGATAATGCTGGGGCCGCTGGTCCCCGAGGTCCCACCCTGCTGCGTGCCGATGGTAGGGGCTCCGCCATTTGCCGACCCCTCGCTGGTCTGCGACCAGCTGCTGCCGTCGCTGGGCTCATCGCCCGACGGCTCCCCTCCCTGGTCCGCCCCTCCGCGAGCTCGTGTGAGAGGCATAGCTTGCCGCCCGCTCTCGTTTACCTGTAAACGCTGCGTTGTCTCTCCACCAATCACACGCTCTGAACGGGGGTCAGGGGTCGGAGGGCGAATGACGCTGCCCTCACATCGCGCGAGTCCCTGCGGCGATAGACGGAGCGTAAGACCACTCGAGGCTGCGTTGGATTATTAATGGTTTATTCTCGGCGACTACGTTTTACTGTTGGGTCGGTATCAATCGGCATGGCAGGCCTACGTTATCGTCCCTGGGTCTGTACCCGATCTATCGGAGGGATATGTTCTAGGCGGCTCTGGACTCTCTAGTCTCTTTCCTAATACCCCCTTTCCACTTACTCACGATTAGGTGCCCACGGCGTTCCGCTGATCCCGTCCTCACTGCGTACCTCGATGCGTCGCATGGACGTCTGAGTCGCTGGGCTGGAGAGCGTCTCGTGGCCTGATTCTGGAGCAAGAGACCATCTACCCATTTGCGCCCCCCTTTTATCGTCCCTACCTCAAAGAGATGCCGCCCCGCCTGTTGTTATGCACTCCCAGTTTTTATTTAACAATGGGCGCGTGCCAGTCAGGGCGCCTGCGGCGGTTCCTGGGCGCCTTTGTTATGCTAATAAGATGTGCTGCGTGCTGTGGCGCGCTGTGGCGCTTCCCGAGCACACCGTCACGCCACTCAGTCGCCCTCCCCCCTCTCTGGCTTCCCCTTAGCTCGTGGTTGCGGTCTCTACCTGCTTCGCCGATACGCGTGTGTGTGGAGTGCGTTTCAACCGCGGTGGCCGAGTGGCCCCTCGCCGCGACCATGCAATCTTAATGCCGGTCACAGCGCCGCGGTGCGAATTAGCATCGGGGGAGGTCGTCCAATTCCCTACCGCAGGAAACCGTGAAGATTATCCCGGTAAGGGCTTCTCGGGTGAAAACCGGTCAGCCAGGTGACCTCCCCTCGGAGCTCTATGGGGGGGGGGGAATTGCGTGCGGGTGTGTTTATGTGAGGTGAGGTGAGGGGGAAGCGGGGTTGGCTCCGTCGCTTGGTGGTGGCGAGGTCGTAGATGGGGGCGCCCGCCGAGCGGCTTCGTGGCGGCGGCATCACATAGCCCCCCGAGGTGCCGGTCCCCGTCTCGGGTTGACTGGAGCACCTTGCTTGGACCGCGCCCACGAGGAAACGCTGCGGGGTCCGGGGGATCCGTCCTGACCTCGTGGCTGGTCTCGGGGCGGGTGGCTCCATCCTCTGTAGCTCCTGCGGCGGCCTCCTCCTCCACTCCAGCAGCTCTCCCCATCCTCCGGCACCTGTGAGTTGGGGCACAAACTCAGCAGTGGAAGGGTTTAGGGGCCGTAGTCCGCGCCGTCTCCTGACTGGATCGGGGCGTCTCGGGGTCGGGGGCCGGCGGGGCCCATGTAGTGTGCGAGGCCCCCAAACACGGGGGGTGCGGGTACCCCGGGATTTTGGGGCCTTCGGGAGACAGGGTTCTCTCTCGCCGGGGCCGCTTTCCATGGTTTTAAGCGGCGGACGTTGACCACCGTCTCTCGACCCCTCTCCCCGCCATAGATTAGTACCGTCCAGGGGAAGATCTGCCGCACCACGGTCCAGGGTCCTCGCCAGTAGGTCGTCAGTTTCCCCACCTGCCCGGCCCCGACACGAGGGGTGTGTAGCCATACCTTAGCGCCGGTCAGGAATAAGGGAGGTTCCATGCGGGGTCGGGTGCTCTGTTCTTGCCGCCGATGCGCGGCTTCCCCTTGCGGGTATGCTCGGCCTCGGGCTTCTCGCAGGGTCTCCATCAGGTGTTCCACGGGGCGGCTTCCCTCCTCCGGCTGGGGGGAAGGAACGCCGAACAGCAGGTCTGCGGGTAAACGAGACTCACGGCCGAACATCATTAAAAACGGGGTTTGTCCCATCGACGTGTGTACGGTGGTGGCGTAGGCGAAAAGGGCGTAGGGGAGGTGTTCGTCCCAATCCCGTTGATTTGCAGCCGATATACGTTTGAGTTTCCCCGCTAAGGTCTGATTCATGCGCTCCACCATACCGTTCGCTTGGGGGTGGTACGCTGTGGTTCGGTCCTTCTGGATTCCGAACTCTCGGCACAGTGCCTGGAACAGCTCGGCCTCGAACTCGCTACCCTGGTCGGTGAGGACTCGTTCTGGGATCCCATGCTTAAGTACGTAATGCTCCACGAATGCCCGGGCCACCACCAAGGCCGTTTTATCAGGGATGGCCACTGCCACGGGGGAATGACCCCTGTAGGTCGATCCCGACCAGCTCGTTTGTGCGGCTGACGCGGAACAGCCTTAGGGGTACCTAATAGCGGTTCGATTTCGGCCCGCACTGTTGACAGGCGCGGCAACTCTGTACCCAGGCGGCCACGTCTCGTGTCAATTTGGGCCAGAGATACTGGCGACGTAGGGTCTCTCGTGTGCGCCGTTCCCCGTCATGGCCCCTGAGCGGGTGGTCATGCACCAGCCGTAGCAGCTGGGGTCGCACCTGGGCAGGAACACAGATGCACCCCGGCTGGCCGGCCTCAGTTAACTCCCGTACCACTCCGTTCTGCACACACAACCGGGCAAACAAACCGCTCCAGGGTCCTAGTAGGGCGCTCTTTTCCTCCCGCTGTGTCGCCTCTACCGCCGCCAGATCCGGATCCCGCTATTGGGTCTGTCTCAGCTGCTCGTCGTTCAGGCCCGGGAAGGCACAGCCGACGTCCTCCTGAATCCGTCTGATCGGGGCGGGGTGGTCCGCCGGGCCCCGAGCCGTGGGTCCCGTGCTTGCCGGGCAGTCGACGGGATCCTCGGTGCCACCTGTGAGGGTCTCGGTGGCGCACACTGCACTCTCTCTCGCTGGGGGGGGATCAGTGGCCGCGGCCTCTCGGGGGTCCGTTGTCTGTCGGCAGCGTCCCCCCATGAAACACGGGCAGGCCTCCTCCGGACTTGTCTCGGTGTACACCCTGGGCCGCCTCGACAAGGCGTCCGCGTTTGCATGCGTCCGGCCAGCCCGATACTCGATTTGCAGGTTGTACTCCTGCAACTGCGCCAGCCACAGGGCCATCTGCCCCCGCGGCTCCTTGAATGTAAGAAGAAACTGCAGAGCATAATGGTCAGTGTGTACGCGACATCTCCTGCCGTACAAATACGGCCGGCAATGCTTACATGCGAAAATTACGGCGTACAACTCTTGGCGGGTCACGCAATAGTTCAGCTCGGCCCCACTCAAGGTCCGGCTCGCGTACGCGATGACTCGTTCCGTACCATCCTGCACCTGTGACAACACCGCGCCCAGCCCGCTGCTGCAGGCATCGGTGTCCAAAATAAAATCGGTGGTAAAATCGGGGAAAGCGAGGGTGGGGGCGTGGGTGAGGTGGTTTTTGAGAGTGGTGAAGGCTGTCTGGCAGTCCCCCGTCCACTGATAGGGGTGCTTAGGGGAAGTGAGTTGGGTGAGGGGGCGTGCAATCTCGCTGAATCCCTTTACAAATCGATGATAATAGGTGGCGAGCCCCAAAAATGATCTGATCTCCGTCAGATTCCTTGGCCGTGGCCACTCCACTACGGCTCGTACCTTTTCCGGATCGGTGTGCACGCCTGCCTCGCTGACGCGATGTCCGAGGTACCCCACCTCGCGTTGTGCGATGTAACACTTACGTGGCTTGAGCTTGAGATGAGCCGCTCGCAGTCGCTGGAACACCTCTCGTAACCTGGACCAATGCTCAGACAAAGATCTACTGAACACTATCACATCATCTAGGTAAATCAAGTACTGTTGCAAGCCCCACATCACCAACTCCATCAGCCGCTGGAACGTCACAGGCGCGTTGGTGAGTCCGAACGGGAGTACTCGAAACTCGAATAGTCCCATGGGGGTGGTGAAGGCGGTTTTCGGTCGATCTTCGGCCGCCATCTCCACCTGCCAGTACCTGGACGCGAGATCGAGGGTGGAAAAATACCGCGCTCCGGCGAGGCTGTCAAATGTGTCGTCGATGCGGGGTATGGGGAAGGCGTCGCCGAGCGTGACTGCGTTCAATTTACGGTAATCGACGCAGAACCGTGTTGACCCATCCTTTTTCGTTACTTCTACCACCGGGGCTGACCAGGGGCTCATCGAGGGTTGAATTATGTTATCGCGAAGCATGTCCCCATCCGCCTCTTTGATCTGGGCGCGTTCGGGTGCACCCACTCGGTACGCAGGGAGTTTGATGGGTCGGGCTGCACCGTTGTCAATTTGGTGCTTAACAAGGTCGGTCCGACCCACGTCCGAGTCGTGTTCACTGAACACGTCGGCATACTCCTGCAGTAACTCGCGCAGCCGATCGTCCTCTCCCTTAGGTAAATCCGCCATTGGTGCATGTAACGCGTCGAGCAGGGGAACGACCTCGGCTCGGGGAGTCGGGCCGACTCGCCAGGCCAAGTCCTGGTCACCCTCGGGACGACCGGTGTCCTCAGCCCAGAGCGCGAACACCGAGTCGTCAGAGTGGCGTGTGTGCAGGGGGTGTACGGTGGCGATCGGGGTGCGCCGTCGCAGCATCGCCGGGGTACTGTGAGGGTTAAACATCCGCATAAACAATCGGTCCCCATCTGCGTTTACCAACGTGGTGGATCCCACGACACCATACCGTTTTGCCAACTCCGGGTGAGGAGTTAGCATTACCTCCCCTGATGGTCGGAGCGCGGGGTCGGTGGGGGATGTTGCCACTGGCACCAGCATCTCGGTGAGCGGCCCGATGGTGACTGCCGTCGCTAGGATAGCTGCCACAGGTGCGAAGCGGGGGCGCGTTGGCTCTTGTCCCAGGAACGGAATCCGCTCGCCACTGCTCTCCATGGTGGCGCATCGCTGGCGGGGTTGCACGTTAAGTCCCAGCTTTTCTAGGAGGTCGGTACCTGCAATACACTCGTGACACAACACAATCGACACGTAGAACTCCTGGTTGCACACCTGGCTGCCGATGCGGACCTCTAGGGTGGCTCTCCCCAGCAGCCCCATTCTGGCTTCGCTCGCCGTGTGCAGCGCGCGGTCCAGGGCCTGCAGGTGACGCACGTCGACCCCGATCGCGCTGCAGTGCGCTGCGCTCACGAGCGAGGCCACCGCCCCCGTGTCCAACAGGATTCGGGTACGCATTCCGTTTACCTCCCCTTCCACCAGCGACGTGGCCCCCGTGATCCCCGCCACCACCGTTTCCGTGGGCGTTGTTGCTGGAACCTGTGTGGAGATCACTCGCTCGCCATTATTCTCATTATCGTCTATTTGTATCGGGACCGCGTCGATTGCACCCCTAGTTGGTCCACGCTCTAGGGGGCGTTGGAGTTTAACCCCCGCGTCTGCCTAGCCCGGGTGAGTTCAGGACAGTCTCTCATTGGATGCCCTCGGCGATCGCACATATAACATGTCCGGGGAGGGGGGGCAGCTCCGTAGCGGGCCCCCTGCCCGCTCCCTCTCCCTCCCCCAGTACACAGTTGTCCCACATCGGACTCTAATTGGGCTACCCTCCCAGCCAGCCCCCCTACTGTCGAGCGTAGTTCCCCCATCTCAGTCTCAACGGTGTAGACTGTAGCTTGGCCATATTTCTATTCGCTTCCTCGCGTACGTGGGTTACCTATCACCTACTTGGGTTATCTTACTGTCCATTTGGTTTACCCGGCCAGCAATATCTCCCATGCCAGTCTGTAACCCGGCTACCCACCCCGGGGTTGTCTCGCTGGGTCTCTGGTGCTCTCTTGCCCGTCTCCTTATTGGGCTGTCGGGCTCCTCCTCATCCTCCTCCTCCTCGTCTGGGATCAGGCTCGCCACGGTGCACTCCTGTCCCGACCCTTGGAGCTGCGCGCGTTCGCTGGAGAGCTCCTCACACTCAAGTGCGTGCTGGACCAGGGTATCGAAGGGGAGGCCTGCGCTACCCCTTTTGGGCTGCCACCACGTGGTGCAAGCTAGGTACCTGAGCAGCTTGTCTGCAGCTAGCGCGTCAATGACCTCCTTCGCGAACTCTGGACGGGCGATCCGGGTTAGTGATCGCACGTTCTCGACGGAAGTCCTCACCGGGTTGGCATCGGCGCGCCTCTAAGGCCGTCTTTGCCCGTATCGCGTTGCGCGTGCCGAAACGTAGGTCTAATATACGCATTAGTTCCTCTAGTTGGGTTTGCGTGCTTTCGGGTAGTGCCTCTACAAAGTCGGCTGCCCGCCCATCCAGGTTCAACGTAAGTTGTCGTAACGCCTGCGCGTCCGACCAGCCATTAAGCTCTTTAGCCCCGATGATATTGCGGGAAAATGCTTTCCATGTAGGGGTCCCCTGGCCGGTGAACACATGCCTTACCTTTGCGTGGAGTAGCGCGCCACCTTACCGTGAAGATGTGAGGGTTCGTACGACTTCTGACACCAAGCGGCCCCAAGTTGTTGGGGCCGCTGGTCCCCGAGGTCCCTCCCTGCTGCGTGCCGATGGTAGGGGCTCCGCCATTTGCCGACCCCTCGCTGGTCTGCGACCAGCTGCTGCCGTCGCTGGGCTCATCGTCCGACGGCTCCCCTCCCTGGTCCGCCCCTCCGCGAGCTCGTGTGAGAGGCATAGCTCGCCGCCCGCTCTCGTTCACCTGTAAACGCTGCGTTGTCTCTCCACCAATCACACGCTCTGAACGGGGGTCAGGGGTCGGAGGGCGAATGACGCTGCCCTCACACCGCGCGAGTCCCTGCGGCGATAGACGGAGCGGGTACCTGTGGACGCACCGACCCCCCCCCCCCCACGCTACGAGCGCACACACCTGCACACAGTACCACCCGCTTCACTCACTCATAAGACCACTCGAGGCTGCGCTGGGTTATTAATGGTTTATTCTCGGCGACTATGCTTTACTGTTGGGTCGGTATCGATCGGCGTGGCAGGCCTACGTTATCATCCCTGGGTCTGTACCCGATCTATCAGAGGGATATGTTCTAGGTGGCTCTGGACTCTCTAGTCTCTTTCCTAATACCCCCTTTCCACTTACTCACGATTAGGTGCCCACGGCGTTCCGCTGATCCCGTCCTCACTGCGTACCTCGATGCATCGCACAGACGTCCGAGTCGCTGGGCTGGAGAGCGTCTCGTGGCCTGATTCTGGAGTAAGAGACCATCTACCCGTTTGCGCCCCCCTTTTATCGTCCCTACCTCAAAGAGATGCCGCCCCGCTTGTTGTTATGCACTCCCAGTTTTTCTTTAACAATGGGCGCGCGCCAGTCAGGGCGTGTGCGGCGGTTCCGGGGCGCCTTTGTTATGCTAATAAGATGCGCTGCGTGTTGCGGCGCACCGCGGCGCTTCCCGAGCACACCGTCACGCCACTCAGCTGTCCGTCCCCCTCAACCGTGATGACGGTTACAAACTGAGTAATCATTGGAAAGATGTGATTAACCATGCAAGAAAGATTTAACTACACTTATTTGCCAATCTTATTTGACAGACAACCATCACAGTTTTACCATGTTTAGTGGTGGTCTCCTTGTTACAGGTTGAATCACAAACCGCACCTCTCCATAACAAAGGCTCAGCCTTTGTTATGCAGTCTATTCTTAGTCTTAAGCCTCACCTTACCATATTAATAAAAAGTATGCGGCCCTTGCCCCACCACCTTCTCCAACCATTATATAAACGGAGTGGTAGCTCCTGCAATCTCTCATTTACTTGATACAGCTGTCGTGGCTGTGACGGTACCACCTGAAGATGGAAGCTTGTGTTGCCTCCGAAACGTCGTGATTTTTATTTTATTTTACTTTTTAATGTTTTTACCTACGTGACTTTACCGAAAAAACCTAAGAATATGAATCATTGCAGTCACGAAAGCTTCAAATCTAGGCTTACTGACATTTTATCTGAATTTTCTCCCCCAAATGTCTTGTTTTTGTATCTTAAGGAAATAAAGACACCAAAGATATTGAGGGCGTCGTAACCTTGGTCATGCATAGCTTATCCAGCCACTTTAACATCTTTAACGCCCTGGTTTCTGCTAGGGTTTGGTGAACATTCAGCTATGCCAAGTTGACGGAAGGGGGGAGGGGGTTTCCATCCTTGTCGACGCAAGTGTGTTCTGTGTTGTATCACTGATGGAGGACATCTAGAAATTAGGTTGTTATTTTTGTTGTTGCGTCTGTGAACATAGTACACAATGCGGTTCATTGTGGAAAATACTTGAATTTTGTTTCTTTAAAGTTGTTCTGCTTTACAGTGGCTGCTCACTGAGGGGGATTGTGGGATTATATGTTACATGGGAAAAGGAGTAAATATGTTAGATTTCTTAAAGCAAAACAACTCAAGAAAACAAACGAAAAACCGACATGATGAACGAACCAGAGTTCTGATGACGGAGGAATTTATGTTAAGTTTGAATGGAAAAAAAGGAGGGAGAGTCCTTGCGCCTTGCTTACCCCAAGAAAGCGTTGCATAAGTAACTGTTTTATGTGTGTGAGTTTGCTGATGGGAAGGTCATATTTGTTTAAAGGTATTTTTTTTTACAAAGCGGTTGCTTACCGGGTTTGACGTTTTATAAGGGCTTTTTGTTGTTTACTTTCCTGCCGATGATGCACGGTGGTTACTCGCAATGCAGAAACTCACAGCACATTTTCCACTACATACAAGTGCAGCGGCAGGCGAGGACGGAGGTAGACTTCAAAACCCGAAGCTAAATATTCCGTCGCTTTACCTGAATATACAAAAAATATATAAATGATTACTATTTGACGGCCCTTCCCAATCTACTCGTCTGTCTCAAGTCGTACAGGTTGCTTGACCATACTTCACCACGCTGGTCAGTGCGGGTTTGTGAAGTAGGGGTCAGGTACCAGTTCAAAAATCACTCGCTACTGATGTTAGCCGTGGTCAGGAATTTAACTCGGGTCGCCGGGTTCTTAACACAGCGCGATTACCACTGATGCACCGCTTGAAGTTGCAAAGAGGCTAATCATTGGGCTGCAGTCGCCAATTTCTGAGGGAATTCTAAGACCGGGGAATGTTTTAGTTTTCCGCTGTTCTGACGAGCAATGGGGCAGTGCTCACCCACCGCTGTGTAATCCTGAGCCAATGATGGAAATTCCACATTCTCATGGCCAGGGACAGTATAACCCAAAGATGAAACGGCAATACATTGTACCAACGCACAACATAAATAAAATGTTTACGAGCAATGCGTTGACTAGAGGCGTGGACACGCAATCTCTCTGTAAAGTATTGTAGCTGAATTTTTGTGTGTGGCTGTGGAGGTGGTGGTCTTGATTGGCGGGCCAACCATGTCAGAAAAGTGGAGAACCACTCGTCTACAGGAAGAACGTCATCACAATGCAGTGTGTCTATCACTATGAAAGATTGGTGATGCCAATGGTGTCCTTTTCATTGACTGTAATTGTGTATGATGATCATCATCTGTGTGTTCATCATCATCCTCACTGTGTCATTATCATCCTCACTGTATCATCAGCATGCTCACTTTGTCATCATCATCCCCACACTCTGTAATCTTCATTATCAGTGTTCGTCATCACTGCTTCATCATCAGTGATCCGTGTGTATTCATCATCATAATTTTCTTTAGAGATAATTTATTTTCTGTGGTTCCATTCGTCCAAGATCTTCTTAACAGGTCACCAAAAGCTGTGATTGTCCCTTCTACATTTAAGATGGCTTCAGTAACACCACTTCTCAATAAACCTGGTCTAGATTCAACTGTCCTTAGCAACTTCTGCCCAATCTCAAATCTCCCTTTTCTATCAAAGATTCTTGAGCGGGCTGTCGCTTCACAGTTTAATTTACGCGTACTCTCAAATAATCTACTCGATCCATTTCGGTCTGGTTTTAGATCTGGTTATAGCACTGAGACAGCCTTAGTAAGAATACTTAATGATCTCCTGATTGCTCCTGATAAAGGTTCACTACGTGTTCTCCTCCTCTTTGACCTAAGCGCAGCTTCGACACGACTGATCACAATATCTTACTCAACCGATTAGAACTCTTGATGGTGATCTCAGGCATCTCGTTGAAATGGTTCAACTCCTATCTCTAAAACCGCAAGCAATTTGTCACGAAGGGCACTGATAAATCCACAACCAACAAGTTCCTCACGGTGTCCCTCGTGGATCAGTATTAGGCTCCATCCTGTTCTCTGTCTATATGGCCCCCCTTGGAGCTTTATTACGACACCAATGGGTTAGCTATCATTTTAAACAATAATAAAAATATCACGACGTTTCGATCGCAACACAAACAATCGTCATCAGGAGAAAAAAGAGGGGGAAGCTGTTATCCACATCATCATCACTGTGTAACACACGGCTGCTGTGCGTCGTTCATAACTGACTGGCATCCCTCGCAGGAATGTGGAATTTCCGACGATGCTGTTTCACGACCGCTG
Organism: Lampetra planeri; assembly: GCF_965212315.1. NCBI lineage: Eukaryota > Metazoa > Chordata > Hyperoartia > Petromyzontiformes > Petromyzontidae > Lampetra > Lampetra planeri. The sequence goes on from NC_136109.1 coordinate 6,326,432, forward strand.
CTTAGGCAACCCGCGTCAACAATAAGGTGGTGGTGTAGTGTTTGGGCGGGAGGTTTCGGAAGAGCTTCGAAGGAGGAAGCGAAGTTCACCGAGCGTGGAAGTGTGGTGGGGGTGGGGGTGGTGTGCGCGTGATCGCATCTCGCGCGGGGTGCGGTCTTACGTGGCAGGTTAAGCTCTGGCCGCACCTGTTCGTAGTGTGGCTCACGGGAAATTTTCCAAGTACAGAGTCAGTGACGGTCCACGACCCTTCACCGAGATCAGTTCTTGTCAAACGCAGGTAGATTTTTTTTGTCCTCAAAGCCGGGAAATGATGACGTGCACACTGCAAAGAACAGCTGCTGTTCACCATTAAGTCGTGATGACGTCACCACAGTGCTTGTGCCAGGCTAAGTGCACTCCAAGGCGACGTGAAGTGTTGGATGCTTGCTAACAGGAGGTCATGGGACAGACATAGGTGCCATAGGTTTACTGAGATGACTGATAGATGCACATTATGTGCTCTCCACTGTGGCAGCTCGCTGCGTTTTATCCGCCCGGTGCTCTGCTTGTTGTAAGCAATGCTCTGCTGCACTCCGTTGTTGTTGAAAGGGAGACTGCCTACAACTGCCCAGTAGCGTCCATCACACACTACCTCTGCACACACATACACACCCTACCTGTGCCAATACAATTCAGCGAAGCTTTGCAGTGTGCATGTGGTGTACTGACATGGTCCCAACAAAGGCAAGAGGGACCAACAGCAGAGGGCATGGGTGGTATTTAATTCCCTACAACCAGGGCCAATGACAGTAGTACTGTCGCCCCGTAATATGCATGGGTTTTCACCAGGTACTTTACAGTAAATGGAGGGGCGCATTCATTGCCTTTTTAAATCCTTTATATTAAGTTCGCGTGCTTGCTTGCTTGCTTGCGTGCTTGCTTGCTTGCTTAGGACCGTGCAAATCTTTCGGTCGTTTTTTAACCCACTTCCCGTGATCCAATCGAGCTGACAGACAATTATTGTTCGTGAAAAAAATTCCCAAAATTTTACACTTTTTAGGCAAAAAAAATTATTTTACATATATTCAAATAGAACGCATTCATGGCTTTGGCTGAACGTCAGAGTGTAAGAGCCCAGAGCGTAACCCCTCCACAGGCCGTGGCGGAGTAGCGCAGTTGTTAGCGCCCTCCCTTCCCATGCCAAAGGTCGCGGGATCAATCCCCGCGTCCTCCACAGGCGAATATATTTTTAAATCCTTTATATTAAGTTCGCTTGCTTGCTTAGGACCGTGCAAATCTTTCGCTCGTTTTTAACCCACTTCCCGTGATCCAATCGAGCTGACATTTTCCACACAGACTCGTTGTGTGTGACAATTAATTTTCGTGAAAAAAAATCCAAAATTTTACACTGTTTAGGGAAAACAAATTAAATATTTAATTACCAATTGCTTAATGGTGGCAGACAATCATCTGACGCATAGGTGGCAGCCATCTCAAGCCAGAGGACGAGAGGACTCTAGCCGCCACGCATATAAAGGATTTATAGTGAAAACTTTGTTTTTACGGGTTTACTTGTTTCTCACGTAGACCCACATGCCAGTTACATCTCGCTATTTGAGGCAAATGATATCACGTTTAGGCCGCCAAAGGTGATGACTAAGTTCAATTTGCATTGCGCCACCACCAGGGGAAATTATAAAAACAACCCACCAAGCCTTAACATGGGTGATGTCAGTACCCCCACCCCTGCCACGCCCCCCCCCCCCTCAGCTTGGGGGATTTTACAAATCTCCCCACTCAGTTTTCGGATCTGTTCGATCTGCATCTTTACAGCAGTTTGTTGCCCACATTACACCGCACATTGGGCGCAACTATGCAGGAGTGGTTCGCGCACGGCCCTATGAAACCTTGACCACCTGAGATCGATTGCAGGCCATAGCTAACATTGGTGGCAAGTGATATCTGAACCAGGCCTGGACCCTCCCCCCTTCAATAACCCGCATTGACCAGCGTGACTGCCACTCAACACATCCGTCTGGAGGCCTTCATCCCTCAGTGGATTGACAAAAGGAATGCCCATTATCAAATTATTATTGTCCCCGTTACACTGGCATATACGTGCTATGCCTGCTCGAAACGGTCACGTGGATTGTGCCGATTGACTTTTTATCGGGTGAGAGCCCATTTTGCAAATGATTTAATTCCTAAACGTTTGCAGTGGCTTAATTTGAAGTCAGATGTTTTCCTTTCTCATTACAACACCCCATCAATTGTGCCAGATCAAGCGGCATTGATGTACGGAAATGTATAAGGTGGGCGGAAAGACTCATTACCGCTGTCTTATAAGCTAACGTACTCTCTGTAATACGTCGGGGTATATAAGGACATATTCTCTTCATATTGCAACAGTGTGTATGTGTCTCGCAGCCTTGCTTTTTCACGACACTGATTTATGCTTTGTATATGGAAACTCCGCGGGTGTTATTTTTAACTAGCAACAGGCAAACGTGCATTCACGAGTAACTGTACATTTACGTCACTACATATTTTAATGTATCTTTTTTTACTTGTTCATTTCGGCACAAAGTCAAGTTCATTGAAAATTTCTCTACAGTGTCCAAGAGTGTCTTTCTGCTCAACTCAATTTCAATGGGCTCTGATTTTTTTGTAACGTTAATTCATAAAAGGTGTAATGTCAATTGAAAGAGTCTCCCAGCTTAACCCTCGTAAACTGTCCAACCACATCAGCACTGGAGAGACAAAGACGGCCCTGTGTGGTTCTCGCCACACCACCCCCTCATGTGACCTTGATAGGTGCTCACTAACAGCACTTGCCACAACATCCTGGGTAGTCTATACGGGGATATTTGTCTTTGAGTGTTTAGGGGCCGTCCATAAAGACGTCACGCGATTTTGGACGATTTTTTACCCCCGCCTTCGTCACACGGCGTCACAAAAAGTCAGACCCCTTCCCTCAAATATGACGTCACAAAGCTCTGCCCCCTAAAAAAAAAATAAAACATGCTTCAAATCTCTTTAAACTATTGTCATTGTAGTGCGTATTTAATGTGGCGCTGCACTCTGAGGTTGTAGGAGAAACATTTAAACTGGTAGGAACCCACTGGTTCCACCAACCCACAGGGGATTATTGTGTCCGTCTGTCTGTCGTGCAGGGAGGGGCTGGGTGGGATGGGAGGGGCTGGGTGGGGAGGGGCTGGGTGGGGAGGGTGGGGAGGGGCTGGGTGGGGAGGGTGGGGCTGGATGGGGAGTTGGAGGGGTGGGGCTGGGTGGGGAGGGGCTGGTCACCCCGTGGTGCCCTTATAAAACTCAACGTTTAACCTACTCACGCCGGCTTGTGCCCGCCCTCACAGTCGGGCATATTTGCGGAATACACCACGCCGCCATTGACCCTGGCCATTGACCGAGCAACCCGACGTTCCTACCAGCTCCCTCCGCAGGAATGTGTTTTGAAAGTCTATTTAATTAAGTAGAACGTGTTGTCTATATTTATTTAAAGTTGCGCATTTTTACGTGACATTTCTCAAATCCCCCCCCTCGTCATACATCGTCACAAATGTCTGACCCCCCCCCCCCTAGGTACGTGACGTCATTTATGGACGGCCCCTTAAGTGGAATTGTGGCTATCCCACTGTGCAACTTTCCCTGGCTATTTTGGTCGTACCGTTCGGCTTTAACCACTTCCTGCTACAAAACGACCGCTCTGATTGGGAATGCCTCGGGTTGAGAGAGGTTTTACGGAACTGTTATTCTCTGGGGTCATTACTATCCATGTACATTCATGTATGGCCATTTGTCAATCCACTGCTGGACGAAGCCATTCTTATGGTGAGTTGTTTGACCATACACCATGCTAGTCAGCGCAGGTTAGCGAAGGCAGTACCCAGCATTGGCTCAGGAATTGCTCACCACTGCTGTTAGCCATGGTCGGTAATCAAACTCAATTGCCCGGATCCAGAGTGCGGTGCACTGACCACTTATTGTGCCACTCCTCTCCCCTATAGTGTGTACGCGCATGACCAGTAGAGAAACGGCTCTCGTGGTGTTCAGTGGTCGGTTCATGTTGATGAAGACTGTGATCACTTGGGGGCCATCCATTTAGTACGTACGCATGGAGGGGGCAGGGGGGGTTAACCCAAATGCATACGCTTGCGTATGGGGGGGTCTACTGACAATGTACGTACGCATAGGAAACGGAGTGGGGGAGTGAGGCCTCGATAATAATAATGCAGCCGGCGGTATACTGTTTGCTTAAACACGTTAATATTATCAATCCTTGATTGTTTCTGCGTGGATTAAATATTGGCCGTTCTATCGGATTCCGGGGGGGGGGGGGTGCGTCAAGCGCACGTGCGCAGGTGGGGGGGGGGTAAAAAGTATGCGTGCATACAGGGAGGGGGGGGGGGTCATGTTTTGACAGATTTTTGCGTACCTACTAAATGGATGGCCCCTTATCCGCTCACAGCAACTCACGAGCGGTGCATACGTGCATGCAGACGTAGCCAATGTTTCAGGGGAATGGTTCCGATAGCACTCCCCCACTGATGTTAACCGTGCACGGGCACGACATTCTGGCTGCCGGGATCACAGAGCAGCAGAGGTGTGGACTCGAGTCATGTGACTTGGACTCGAGTCAGACTCGAGTCATGAATTTGATGACTTGCGACTCGACTTGGACTTGCATAACAATGACTTTGTCCCACCTATGAGATGTGGACTCGAGTCATGTGACTTGGACTCGAGTCAGACTCGAGTCATGAATTTGATGACTTGCGACTCGACTTGGACTTGCATAACAATGACTTTGTCCCACCTCTGCAGAGCAGTGTATTAACAACAGCGGCACCGCTCCACCTCCATTGTGCTTTCTTTGTTTTGCTATGATTCTTCCAAATGTGATTTCAGTCGTGGTTCAGACACACAGTCACCAGACAGCAAGTGCTGTCTGCGAACACCTATGAAGGCCAGCATAGTGCACGAGGAGGGGGAGGGGTGGCAAGCACCACATCCGTCCGTCTTTGTTTTCCAAGTGTTGATGGTTACACATACCAACAGGTACTCATTTAAGGCAGTCACTACTGATATTAGCCATGGCCGGGATTCTATCTTGGGCCGCCAATGTTCGGAGCACAGTGGACTAACCAATACATTACCGCTCCCTCACCACCCCATTGTGTAGGAAAATGTATTATTTTGTTTCCTTTGTTTCTTCTAAATGTGATTTCAGTCGTGATACTAGCGTTATGTCACCAGACAAAGGGATTTACATTCAGAACTCTTGCAGCGAGCAGTGTACCACCTTAACATTGTAATCAGTCTTCACAGAATACAGAGACACGAACTCTCTGCAGCCTGACATATGTATTCATCCGTCATGCATTGCCATTAATTGTCGATGTTCAGGGTCGCTATTAGCTTGAATACAGTAACCAATTGTCTTCACATAGTTGTGAATATAGCAGCCTCTAGTGGCTGGGGGTTGTCTCGCGTGCACCCATTAAGTTTAACTAATACAAATTGAAAACGTCGATGTATACACACACACACAACTTCATGCAAGTGTTGTGAACTGAAGAGTTGTTACAGCACAACACCCAGGGCTCTATCCCTGCACGGCCCCAGCCTCAGATAGCTCCGGCTGAATAGAATGCTCATGGACCCTAGAAGTTCACACAAATAGAAAGGGGATTTTTGGAGGTGGCTGGGTGGCTGAGAGATCAGAGCACTGAGCAAGTACCGCTGACGTCCTGGGTTTGAATCTGGGCAGCTGCCCCTGATTAACTCGAGTTGCCAAGTGCAGTGAATTGATAATCGGAGGTGCAGGTGAAGGACTAGAACTAAACACAAAAAGCAGTTGTGAAGAAATTAGTTTTCAATCGAAATGTATAAGTGCATAGCTCCAGTGGCTTCCTAACACACGGTGATGCACGGCTCTGTGACATTTACCAATGGGTTCTCCATCTGATGACACGATACCGATAGCACAATTCGGATGCATTGAGTACAATAGACATACAATCCTAGTTTAGAGCTTGGCAGCTTCACCCATTGGTTAGAATTATAAAGCTTATACCCAAATGCAGCTTTTTAACTTTGTTTGCCCCCCACGGCTAAGTGCAGAGGAATAATACAGCATCACACATAGCCATAGTAGCCCAATCAAGGTATCTTGTTCACGATGCTTGCTATAAGTGACTTTAAGAGCTGGGCTATGGTTATGACACCGACAATTACATTATTTACCTTGTAACTGAGCTCAGATCTGCAGTAAAACAGGTATGGTGATTTGGGGCTAGGGATTGGTATGTATATCTGTGTAGTGAGTACAAATGGAGAGTGAGGCATTTCTGGAGGCAGCACGTTTATTTCAACAATGTACCCTAACACAAAGGGGTAGCTGCCCCGTTCACCAGGTAATCTAGGGAGGTAATCCCTCCGGGCTAACTAGCCCTAACACAACTGGGGAAGGCTGTCAAGCCTGGACCCCGACTCGAGTCCGCGTCTTGTCTTCGGCTTCTTCTTCAGGAGGACGTCTTCATGTCTTCAGGTGAGCAACAACAGCCGGACCCGTCCAGGGGTCCGGCTTATATAGTCAGTCCCGGGGCTTCCTCCACCCCTAGGCACGCCTCCTTTCTCGAACCTTTCCCGAGGCATCTGGAACCGGTCCCGGGGTCCCCCAGCCCCCTCTTTGGGGGCCCCACCCCCGATACCTCTGGCCACTAGCCTTCCGGGTTCATCTGGAGTGCTATGGCCTCCTGTCACTCCTGTGCCACTCCAGGCGCTCTCGCCCCCTCGCCTTCAGGGCTAGCTCTGCACACGGAGTGCAATGTCGCACAACTGCCGTGCTGTGGGTGGTGTGAGCAGCGTGTCCCATGCTTCATACACAGGCCGGTCTTAAGTGTCATGCAGTGGCATTCCCTTATGCTACTACATCTGTATCAGCACTGAGCTGGCTTGACTTGTTGAGATGCGGGGTTCATTTAGGGGCTCCTGTCCACCATTCAGTATGTGGCACTTGAACCTGGGAGATGGTCGTCAAGTGGTTTACAGGTTATATAACTGAGCTGGCACCGCTGAGATCCTCGGTTTTAATCCAGGTTTCAACCACTGGTGATGAAACCGGGTTCTCAATTGTAGTAAGTCGATGGTCTTAGCCTGGTTACCAATGACGGCACCAAAAACCTTATCATATTAAATTGATTTCTGTACTTAATTTGCCTTTAATTGCAGCTCTGAGAAAAAAAATGTCGGTTTGATTGTTGCACGACGAGCGTTACTCTGTAGCAGGGCGGGTGTGAAAGGGCTACTCCCGAGTGTGTGTATCAGAGTTCACTTGAAGTGATCTCAAACGCCGTTCTGCGCTATCTGTGAGAGCTCTCCTTGGATTCTTGATTGTTGAGGAGTAATGTGATGACGTGCGGAGTGGCGTGACGACGTCATAGGGAATGACATTACGTCATGGGGAATTACATTCCTCTTCTTCTTGGTTCTTTCGGTAAAGTCACGTAGAAGGGAAGTAATACAATAATAAAAATAAAACATAATAAGACAATTCTCACGACGTTTCGGCCACAACGCAAGCAGCCGTCCTCAGGCGAAAAATGAAACACCTCCAAGCTTGGAGCGTATATTTAAGCTGGGTTAGAGGGGGGGAGGTGGGAAGAAGAGCGCCTAAACAAAATAATTTGCATATCAAGAGGAATTCAGCATATGGAAAATGCGTAGGAGGTGGGCGGGGGGGGGTTCCAAATTAATACTATGCCCGTGCATTATGCAGGATTAGCAGCATCAAAGGGGGGGGGGGGTAGCATTAACAAAGGAAAGGAATGTTAATAGTATGTAGCTGCAGTTACTAAACAACCACGTAAAAAACTAAAGTATAAACTGCATAACAAACTAAAGTATAAACTACATAGCATCATCAGTATACTTACTATACTCTACAATAAGCTGAGTTACTAACAGTAAGTAATACATAAAAAATTCTACGTTGTAAAAAATTATATAATATGCTTCCATCTAAACTTTATTCTCTTAGATCACACGCGTCTATACCGTACTATATACTGATATAGGCAAACCCAACATTAAATTACATACTGTATTGCTATAAACCACCCTATACCTTATACATTTTAATATGACACTATGTATTATTCTACCCACCTTAATGTGTATCGAAATGGTTTATTACGTCCTTCCAGTGATTGCTAAGCCAGAATCCATCTTCTCGGTTAAAATTGTCTCTGTGTTTGTATATGTGGATCGCCTCATGAACGAATCTCTCATGATAGCCAGATGGCTTGCAGAGAACCTCTGTCTTGGAGAAGTCAATGTCATGTGAGCCCACTGAGTTGTAACAGTGATCTGCCACGGCTGAGGTGTTTGTCCTACCGTGTTTCAGGTCAGCTTTATGTTCACGGATGCGGTCCGAGACATGTCGTTTGGTTTCCCCAATGTAACTGCTACCACAGAGGCAACTTAGTTTGTAGACACCAGGGTACTGTATGTCTGGAACCACATCTTTTACAGACGGTACCAGATCACGGATTTTATGTACTGTGTTGAATCGGACCTGGATCTTGTGTTTAATCAGGATTTTGGAGATCTTTTTTGTGACCCCAGCAATGTAGGGTAAGGTGATGGTCTTGAAAGGCTCCTCAACAGGGTCCTTCTTGATGGTTGGAGTGATGGCTTTGTGGATTGTGTAGTCGGAGTAACCATTAGTCTTAAGAGCTTGGCGTACGTGTTTGAGTTCACTGGAAATGTCTTCATGGTCGGAGATGCATTGGGCTCTATGATATAGAGTCTTGATGAGGGAATTCTTCTGGGATGGATGGTGGTGGGAATCCGGTTTTAGATAAGCATCCGTGTGGGTGGCTTTCCTGTAGACAGAGTGGCTCATTGAACCATCAGGTCTCCTTTTGATTAGGACATCCAAAAAGGGTAGCTTGCCATCATTTTCGACTTCCATGGTGAATCTGATGGCTGGGTGTATAGAATTGATGTGGTCGAGAAATTGGTCTAGAGCAGGCCGGCCATGTGGCCAGATGACAAAAGTGTCGTCTACGTACCTCTTCCATAAGGTCGGGCGTAGAGTGGCAGTCTGGATGGCGTCCGTCTCAAATTTCTCCATGAAGATGTTGGCTACAACCGGAGATAGGGGGGAGCCCATTGGGGTGCCCTCAATTTGCTTGTAGAAGGTTTCATTCCAGGTGAAGTATGTATTGGTTAAGCAGTGTCTCACCAGGGGGGGTACCCCAGCATTCAGTCCTTGATGAACCAAGTCTTCAATGATTGCGATGGTGTCAGGCACAGGCACCTTGGTGAACAAGGAAACCACATCAAAACTGACAAGCAGGTCGTCTGGGGACAGGGCAATCCCCTTGATTGTCGATACCAGGTCAGTAGAGTTTAGTACTGCAGAGGTGGTTTTTCCAGTGAAAGGCCGTAGGATTTCGGACAAAAAACGAGCCAGTTTGTAAGTGGGGGAGTTGATAGTAGAGACAATGGGACGAAGAGGTGTATCTTCTTTATGTATCTTTGGCAAGCCGTACAATCTTGGTGGCCTGGCTGCAGAAGGTTTCAACGAGAACTGTTTGGTCTGATCAATTAATGCGGTTGAAGCAGAAATGATGTTGTTGGTTTTGGAGACGAGGCTGTTGGTGGGGTATCTTTTTATTTTTGTATAGCTGCCATCGTTGAGTAGTTCTTGAATTTTGTTGTTGTATTCTATTTTGTCCATGATGACAGTGGCATTGCCTTTGTCGGCTGAGAGGATGACAATGTCATCCCTCTTTTTTAATTGAGCTAATTCAAAACGCTCATCTTTGCTGATGTTGCTAGCTGGCATCTTAGCGTTTTTGAGGGTTACAGAGATTTCAGATCTTGCTACGTCTGCAGCGATGTGACTCAAGCCCTTGAGAGCTACATCTACTCGAGCAATTATATCATTAACTGGTATGTGTCTAGGTGTGACTGCAAAGTTTAGTCCTTTAGCTAAAACGGATTTCAAACCTTCAGAAATAGGACTGTTACTGCGATTAATTACGACTTTGTTAACATCTAGCTTTTCAATGTGTGGGTCCGGTTTCTTGTTTGAGAGGTGGTTGAATTTGGAAATCAAGTTGTCCTTACATTTAGTCGACATAGCGGCAGCTGAAGAGGCAGTCATTTTTTCCACATGTTCCCAATCCGATGTGGACATTGTTGCACTCAAAGATAAGTGTGATTTGTAGAGTGTCTTGTCTAACTGATCTAGTTCGGTGCGCGTAAGTCTGATTTTCTCTGAGATAAGAGCTAAGCTAGTTCTAGACAGAATTCGTTTCGCATTAGAAGAAGTTACAGCAGCAGATGTTAGTGTAAATGCGTTTGGTATTACCTTAGAGTCGCGGCATCTCTTCAGAAAGGTGAGAGACTCGATTAGCTGAGCCTTCTTATCCCGGAGCTTGTTGAAGGATCTCAAAGTTATGTGGAAACCCTCCCCGTAGAGGCGGTTAAATTTCGATTTAAAGCTTTCGTGACTGCAGGGATTAATCTTCTTGGTTCTTTCGGTAAAGTCACGTAGAAGGGAAGTAATAAAATAATAAAAATAAAACATAATAAGACAATTCTCACGACGTTTCGGCCACAACGCAAGCAGCCGTCCTCAGGCGAAGAATGAAACACCTCCAAGCTTGGAGCGTATATTTAAGCTGGGTTAGAGGGGGGGAGGTGGGAAGAAGAGCGCCTAAACAAAATAATTTGCATATCAAGAGGAATTCAGCATATGGAAAATGCGTAGGAGGTGGGCGGGGGGGGGGTTCCAAATCAATACTATGCCCGTGCATTATGCAGGATTAGCAGCATCAAAGGGGGGGGGGGGGTAGCATTAACAAAGGAAAGGAATGTTAATAGTATGTAGCTGCAGTTACTAAACAACCACGTAAAAAACTAAAGTATAAACTGCATAACAAACTAAAGTATAAACTACATAGCATCATCAGTATACTTACTATACTCTACAATAAGCTGAGTTACTAACAGTAAGTAATACATAAAAAATTCTACGTTGTAAAAAATTATATAATATGCTTCCATCTAAACTTTATTCTCTTACATCACACGCGTCTATACCGTACTATATACTGTGTTTGTATATGTGGATCGCCTCATGAACGAATCTCTCATGATAGCCAGATGGCTTGCAGAGAACCTCTGTCTTGGAGAAGTCAATGTCATGTGAGCCCACTGAGTTGTAACAGTGATCTGCCACGGCTGAGGTGTTTGTCCTACCGTGTTTCAGGTCAGCTTCATGTTCACGGATGCGGTCCGAGACATGTCGTTTGGTTTCCCCAATGTAACTGCTACCACAGAGGCAACTTAGTTTGTAGACACCAGGGTACTGTATGTCTGGAACCACATCTTTTACAGACGGTACCAGATCACGGATTTTATGTACTGTGTTGAATCGGACCTGGATCTTGTGTTTAATCAGGTTTTTGGAGATCTTTTTTGTGACCCCAGCAATGTAGGGTAAGGTGATGGTCTTGAAAGGCTCCTCAACAGGGTTACATTCCGTCGTGATGACGTCACGGAGAACATGACGGGGACCCCGTGACGAGAGCGGGGTCGTTGTGGGGAGCCGGGGACGTGAGCAGCTGGAAGACGGGGGCTGGGAGAGATAGCCTAAGTTAGGACAAGAAGAGCACGGGGGTCCGTGGGAAGGACCCAGTGCAGAATATGCTTACCTCTGACGTGAGTCTAGAGTGTGTTAATTACAATATTAAATAAACGGCGTAAGCCCATACATGAACTCCTGTCTCCGAGTGATATTACGACACAACACTCTGTAGCAGGGCGGGTGCGAAAGGGCTACCCCTGAGTGTATGCATCAGAGTTCACTTGAAGAGATCTCAAACGCCGTTCTGCGCTATCTGTGAGAGCTCTCCTTGAATTCTTCATCGCCAGACGTGGAAAGTAAAAAAAAATCATACCGGAACTTTACACATCTCGAAACATCATTTTGGGCTTCATTGTTCAAATTTGCATCTGGTAATAGTTTCATTTAAAGAAACACTTGAGGTAGGCAAGGTGAGCTCAACCAGTTTAACATGTCGGCTTTCGCGAACAATATTATCCATAAAAATCGTTTTTTTTTGTTACATCGTGTAAATATAAATGTGTCGTTAAACCCCCCGCCACCACCTAACACGGCCAATTACTAAGGTTTGTCACGTAAACAAAACATGCCAATTCGTTACTAGTTCAGCACACCGGCGTGTTGGAGAGTAAACCCACAACATTTACAATTCGAGTACATGTCGCCGGTAATTACAACTAGCATCATCAGGCGACAGCCAGCCTCACTTCTAATCCAAAAACACGTTTTATCAGCACAACCATCCCTCCTTAGTTATGGCTCAAAATCCCTGGGTGGCTGTCTGTACATAAGTGACCACTCCCTTCACAGACCTGAACAGGTCACTCTACACCACGATAATCTATTCTCTTCTGGTCATGTACACTACGGGAGAGAAGGGTGGAGCAGTGGTTAGTGCCCTGCACGTTGAACCCAGAGAACTTGACTTTGATTCCCGGCCACGGCTAAAAAATTGGAACCAATGCTGGGTACTGCTTTCATCAACCCGTACTGACCAGCGTGGTGAAGCACAGTCAAACAACCCACCACGAGAAGACCTTCATCCAGCAGTGAATTGAGAAAGGGCCATATATAACCTCTTTCAACCCGGCGCATTTCCAGTAAGAGTGGCCGTTTGTAGCAGGAAGTGGTAAAGGCCAGTTCATTTGCTGCCAGGTGCAATGCTTACTTGACACACGTGCACGCAGTCGTCTCTACACACATCATATTTAGTCATAGCTCTTTGCACTTACCCTCAATATGGTATGTCGTTTATGGCGTCTGTGTATGTGTTGGAGACACGGGGGCGCCTTGCCGGTTAATCATCATCTGGGCCTAAATCCCTGGGCAAAAATCGAGGTGCCAATGATAGTGTAGGAGACTTGGAGGCGCCTTGCTTCTTAGGATCTGCGGCAGAAGCCTTGGGCAATGATTGACTGGCAATGAGGGGAGAGAGACCAGGGGGTGAAGGTACAGAGCGGGGGAACAGAGGGAGAGTTCTGAGTGCGAAGTGCTGAAGGATGTGTTACCTGCCATATGACCCGGGACGTTACTGGTGGGTCATCAATAAAGAGACCTTTACTGAACACCGTGTGAGATCAATCCCTTCCTATGTGTGGGGAGCAGTAGTGCACTGCGCTACGAACGAGTTCGATTCCTGCTGACAGTCAACATAGGTGACGAACATCTCAACTGATGCCGGGCCTCCCTTAGGTCTACTCAGCCTTAAATAAGGCATGGTGGGGCGTGTAAATATCAGTACTAGAGATAAATATATGACTAGGCGTGGTGCTGGCGACCCACCCCTCCGGCAACAGCCTTAATAGGTGCTCATTGACATTATTTTCCCTACAGCTGTTAAAGGTTATATGGGGGTCTTTGTATAGGACAAAGACAAAATCTCCGTATAGCCAACATAGGCTATTGGGGCAAGTGCTGTTAGTGAGCATATACGAAGGCCATCACAGCATATCAGGGGGTGGGTGGCCAACATCATGCCCGGCCGCCTTTGTCTTCCCATTGCTGATATTCACACACTGCACCGCACATTAAGGGAGCAGTATTACATTGGTTAGTACTCTGTTGCACGAACCCTGACGGCTCACGATCGATACAAGGCCATGGCTTACATGAGTGGTGATTATCTGACCAAGTCCTGTACCTTCCCGAGGTTGACTTGGCTTTAAATGTGTACCTGCTAAATGCGTAAACATTGTTCCTGTGGAGACAAAGACGGCTGGATTTTGTTCTGCCGTTCTTAAAAGGTGCTCACTAACAGCACTTGCCCGAGCAGTCTGAAAAGGCTATACGGGGGATTTTATATTAGCGTTGGCACAATTAATCAATTAAGTCAATACATCAATCAATTATATGGGCCTCTTTAAAAATAGCGACGCAATGATATCCTACATCCCGAAGGCAGGAGCATGTTGTGCCACTGATGCCGATGAGTATTGATTGTCTTCCCCAAGTTGTCAAAATAACCCTCTGATAACAGCCTTTAAGTAAAACCCTAATTCTTCTCCTCGCATGACAACAGGTGTCGTAGAATTGTGGATCACCCGTTTAAGAATACATTTGTAGAGGAGTAGTGGATGACGTCATGTCACCCTGGGGGAGATAATGGGTGACGTCACGTTACGCTGATATATAAGTGGGAACCCGTGACGTGAGCGGGGTCGTCGTGAGGTGCCGGGAACGAGAGATATCGAGAGTCGGGACCCAGGGTAGGGGGAAATTAGCACCAGGCTAGGGTGGCTACTTCACCCGGCCGACCGAGTTGGCTGATCCCTCGGTTGGTGCTGAGGGCTAGAGCCCGAATAGCCTGGGTGGGTGCGAGGACCTCCCAGTACCCTTTTCCCTGGGGAGAACTATAACAGTCGTCAACGGTTAGGCGTAAGCCCCTATTAAGTTCCTGGCATAAGCCCTTAATAAACCTTGGCATCCGCCCTTATTGAAGAACTGCGTCAGCGTCGTCACTTGCACCACAACACATTTAGACTGGCCAGCAAACATCCCGTGCCAACGAGTCTCAAATACGACATGATGCATACGAGACAAAACCATCGATTTCTCATTCGAATTGTGACCCATAAAACATGAACAATCCCTTTTGTCCAATCAACATCTGGACGAGAGACGAGGGTCTCCCAACACCATGCAGGTTGTGGGGATCATTTGACCATACTTTACTCGGTTGCTCAGTGTGAGTTGCTGCAGATGGGGGGAGCACAGATTTGGGGATTGTAGAACCACAGCACAACCAAAGATTTCGCTGCACTGGCCTCTGCTGACACCATGTCCCCCGCAGCTGCCTTCAGCGCCTGTTTCTCAAGCAAGGTGATCGCCCATGTAAGCTACCATCCAGGCTCATACCTGCTTAGCTTCTCAGATCTGAGGAGACCGGATGCATTGCGGTTGATGGGCTCGCAGGCTGTGCACACACGTGGATGTGTTGATTGAAGAGGCGTCGTAGCGGTTGGGACACTGCGCTCTGATCCACACAGGGGGTTCTTGATCGATGCAAAATGAAGCACAAAATCACTGATGTTTGTTACACCGCTCGGTCCACTGAGCAGAAAACGAGTGCCTTGGTGCGGCGAGGTACACATCGGCGCTAGGGAGACAAGGGTGACCCGGTGTGCACGCTGTCTAGCACAGCAACCTCCTCATAGTGGCATGAGACACCACGTGCATTAAAAAGGTCTTAGGTTTCAGATTTTAAAAAATCCCAACTGAAATGAATAAACTAATACGTATTTACAGCCATGGGGGTTGTTTGACCCTACCTCGCCACGCTGGTCAGTGTACCTTGGTGAAGGGGGTGCGATGGAAGCAGTTTTGATTAGGATTGGATATCACTCGCCACGAAAGTTAGCTCGTTAACGGGAAATAAACTTGAGTTGCCGGATTCGCAGTGCCGTATGTTGAACTTTTTTCGCACAGTACATAGACAACCATGCTTAAACTATAAAGTTAATAATTTGTTTTATTTTCCTAGGTAAGGTCCACTGAGCGAAATAGCTTTTCAAAAGCGACCTGGCCACAAATGATAGCGCAACGAAGTGCCTTATCATGTGGACTTTTTTTTATCAGACAAATACACGAAACGCATGTTGATTCTAAATGTGAAGGGAAAAACCGGAATCCCTGGAGAGAAAAAATCCACGGAACCACGGGGAAAACATGCACACTCCAAATATACAGGCGTCATGGTCGGGATCGAATCCACGACCTCTCGTATAGCAGGCGAGGTAGGTAACATATCGCCGCCATGACGCCCATAGTAGGCGCAGTGCCCTAACCACTGTATCACCATCCTGCGCCCGCCACTTTATAGATGACCATAAAAACAATATTTGAAGGTGGTTTTCAGAGGCCAGCATCATTGGTCAGCGCTCAAGTCTCATTTACAGCCCCGAGGTAGTGGTGGAAATCCCGCATTCCTGTGACGACAGCGACTGCTATGACCTAATATGTAATAATCCCGTGCTCTCTCGTGATGTTGAGTTTCCGATAATATCATGAGGGTAGAATTTTATATCAATGAGCAGATTTACGTGCGGCACCTCGCCAAAATCCTGTGCCGCGTATGTTGGCATTCTTTTGCCACCGTACGTAGCCAACCGTGCTAATCGGAGGCGCCGAGCGTGGATATCGTAGAGCTCACAGGGCAATCAACATCGAACGCACTGACGAGATCGGGGAGACGATCGCCGACGACGCTCACGGAACTTGCAACGGATTGGCGTCTCTCACGGTCGACACCCGTTCCCCCTCATTTGTCGCCCATGGTGAATCACATTCTGGTGATGGGAGAATTTGGGTGAGCATACCTTTGGTTGCTGCACCGGCTCATTTAGCCTGTTACAGTACAGGGTAGCCTAAAAGTCAGCACACATGTGTATCCGTATTCGCATCGTGCAAATGTGTTCACATCCATTTAGAATTATGTTAATTTATTTTGCGCCAATCATGCAAACCAAACGCGACCATCAAAACTGGTCCGATACACCGCAGAGACACAACGTGAGCACGTTGAGCGGCACAGAGAGGATCACAACACGGACCAGCGAGAACACCAAGGAGACTTTGTCTTAATTTGATTAAACGTCGAAGTATTCATCATATGAGAATAGATTTTCTCCTTTTTTTAGCAACAAAACAGGTGTTAAGATGTTAAAACACCAAACTGGAACGTTTTACAAGGAATCATGTCTGCATTAATCACAAATACTTTGTGGCAGAGGTGGGACAAAGTCATTGTTATGCAAGTCCAAGTCGAGTCGCAAGTCATCAAATTCATGACTCGAGTCTGACTCGAGTCCAAGTCACATGACTCGAGTCCACATCTCATAGGTGGGACAAAGTCATTGTTATGCAAGTCCAAGTCGAGTCGCAAGTCATCAAATTCATGACTCGAGTCTGACTCGAGTCCAAGTCACATGACTCGAGTCCACACCTCTGCTTTGTGGTGCACATGCAAACAAAAAAACATGCTCTGGCAATCTGATCCTTATGGCGGTACCCCGGGGTACCAAATAATACAAAACGGCGGAGGCAATTAAATATTTTATTTCTAGGACACTATTTTTTCCAGGGGTGTACTTAACTCCGCGACTTGGTGTACCAATCAATCCAAAATCAGTGCCACTCCACGATGTCGAAACGCCAAACAGCATAAAAAAATCCGTAATCGAAAAATTCCACTTTGAATAGTGCATCGTGTACAGCTCGTCAAGATGAGTCGATTGCCGCATCGCCGACCATCAACAGACTAAAAATTACTGCATCACGGACATTATGCGAGAGCTTGGTTACATAATTCCTTGTAAAAGGTTTAAGTTTGGTGTTTTAACATCTTAACACCTGTTTTGTTGCCAGAAATAAGGAGAAAACTTATTCTCATATTTTGGTATTGGCAAAGGAAATCCCATGATATTCATCATATCTCACGTTGAATTTTGTTGTGTAATTTTTTTTTTAAGACTTTACTTTCCTCTATGGGAAAGAGCGCGGTGGTGGCACAGTCGAGAGTGAACTGCACTCTGAACCCGGAGTTCAATTTCCGGTCACGGTGAAGATGTGATGGATTCAATGAAGGAAACGAATGAGTTGGTTGAGTGGGGACTTTCCACAGAGAGCCCCGTAATGTCAACAGAGCGACTCGTGTGCCCGCCGAACTTGTGGGCCCGCAGCCCCCAGTCCGTCTCACATTACACGCGTGACAAACAGCTGGTCTGGCCACCGTTCTAAACTGTGAAACCGTTCATGTCACCCGTTAATCTGCCAAATCTCGTTGGAGCTCAGAAAAGCCGTAGGGTTCGTGATTTCCTGGGAACACCAGTTGTTGCTTCCGAAGGTCAAAGAGATTTAAATTTAGATTGAAAACTAATTTCATTAGAACTGCTTTTTTGTACGTTTGGCTACGTACGGTGCGAAGGAAGTTCAACATACATTGAGATAGTAGCAATAGAGCAATGCGGAGTGTTGAGTGTTGCCCCTTCGTTCATCCCAGGCACTCTGGTTTCCCTCCCGTATCGATGGGACTGGTCAAACCTCCCAAACGGCATTCGTACAGCCGTACGGGTGTTTGTGCTCTCTTCGCACTTTCATCACAATTGAAGTATTGGAAAATGACGGCAGGAAACTCCTTGACGGGAACACACTTCTTTTATTAAATCTTGACTTGTAACAATACAACGCGTGGCCTCTCTTCTTCACAATGCGCTTCTCTTGACTCTGGATTCTGTGCTGCCGGCTCTCTGTGCCTCGTGTAGACTCCGCGCCTCGGCTACACTCCTCTCTCGCCTCGTGTAGACTCTGCGCCTCTGCTACACTCTCCACTCGCCTCGTGTAGACTTTGCATCTCTCTCTCTGGCTACACCGTATGCATACTCGGCTCGTGTAGACCTTCCTCTCTCGCTGGCTACACCGTATGCATACTCGGCTCGTGCAGACCGTTCTCTCTCGCTGGCTACACACTATACATTACTCAGCTCGTGTAGACCGTTCTCTCTCGCTGGCTACACACTATACATTACTCAGCTCGTGTAGACCGTTCTCTCTCGCTGGCTACACACTATACATTACTCAGCTCGTGTAGACCGTTCTCTCTCGCTGGCTACACACTTATACCTTACTCTCCTCTACTCTCCATTACTCTCCTCTCCGGGCTCTATCTCTGCACCTTCGTCTTCATTCTTAGATGGTTCCACTTCCCCCCTGCTCCTCTGTGCATCACCTTATATACCCCTTCTTCCCGGGAGACGGAGCGGATGCGGACCTCAACGTCGGCACCGCTCCTCAGTTACCCAATCCCCACGCGCTATCCCTACGATCCGGTTCCGCTCAGCGCGTGTTTCCACTCCCCGACCAATCACACCGCGCTGCTACCCGATCACTCCCTCTGGGCGCGCACCGGCACACAGCCAATCAGCAGCACTACCCCCACCCGCGCACTGACGCCTGCTCCTCCCCGTCAGCGCGCGTCACCACACACACACCCGTACATACGCGCTGGCACACGACATATACACCCAGCGCGTATCACCTCTACATCACCCCCTCCCACATAGCTCGCAGCCGGCCCGGCTGCTAACAACAACCAACCGCGACGATAAAACGACAACCAACAAAAAAAAACCCCGTAACCCCCCGAGTGTGCCCCGTAACATAACACAACAACAACAACAACAAGAATAACTATGTACAGATTGACAATGAACCCGAAAAGTCAACAATAACACGATACGAGCAAATTCGAAACGAACGCGCCCCACGTCCCTGCGACTACACGCAGTGACGAGGCGCTCCAACTGCCCCGACTCCTCACGAGGCAGGTCATGCAAAGTAGCACGACCTGGCGCGAGTCCGTCTGGCTGGTCCATCGTATGGGGCGGGACACTGACGACCGTCCGGCGGTTCCGGCTGCTCCAGACGGCGCGGAACGGGCCTGAAAGGGCCGGCCCCGCCGCGGAGATCCGGCCGCCGGTGATCGGCAGCTGTCAGTTCCGAGACACCTGGGAGCAGATCAGGCGAAAATACGTGTGGATCAGGCAGAGACATTTCCCCCTCTGGGTCGCCGGTCACGTTACACGCCCGGCCATCATGACACAAGGGGAGGCCATATGGAGGCGAGAACGGTTTCAGTCGGGAGGGGTGAACGTACCACCGGCGCTTTCCCCACTTTATCTGAACGCACTGGGGCCGTGCAACGCGCACGACCTCCACGGGTCCCCTCCACGGTCTCAACAATTTAGGCGACGTAGCCAAGGGTGCCTGAGGGCAATGCAGCCAGGCCCTGTCACCTGGTTTCCATTCGTGCATGGACACCTTCCGTGCCCGCAACCGTTCATTAGCAATTTGGCGAGCCCGCGAATTAAGCCGCGCGGCCTCCCTCGCCTCTGTCAGCTTGTGAATATTAAACTTAATATGTTCTGCCAAATTAGAATTAGTTCGTGGAGCGGACAGGCCGAGTTGCGTTTCTATTGGCGGGTCAGCTTCCCGACCGTACATCAAATAGAATGGGGAAAACCCCGTAGCTGCATGGGGGGCCATTCTATACGCGGCAAGGACTCCCGGGACCTGCAGGTCCCAATCTACATGTGCCTCGCACACCTGCTGGCACAGCATGGAAGTCAAGGTTTTGTGGAGTCTCTCCACCATCCCGTCAGTCTGCGGGTGGTACGGGGAGGTACGCACCTTCTTGGTACCCAACAGATCGCACACCTCTTGCAACAATTTACTCGAAAAATTTTTACCTTGGTCGGTCAGCAGGCGTTCGGGAGCCCCCTTGTCCAGGACATAGCCCTGGACGAAGGCATCCGTCACAGCCGCTGCCGACTGGTTAGCGAGAGGCCACGCCATAGGCCATCGGGTAAAGTATTCGACCCCCACTAACAAATATTTATTCCCTCTCGGCGTGACTGGGAAGGGCCCCAAAATATCGAGTGCAACGAGCTCGTTGGTACGCGAGACCTGAATAGATTGCAGCGGTGGATTAGCTGCCACGGCCGGTGGTTTACGCCTGGCGCACTCAACGCACCCCTTCAGAATATGCACCACATCACTTCCCATTCCCGGCCAGTAATAGTCACGCTGAAGCAGGGCAAGCGTCTTGTTAACTCCCAAGTGCAAGAGGCGTTCGTGTGCCGCCAAGACAACCCTCCCCCTCACAGCGGAAGGCACCACGAGTGCGTTCCGCCGGGACAAACTGTCCCATTTCAATAACACGCCCCGCTCAAGTACATAGGAGCCGGTACGCTCCTGGTCCCCCTCGGGACCCCCAACCTTGCGGCGCAATGCTAGCAGCGAGCTGTCCGCCATCTGGAGGCGGCCCCATTCGCTGAGCGACAGCGAGAGCAGCGAGTCCCGACCCTGAGAGGCAGTGGAATCATCCCCGATCGGTGCGCCCGCTGTCGCAGCCAGTGCCCCCATCTCCCCCGCAAGCGTCGGTTTACAGCGCGCCGATCCCGACAAACACGCGCATTCATCACAAGGCAACAACCGCGACAAGCAATCGGCATTCGTGTGTCGCAACCCCTTACGGTACGTAGTCGTAAACTGATAGTCCTGGAGGACTTCCAACCAACGCGACAACTGGCCCGAGGGCTGGGCGACCCTCAATGAATACTGTAGCGCCGCGTGGTCCGTTCGGACTGTAAAGTGACGACCATAAAGATATGGCCTAAACTGCTGCACAAAAAAAACAATGGCAAGCAGCTCGCGACGGGTGACACAGTAGCGCTGCTCCGCCGGAGACAACACCCTACTACCGTAGGCGACAACTCTTTCGACACCCCCAACGACTTGGGATAGCACCCCCCCAATGCCCGTGTTGCTAGCATCCGTGTCCAGCAAAAAGGGACTGGCAAAATCGGGATAACACAAGGGTGGGGCACCCACCAAGGCGTCCCGGAGGGAGCGAAACGCGGCCTCCTCCTCCGGTCCCCATTTGAACTTCACTCCCTTCGCCGTTAGAGCGTGCAAGGGTTTTGCAATAGTGGCGAAGTGCTCAACAAACCGCCGATAATAAGAAGCAAACCCGATGAAACTACGCACGTCGGAAACGGACGTAGGTGTCGGCCACGAACCGACACAATCCGTCTTCGCGGGATCGGTGGAGATCCCCGAAGAATCGACAATGTGACCCAAGTATCTAACGGACCTACGAAGGAGGTGACATTTGGCCGGTTTAAATTTCAACTTAGCCGATCGCATTCGCAAGAACACCCCTCTCAATCGCCGGAGGTGTTCCTCAAACGTTTTACTGAAAACAATGACATCGTCCATATAAATCAAGCATGTATCCCACTGCAAGCCCGACAAAACCAGCTCCATAAGTCGCTGAAACGTCGCTGGAGAGGAGTGAAGTCCCATGGGTAACCGGTTAAACTGGAACAGCCCCCCTGGAGTCCGAAATGCTGTCTTAGGTTTCGACTCTTCGTCGAGCGGCAACTGCCAAAACCCCGATAACAAATCAAGAGTCGAAAAATATCGCGCACCAGACAATGCATCGAGGGACTCATCCATCCTGGGGAGCGGATACGCGTCAGCCACAGAGATCTTATTCAGGCGACGGAAATCAACGCAGAATCGCAGGGACCCGTCCTGCTTCTTAACCAGCACAATAGGCGCTCCCCACGGGCTAGAGGAGGGCGAAATAATATCGGCTTCTAGCATATCGTTAACAGCCGACTGAACATGTTCCTTCTCCGCGGGACTCAGTCGGAAGGGATTTAGCCTGACCGGCGCCGCATCGCCCGTTTCAATGTGATGGTGCAACAAATCCGTGCACCCAATGTCATACTTATGTTTACTGAATACATCAGAGAATTCAATGAGCAACTCGCGCAGCGCACCCAACTGCGCCGCCGACAAATCGTCCGAGGCGGCACATAACGAATGGACCCACTCAAGGTCTTCCCTTGGCTCAACGTTCCGCGCGGGGCTCGAGCCCACCTGCGCAACCAACCCATCATCCCCAGGGACCTGCGCCGCGTGAGCCAGCACGGTGCCCTGCGGAATGACAGCTGGTCGCGACCCCGCGTTCAAAACCATCACAAACGGATCCCTGTCAGCCCGCACCAAAGTGTGAGCCACCGATAAATCAAGACCCCCGACAGCCTTGTTAGAAGGACCCAAAAGCATACTCTGTCCCGAAGCCTCCCTCACCCATGGTTTCCGCAACCGGAGGGGAATCAACATCTGTGAACCCGGGGGCACTTGCACTGTCTGCGTCGCCACCGCTTGTATCGTAGCGCACGCCGTCCGAATGTCAGTAGGGCCCGTCAAAAATGAAATCCGGCGACCCGATGGCAGTTCAATGCATCGTTGATCGATAAGAATTTTAATGGGCATTTTAGCCAAAAAGTCAGTGCCCAAAAGACACGGAACTGCCAAAGAAGACGAAACGAAAACGGGTCCCGACAATTTGATATCTCCAATGCAAATGGACGCCCTAACCTGACCGATAATGCCCAACGATCCCCCATTAGCGGCGTAAAATGGCACATCCACTGGAAGCAGCGGACGACATTGGACCGGAAGAATATTATAAATGAGGTCCGATATAATAGTTGCCGATGCCCCCGTGTCCACTAACACCCTAATCTCAACCCCATCAATAGATCCCGTAACAACGGACGAACCCGCCGAAGCAGCCACAATTCTATGCCCCAATTCCGCCCATTCAATGTCTCCCTGGTCCCGGCCGAACCCCCCTCGCCGAACCGAATCCCCGAACCTTAACCGGCCCTCCTCCGCCGCAACGCGGCGTCCCATGTGTGCCGAATAAACAGGCCGAGCGTGTGAGGTGCCGCGACTTGCCGGGGATTGTAGAGATGACTTGGGCTCTCGGTCGTCGTCCAGCCGAGCTCCCATGGCGCGCTGCCGCGGAGCGCGGCACCCGGACGCCACGTGGCCCCGGAGGCCGCAGTTATAGCACGTGACGAGGGTCGGAGTAGATCTTGGTTGCTCCGACTTTCGGCCCGATCGCAGAGGCGACCGGGCCCCCGGCCTCCAGTCCCCTGGTCGTCCCGTGGCGAACGCCTCCTCTCGTGGGCTGACGACTTGGGGTTCGGCGACCACCAAACCCGGGGCTGCGACGACAGCAGCGTTGCAACCAACGCCTTGCTTCCGTTGTAGGGCCTCGTGCGCTTGAATACTCGTGGCGACTCTCAAAGAAGAAATATCAATCTCGTCAGCTGTGTTGATAGGGACCCCCAGGTCCTGCGCCAACTTGAGCAGCTGCTCCAAAACCATCGCGTCTTGGCCCTCCTCGTCCATCCGAGGGAACGCAGCATCAGCAAGAGCCAGCAACGCCGTGCGATAGGCCAGCGCGGTCTCCGTGGCCGCTTTCCGTCTTGCGTAGAACTGATGGCGGCGCGTAGAGGGAGGCCCGTAGACCCTGGCCAACAACCCCAGCGCATCCTTCAGCGTGGAGCGGTCCGACTTCCGTGCAGCCCTGAAGGCCGCGAGCGCATCGTCGTCCAGCATGGCGGGCAATGCCCGCAGCGCCGTAGCATCGGACCACGCTGACATCTCTTGATGGGCCAAAAACCTTCGCTGAAATTGGCCCCAGTCTCCGCCTTCCGCCTTGAAGGCTGACAACGTGGGCAGGCGCTGCTGAAAAATGAAGTCATCCGCCTCGTGGTTCCTCTCCGCCTGTCCGTCGGTGTCTAAGATGGCGGCTCCAGCAGCAGACGTAAGATGGCGGACCCCCTCGCGCGCTGATGACGTCGATGCGCGCGCTTGGGAACCCACCACCACGTGGCGCTCGCCGTTCCCGCCAAAAGTAGGCCCAGGCGCAATGGCGGGAATCCCCCATTCGTTTTGGCGGGAATCTGCGGGGCGACCTTGTAAAATGTCCCCCACCGTCCCCGCTCTTCCCGACGAGCTGATCTCCGCCAAGATGGACGCGGCGGCGAGCAGCAGTTCCGCCAGTCGGGAGTGCGCCTCACGAAGCCCGGCGTCTGTCCCCGGTCGCTCGGCCGGCGCCGTCGACGGACCCTGCAGCGTGGGCAAGTCCTCTTCCTCACCCCCCGCCACCAGCGGCCCCGAGTCGTCCAGGTCTTCCTCGCGGTCAATCCCGTGGGTCCTACGGGTCTTCCTCGTCTCCATACTTGGAAGCCCGTTTCACTTCTGACGCCAGATGAAGTATTGGAAAATGACGGCAGGAAACTCCTTGACGGGAACACACTTCTTTTATTAAATCTTGACTTGTAACAATACAACGCGTGGCCTCTCTTCTTCACAATGCGCTTCTCTTGACTCTGGATTCTGTGCTGCCGGCTCTCTGTGCCTCGTGTAGACTCCGCGCCTCGGCTACACTCCTCTCTCGCCTCGTGTAGACTCTGCGCCTCTGCTACACTCTCCACTCGCCTCGTGTAGACTTTGCATCTCTCTCTCTGGCTACACCGTATGCATACTCGGCTCGTGTAGACCTTCCTCTCTCGCTGGCTACACCGTATGCATACTCGGCTCGTGCAGACCGTTCTCTCTCGCTGGCTACACACTATACATTACTCAGCTCGTGTAGACCGTTCTCTCTCGCTGTCTACACACTATACATTACTCAGCTCGTGTAGACCGTTCTCTCTCGCTGGCTACACACTATACATTACTCAGCTCGTGTAGACCGTTCTCTCTCGCTGGCTACACACTTATACCTTACTCTCCTCTACTCTCCATTACTCTCCTCTCCGGGCTCTATCTCTGCACCTTCGTCTTCATTCTTAGATGGTTCCACTTCCCCCCTGCTCCTCTGTGCATCACCTTATATACCCCTTCTTCCCGGGAGACGGAGCGGATGCGGACCTCAACGTCGGCACCGCTCCTCAGTTACCCAATCCCCACGCGCTATCCCTACGATCCGGTTCCGCTCAGCGCGTGTTTCCACTCCCCGACCAATCACACCGCGCTGCTACCCGATCACTCCCTCTGGGCGCGTCACCGGCACACAGCCAATCAGCAGCACTACCCCCACCCGCGCACTGACGCCTGCTCCTCCCCGTCAGCGCGCGTCACCACACACACCCGTACATACGCGCTGGCACACGACATATACACCCAGCGCGTATCACCTCTACACAATTACAGACGTCAACACCCGGTCGCAGCGCTACAAACATGAACCTGGTCAGACAAGTACAGGAGCCGTCGAGCGGTACCAAGGCAAGTGACCTGAGGTCGATTCCCGGCCACGGTTAACATCAGTGACGAGCGACATGCCAACTAATCCATGCCACCACACACACTTCCCCTCCCCCCATCACTGATCTACGCTGACCAGCAATGGTCAAGTATGGTCTGGCATGGTCAAGTATGATCAAGCATGGTTAAACATGGTCACGTAGATGAAGCAAACCCCCTGTCTAACAGGGAGCTTATGTCTCCATCTCGCAATGCATTGGCTAAATGTTATAAAGCATCATTACACAATGACGAACTTTAACATTTCACTGAGTGTGCAGTATCACAATATTCAAGTTAATACATAATCACACGAACCAGTGGAAGTGGCACCAGAGACTATAATTGGCACCGTGTATTTTATTAATGTGGAGGTGGCTAAATTGCTTTAAATGTAACACCGACAACATAGAATTGTAATGTTACATATTCAGGAAAGCCTCAATGAGTCTTAAGTTCAAATGTATGTCCATACATTTCAATTAAAGTAAAATGCTGAAATGAAATTGATTTCGAATGTAAATTCATGATAGAGCATGGTGGTTATAGCATTGGGGGCTTTCTTGAGGGGCTTTCCAGACCCCATCGATGGCCAGAGCCCATGCCCCACACTGGGCAATCCTGTTCGTAAAAGAGCCCCCGAGTTATCCTGGGACCCAAAGCTATTTCAACAAACATCCCCCATTCACACTGAACACAATTTTGTGGCAAGTGTTATTTATTTATTAATTAAATGCTTTTACACTTGACTTTTATACAGCAAGAGCACCAGATACACAATAATAATCACAACCAAATATATGCACGTCAATGTTATTGTGACTGGACGTCATCCCACGTAGTCACAGAGCCACGTGACAGCCTCCTCCGGCAGGTGCAGGACAACAAGTCCGCCCGGCACGCCCTGACGGACTTCACGGCGGGAGACGATGTGCGCCATGGTCTCCTGGTCCCCGCATTTACAACGTGGGCTGTCACGTGCGGCACACACCCCCTGTAGCAAGTGCTATTAGCGAGCACCCTATAAAGGCTGGCATGGCACATGAAGGGGATGGGTCGCTAGCACTAATTAATTGCAGACGCTAATGAGGACAGGAAGCCGCGCTCTATCTCGCATCCTCGCATCGTGGCTATGAACCCAGCCACCCTGGTTCGATTCCCATCCATGGCTAACATCACTGGCGAGTAATATTTGAACCAGCGGTCCTGCATGGCCCCTGCTGCTCCCTCCACGCACGAACATCTACCTTTCAATTAACATAAATGGCAGGCACCTTGCAAGCACTATGGTTCTCTTCATATGTGGTGATTGTTAAATTTGATTGTTAATTCATTTGTTTTAAAAGTATAATTTGTACTTCTAAAATAAAAGAAAAAGTTGTTCAAGAATGGAAATGTTTGGGGCTGAAAAGTATATTAGCTTTGAACATGAGAGTCAATGGGAAAACAATGCTTGTTTAATGAATTTTCACTTAACGAGCAATTTTCAAAGAACGAATTTCGCTCGTTGATAGATACGCATGTACAGCAAAAATGTGGACTCCACCCATTCCGCCTGTATGGGATACAATGTATTTCCCTAGCATGCGTTGGCTTACTCCTGGTGCTCCCACATCTGAACAGTTACACAATGCCCGATAACACCTTAATATATCGATGACTGCAGAGCTCGGGCAATTGTTGGTCACACCGGCTTACCGCCTGGCTGCCTTTCACACTCGTCCGTGGTTCCTCCTCGGACCTCAGAGTTATTCTTTCTCTTCGCGAGCAAGTGAATACTGCGCGGCGTCACTACAAGTAGAAATTATGCTTCGAATAAATGTTTGTCGCATGGCAGTATAACTTTTCAGTTCTCAGCGCCGATATTTGGCCAAATTACATCAAACGCCGAGCTTAACAAGGCAGATTATTCTGTGCAGGCATTTGGTTTATCAGGCCGAGATCATCGCCAACCAGGTTATACTCCAGAATCCAGTTTAATCACAGATTTCTGACACTCAGAATCGTACCCAGGATCCCAGCGATACCAGTTGTCCTGAGTACATCAATCACGATATTCTGTAACGGTCTACGTAAATATGATCCACATTTGCCAGGAGTGGCATCAACATTCACGCAGCTGTCGCTACAAAAAATAACAGATCCAAAGATCCCCCGTATATGCAGTAGCAAACTGTTAGGGCAAGTGATGTTCGCGAGCACCTATGAAGGCCGGCACGGCACACGAGGGGGTTGGCTGGCCAACAACACGCCCAGCCGCCTTTGTCTCCCTAGTAGTGATATTTACACACCACTCCAGGTACTTATTTGAGGCTAAATCGACCTAGGGGAGGCCCATGACAGGTTTAGATAATTGTCACTGGTGTTGGCCGTGAGCAGGAATCCAAGTCTGGCCACCAGGTTCCTCGCTCAGCCCGCGAACCGCAAAACTATCGCTCCACGCTCACACACACACAAGCATGCCCTACCCGCTTACCACGCTACAGCCCACGCATGTATATGTGAACGCATGGTCACATACCAAGTGGTTTGTCCATAAAAAATAAATCTATTGTCTGTTGTTGCTGCCGCCACCCGAGAGTCCACAATTGCGCCTTTCAAGAAAACTGCCCACAAAGTGCCTCAGTGTCACGCACTCTGCCGCACAGCCCTCCGACGCCACACTCCGCCGCTCGTTTTGCCAATTCACCCCCCATTGCCGATTCCAGCCACTGGCAGCACGAACACGCGCACAGCCACGTAAAACTGAACTCAGGTGGGAAAACACCTTGCGAAGGAGCCACGTTGGGAGGCTGAAATTTAAGCCAGAGCGAGTGGTACATAGACAAAGTTGTAAGCGGTAACAAAGGATGTGTATGTAATGAGTACATGTACAGCCGTGACATTAATGCCGTGAATCAACTGCATAAACCAGGGCCTCCCAATGCCACGCCAGTCATGAGGATTATTAAACCATACTTCAACAGTCTGGTCAGTGTGGATTTGTATAGGCAGGGAGCATAGACGGTGTAGCATAGTACAATACAACAATTGAAGTGTCTGTACTAATCTCGACTGGTCACGACATAGTCCCCGCAGCTGCCAATTGCAACTTGTTTGTACATGGTGGTGGCTCATGCGAGTGCTGACTAGGCTAACATTCCTGCTGAGCTTCTGAGATATGTTGAGATCAGGCACATTCCCGGTCATTTGGTCATGGGCGCTTATATGTAAAACTGGAGGAAATTTGACAGATGCCCTTTTGGCAACATTGGCGACCTGGCGTGGCACTGCCAGGAGCGAAGTGCTCTTCTTCTTCCGTATGGCTGTGGATGACAGAGCAACGCTGACAACAAACACAACGTGAGTTTAACACGTAGGCTCTCGCGACCAATATCATCCATAATACGGGTTTTTGTTGGGGTTAGATCGCGTAAATATGAATGTGTCATTAAACCTGGCACCACCCGACACAGCCAATTAATTAGGTTTATCACGTAAACAGAACATGCCAATTCATCACTTGTACAGCACACCGGTGTATTGGAGAGCACATTCACAAATCCGGCTGTCGCCTTATGTAGCTAGTTGTAATGACTGGCGAAACGTCGTACTCAGATTGTAAATGTTGTGGCTTTGTTTTTCAACACACCGGTGTGCTGTACTAGTGACGAATTGGCATGTTCTGTTTACGTAACAAATCTTACTAGTTGGCTGTGTCGGGTGGTGGCGGGTTTAACGACACATTATATATTTACGCGATCTAACCCAAAAAACTTATATTATGGATTTCTAATTGCATTTTTAGAATATGTATTAGACAAAAGGCGCTATACATTTTCTCAACGTCGTACACAGCGTTGCTGGTTGAATGCTCCGCCGCTCCAAAGACGCAGATCCCCCGTATAGCCTTCAACAGACCGTTGAAGCAAGTGTTGTTAGCGAAACCTATGAAGGATGGCATGGCACAAGAGGGGGTGAGTCGCCAGCGCCAAGCCCAGCTACCATTGTTTCCCCCGGTACTGATGTTTACACATCGTGCCAGATAATCATTTAAGGCCGAATCGACCTGTTGGAGGCTCAGGACCAGTTCAAATAATTATCCCCGACGTTGGCCGCGAACGGGAATCCAACTGGGGTCGCCGGGGGTCAGCTGCGCTACCACTTCCTGCAATGCACTATCGCTTCCACGCACGCGTAACCACATGTGCACATTCAACGTGAACCTTATGGCGGGAGCCCGGGGTCCCGAATAATAGGAAGTCAAAATCGTAAATAATTAATTTGTTTTTGGCGACTCCGTCCCACCGCGCACCTGGCGCGGATCATTCTGTTGTCATGTCATGTCCAAGCGCAGCAGCGAGGACGAATGCGCAGAAGAGCTGAACAAACGAATGCACTCCATGCTCGGGTATGGGCAACATCATAAGTCTTATTCAAAGCTGCTCAAACTGCCTACACGACTTAAATCCTTTATTTGTCATAACGGTATGCATAATACAGTGAAATTGCTCTCTTATCTTCATTATTATTTGTTACCTACCAATGTCTGGAGTCAGGATCAATCGATGACAATCCTATTACCTGCAGATATTTAACAGATGAGATGCGTTGCACCATTAATTCCTCCTATTTGATAATACTTTTCTTGTCCGTATCCATCTGTGCAGATAGTTTTTTTTGCGATTAAGCCATAATCCCCACATACCGCTCGTATCAATGCGGATAAGAGGAGTGGCGAGCCACTGCCCTGTAGAGTAACATTGGTATAAACTCTTGTTACAATATGAATAGCGCATTGAAAACGCGTACTATTTTATGTACGGTTTACAAAGTGTGTTCACAAATCCACACTGAGAAACACGATGATTGATAGAGGGGTTTAAATTATTTTTTCGATAGTGTATTTAAATAGAGGTACTGCGTGTAATCTAGATTTGAAGTTTTCGTGACTGCATGGATCCATACTCTTTGGATCTTTCGGTAAAGTCACGTAGGTATATAATAAATTAAATCACGACTTTTCGGGCACAACACATGCGTTCGTCATCAGGTGGGACAACCACAGCAAGAAACAATTGTTGAAGTGGGCCAAAGGGCTGCTTGTTTCAAGGTGTTTACGCTGTTCATCAGTTAGCCGAGGGAGTGCATTGTGTCTCTCCGTCACCGACAAACGGCAAACCGACGAGGGGGTGGGGGTTGGAATAAAGAAAGCTGTCTCTGGTGTGGACCAATCAGTTTCAAAGGCAATGCATATGTGAACCTTATGGCGGTACCCCGGGGTACCATAGTACCCCGGCTCTCGCATAATGTCCGTGATGCAGTAATTTTAAGTCTGTTGATGGTCGGCGATCCGGCAATCGACTCATCTTGACGAGCTGTGCACGATGCACTATTCAAAGTGGAATTTTTAGATTACGGATTTTTTTATGCTGTTTGGCGTTTCGACATCGTGGAGTAGCACTGATTTCGGATTGATTGGTTACCCCAGTCGCGGAGTGAAGTACACCCCTGGAAAAAATAGTGTCCCAGAAATAAAATATTTAATTGCCTCGGCCATTTTGTATTATTTGGTACCCCGGGGTACCACCGTAAGGATCAGATTACCAGAGCATGTTTTTTTTGTTTGCATGTGCACCACAAAGTATTTGTGGTTAATGCAGATATGATTCCTTGCAAAAGGATTCTGTTTGGTGTTTTAACATCTTAACACCTGTTTCATTCTCAGAAAGGATAAAACCAATTCTTATATTTTGATCATGGCAAGAAAGGTCCCATGACATTTTTTTTCTCTCTGTCGCTGCTGTCCTCGTGCAGCACCACGGATCTTCCTTGCAATATAGCTGGGCAATTGGATACACGGGATCAGACGTGGAACAAATCGAGTAAACATACACAGAAAGGGGGGGGGGGGGCTAAGCGATAGGAGATAATATATTGTCCTGCACATATGAGCTGTTTTTTTTCAGTTTATTATGTTTGTGTCACTGTGTTATCACCCTTTTTAAAATAAACATTATTGAGGTGTCATTCCACGATTGAGGTACTGTACCTTAATTTCAGTATAAACATTTAGTCAACAGAACCAATGATTTTGGTCCAACGTCTGGCCCCACCCAGTGCCGGATTAAGCTAGTGCGGAACCTATAGCATATGTTATAAAGAGGCCCTAAATAAAAACAAAAACACAAATATTAAAAAACAAAATGTTTTTACTTGCGTAGTAAAGTAATTGTATTTTTAATTTGCTATATAGCCAGATAATACAACTCGCTAACTTTAAACACCCAGTCGTTCATTAAACTTGAAGGCAGTATAGTACTAAAGTAATAGAGCAAGTGCAGAATAACTGAACCGGAATTGATAGCTTGAAAGCATTTAGCGCGGGGTCCTTTGAAAGTGCGGGGACCGAAACATATGTAGCTACTTTTGCTACTCACCTCTGCCTGCCGCCTGCAGTTATTCTGGCTCGGGAAGACTCCCCGTTTCCCACACCGGGCACGGCAGTGGCTGCTCGTTCGAGTGCGACCCCATCTGGACGTCCGCATGTTTACGCATCTGAAACATCACTTGATACTTGATACAGCAAATCTGGATGTTACGGTCCTACCTGATGACGGAGACTTTTGTTGCCTCTGAAACGTCGTGATTTTTTTAAATTAATTTAAATTTCAATTTTTTTTTACCTACATGACTTTACCGAAAAAACTAAGAGTATGAATCCTTGCAGTCACGAAAGCTTCAAATCTAGAATTGTGCCGTCGGTTCGTGAAATTTTTTGATGGAAAGGTCTATTCCACAAGGCGTATGATTCTGGCTGTTTTCATGCGGTTTGGTTCCCTCGCGCTCACTAAAGGCTCGTTATTCTGTCGTGCACCCACTTTTCAGAGACAATAAAGGGCCCCACCTCTTTCGCCCGGCTATCGAGTGACACCGCGCTTGGCCCCGCACCTTAGAGTTAACAGTCGTTCATGTCTGCGAAATAGTGTGCGAATTACAATTGCATTGTTATTGTTGCTTGTTATAACATGTTCGGTCACTTCTGTGTTCTCCAATATATTGTTGTTTGCCTACTGGGATTACTTAGCTCTGTGCATCTCTGTTTTATTTTGTATTTTCATAAGTCTCCTTGATTGGGAGCCTTGGTTCAGCCCATATATTATGGCACGTTGGGTCAACGTTGGTCGAACGTTGGTCCTAATGCTTTAACCACATGCCAACGTTGGCACAACGTTGCACGTTTACTGGGAGGCTTTATGCCCATCAGAGGCGTAGCTAGGATATTTTGCGCCCGGGGACGAACTATAAAATTGGCGCCCCCCGCCCCCCCCCCCCCCCCGTTTAATCACATTTTCCTATTACATCGAATAAGGAATAACGATTAAAATGTTAATGAAACATTGTATTTAAAGAAGCAAATTTATAGAAATTATATTACATGGCTCACTCAGTCACTGTCATAGACTGGTTGACATAGTCTACAAAAGATACATTTTTCTTGATTTCACTGTCGCAAACTGGTCCATTAAGTAATAAAAATCAGCTTTTTCCAATGTTCCTCTTTCAACGCTAAGAAGAGCAAGATCGCCGAGACGATCTTGTCCCACTGAAGCACGCAAACACGACAAAATAAGTTTCAATTTGCTGAACGACCGCTCACAGCTTGCAATTGAAACTGCTATTGTTAATAAAATTTGCAGTGAAATTCGCAAATTCGGAAATATGTCGTCTCCATCTCCATAAAACACAATAAAACCAAGAAGATCCAAAGGATTTTCTGGTAGAACTTCATTCCGGTTACTGAGCAGCATTTTGCAATCTCCAATTTCTGTGAAAAGTTCGTGGCCATTGATGTCGGTGTCATAGAAATTTCCGAAATCTGTGCAATTTCGACGAATTGCATCGACATCTGTGTCGGATAGAAGAGTTTTGACGTCCAGCAGAAAACCGTATTGACATCTCCTGTTGAAGTCGATAAAATATGCTCTTTATAACGCGCACAATGTCTTCTTCTGCTGAAAGTCCTGCATCTCTTGCCAGTTCTCCTGGCATCTTCCGACGTCGCCTAATTCTTCTGTCCACATCGATCCCCCATGCAGGCTGTGCATCTTGTTTTGGCGTTTTCTACAGCAACTTGGCTCAAATCATCACGAAGCTTGACAAATTCATGCTCCAAAGATTCAAGATCAGTTGCTGCTTACTTGAAATTCATAGTAGGATCCTGTAAGCGCTTCTGAACACGATCAATTTTTCCAAGAATGACATTCCAGAAATGTAATAAAACTATGAAGTTAAAATGTAATACGCATGCCTGTAACTGTTCTGCATCACTTCTGGTTTCAGGCGTCATAGTTACGTCCTCCGATAATTTGTCTAGCAGCCCTACTAGTTCATCCAGTCCTTCATAGATAGCTTTAACAGCTTCTGATCGTGCACTCCAGCGTGTTTCAGACTCCCGCTTTACTGTGATGGGCACAGCTTTTTTTAAATCCTTTATATTAAGCTCACTTGCTTGCTTGCTTGCGCGCTTACGACCGTGCAAATCTTTCGGTCGTTTTTTAACCCACTTCCCGTGATCCAATCGAGCTGACATTTTCCACACAGACTCGTTGTGCGAGACAGTTAATGTTCGTGAAAAAAAATTCCCAAAATGTTACACTTTTTAGGCAAAATTTTTTATTTTACATATATTCAAATAGAACGCACAGTGTAAGAGCCCAGAGCGTAACCCCTCCACAGGCTGTGGCGGAGTAGCGCAGTTGGTAGCGCCCTCGCTTCCCATGCCAAAGGTCGCGGGATCGATCCCCGAGTCCTCCACAGGCGAATATATTTTTAAATCCTTTATATTAAGTTCGCTGCCACGCATATAAAGGATTTATAGTGAAAAACTTCGTTTTTACGGGTTATACTTATTATCCAGGTCCTACGGTTTTCCCTCTACATTTAGATACATGCCTTTAGAGTATTTGGCTGCGAGAGATGTCCACACGGTCAGCCAATTTATTGAGCTCTCATTTGCGACCAGGTCGCATCTGAAAAAGAGCTATATAGCTCAGTGGGCCTTACCTGGTAAATTTAAAAGACATGTTTTAGTTTTACGTGGCAGAGGGTGCGACCGTGTGGAGCGATTACTGCAGGAGGCCTGCCCACTCATAGCCCCCTGTGGCGAGTGCTACGCAGGCGACCGTGAACGTGTGGAATGAAGAGTGACATCTTTCTTTGTCGATAAGATCTATGCCTTTAATCTCGGTCTTTTTGTTTTCATTCCTAAAACCATAATTCTATTAATGTTGCTGCCACGTTCTCGAAATCCGCGCGAGTGAATGATGAACGCGAGTGACCGTTTCTGAGCGAGTGTGCGAGCGATGTGTGAATCCGAATGAGTGTGTACATGAACCTTATAGCGGGGCCCTGGGGTCCCATAAGCCCACGGCTCTCGCGTAAACATTATATTATAATGTAACCAAAACCTTTGCTCTTTTTCACCAATGGGTTTTGAAGGATGGTGGCAAGTGTTGCCTTGTTAAACTATGCCTTTAAAACTGAGAACTACTTACACGCAGTACATACTCTTTGGTTATTTCGGTAAAGTCACGTAGGTATAAAATAAAATAAATCACGACGTTTCGGGCGCAACAAAAGCGTCCGTCATCAGGTGGGACAACCACAGCAAGAAACAATTGCTGAAGTGGGCAAAAGGGCTGCTTGTAACAAGAGGCTATATAGTCAAACCTCTCGGATGGGTTATTACGGTTTAGTGTATTGGTTCGGTCATGTCATGTGCACAGTTGATTTTTTCTATGCGTGATCAAACTAACTTGTGGCTTTAAGAACCACAAGCCCATTATCTTGCCACAATATACATTATTCATGAAGATCAAATAGTGCCAGCTAATGGAAAATTTAGAAGCCAAGCAACTATGAGAGTGAGTTAGAGTTAGAAGAGCGTTTTATACCATTGGCAATATACCATCAAACTGATTCTTGTAGAGACAAATAGATATTTTCAGAAAAAATTAGATAGAGACATATAATCCATGAGAACAGACTAAATATCTCACTTTTTAAACCACCTTAGGTGATATAACTTTAGTGGTTCCAATTCCTTTATGTGGCCAATAACTCTGCATTATGTGATAACTTTATAAAAGTGGAATATCAAATAAATATGCGTAACTAAAATAGTATGGCTACTTAAGGTGGTACCAATATCTGTTTGGCCCGTGGACTGATACAGACATGAATATAAATTGAGGTACTGGCAGGTGAATAATCTCAGATTTGATGATGGCGCAGTTATTAGAGCAATGCATGGCGATGAACGACAGGAAATAAATGAAGAACTTGAACACATGACACTGCACACATGGCTAAAGTTACACTTGAGCGAAACTAAACTAAACTTGTCATTTTACCAGGTAAGGCCCACTGAGCTATATATATCTTTTTTAGAAGCGACATGGCCACAAATAATAGCTCAACAAAGTGGCTTATCACGTGGAAATGTATAGCCGCCAAATACTTTAAATGCATGTTTTTAAATTTGGAGGGAAAAATCGGAGAGACCCGGAGCAAAATCCATACGACCACGAGGAGAACATGAAAACTCCAAATATACAGCAGGCGTCAGGATCAGGAGCAGGATCGAACCCAGGAATTCCTGCATACCAGGCGAAGTAGTTAACATCTCGCCACAAAGGCCACGTCCAATCAGCCAGTATAAGCAGCTGTATATTATTTTAGAAAGAAAAAAGAAAATAATATATGTATTCTTTCAAGGCAGTGATGTTGACGTGCATGTTGAGTCTTATTGCAAATTATGCTTGTGCATTACTGCCAATGCAGAAGCAGCATCACCAGATCATGTGTTTACATCATTGTTGGAGAACCAGCCAAAGTGAATATCGAGGGCACTTGTTGAAGGCAGTCCGTTATCAAAAATTATAAACATCTTCTTTCGTACAATTCCTGTACCTCTGTCCCCTGGCGGGTCAACCCTTCCCCACCCGCGGTACAAACAAAATGACAACAATTCAAAAATAAGGGGAGAGCAATGGCTTTTTTTAGTTCCATTGGAAAAAAATGTAATCATGAAAAGCAACATTCCAATGTGCCGGCTACAGAGGGAGGTTTTCAATTGCCGTGGCACACGCAATCGCAATCACTGACAGAATCGCAATCTTTATTTAGACTGGAGGAATCTGATGAGCCAGAAGATCTTTTTCACAGATGTCCAGTATGGGCGGGTCAGAAAGTTACAAGACATCGATTAATAATATGGAAGGGAAGCTTAAAAGTGCACAAAGAAACACAAATAGAATCGTGCTGTGAATCAGGGGAGAAGTGTAAATCAGAGACATCACAGAGGCTGAAACAGGGGCTTGGGCAGCATTAGACTTGATGATGGAGTTGCAGCCAACATTTGGATTGAATCTGGGATTATAACCAACGTGGAGATGGAGCAATGAGATCAGCTCATGTCCAAGAGCAAGATGGATTGTTGCATCGCAGGACCGTGGATAGTGTAATAGCTGATGATGAAGACGTCGGTGGTGGAGCGGTGGCGCAGTAATTTGCGCACTTTACTATGAACCCGATGACTTGAGTTCAATTCTATAGAGCCACATGCCACCACGAGTATAATTACAATCTTTTTCACGAAGCTGCTACGCATTGCAATGTATTCATCTTCCCCATATTACTTACTTTAACTTCATTGGTATTTCGTAGCTACTGGGTAATTGCTCGCTGATGAGCCCTCATAAACATAAACCCATTTGTATCTCCCAGGCTGTAGACTGCTTATGTCTTTCCGATATTTTTTTTTATTAAAGGCTCTGAAAATGTAATTATACGTTAACATAATAGGAATAATGATTTGCAGACCTTTGTTAATCAACTGCTGGATGAAGGCATCCCCATGGCATGTCGATCACGGGGGTTGCTTTAACATACTTCACCTCGCTGGTAAGCACGAGTTGGTAAAAGGGAAGCCTTGGAACTGGCTGACGTGTCACTCACCGCCAACCTCAGCTGTGGCCGGAAATCAAACTCAGGTCACCGGATTCGTAGCGCAGCGCGATAACCACGAAGCCACTGTTCCACTCCCACTTCCCAATTCCAAAGCTCGATTCCTGACAATGGGAACCATCAGTGTGAGGTGATACCTATAGTCCACGAGGCCAGCCCAGATAATCCACTTGTCGCGACCAACTGAGGAGGCATCTCTTTAGTGGTTCCAATTTCATTCTGTGGACAACAACAGTGAATTATGCAACGACCATTGAAATCAGTGGGTTATAAAATAATCCACTCTGATATTATCCACATGAATAAATCGTTACAGCTGAAGATGTAACATCCTAGGTGGTACCAATTTTCTCTCTCACATGGACTACTATGGTCTGGACCTCTTCTATGTCATCGGAGTATGAATCCCATGGACTACTATTATTTGGGCCTCTCCTAGGTTATGCGAGCCTGAAATAAGATACGCGTGTTAACTGTGCACCACTGGATTTATGGGGGTTAGACGAAAGTGTGCGATGGGTGTGCGTGTTTCCGGCCGATCCCTTTATCAAAAGGAAGACACAATCCGAGAGATAAATAGCTCACATCTTCACAGCCGCACACCGAGGCTGCATGACCCCGGGATGTCCCAAAGCGAGTTTGCAGCTTCGTTATTGAGCGAAACTATTCCCTAAAGTGACGGCCACGGTGCACGAGTAATATAACTGCGCTGGCATATTACAATGTACTATTACTATTTTACTTAACAGGTAAAGCCCACTAAGCTGTTTGCGCTTCTTTAGAGGCGACCTTGCCACAAATGATAGCTCATTGGAGTGGCTGATCATCACAAGCGGGAATTTATAGTAGCAGCCAAAGTAATATATATGCATGTTTCTAAATGTGGAGGGCCACCACCATGGGGAGAGAACAGGCGAACTCCAAATATACCCGAGGCATGATCTAACCCACAACCTACTGCGTACCAGGCAAGGGAGATAAGATCTCCTCGCCACAGGAAGTGCATTAAGTGTGTTTATATGACACATCCACAGTAGGGGACACATTATTGGCTGTGTCGTCGTGGGTGAGTGGGCGATTCAATACAAAACTCCCTAACTTTAATCAGCAATTGCTTTTTATGATGAATATTATTTTATGATAATAATGTATAGTTTTATATGACGCGTCATAAGCCATGTAAATTGCATCTCACAATCACTTAGGTACCACGGACAAGCTGGAATGCAGCAGTCAGGTGGTGAGCCCGTGCTACTAATTGCCAAGCTCTGCAGTCCTCCATATATTTATATATTTTCAGCCAATGAATGAGTGTTTATACATGATAGACAGATAGAGACAATGCACTGTTTTGATGATAGCTTGTGACAATTACATTTTTATGCTGGTGATCACTTTCTGTAATAAGATACTATTGTAAGTATTAGTATGACAAGCCTTTTGCCCGTCCAAGGACGGGTGTATTGCAGTAAATCTGAAACTTGCAAGCGAAAAGCAGACCGCGACGTGATATTCAATGCATCAACTCGTGTGCAATTTGTAAGGGCGTGGTGACACAGACCTATATAATTTTAAGGTTATTGTCCCTTGTTCATCATGACGTCATTTTAACCTTGATGTCTCAATAGCGTTACGGAGATCGCGTGACGTGAGGGTTCTGCCTTTGTAGTGAAGGTTGTAAGTTGAAGCCGAGGAGGGGGGAGGAGGCGTCTAGGCCCCCCATGCGGAGTGACGTCAGCTGCTAATTATTATGAATAGGGGGGGGGTGTACATTTTGGAGGACATCACCTTATCATGATTATTAATGAGGGGGGCTGTTCGATGTGGAGTGACGTCACTAGCGTTAATGACAGACATTCCTGGGTGATTATAGTAGGTATGATGATGAAGATTGTGATGATTACTAAACATCTCTAGGAATTTGAGGAACAACTCTAATCTTCGGGGGATTTTTTGAATTTCCAGGCAATCTGAACGTTTACTGCCCTCAATATTCAGGCATTATGTATGTCGTGTTAAGGTAGTTTTGATGCATGTTCAGCTACTTTGTCTGAATTTTTAGCTCTTCGTAAAAACTGCCTGGAGCATTTCATGCAGATTAACAGATATTGTATTTCGATTGGTTGATGCTGATGACGTTTTTCTGACGATGGCGAACTTTATTAATACAGTATTCCAAATATTGCATAAAATTGCTTTGTTATGCATGTCACACACCGGCTGGTTTGCATGTTAACTCTCGAGCTCAGATCGAGCTGGAAGTTGACGCAGCGAGCTTGCGAGCGAACAGATCGGGCTGGTAGACTGTGAGTGCTGCATTTTAGCCGGAGACCTTCTTGTCTCAGAGCCAGGTCGGTTACGAGCTCGTCAATCGTTGCGTTGTTGAACCCCGGCGCCTGGCACTCAGCCGTTGTGGTGAAGTTGTGGGCAATTGGAGACAACCATGGCTTTCGCCAGATGGCCAGTAAAACAATATAGAAAGTCAGTCCATTCATTGAGCTCTCGATTTATTTCCCCCCCCCAATTGTATCCCTATTGTTATTGATAAAGGTTTTTTTGGGTTAGATCGCGTTATTTATAAATGTGTCGTAACCCTCTACCACCCGACACGGCCAACCAGTAAAATAATTGTCACGTTTACAAAAGACAAATAGTTCACTACTTTAGCCCACCGGTGTGTTGAAGAGTGAATCAACATCATTTAAAAAATTTAGAACGAAGTTTCGCTGGTAATTACATCCAGCATCATCGGGAAATTTGCCAGAATGGTGAGGCCCTCCGCTTGCTCCCGGTCTTAAATAGAGCAACAGGGTGACGTCATCTTTTTAATTCAATCTGGTGCAGTGATTCGAGGCGGAGATGGGAGAGGGTATTGTAATTATATAATAGATTGGTAATCATTCAATTGTTGTTCATTGGTATTTGTTTCCCCTATAAGTACTGTAATTGTAATTATATTCTTGGTTCTTTCGGTAAAGTCACGTAGAAGGGAAATAATAAAAATAAAACAATAAAATTCTCACGACGTTTCGATTGCAACACAAGCAATCATCATCAGGTGTGAAAACCACAGCAAGAAATGTTTTGAAACTAGTGGCTTTTTTTTAACAATAGCAATATGCTCGGAACGGAGGAGGGGGGAGAGAAGGAGAATGGAATGCGGTATATTTCCCTTCTACGTGACTTTACCGAAAGAACCAAGAATATGAATCCCTGCAGTCACGAAAGCTTTAAATCGAAAGGAATTCTAATTGTAATATATTTTATTTAATAATACGCTTCCAGGCCGCACGAAGCCTGTAGCTGCGCTGTCATGTGAAGTATTCATCCGAAATCTCTTGCAGAGCAAGTTTAACCCTTCCTATTAGAGAGCGGCTCATGCAAGCAAATATCCGAGAGCCACCTCCAAGTGACCTGGTTCACACAATGACCAGCCTTCAAATTCCCATCTTATATGCCACGTGAGAGTTAACATTCGTTCTATGACGGAATGGTGTCAAGTTAAGTTGCAGAAATACATTTTGTCTATATATGCAGTCATTGGTGACCGGGCTGAGACCGTCAACTCGCCGCACTTGAGACCGTGGTTTAATCACAAGAGGCTACCTGTAATGGGACCCAGAATATCAGCAGTTTTCCAGCTCAGCACCCTGACTTCTGGGTCACCTGGCCACCTCACATTATTTTGAGCTGCAATGGACTGGGTGGGTGGGGGTTGACTCTACGAACAAAAATGTGCAGGGGGAAAAAAATATCGTGCATATACAAACGACGTGCACGCCAGGTGCTGGTACTCAGCGTAAAGATAAGTTTTTTTTTTTTAAATAAAGTGCTTCAACATATTTTGTTCGAGGTTTGAGCAAATATTATACATACGGGTTCAGTATTTGTGTGGATTTTTTGTTTTCGTGAACACATATGCAGTGTCCTCTGTGAGACGGAAGGACTAACAGGGGCGATAAAGGTATGAGTCATGACAAACGTTACAGACAGCAGTTTGATTTGCGTGGTTGAAATGTTGACAATGTGTTCCTTATATATATAAAATATAATTACTTCTCAAAAAGCTCAAGTGATTAACGCAATCAGCTAAGTTGTTCACAAATATTTGATACTCTCTAGATGATTGTAACCATTGCAAATGAGAGATAAAGGATACAATCTTCATACTATCACTTGTGCGTAGTTGTTTTATAGGTCGACCCAGCCTCAAATGTGTACCTGGTGTGGTGCGTAAAGATCGCCACAAGGGAGACAAAGACGGCTGGGGGTGGTGCTCACCTATTGTATGCCGTGTTGGCCTTCATAGGTGTTCACACACAGCACTTATTCTAGTTGATTGTTAATGCTATCCAGAATGTCTTTGTTTGTCTTTGTAGTTTTATCGAGATAATCCAAACTGTTGTTAAACTAATATTCCTTATTAATGAATAATATCTCTATGGACACCCTGTATTGATTGAGCATGGGACTAAATTGGCTCTCGGCTCCCCTGATAAAATAAAACTATGTATTGGACTTGTGCACGAATGATTCGGAGCAAAGTTCATATAAGCTGATTAACTCGAGCCAGGTCTTGGCTTTTCGAGCTTTGTGGCTGAGAAAAGCTCGCTGTGCTAAGATTTACCTCCATACATAATATGCTACTGGAAAACACTGTTCCCGAAAGAACATTGGCTGATAAATTAAAGTGACATTTTAGTTTGTATTCGTGTGATGAGAAAAACTCGCAACACATATATAATTCTCACACAACAAATGCACACAGAGGCATATAGATACAACAGCCAATCACTACTAAATGGCAGCGACGTCACCATAGTGCTTGTGCCAGGCCAGGTGTACCATGAGGCCACGTGAAGGTGGTCTCGATGAAGTGTATTATGGTCCTCCTTGTCTGAGGTCACCATCAAAATAAAATAGAGTGAATGTGACCGTTTGACATGCAGCAGTGATACAGAGATGAGAGAGAACAATGTACCGGTTTCGTCCTTATTAGGACTCATCAGCGCATTTCTGCCGAGTCTACTTCTGGGAATCATTTTCACACTGTGGGGCTCATTAGCAATGGGCTTCTTCAGGAAATGCTTAATGCACGAAGGCTACGTGCTTTTTTTACATGTTTCTGTCTATTCTTTCTCACGGTTTTCTGGCGTTATATTGTTTCAATGGGGGTTTCTCGCCATTTACAGATTTTATTGACAGGAGGCCACAGGACAGACCCAGATGACACAGCCAACTGACTGAGATGACTGGCAGATGTGCTCCCCCACTGTGGTTACAACACAGCGCGTGAAGCTAATCCAGCACTCCCAAACCAACTCCCCATGTCAACGCCTCACCGATCCCTTTCAACTTCTACCCACTCTCGCCTACTTAAGCCCGCCGCAATTGTTGAAATTTCAGACTCAGTGTTAACCACTGTGCCACTGCTCCACCCAACCAAATAAAACGATAGTATATCTCAGGATATACTGTGCAAAAGAAGAGTCGTGTGTGAATTATGATGAATTGCGCAGAGAAAGGGGACTTTATTGAAAACGTTTTTGATGGCAGATGAATGGTAGCGGAAAGGGCAATATGGCTACTTTACTTTCTTCTGACGCACAGCAAGGACGGTTTATTTGGGGTTGGGTTTCCTTGTCGGCTTGTTCCATCTCTTCCCGTCTCTCATGATCCTTTCTCTCGTCACCTCACACTTCACCTCCGGTGCCTTCAGGTCTTCCCGGACACATTTCCACCACGTGCCATCTGGTCTCTGTGCTTAATTTCTCCTTTCAACGATTTTCTTGACACTATCATCTGAGGTCATTCTCACCACGTGCACTCCAGCATCTCAATTTTTATTATTTTATGACAGCATTGAAGTGTTCTGATGGCATGGCGATGGAGAGAACGTCCATAGGCAGAGAAGAAGAGGAAAGCATCAGGCCTGGACTTGAACAGGGAGCAGGGAGTCAGCAGGGTGGACGACTAGAGGATGAAAGTGCCAAACCGTGGGGGCAGCAGAGAAGGAGCAACCCCCCCTTTCTTTAATAAAAGTTGACTGGCTTTGGTTGTTTGCGCAGAGGGAATGGGAGTGGAGTACAGCAATATCTAAATCGACAGGTGGGGGGGGGGGGGGGTAAATATATAGTGGACCGTGA
Organism: Lampetra planeri; assembly: GCF_965212315.1. Lineage (NCBI taxonomy): Eukaryota > Metazoa > Chordata > Hyperoartia > Petromyzontiformes > Petromyzontidae > Lampetra > Lampetra planeri. The sequence goes on from NC_136109.1 coordinate 6,370,397, forward strand.
AGATGCCGAGAACAATATTGCAGTTGCTCCGGAATTTAATTTGTAATCAGTGGAGGGGTGACCTGAGGATTGGGACAATAAGACGTCATTCATGGGTGCGGATTGTGCCAGCTGCATTGTGGATCACACCAGTCTGTTTCATGACGGGCAAGGGAAATTCTAGCCTAGGACCTAAAGCAGTGTTATGGTGTTCATGGGTCAATGTCTCTGACTAGTTCATTCACTTTGTCAGTCTACTTGAGTGACATCTATAGCTACTACCAGGAGCAGGTAAAAAAAGGTTTGTATTGCATGCACTGCATGATTGCACTGGCATTCGGACACAAAGGGTGCCTGTCATCCTGTACCATTAATAAACACGTTCCTTCGGAGTGGGCAGGTAGGAACTTGGTTGGACAGCGCATTCGTGCGATCTGTGTCACGCGGCGCAAGCTGCGTGGGGCGGCGCATCATGTGGTGCTGAGCCCGCCCGAAGCGCTCTATTAAATACATATCGAGGGCGTTGCTATGCACGACAGACAGACAAATAATCCCTGGTGGGCAGTGTGGAACTGTTGTTTCTACATGTATCAGAAAACGTTTAAGGGCAGCACAAGTCAAATAACAAGAATGGCAGGCAAGTTGTCATTCAGTACAGACTCTGGGGTTAAGGACAGACCGAGCTTCAATTACATATTTATATCGTTACTAAGACATTCAATCGCAATGGAATTGTCATTCCAGCTAACAGTTGCTTCCTTACATTTATGTACAGTATAATTGACCACTGGTCTGGCCACGAGTGCAACACTATAACATTGAATGGGGTGGGGGTGGGAGTGGACCCTTGTATAAGTGAGTATATCATCCCAAAAGCCATGCCTTTGGCTGCCTCGATGATCCACAGCTGCATTACATTGCCCTTGAAAATATCTTCTGCCTGGATGTATTCTAAACAGAGATCAGCATTCGAACAGAATACCACTTGTATTCACGTTCCCCTTTGTACACACGCGCATGTGGGATGGTAGAGCGCTTACACAGGACTCTTACGTCCACGCTGTGCCAACAGGTCAATGAGGCATAGTTGGACTGGGACTTGCACGTTCCGGGTGTCCTAGCCGCGTATAGGATGGCCCCTCACACCTCAATAGGATTCTCCCCCTTTTACCTCATGTATGGGAGGGAAAGTGACCCCCCCATGGAGGCTCAGATAGGCATAGACCTGGACAAGAGGAAGGCCGTGGTGCCCATGCCCATGCAGCTCACAATCAGGCGGCTGCTGGAGGCGCAGGAGGCATCTCGGGGAAAGTCGGCTAAACTGCAGGCAGCCAATGAAAAGCTTGTGGGGCAACGGGAGTCCGGGACCCATGGACCACTGGGGACAAGGCATGGTTACATTGTACCCAGGTGCCCCTGGGCACGTCCTTCAAATTACACTGGCCGTGGCAGGGCCCTGTTGAGGTGATTGAGGTTAGGAGGCCGCAGTGCGTACGTATCCAAGTCACGATTGAAACTCTATATTCAACCCTGTGGTGACAGTTCATCCCCACTTCCTGAGTGCCGGGTGTCTCATGTGTCTGATGAGCCAGGGCGAGCAAGCACGGAGGTTGCACGTCAACATGATTCCGTTGTATCGCCTGCAGGATTCCAGCACCTGACGTCCGTAGACCCACTGGTAGCGCCTTTGGAGGATTGACCGGGGGTGACGGAATGGTTGCCACCTTCTTCTTCTTCCCGGGAGGGGCCGTGCCCATTAGGCCATTACACATTGTCCCAGGGGTCCCCAGAAAGTCAATTCTCGTCCCACCTGGGGGCCCGGCAATGAGGACCCGCTAGAACATTGTTAGGTTTGGATAACCCGCCCCCTTTTCTGTTGACCAAATTAGTTCCGACGCCGTCTGGCGGGTGGCTGCAGACACGAGCCGGGCTGTGACTACTGGTTGATCTGGGGTCCTTCCCGATGCTTGCGGGCTGCGGCACGCTGGCGGTCGTCAGACATTTTTCAAATCCCTGGGATCCAGGTTCATTACTGTGGGTTCTCGCCTGAATTTTGTTAAATCTCCATCCATCGTCACACACACTTAAGTACCTTATTGACTGACTTGTGAACTTGTATTCATGTTGGAACTATCTAGTGATTTATCAATGACCAAACCATCTGGAATGAGCCCGATTTCATCGGATCTCAGAAGCTAAGCAGGTATGAGCCTTGATAGCACTTTGAATAGGTGGCTAGCTAGCGTTTGAAACTCTTGACTGAAGCTATTCCAAGAGATTAGTTATTATTTTAAATGTCCTTAAAATATCCTATTATTAAAATCACCCGAATTAATTCCAATCGTTACCATGAGATAGATTCCAATTCCAGTAAGCTCGCTGCCAATTCGGGAGAGTTGGGAACCCTCTACGACCACCATATGCACACACAAGTCGCTATAGGCTGCTACGGGGCTACCTGGTGACCAGCAGAACCTTGTTGTACAGTACTGTACTTTAATAGTGCCTACCTCGATGCTGCCCATCTTCACAAACTTGCGCTGAAGAGCGTTCCAGTAAACATGCCGACGTTGACTCAACGTTGACCCTACGTTGGCATTGGGTTGACAGCGTTGGAACAAGGTTGGCCCGACGTTCCACGTTTAGTGGAGTGAAGCATGGCCAGATAACCAGCATAGCCAAATAACCGCAATGGCCCGTAGAGCATTCATAGTCCCACATCTCGCAGTGGATGAGTAAACAGGCTGCACAATTACATATCTGATAAATAAATAATGGTCCTACGTTTTGAATATCGTACTTTAGCCACTTGATGCAGGAGGTGACTTCCTAAATCTTTATCCACTTAGAGCGTGTGTGTACAGACTAAAAGAACCATTTATACTTTTAGTAACGCCCATCCCTACATTAGGTTTGTTCACAGCTAATATATTTCTGAACACAGGTTTAAGGAATGCAGGTGCCCCAGTGCTCTGTCTATAATCTATGTTCAGCACTGGCAACACGAGTGGGCATGGATTAAGAGCCAGCTCGACTGTGACTGTGATTAATGGCAGACGTCGTGGCTTAATTGTTCCTGAGCCATGCCTCGAGGTGTTGGCTGTCTTTTAGTTTGTGATCGTGGCGTGATCCATCATCACCACGTGCGCCAATGGGAGGATGTCTGGGCGGTGATACGCATGGCTCAGCGGTGGCGCGTTGGCCGCTTGTTTTGCAGAGCTTCGCGGTTCGACGTTAATGATCCCTTGACGTTATTCGAAAAAGAGTAGGCCATAAATGCATGTGTCATGGTCCGAATTCAACAATTCACTTAATAGAAAAAGACATGGCAATCGTCGATCGTTGCCCCAAACTGCTAAATATAGCAGGACCCTCTTGTGACTCAGTGAGGCTTTCTTGGGTAATTTAATATAATAATTAATAATTGGTTTCTTTTTGGGTAAGATTGTAAAAATATAGCTATAGCCCTCTACCACCCGACTGGTCAAACAAAGCAAGGTGTCACGTGGGCAAACATACCAATTGATTCTGTTTTGTAGCAAATACATTTATTTAAAAGCAAAAAAAAATTGCTAAACGGAATCAATTTGCCCCACTTGCTCACGAGAAAATTGATTAGTATAGCTCTAACTGAACAAGAAACAAATTATGATTCATTACATTACCCGTGAAAGCCTATATATGACACTAAATGTATTGATAATAATTCAACAGCCCAGTTTTGTTGTGCATAAGATGACATGTTAGTCAACGTGACTACTAATAGCACAGCCAATGCAACAAGTCTGAGTGGGTGTTGCGGACACATTTGGGTGCTTGTCAACAACTTGTTGATATGACTTTTGCAACAATTATAACTTTCCCAGATGGAGTGGTGGCGCAGTGGTTAGTGCGCTTTTTCATTCATGAATTTTAAACGATTGCTTATACTAATGAGATGACGTCATATGTGAACGCGTCATTTTGTTTATACATAGTTTATTAAGTCGGGTATTTACGCAGATAATACGTAGTGCCCCCCACGACCAAACCTGTCTCACCTTGGGTTTACAACAAGTAGAGACCCGGGCAAGGAACACAGTGTGGCGTGTGACATCACGCAGTGGTCGAAGAAGCTGATGCAAATAATCAAATAAAAGTTGGGCAAACGCATGTTTAAACATATTACAGAAATCATATGTGTGCATGATTATTCTTCCGTGTTAACATGCACAGTATACATTTTAATGAAAGCCTCATTGAATTGAACTATTTTACAACCTGCTTCTGAGTTTTATGGTGCCATGTCCCGACACGTGGCCGTACAATGGATATTACAATTCACTTACACAGCCCTCCCAGCAGGATTGTGACATTGTTTCAATGTTGAGTTTTTGGTTGGAAATACGTCATCACGTTGAACAATGAGGAAACATCCGTGCAACGTGTGTTTTTTCCAACAAGAGTTGAAGCGCAGTTGATATTGAACGTTGATACAATGTTGGAAATTGATCATGAGTGCAACATATACAGCATCAGAATGTATAATACATATACGTACTTATAAAGCACGACATTATCAGGATTATACAATTCACCTGTTCGTTAGTGAGTGAAATACTGGGGAAATTAGGTGTTATGACTCAATTAAATTAAACGTTTTTACATTACTAATATTTAAAAATTAGTTGTAGGCTTAACCAACCAATATTATTAATTACTTCTTTATTTTTGGTTAGATCATGTAGGTGTGTGGTTTTCATTTTGATTATAATCCTCCACCATTAGAAACAGCCAAGTTTTCATGTGGGCAAATGTGCCATTTGATTTAGCTTTACAATTTGTTTGGAAACCACAAAAGTTAATATTTTTTTATAGGGAAATATGTAAGAAAAATGTTTCATTCTGTGCCCGCCCAACATTTTTTATTGTGGGTTTGATCCCATCTTCCAAGCATGGCAGTTAAACCAGAGTGGAAGTTTCTTACAATCCCATGCTTCTGTCTTCCCAGCAGTACATTTACTTACATTTAACTTTGGAGGATCAACATAGCCATAAGCATTCTAATAATTGTAAATTTACAATGCACAGTGTTTATTATGCAAATGCTGTCAGTGACTCTTAATCATAATAAATATTCCCTCAAATATTGCGAAAACATTTAACAAATAGCTATAAATACAAAACATGAATGTACTAAATTAACTTATTTACATCTTTCATTAATTGACTTTGGTATTTGGTAACTATTTTGTCAGAAGATAAAATAATTAAGAAAAAAAAGCAATGATCATTGCGGAACGACAATATACTGTACATTATGGTCATGCAAAACGGACTATATATAAAACAATATATATAAAACAATACTTTCGGTAAAATCACGTAAAACAATGTGTTTTATATTTGTATTATTTTATTATTTCCCTTCTACGTGACTTTACCGAAAGTATTGCTTAATATTTGTATTATTTTGTTGTTTCCCTTCTACGTGACTTTACCGAAAGTATTGTTTAATATTTGTATTATTTTATTATTTCCCTTCTACGTGACTTTACCGAAAGAACCAAGAATTAACAAATGACCCTTCTTGTTTGGGTTGCTGACCCCCACACCCCATTGGCTTCCGGTTCCGGCCCGTTGCCACGGAGACGCGGCACGCGCGCCGCTTCTGGTTGCCCCGGGCAACGCGGCCTAACGCAGCAGCGGCGACATCGAGGCGAGCGACTGACGCTCCAAGCTCAACCTCCTTTAACGGTTAACGATAAATTGCAATTTACTTTACAGCGTTCTTAGTTGCTTATTACGATTGTATTCTGTATAATACGCAGTTTTAAAAGGTTTGGCAGACTGTGCGTGCACGCGCCAATATGAGCCAGAGGCAGGTTCTTCAAGGTGAGTTCTACAGATTATTTAAGTTTTTATTTTGTTGTTGTCGTAAACGTATTAAACGTGGAAAAGTGACGTGTGTTTGTGCGGCACCGCGGAAAGTAACAAGCTAACATTCAGCCGTATCAGTGAGGGTCGAAACATTCAATATACCGTACTCTACAATAAATTCATTAATCGGACGCATTCTCCTCGGGTTTGAATAATCACCGTCATATCATCATCATCAGTCAGGGTTAAATCCATCCACTGCTGGCCTTCACTGTTGCCACAATCCAACAATCGCTCCATCTCCGCGGTTGTCGCCCTCTCGAGGTGTTCCCCTGACTGCCGTTCCGTGACCAGTCTCATCCATCAGCCAACATTTCTTCAAGGGGTGGCAGTGCCCTGCTAATCCCACTTACTTTCCTCAATAGGCAATGCAGCATCTCTAAATTTAATCCTCTGATTCATGTGATCCTCTTCCTGTCATTCAATGTAATCATAAAAAATACAGCCCGGCATTATCATCATCCACTTTCGATAATATAATTACAAAAGAATCCCAACAGTGATAATTGGTTTTTTACCCTTCTATCTGGCAACAAAACTGACACCTTTTTACAAGGAGTCATGTTTGCATAGACCGCAATACCTGCAGTCATAAATACAAACAAAAGACATAACTCTGATAATGTGCACTGTCCTTGAAGTTGATTGGTCCACACCCGAGACAGCTTTCCTTAGAGCCTAGTCTCACATGGGTTGGACCAGAAGACGCCAAAAGGCGCACAACTCAAAGACAATACACCATCAGAGTATGAGAGCTCGGGGCAAGCATCTACACTATGGGAACCTCATTTGCCAGTAAAAATATGATAATTGGTTTTTTACCCTTCTATCTGGCAACAAAACTGACACCTTTTTACAAGGAGTCATGTTTGCATAGACCGCAATACCTGCAGTCATAAATACAAACAAAAGACATAACTCTGATAATGTGCACTGTCCTTGAAGTTGATTGGTCCACACCCGAGACAGCTTTCCTTAGAGCCTAGTCTCACATGGGTTGGACCAGAAGACGCCAAAAGCCGCACAACTCAAAGACAATGCACCATCAGAGTATGAGAGCTCGGACAATGGTGCATTGTCTTTGAGTTGTGCGCCTTTTGGCGTCTTCTGGTCCAACCCATGTGAGACTAGGCTCTAAGGAAAGCTGTCTCGGGTGTGGACCAATCAACTTCAAGGACAGTGCACATTATCAGAGTTATGTCTTTTGTTTGTATTTATGACTGCAGGTATTGCGGTCTATGCAAACATGACTCCTTGTAAAAAGGTGTCAGTTTTGTTGCCAGATAGAAGGGTAAAAAACCAATTATCATATTTTTACTGGCAAATGAGGTTCCCATAGTGTAGATGCTTGCCCCGAGCTCTCATACTCTGATGGTGCATTGTCTTTGAGTTGTGCGCCTTTTGGCGTCTTCTGGTCCAACCCATGTGAGACTAGGCTCTAAGGAAAGCTGTCTCGGGTGTGGACCAATCAACTTCAAGGACAGTGCACATTATCAGAGTTATGTCTTTTGTTTGTATTTATGACTGCAGGTATTGCGGTCTATGCAAACATGACTCCTTGTAAAAAGGTGTCAGTTTTGTTGCCAGATAGAAGGGTAAAAAACCAATTATCATATTTTTACTGGCAAATGAGGTTCCCATAGTGTAAATCCCAACAGTGCTTGTCCTTTGATTAAATTTGTCTCGCCATAGGAACGTGAAGTTTCACCAATAATTGACATCAAAGGCTCTGGCAAATGTTGATTCGAGCATGCACTGTATATCACTCGATACGGCTTCATTGGGAAAATATTAAACTTAAAATAATTGCAGGGGAGTGGGTGGCTCATCAATCAGTGTACTGAGCTGGCACACTTGAGCGTCTCGGTTCGAACCTGGGTTTTCTGCCACGTGTGATTACGCGTGGTTCTCACATGTGGGCGTGTCGATGGCTTGAACCCAGTCATCAAGCATACAAAAAAACAATATACAGTACAATTTGGCTTTCCATTTACATTCACAACATTCCAGCTCGGTGAATGAAAATGTCGTTTGAAAGGCGTGTGACCAACACTTGTCAAGGCATTGAAAAGTGGTCATGCTTTAAAGCAAGGTAATGTGCTTTTAGCTACAGTTTTGAACGGCACTTTGTCTCATGATATGATGCCGATAATAACAAACGACGTATAATTTATGAAAAAGTACAAATGTACATTCTCCAAAGTTTCAGAATACTTTTGGTCAGTGGACATTATTTAGTTTAACACACAGGCTTTCGCGACCAATATCCATAATACAGGTTTTTTGGGTTAGATCGCGTAAATATATAAAACCTGGCTGTCGCCTGATGAAGCTCGTAATTACTGGCGAAACGTCGTATTCTAATTGTAAACATTATGGTTTTGCTCTCCAACACACCGATGTGCTGTACTAGTAACGAATGGTCACGTTCTGTTTACGTGACACACCTTACTAATTGGCTGTGTCTGGTTGGTGGTGGCAGGTTTAACGACATATTTACGCGATCTAACCCCAAAAAAACCTGTATTATGTACATTATTTATTAAATCGGCATGTCTTATAATACTTTTTAATTCACATCCTCATTAGCCATGATATATTCACTGCCGGATGGCCTCCCCAAAACGTCACCAAATCTCACGATTTCGTGCTGCAATAATTCATCTTCAAGCTTCGGCACACAAACGTATCGTTACAACTCCATGGTGAACATCGTATACGGATACTGTTATACACTATGTATTTAAACGTTATGCTGCCTTATTTTCTTTTTATAGTTTTGTATAGCCATATATTAATTAGAAACATTACAGAATAGTTTATTTTACGTTGAAAATGTAATCAAGGTTTTTTTCTCCAAGCTTATTAAATAAGGTCTCCATTGTAATAGAACTTGAAAATAATGTTTCATCGTGCTTTGACCTCACATTAAATGCCCTTATCAGTTTATTGTATTTGGTAAAATACCATTGAGAGGCCCCTATTCAGACCTGTTTTGACGTGATAAAGTGTTTACTGTTTATAAAGGGACATTTTTTGCATTGTTCACAATTTATTCAGTTTTAGCTCAGAAGAGTCATCTAAATCCTAATTGCATACTCACTAACTTAAAGTGTAGAAATGGTGTCCTACTAATTACTGCAACGTATTGCAAACTACTGCAAATTTACCCCTAGGCCAACCCTCTAAATTCATGGTAATGTATGATAAAAATGTGGTACTTTGTGCTAAATTAGTGGTAGCTTGTGGTACCTTGCAGTACATCTGCTGTCATTTGCAGTAGTTTACAGTACTCTGGTATCTTTTCAGTAGTTTGCAGTAAATGTGTGGTAGTTTGCAGTCATTTTCTGTACTTTGTGGTAATTTTGTGGGAGTTTATGACACTTTGCGCTAAATCTGCAGTAGTTTGCGGAACTTTGTGTTACTTTGCGGTAAATGATATAACTTTAGGGATGTATTTTCTTTTCCAGCCCCGTATTACCCATAGTCTCCCTTATAAGACACACGTCCCTTTAAGTCGGTATGCTGGACTAGTAACAAATTGGCATGTTCTGTTTACATGACAAACCTTACCAATTGGCTGTGTCGGGTGGTGGCGGGTTTAACGACAGATTTATATATTTACGCGATCTAACCCAAAAAAACCTGTATTATGGATGATATTGGTCGCGAAAGCCTACGTGTTAAAGTACTTGAATGTTATATTGTACATGCACTTTTAAGATTTTAGGTACAACATCTGCAGTAATTTATTGGCATTTCATAATAAATTATTGCCTAATACAAAATCTTGTGGATGATACATGAATTGAATTATGCATGTATACATCTATTACTTTTAATTGATCTGCATAATATGTGATTGTTTCATGGAAATGCTGTACTTGTTCATTAATATTTTGCAGTCATTATAAACCATACATGCACAACAATTACATAAAGTACACCCATTACAGTTCATTGCACCATGCAGAGGGTGCATTGTTACAAGCTTAGAATTTAAAATCTCATCGGCATACATGGCTCTAAACTCTATTGCACATTGATCCATGTCTCCCCTTGTGCACAGTGTTTGAGCAGTACCAAAAAGCACGCACACAGTTCGTGCAGACGGTGGCCGAGTTGGCAACAAGATCCCACAACATAGACACGCTGCAGAATGCCGGTGAGTGTGTGACTTGCTGTGCTACATCTCTGCTATAACCCACTCGATTGCACCCAATCGTTACACTGCCACCATACCCTCCATCAAAACATTAACTGCCATACCTCCCATCACAACCTCTCCTTGTGGAGGACCCACTAGAGGCTGCAGGGTTCATATGAATCCATTAAGTATAAGCTTATGCAAATCAAACAAGATCAGTTCTCACTATTGCGCTTTGATGCATGTACCATGCATTTATTAATTAATATTGATCAAATAATTGATGTCTCGTTATATTTGTACCCCACCATTGTAACCCACCTTGTCCCTTCTGACTTATACTTCACCCAAGTGCAACTCAACACACCCTCGTGCCAAACCATGTCACTTGATGTAACTTGTTACTCTTCACCATTAATTGGTAAACTACACTTCCCCACACCATGCTTCAAAATTTGTAGATCACCATCTTGCACCTTATCACCTTGCACCTTATCACCTTGCACTTTATCCCACAATGTCCATCACAATTCAACATCGTCCAACCTCCCTTCACAGTATCACAATCTACCACCCACAAAATCCAAACATTACAACACAGGACCATCCATCCTGAAAAAGAGTTTTGAGACTCTTGAGGTTTTCCTGAGTAAGCGTTCATAACAACAGTGTGTATGATATCATAAGCACACACTGGGCTCGATGCGAGGGAGCTCTTTTTTTCAAAGTGTCGTCAGGGATTTTCTAGCTGACCTGGAAAGCAGTCGTAACATCACAGCGAGCCTCTGCCTCAATCAGTAACTAAACTGTTTACAAACTAGACAGTAAAACATGTAAAATTGTAAAATGATATTTAAGTCAATAAAACTTGGGTGTCTGGGACCTTTACAGAGATTTTCTTCACTTGGACCCTGTTTCGCAGTTAGCACTTGTGATTCCAGCCTTGGCTGTCCCACCAATGCAAGTGTATTCCTGTGGCACAGGGGTGATGGCTCTGTTGCGGCCGCTGCTGCTGGACGCGGTACCCACGGTGCAGCAGACGGCGGCGCTCGCCCTGGGCCGTCTGGCAAACCACAGTGATGACCTGGCGGAGGCCGTTGTGCGAGGCGACGTTCTGCCCCAGCTCATCTACTCGCTGTCCGAGCAGAATGTGGGTCCTCAATGTGGCCCCTGCCCTACAAACATTCACTAACCTTTTTTTATAGACTGCTGAACAAATATTTGTGATACTGCATTGGCAGTGGAACAGAAGCACAAAAACGAAACACTTTCATTGACACAAGCACAATATATTTGTGGCATTTCAGGCAATGGCCATTCTTCATAGCAGATTTACTATTCACGAATATGGTGAGATTTTCTCTATAGATTGTTGGAGCAAATTATATTATTGAGCATCTGTTAAGGCTTGTACAACACAAGAAACTGTGTTGTGGCCAGCACCATACCCAGTTGCCTTTTTATCCCCAGTGATAATGTTCACATATTGCACCAGGTACTCATTTATAGCTGTGTCGGCCCTGTGAGAATTGTGGTGTCCTCTTATTCAAATTGTATGGTCACATCAACTACTTGCCTTGCTTGGGTGTGGAGTATTAATTGGGCATAGGTGCTAACTGTGTTGTCCCTCCACCAGCAGCAGACAGGAGTGGTAGAGAGAGTATACCGGCGTGTGGCCAGAGCTTCTTTTCACAGCAACTGTTGGTGCACATCAGCCTACCCCAGCCTCTGTTGTGGGAACAAAACTCGTTCGTCAGAATTCCTTGCTCCTACTCCAGGCCCCACAGCTGTCGCGATGACTGCAGATACATCTCATCATCCAGACTACCAGTGTGTAAAATTAATCCCCATCCTTCTGTGCCATTAATCTTACATAATTTCGTTTTCGAAGAAAATTATTCGTGGAACATTTACAGGCTCTTGAGGAGTCTTTAAACACTAAGAATAGGTTTTCCCCTTTTTTCTGGCAACAAAACAAGTGTTAAGTAGTTGTTGCTGTTGTAGACGGAGGTACTCGGAGACGGAGGTGAGTTAGGGGCTTCCGCCAGGGTTTATTAACAGGTATCACTATAAGGGTTCCCTCTTCACCCCTTCCACTATCCCCGTTCCTCCAGTGACCCCGCTTACGTCACGGGGTCTCCCTTAAATACCCTCTGAGGCGAGACGTCACGTGCACTGCCCGGCGCGTGCGACCCCACGTCCCGTGATGTCACAGCACCGGACAGCGCACGCGACGCCACCACTCTCCTCTACTCCTCTACATCACCCCCCCCCGTGAAAAAAAAACAGCCGACCCGGCTGCAAGCACCCCGCAAGCGGGGCCCCACACCGGACCGAAGACCGAATATTCACGAGTTCGTGTGCCTGAAGGTATAACCGGCTGCTAGAAACTAAACCTTAGGGCAGCACGGCCCCTCAAGCAGAACAGCAACAACAAAAAACAAGACAAATAGACCCCGAAGGCCTCATCCGCCGGATAGCGCCGAACGGGCGCCAGGGGCTGGGCCCGCTGAACGGCCATCAGGGCCGTCACCGGAGCCGCATCCCCCTCGAGCGGATATGCGCTGCTGGCCCGCTCCCCCGTATGATGTCCGTCTCCCATGCAGGTGGCCCGTCAGCGGGCAACAGGCCCACCGCCGTGGCCTCCGGTGACCGGGGGGTCTCTGTCGGCCTCACTCGGGAGGGGCCTGGGGGCACACACACAGGTCGGACGTCACCTCCGTCAGCGAGACCCGGCCGGTCAGGCACGCCGGACACATCATCAGCCGGCCGCTCCGGAATTGGGGGTGGATCCCCCAGGGTAGATGGAACATAACGTTTGAGCCGGGACGGGTGCACTATCCACTGCCGGCGACCGAACCGAATCCGGACGCATTGCGGCCGGCGGACCTCCACAACCTCCACAGGGCCCTGCCAAGGGCGATGCAATTTGGCCGATGTGCCAACGGGGACCTGGGGACAATGCAGCCACGCTTTTTGACCCGCTATCCACGGGAGGCCAGCTGCCTGGTGTTTGGGCAGCCGCTCATTAGCCGCCTGCCGGCTTGCGGAATTCTCGGCAGCGGCCTGTCGCGCCTCGCGCAGCCGGTCAAGCGCGACCTTCAAAGGGGTCGGCACCGCCGACCCCTTCTTGGAGGAGCCAACGTCCATCTGGACGTGCACCGGGGGCTCCGGTTCCCTACCGTACATCAAATAAAAAGGCGAAAATCCCGTGGAGGCATGAGGGGCCAACCGATACGCCGCCAAGACCCCCGGGACGAACAGGTCCCAGTCTGACTGGGACGTGTTCACCTGGTGGCACAGCATGGACGTAAGGGTGCGGTTCAAGCGCTCTACCATCCCGTCTGACTGGGGGTGGTAGGGCGAGGTGCGGATTTTCTTGGTGCCAAGGAGGTCACACACCTCCTTGAGCAACCTAGACGAGAAATTCCGCCCCTGGTCAGTCAACAATTGTTCCGGCGCGCCCTTGTCAAACACGTACCCCTGGACGAAGGCCTCGGTGATAGAAGAGGCCAACTGATCGACCAAAGGCCATGCCATGGGCCAACGTGTGAGGTACTCAACGCCCACCAAGAGGTATTTGTGGCCCCGTTGGGATGCAGGGAATGGCCCCAAAATGTCGAGCGCCACGAGCTCATTAACGCGAGAAACCCGGATGGACTGCAGCGGGGCCCGGTCCCGGACAACTGGGGCCTTCCTCCGCGCGCAGTCGTGGCAACCCTTTAAAATCAGTGCCACGTCACCTTCAACACCCGGCCAGTAATAGTCCCGCTTAAGGGTCAATAAGGTCTTGTGGTAGCCAAGGTGCATAAGCTTCTCGTGAATGGCTCGGGTTAATTTACCACGCAGGCTAGTGGGCACAACCACACAATAGCGTTCCAATTGGGCATCCCAACGCATGAGTAGTCCGTCATGCACGGCGATCTCCGGGGCAGCCGACGAAGCTGAGCTCCGGGCCTTATGTCCGACACGGCGCCGTAGCTTCAGCAGAGAGGAATCCTCCATCTGCAAGCCGGACCATACCTCCCGGGGAAGTCCAAGGCCGAAATCCGCGGGCGACGCCGCACCTGGAGGGGTGTCCGCCTCGGCCGACGCGACCAACTGGGCCGCGGCGTCCCCTGGGGCCTTGCAACGGCTAGAGCCCAGGGCGAAAGCACACCCACCGCCTGCCGGCAATCGGGATAAACCGTCCGCATTTCCATGCTGTGTCCCCTTCCTGTGGATTACATCAAAGGGGTAATCCTGGAGCACTTCGAGCCAGCGAGACAGCTGACTCGAGGGCTGACTAATCTTCAGCGAATATTGCAGGGCCGCGTGGTCGGTTCGGACCGTAAACAGCCTACCGTACAAATATGGTCTATACAACTGAACAAAATAAACTATGGCCAAAAGTTCCCTCCGGGTCACACAATATCGCTGTTCCGTCGAGGACAGAACGCGACTGCCATAGGCTACCACCCTCTCAACCCCGTCGACCACCTGGGCCAGGACAGCCCCAATTCCCGTGTCGCTGGCATCGGTATCGAGCAGGAAGGGTTTCGTAAAATCCGGGTACCCCAAGGGCGGCGCATCCGCCAAGGCCGTGCGAAGCGCCGCAAAAGCCGCCTCCTCCTCCGCGCCCCAGTGAAACCTTTGGCCTTTGGCGGAAAGGGCGTGCAGTGGCTTCGCAATGGTCGCAAAATCGCGGACAAACCGGCGATAGTACGATGCGAAGCCAACGAAGCTACGCACCTCCGCGACAGATGTGGGAGTCGGCCACGTCCGGACACAAGCCGTTTTATCCGGGTCCGTGGCGACACCTGACGTGCTAACAATGTGTCCCAAATACCTCACCGATGGTTGTAGCAAGTGGCATTTCTGGGGTTTGAATTTCAAGCCAGCAGCACGCACTTTGACGAACACCGCCTCAAGGCGTTGCAAGTGCTCGCCAAACGTACGGCCAAAAACAATAACGTCATCCAAGTAGATTAGACAAGACTCCCACTGCAGCCCCGCCAAGACCATCTCCATGAGACGCTGGAAGGTGGCCGGGGCCGAATGGAGACCCATAGGAAGCCGATTGAACTCGAACAACCCCTGGGGTGTGCGGAACGCTGTTTTGGGTCTAGAGGCCTCATCCAGTGGCAATTGCCAGAAGCCGGAGAGCAAATCTAAAGTCGAAAAGAACCGCGCGCCCGAGAGGGCGTCCAGGGAATCATCCATGCGAGGCAATGGATATGCATCAGCCACCGAGATCTTGTTCAATCTACGAAAATCGACGCAGAACCGGAGACTCCCGTCCCGTTTCTTGACTAGCACAATGGGGGCACCCCAAGGGCTAGTAGATGGGGAGATGATGTCCGCCGCCAACATTTCCTCGACAGCCGAGCGGACATGATCTTTTTCCGCTGGGCTAAAGCGGTGGGAATTAAGTCGAATAGGGGCCGCGTCGCCCGTGTCTATGTGGTGGTCCAAAAGAGTAGTGCGACCCAGATCAAACTTACTTTGGCTGAATACATCGGTGAACCGCTCGATGAGGTCGCGGAGTTGCCGACGTTCCCCGGAGGACAACGAGGCATTCTCGTCACACAACGTGGCAATCCATGATGCGTCGGGGTCCCCCGTGCGCATCACGCCCGCCACGACCCCTCCATCCGGGGCAGCGCTCTCGGGTGGAGGAGCCGGGGTCGCGTGTGCCAAAACGGCGCCGGCCGGGACTACGACCGGCAAGGGTTCCGAATTGAGGACCTGCAAAAAAAGGTCCTGGCCCCCCGACACGGCTGTCAAGGCGCCCACCAACCCCTTCGTCCTTGAAAAGTAGCTTGACGGGGACAGGAGGATACCCGTCTCCGTGGAGCCCATTTCGAGCGGTTTGCGCAACCTAAGGGGTATCAGGATTTGTGACGCCGGTGGTACGGTCACCGGCACTTTATTCAAGGCCCGTACACCGGCGACCAAGGGAGACAGGACGGTAGGCGATTGTAGGAATTTCAGCCGCCTCCCTGACGGCATTTCCACACAGCCCTGGTCAACGAGAATTCGGATGGGCATCCTAGACAAAAAGTCGGTCCCCAAGAGGCATGGCACTGCCAAGGTCCTGGAGACCAAAATCGGCCCGGCCAACTCAATCTCGTCAACCCGAACCGACGCTACAACGTGGCCCAAGATGCCCAAACTGCCGCCGTTCGCGGCGACACAAGCCCCGCGAACCGGCCTTAACGGACCCACGCTGCGGGGTAGCAGCCCAAAAATGGCCTCCGAAATAATGGTGGCCGATGCCCCCGTATCCACCAGGAGGCGAACGTGCACCCCTTGCACATATCCTGCCACCGCTGAGGAGCCGGCAGCTGCCGCCACCATCCTATGCGCAAGTGCATCCCAGTGGCGGGTCTGTCTGGGCCATTGAGGGGGTGATGACGATGGTGCACCCGACCCTTCGAGGACAACCCCATGACGATGGGTCCTAGCCCCGCTAGATGCATGAGGTGAAGGGAGCGGCCGCGCAGATGATGCGTCGCGACTCGCCTGGGGCCCCGGACCCGATGCCAAGGAGGGTCTAGGAGAAGGTGGAGTCCCTTTTCCAAAGGCCCCCGGAGCATTCCGGCAGCCCCGCTCAATGTGGCCCCGCTGACCACAGCGGAAGCAGGCCACCGTGTCCGCCTCCTGTGGACGGGAAGGTCCCGGCCGCCCCCGCTGCTCCGGACGGCGACCACCCGCCCCCCTTCCTCGACGATCGGGCACCGCCAGGGCCGCGAGGGTGTCCACCCCCTGAGAGGTGACCCCCCCGTCCGGCGCCGGGACCCCCGCACACGCCGCCATCTGAGGCCGTTGGCGGAGGGAGAGGTGCGCCTGAATGTTTTCGGCGACCGCCAAGGATGTGATCTGCCGATCATTGTTGATCGACAGAGCAATTCCTAGCTCCCTTGCCAGGTCAAGCAGCTTCCCCAAGGCCATAGAATCAAGTGCCCTGCCGTACAGGTCAGGGTGTGCAGCCTGTGCCAGGGCCAGGAGCGAGCAGCGGAAGGCCAGCGGCAGTTCCCCCTCCTCCCGCCGCCGCAATGAAAACTTTAGCTGCGCGGTGGACGGCGGCTCAAAAACGTTGGCCATTTGGATATAGGCCGCCGGGAGTGTAGCCCGATTGGCCGGATGGATGGACTTGAAGGCCTGCAGAGCCCTTTCGTCCAAGCAGGTCGGAAGCGCCGGCAAGGCCTCCTCCATGGACCAGCCGACCGACATGTATGCCGCGTCGAACCGGTCCTGGAAGGCCGACCAGTCGCCCCCTTGCGCGACAAACGGCGCAACGTCGGGTAACCGGCGCTGCCATTGGCCGCGCGGCGCTGCGAGGTGTGGAAGCCAAGCGGCACCTGCGGGCCACCCGGCGGACGCGACGTGGTGCGGCGGTGGCAGCATTGCGGCTCCCGCGGGCCACGCCGAAGACGCGGAAAGGTGCGGTGGTGCTGCGGCTCCCATGGGCCACGCCGTAGGCGCAGCGAATTGTGGCTGAGTTGCGGCCCCCATGGGCCACGCCGTAGACGCAGCAAAGTGCGGCTGAGTTGCGGCCCCCATGGGCCACGCCGTAGACGCAGCGAAGTGCGGCTGAGTTGCGGCCCCCATGGGCCACGCCGTAGATGCAGCGAGGTGTGAAGGCACCTGCGCTTTCGCGACCCACCTGTCAGCGGCGGCGTACGAAGCCACGGCGTCGTCCCGCGACGCGGCGAGGGACCACGGCGTTGCCGAAGACGCGGCGGTATAAATCGGGCCTGCAGCGGCCCCCGCGGCCCACCCCGCCGGCGCAGCGAGGTGCGGGACAGCGGCCGTAGCCGCGGCAACCTCTCGCGACGCAGCGAGGCACCACGGAGTTGCGGCCTCCCCGGGCCACGCCGAAGACGCGGCGGTATAACACGGAGCTGCGGCTGCCCCCGCGGCCCACCCCGCCGGCGCAGCGAGGTGCGGGACAGCGGCCGCAGCCGCCACAACCTCTCGCGACGCGGCGAGGCACCACGGCGTTGCAGCCTCCATGGGCCACGCCGAAGACGCAGCGGTATAACACGGAGCCGCGGCGTCATCCATGACAAGGGACGCAGGCACGGCGAGGTGCAGAGCCGCGGCATCGCCGGTGGCCGGCCCCGTGAGCGCAGCGACAGGTGGAGCCGCGGCAGCACCCGCGGCCCATTCCGGCGGCACGGCGATGTACGGGGCAGCGGCAGCTGCCGCTGCCCACCCCGGCGGCCCGGCGAGGACGGCACGCGCGTACTTACCCGGGGCCCCCCCGGCGGGCGCAGCTTGATGTAGAGCCGCGTCGTCGCCGGCGGCTGGTCCCGCAGGAGCGGCGTGCCGAGACACCCCGGCCGCGTCAGTGTAGAGACGCGGCGTCGCGGTCGCCATGGCAGCACCCGCGGCCCATTCCGGCGGCACGGCGATGTACGGGGCAGCGGCAGCCGCCGCTGCCCACCCCGGCGGCCCGGCGAGGACGGCACGCGCGTACTTACCCGGGGCCCCCCCGGCGGGCGCAGCTTGATGTAGAGCCGCGTCGTCGCCGGCGGCTGGTCCCGCAGGAGCGGCGTGCCGAGAAACCCCGGCCGCGTCAGTGTAGAGACGCGGCGTCGCGGTCGCCATGGCAGCACCCGCGGCCCATTCCGGCGGCACGGCGATGTACGGGGCAGCGGCAGCCGCCGCTGCCCACCCCGGCGGCCCGGCGAGGACGGCACGCGCGTACTTACCCGGAAACCCCCCGGCGGGCGCAGCTTGATGTAGGGCTGCGTCGTCGCCGGCGGCTGGTCCCGCAGGAGCGGCGTGCCGAGAAACCCCGGCCGCGTCGGTGGAGAGACGCGGCGTCGCGGTCGCCATGGCAGCCATGTCCGCCGGCCGCCGCGTCGCAGCCGTAGTAGCGGCCGCATACGTCTCCCGAGCCAACATGGCCGCCGCGGATTGCGTCGCAGCCAACATGACGGCCATTTCCGGTGGAGCGGTCGCTGGGAAAACGGCGGCGCTTTCAACGTTGGCAGTTGACAGTTGCTCCCGTCTCAAGTGCGGGGCGGTTGGCTGCGTCCGTGCCTCCACCTCGGCCAACCTGACGGTCAGCTGCCCCACCGCCTGCAGGAGCTGGTGCAGCAGAGCTGCGGGGACGCTTTCCGTCTCTGGCGGCGGCGGTGAGCTGGCACTCCCCGCAGCCGAATCCTCCCGCTCCGGCCCGCTCGTTTCCATGGGGACCGTCACCGGGGTCCCGGGCTCCGGGGTCACTGCTGGAGCCTCCTCTCCGCCTTCGGCACCCTCCAAGTCATGTGCCGGTGGGTTCTTACGCCGTGCGCCCGCTTTTGACATGTTGGCGACGGTGTAAACTTCTGACACCAGTTGTTAAGTAGTTGTTGCTGTTGTAGACGGAGGTACTCGGAGACGGAGGTGAGTTAGGGGCTTCCGCCAGGGTTTATTAACAGGTATCACTATAAGGGTTCCCTCTTCACCCCTTCCACTATCCCCGTTCCTCCAGTGACCCCGCTTACGTCACGGGGTCTCCCTTAAATACCCTCTGAGGCGAGACGTCACGTGCACTGCCCGGCGCGTGCGACCCCACGTCCCGTGATGTCACAGCACCGGACAGCGCACGCGACGCCACCACTCTCCTCTACTCCTCTACACAAGTATTAAGATGTTAAAACACCAAACTGAAACCTTTTACAAGGAATCATGTCTGCATTAACCACAATACTTGTGGTCAGAATGCAAACAAAAAACATACTCTGATTATATATGCATTGTCTTTGAAACTGATTGGTCCACACCAGAGACAGCTTTCTTAGGAGCCTAGTCTCAAAAGGTGTTTAACACTGTTCTGGTGTCTTAATGGTTGGTGTTTCAGAATGGGGGCTAGAGTGACACGGAAAGATATGTTTTAATCATGAGGGTCATGTTCCAAATTAAGTCACTGGATAATTTTATGGCCCCTGGAATATAATGTCACTAATTCTGAAGTAATTTCTTTGGGCCTTTCATCCAACACTAGATGGCACAACCCTGTTATGCCTGCAAAGAATATTTATCATAGTATTAAAGCGAATCAAACGAATATTCATAGTCATCACGTGTAGAATTAACTAAATGAAGTGACACACTCAAGTTTCACATTTTTCATGCAGTCACAGAGGAATGCACTGAGACAATGAAATCACTTTGTCAGTAGCCTCTGGTTCTCTTGAAAACCTTGTTTTAATCATGGGTAGCTTCTCACATTTCATTATAGAATCTCAATGGTGGCAGTTGAGTGCTCTGACACAGAAATTTTCTGTTGGATGCCATTTCAACACTTTTTAGAATCTTATGGTTCAATATAAATATTAATGTCTTCGGCCCACATTGTCAGACCAATGCACATTTTAGAGTCTTAGGGTTTCTTATTGAAACCCAACACTCACAGAAGCAAACTTCGGATCCTTTTAGGATTCATTGTTAATGCCTGAGGCTCAGAGTGCCAGCCTAAGGCACGTTTAGCATTTGTAGGGCTCAGTATTAATATCTAATACTCATAGATTCACGGATTCTTCAGCATCATTAATGATTCTTCAACATCATTAATGATCTGAGCTCGGAGAAGTGGTTTCAAATGTTCGTAGCCATGGGAAAGTATCTAATGACAAAAATATAACAATCACCCTCCTCCCCCATGTTATCACCACTGGTGCCCACTTGACCGTCATTCACTCGGCCAGCGCTTCTACAAGAAGGCGGCCGCGTTTGTCCTGCGTGCCGTGGCGCGCCACTCAGGGGAGCTGGCGGGTGCCGTGGTGGAGTGCGGGGCACTGGACGCCCTCACTGCGTGCCTCGAGGAGTTTGATCCTGGGGTCAAGGAGGCGGCCGCGTGGGCTCTCAGCTACATCGCCAGGCACAATGCTGGTGAGGAACTGCACACCGACACCTCCTTCATCGGAGTCGCTCCATGGGTAGGGCAATGCAGAGATCAGTCGTGTGGAGCCATAGTAGAACACTTGACTGGTAGGCTGAGTAAATAACTGTACTGGGGAAAAAAAGATGACCAGGCATAGCACGGACCGCACCACCAACCCATGCCGACCTTCATAGCAGCTCGCTATTATAATTTTTTGCAACAGTTGATACAGGCTACATGGGGGATATATTTATATATGTATTGTGTACATGCATGTGTATGTGGGCCCCATTCTGTATGTGAATCGCATGGCACGTGAATGGACATGCAAATATATGGTGCTTGCACTTATTTTATGCATGTACAGCACGTGGAGAGTATGCGCCATAGTGGCGAGATGTTTACTACCTCGCCTGGTATACAGGAGGTGGGTTAAATCCCGACACTGACGGCTGTATATCTGGAGTTTGCATATTCTCCCCATGGTCACATGGCTTTTTCTGCAGGTCCTCTGGTTTTTCCCTCCACATTTAGAAACATGCGTTTAGAGTATTTGGCTGCTATAAATTTCTATATAAGTCACTTTGTTGGGCTATAATTTGTGGCCAGGTTGCTTCTGTAAAAGAGCTATATAGTTTAGTGGGCCTTACCTGGTAAAATAAAAATAGTTTAATAGGTTTTTAAAAAGTTGTATCGAGTGGGTTGGTTTACGTATGGGCAGGTGACACATTTGGAGCATGTGTTTATTCCGTGATGTGTGTGAGCGCGTACACGTGTACAGTGTGTATGGGGGGCAGTGGCACATTGGCTAGTGCATTGCGTTACGAAATCCGGAGAGCCAAGTACATTTTCTGTTCAAGACCAATAGATAGCAATGGTGAATATCTGAACCAGTCCTGGGCCTTCCCTAGTTTCAATCAGCCTTAAATGAGTACCTGGTGTGGTGTGTAAACATGAGCATTGAGGAGACAAACGTGGCCGGGTATGTTGTTAGCCATCTAACCCCTTGTGTGCCATGCTGGCCTTCATAAGGTGCTCGCAAACAGCACTTGTCCCAAAAGACTGATAATGAGTTTAACAAGTAGGCTTCCGCGACCAATATCCATATTAGAGGTTTTTTTGGGTTAGATCGCGGAAATACAGGGTGTTTTAAAAAGTTGGACCCAATTTCAAAGCAGTATATTTCACGATGGAAACATGTTACAATTATACAAAAAGTTACAAACAGTTTAATGAGTTATCAAGTTTCACTAACCATTTTATAAATGCTCTATGTGCCCTCCACCTGCTGTACAGACAACATCGAGACGATAGTTGAATTCGTCCCAAACGCCTCTCAAAGTGTCTTTTTCCACTTAAGTCAGCGCTGCCGTGATTCTGTTTTTGAGGTCATCCAGCTTAGTCGCTAATGGTGGTACAAAAACACGGTCTTTGATGTATCCCCACAAGAAAAATTCGCAGGGTGTGATGTCTGGGGATCTTGGGGGCCAAGAGTGTAGCGCCAAGTCTTGGGGTCCCGTGCAACCTATCCAACGTAGAGGCAGTGTGTCATTTAGAAAACGTCGAACCTGCAGGTGCCAATGTGGCGGTGCTCCGTCATTTGAAACTCTATGCCCCGCCCTTTCAAGTGGTAAGAGTTTCATTCATGGGCGGTTCGTGGTTGCAGAAATATAGCGATTTCAAATCGGTTCCATATTTTTGAAACACCCTGTATATAAATGTGTCATTAAAACCCACCACCACCCGACACAGCCAACTAGTAAGGGTTGTTATGTAAACAGAACATGCCAATTCGTCACTAGCCAATTCGTCACTAGTACAGCACACCGGTGTATTGGAGAGCCAAGCCACAACATTTACATGATGAAGCTATTTTACATGATGAAGCTATTTTATACTTACGTGACTTTACCGAAAGAACCAAAGAGTATGATGAAGCTAGTTGCAATTACTGGCGAAACGTCGTACTCAGATTGTAAATGTTCTGGCTTGGCTCTCCAACACACCGATGTGCTGTACTAGTAATGAATTGGCATGTTCTGTTTATGTGACAACCCTTATTAGTTGGCTGTGACAGGTGGTGGCAGGTTTTAATGACACATATATTTACGTGATCTAACCCAACAAAAACTCTATTATGGAGTCTGTTAATGGCTAGATGGGATATCTTTGTCTTTTGCCTTTGGTGTGTACAGAGCTGGCACAGGCGGTGGTGGATGCAGGCGCGGTGCCGCTGCTCGTGCTGTGCTTGCAGGAGCCCGAGCTGGCACTCAAGCGAATCGCTGCATCCGCGCTTAGCGACGTGAGCAAGCACACGGCAGAGCTTGCACAGACTGTGGTGGACACGGGCGCCATAGCTCATCTTGCCCAGATGGTGCTCAACCCAGATGCCAAGCTCAAGGTGTGAACCTATGCCGAGTTACTCCCATGATGTATGCATTTGTTTCATTGGCTTGTTTCCGTAAGGGATCATTCAACATTGTGTCATCAACTGTAAAAGGGTATACAGAGAAAAATTTTCTCATGCCTTCCAATTAACGTAGGGGGTTTGCCTGGGGGAAAAGCTCTAATAAAGCCACTCTGTGTACATTTAAAACATGTTACCAATGTTGAACAATCCCTACTTGTTTGGATTGCAGCTAGGAGGCACTGTCTTGAATGTGAGATTGTCATTTACAGTACTGAATGTTGCAGTTATAAACTCGTACCTGGTTAATTCTGACTGTAGTAAAGTACCATACTTGAGTATTTTTGCTACCCTATTTGTGGCTGTATGGGGAAATCTATTTCTTGACTGTTGAGCTGACTTTTGATTTAATGTGGGTTATTTACGAATTCACATGTTGTTTGCCAACGATGGTCTACTGTGTTTATGAACAGTGGCTCATGTTGCTATCCACCAGTGGGCTGCATTGCATTGTTGAGCAGTAGTTGTGTGGCGTTGGACAACCGATCATCCATGTTGCGTTTCCATGGATGGCCCACGTTTCATTATACAACATTGGGCCGTGTCGTGTTACCAAACATTGCACTCTTTACATTGTCAACCATTTGTGTTAGACTATGAATTGGTGGTCAGTTTCTGAATAGTATGGGAGTAATGTAATTTGTACCCTCCATGATTTGTATAGTTATCATAATCTGGGTTCACAAATCGATTCTCGAATTGAATGTATTCATGTGTTGCCCTTGTGGTGACATTAATCTATCGTGGTATAAAAAAATCAACAAATATATTGAGATAAATTCTAACCTATGACATTATAAGTTCGTATTTTGAGGGTCAGAATCGATTTTCACTGAAACATCATTTGAATTGTTGCAACCCTAATGACGAGGGAACGTGATGATAAATGTTTCAAATCATGCACGTGGAAATTTGTTGTTGATTAATTTGTGGCATTTATGTGCATGTAAAATCCTACATATATATACTTAATAAATACATGTTTTACACAACTCAACCCCACAGCCTTCTTGGAGTGAATAATTAGAGAAGCATTGAGTCAGTATAAGCAAACTCTATTGTGCTTTTTGACATAGTGTCTCATCAGCAGTCAGGCTTAATTAAAGCAATGCTGCTAAACTGCCAGATGTGAAGGACAAGGCCTCTCTCCGACACAAAATTATATAATACAGAACTCATAGTTATTAGCATAATTATGGAGAATATAAATACATGTAACAAAATATATGAGCAGACACAATTTCTACTTTCATTTTTTTATGTGGAGACATGGTCTGCGTTTCCATTATGTGATTTATATACTCCAAAATTATGCTGATAACTATTTTGAGTTACATTTAAGCGAATGGAGAAGGGAAACTTTATCAGACAATAAAAGTTTGATTAAAATAATTGATTCGTTGATAGAATTGCAATCCCCCATATTTTGACAATTCATTAAATAATTTTGTGGATGAATCGTAATGTGCCTCCGAATCACTGGTCGACTGTGTTGTTACTAACAAGTGGTTAATGTGGTTTTGCTAACTGCTGGTTTGTGGCTGTTATGTGGCGGTCGGTTTGGCCGCACAGCGCCAAGTGTTCTCGGCTCTGAGTCAGATCGCCAAGCACTCGGTGGAGCTGGCCGAGCTGGTGGTGGAGGCAGACATCTTCCCAGCGGCGCTCAGTGGCTTGCGCGACCCCGATGAGTACGTGCGCAAGAACGTGGCCACGCTCGTGCGGGAGGTGGCCAAGCACAGCCCCGAGGTACCGGCTCGCTCCATACCTTGCGTGCACGTGTGTAGGTTTGTGTGTGTGTGGAGAGTCATAGCGTAGTGGTTCACATATCGTGCTATGAACACGGCTGCCTGAGTTCAGATCTTATTGTGGCGAATGTATAAGGGTCGGCAGTGGGGAGAACACGGTGGCTGAGCTTGGTGTTGGCCTCACCACTCCCTCATGTACTGTGCTAGCATACAACGACTTCATGGGGAATCTTTGTCTTTGTGGGACTGTGGAAATAGCACGTGTGTTTGTGCTTGTGAGGTACAAAGACAAAGATCCCCCGTGTAGCCTTAACAGACTGTTGAGGCAAGTTCTGTCGGCGAGCACTTATTAAGGCTGGCACAGTACACAAGGGGGTGGGTGGCCAGCACCACACCCGGCTGCCTTTGTCTCCCGCACTGGGTACACATTTTGAGGCTGAGTCGATCTAGGGTAGGCCCAAGACTGCTTCAGATATTCATTACCGATGTTGGCCGTGAGCAGGAATGGAACTCAGATTGCTGGGTTCATAGCGCAGCGCGCTAACCGCTACACTACCGCTACGATCAGTGGTTCACAAACAATCCAGTGTCCCAGGTTCAATTCCAAGGCAAGGATACAATAAGTGACACCTATCACCACTCCGGGCCTCCTTTGCCTCAGAATTTAAAATGTTTTTCACTGCATCAGGATAAGTCGACCTAAGAGAGGCCCAGGCCAGGCTCCGATATAATTTGCCAATAATGTATGGCCAGAATAAAATCTTGGCAGCCAACAATTTGGTGGTGCTGCATTGGCAGTGGTGCACAAGCACGGTTAAAAAAAAACCTCTACACTCTTCAACAACTCTGCCTTAAAATAAAAAATAGATATTTAATTACTGATATTTCGCACACTGGCCCTTCATTATAATATACTATGAAAGAGGGCCATTACCCGAAACATCAGTGATTATATATATTATTTTATGGTAATGTTATTGATGAGTGCGTTGAGTTTATTTTTACATTGTAAGCAGTGTGCACCTACTGTGCCATTGCTCGCCAGAAATAAATAAACACAGACCCATTCACACATAAATAGAAAAGGTCTCCAGTTTAGTGTTTTAATTATTCGGACAAGTGCTGTCAGTGAACAATTATTAGGGTTATCATCACATAAGATAGTGTGGTGTGGCCAACACCATGCCAACTTTTGTCTCCTGAGTACTGATATTTGCACAGCACAAACCACTGTTTGCAACTGGGATATTTGTAACTGGGAATTGACCCAAAGTCACTGAAATAGTTGCACAGTCTGCGTGCGACTGAGATACTGCTTACACACACACACAGGACCTCCCCTAGTCAGACTCAGTTTACAATAAGTACCAGTTACAGTGATCAGGTATTGGAAGACAAGGATGGCCAGAAATATGAGTTACTGTGACATTATTCATAAATCCTATCCACTTCAATCTTTATTTCAACAAGAGATTGAATTAATATGAATATTGTCTTGTTCACAAGGGTGACCTGTGTGCTATGACAGCACCAGCACATGTATACAATATATTGCTAACAAAAACAAACATCCCTTATATACATATGCATGCTCTTTCTTTCCCCGTGTACATCCCAGCTGTCTCAGCTGCTCGTAAACAATGGAGCACTGGCTGCCATCGTGGACTACGTGGGCGACAGCATGGGCAGCGTGCGCCTGCCTGGCATCATGTCGCTTGGCTACATCTCAGCACATGGGGAGACGCTCGCCCTGACCATCATCACTGCCAAGGTACGGTGTGCGATTCGGGGAGGTCACCTGCATTTTAGTTTCTCATTCAACGAGATGCTGCTAATTATTGTAATGATGGCTCAATTTCCGCTTGGTCTGTCCAGGTCAATGACCTGGAATGTATTTTCCTGCAGCCTGCACACCATGTCGAGTATACCTCTTGCTATGGCTGTGGCTACTAATCACGTGCCTACTCCAGTCTACCAGTGACCTGGAAAATATTCATTGATAATTTAAGCCCTGATAGTAATAAGTCAATGGTAAGTGGGCTTTTCTCACGTTATTTAAGTTTCAACATCACACGCTCTTAAAAAAATACCTGACAAAAATTCGTTATTGAAAATATGACGTACTATTTGGTTTTCAGATTTAAACATGTTTTATTATATTTGTTTTAAGCACCGTTGAAAACCCTCAAATGCTGACTGCCATAGTCCTAGATTCAAATATAATGTAAAAGTAACAAAACAATGTTACCCAATTTCTCTTGGGGAAGGAGGGAAAACAGATATTTAGTTGTTGTAGTGTTATGTATAAAAAAAAAACATTGAATATATTTGTACTAAATTTATCCCTAGCTCTTATAGAATTCACATCAGTCACTCGTGACTGACTAATACAGTGAAACCTCAATCTAAAGTTCTTCAATGTTCATGAAGAAAATAGCATTAGGACCAGGAAAACATTTGATCAGCGAACACTACTGCCAAAATCGATCCAGCCATATTGTAATAACACATTCCTGTGGAGGGAGCTGGTAGGAACGTTGGGTTGCTCGGGTCAATGGCCAGGGTCAACGGCGGCGTGGTGTATTCCGCAAATATGCCCGACTGTGAGGGCGGGCACAAGTCGGCGTGAGTAGGTTAAACGTTGAGTTTTATAAGGGCACCACGGGGTGACCAGCCCCTCCCCACCCAGCCCCACCCCTCCCACCCCCCACCGAGCCCCACCCTCCCCACCCAGCCCCTCCCTCCCCACCCAGCCCCTCCCTGCATGACGGACGGACACACTAATCCCCTGTGGGCTGGTGGAACCAGTGGGTTCCTACCAGTATGATCATCACATATTACAATATGTTCATCACATATTGTGCATATTCTGATACAGGGTGTTTCGGCTGTTTCGTCAAGAGGTGAAACCAGCTGCTAGTATCTAGTGTTCACGGCTTATAGCTCGATGCGTGTATAAATAAATTAATTCTGTGGGTTGTGCTGGTGACACGTGCACGCTGTGTGTGTGTGTGTGTAAACACAGGCGGTACCCCAGCTGGCCCTCATCCTGGTGGACGAGAAAGAGGATTACATCCGCGCCACGACGGCGTGGACACTCGGCCAGATCGGACGCCACACGGCCGAGCACGCACGCGCTGTCGCCATGAGCAACGTGCTGCCCCAGCTGCTACAGCTCTACATGTCGGCCGATAGCTCCGAGGACCTGCAAGCTAAGGTCACACCTCACCCAAAGCTTCAGTTAAAGCAGATGAGCACCCATTGAGACTTAGTAGACCTGAAGAAAAACACAGGGAGAAAAACAGTCACGGTGACAGAACAAAAGCAGTATTAAAACTATCCTGCTTAAGTGTAATGTAATACTTGTCCTTTTATACTTAGAGGGTTGACAGTTTGAATATTAGGGTTATTTTCTTGCCAGACAATAGCACTTACTGTGGAAAGATGTTATTTAAAAGAGGCAATGAATTAGGTGTGATTAATATGTCAAGGGCATCTGATCTGAGTCGTATCAATGTCCATAGGGAAATTTTTAAAAAATTACCACATGTGATAATGGAGGAATGTGTGCACACTGATCAACCAGCGCATGGGTTGTGATATTCTGCTTTGAGGGTAATTGTGTAGTGTGTGGTCTATTCAGCTTTAGAAACATCTCTTGGCTAATAAACAGCCCCAGTTATGATTACTATCCGCATCAACATCCTGTCAATACAGGTGACCACAACTGAGCCCCCCCCAGCTATGGCTATCATATCTTTTGCAAGGAAACCCATTGCTCAGAAATCTCGCTCATGCTCATGGAGTTTTGATGTCCTCATGTTAACTTCTTTTGAGGCAGAAAAAGCAAGGTCTGGTGTTTGGAGAGGGGTGGGGGGTAGTGTCATGCTGAGGGATCTTGGTCCCAGGACCAGTTTAGATGTCGCTTCCCAGTGGTGTTGGCCATGGCCATAAGCCAAATATAGGTCGTGGTTCATAACTACTGTGCCATCACTCCACCGCACTGCTGGTTACAAGCATCAACCGAAGAGTCTTATAGGCATGTAACGGTGGTGCAGTGGTTTGCATACTGCACTATGAAACACATCCAGTGGCTTGGATTTGATGTTCTGCCAATGCTGGAATTGATGGTGGGTAAAATCTGCAACGGTCTTGGGGTCCCCATCCTCTCACTAAGCTTCATTGGACAGCATGCTGAAGTATAGTCAAACAATCCTCATGGACGACACAGCAGAGGAAGGCCTTTATCTAGCAGTGGATTGACAAAGGTATTAATGCAGGGTGGCCCAAAAGTCAGGACACATAGGGTTATTATATTCATTTTAACACTGAATAAATTTAAAATGTTTATTCTTTAAGTTAAGATGCTATCTATTATGATTATTAATATAACCTTTTCGTCTTCCTATTCAGATGACATTTAAAAATTAAATTGAGACAAAACACAATTGATTAATGTTCAAAGATTACACCTATACAGATGGTCCCCGAGTTACGATGGTCCGACTTACGATATTTCGATCTTACGATGGCGATAAGCGATACGACAAAACTGTAAAATGTTTTAAATTTCACGCGGCAGGCAAACGCAGCAGCGTACGAGGTACGATACTGTACGTTGGGACGCTGCCGGGATGTACGCATCTCCCGCCTTGTGTGATGCCTCACACAAGGCGGGAGATAGGTAGGCTAAGAATTTACCTTGTTTTTTCACTTTACATTTTACTGTGCAATACAGTATTGTAATTAATAAATACATACAGTATATAGTTTATACAGTACGGTACTGTAAATTGCTCTGTTATGCTAAATTATCACCATTCTTTAAGACTCCTGGGTAGGCTAGGCCATCTTCGACTTACAATATTTTTGACTTACGATGGGGTCGTCGTAACGCATCTCCATCGTAAGTAGAGGACTACCTGTAATATAAAAAAAGTCCTAAAGTTATTTCAAAACAGAATTCATGCATGCATTAATGTTAATGGCAGTCAGTTTGAACATTCGTTAATATAAATGAAATGACCCTGTGTGATTTGTTAAAATAAATATAATAACTCTGTGTCCAGCCTTTTGGGCCACCCTGTATATTTAAATGCCGACTTCAACAATCCGTATGGCTTTGTGTTTGTGTGGACATCTGTGAAAAAGAGCTGCATAGCTAATCAGATTCCTCCAGTCTAAATAAACTTTCTGATTCTGTGTGTTAATGTGTGCAGTCGAAGCGCGCTCTAAAGAACATCCTGCAGCGCTGTGTGCACTTGCCTGCGCTCGAGCCCATGCTCTACACTGCACCCCCCAACATCCTCAAGCACGTGCTGGGCCAATTCAGCAAGGTGTCGCATGCACCAGCAGTACAATACTCATTCACTTCACCACTACATTTGACTGTTGTGTATAACACCGGGGTGGCACGGGAGCACACTGTGGCACGAACCCGGACACCCGAATTCGATTCACGGCCATGGCTAACGTCAATGTCGAATGATATCTGAACCAGGCCTTGGCCTCTCCTTTCACCAACCTGCATTTTACTTGTTTGGAGAAGTAAGGTTAAACAACCTCCATTGCTGACATATCATGGGGAGGCCTTCTTCTTGCATCGGATTTAGAAAGGGCTGTAAATGAATAAAAAATGAACTAACTTGAAAACAAGGTACATTCCAAACACCCAATACCTCTCATAATATAAACATGGCTGTGTGGCCAACACAAGTTAATAAAAATATATATTACAGTCAGGTGGCATATTTATACTTTTCTCGTGATGTCATTACAATTTGAATCCTGTATGTTATAATGCAATGCCAATGCAATGACGTCATTAGAGAGCCATATGACTTTTTCTGACTAACTTTCAAGTATTTTTAAAGGTTTTTGTGTCACATCCTTCTTTAAAATAAATATATGTAACTCTCGGGTATACTGTGGGTATTATCAATTCCACTCCGGTGATGTATTAAAAAGCATGGCAGTCATGCTACAATAACATCTGTAAAGCATACATGACAGCCAGTTTAAAGTTTTTTTTTCTTATCAACAAAGTTTCAAGCTTCTATCAGACAAGCCCAGGACACACAGTTGGCTGTAGCCTGGGCGTGTCACATACGTCTTCGTTTCGGAGATACGCATTGCTCATTAAAATATACATAAACTACTACTCTTCTTATCCATAGTCTTATCTGGGATTTGATATCCACGAGGGTCTGGGAATCTGATTCTTCCTGTAATCGGAATCCTAAAGAAATTATTTGAAATTTTGATTGGATGTTTCACAAAACAGATTCTCACGTGTACTATCATGACTGATGAAGTTACATTTCTGTGTTAAGAGGTTAGAATGCCAAACTGTTTCATCAGCATTCATGAGTACGTTTTTAATGCAGAATGAGGTATCATTCCATCACGTAATATTGTAATAATCACATAACCTCCTGGTGGATATGTTGTTTTCAGCGTTTCCATATAAACATAATTGAGTCTCATTCAAAGCTAATAGGGTTGAAATCAGCTCATGTGCAGTTACTTGATGGATTATTTCTATCATAGGACTGGCTTGGGTAGACATTCATCCAGCACTGGATAGATCATGCTTGATGACGGTGACACATTTTAATGGGTTGGTTGAAATAGTTGTAAAAGGACTTGGGGATTTTCCAGTTTAACATTTCAAATAGTAGCAGCATTCTTTATTGTGCTGGTCAGCGCAATGTTGCTTGCAGTATTTACTTGAGGTTTGATTTAACCTTTTGTGTACACATGCTCTGTGTTCGCTGCCAGGTCCTACCCCATGACAGTAAGGCACGCAGGCTCTTTGTGACGAGTGGGAGTCTCAAGGTCGTGCAGGAGATCAAGGCGGAGCCGGGCTCGGCGCTCTACGAATACATCAACACCATCAATGCCTGCTACCCAGAGGAGGTCGTCAGGTACCTTACCGAGCTGATCATGTGACACGCATACTGCTGCGTGTCTCGCTTTACGCATGCAGTCTTCATTAGACCAAGGCAATGCAAAGTGTCTCCCTGAGACCATGATCATA
This sequence comes from Lampetra planeri, assembly GCF_965212315.1. Taxonomy (NCBI): domain Eukaryota; kingdom Metazoa; phylum Chordata; class Hyperoartia; order Petromyzontiformes; family Petromyzontidae; genus Lampetra; species Lampetra planeri. The sequence goes on from NC_136109.1 coordinate 6,402,551, forward strand.
ATAATTTATTATGATCTGGCCACTGTTGGATGAAGGCCTCCTGAAGCCGTCTTCTTCTTTTGCAATCCATTTAGCTCCTGCAATCCATGTAGCTCCTGCACATGCAGTGGATGACTTGTTGGGCACATTCCCTCCTTTAGCTTCCAGTCTGTCATTAGTCTCGACCGTTGGCCATTATCATTCCAGTAATGTGTTTTGCCCAAGCCAGCAAACGATTGTGTTGGCAGCCCTAAGCCAGTGGTGAACAATCCACATTACATTGACAGGTGTCAGTTTATTCAAAGGTGTAAGTAGTTATATTCCTACTTCTCAGTCAATGATTTTTGTTTATCACCACTGACTTAAGACTGTATGTGAAGATTATCACTTTTCAATGCTTATTTGATGCACGTATAAATATGCACGTGAACATGTGCTGCCCTTTGTCAATCCACGCCATGTGGGGCATGGGGGTAATTTGACCATAATGTGAGAGACAAAGCGAACCCCTGCTCCCCAAATATAGACGTTAAACTCCAGCTATGTATAAATAGTTTCTAATTTTACCACGTAAGGCCCACTGAGCTATATAGCTCTTTTTCAGAAGCGACCTGGCCACAACTGATAGCTCAACGAAGTGGCTTATCACGTGGACATTTATCGCAGCCAAATTCTTAAAATGCACGTTGATTCTAAATGTGAAGGGAAAAACTGGAGGACTCGGAGAAAAATCCACGTGACCATGGGGAGAACATGCAAACTACAAATAAATAGATATCAGGTTTGGGATCGAACCCACGATCTCCTGCATACCAGGCAAGGTAGTTAACATCTCGCCACCATGGCACCCTCATGACCCAAGGCAACCCTGCCCTGAAATCACTCCATTGGGGTTGTGCTCCACCGCATTAACCTAACCCCCCTTGTCTGCATGCCTGTCGCCTTGCAGGTACTATTCACCTGGATACACAGAGGCCCTGCTGGAGCGAGTGGAAAGTTACGAGCCACTGCAATAGCTCATGGAGATGGCGTTCCCAGACACAGGCAAGGAGGGTAGGGAAGTGATGGGTAGCCATAGATTGGAATAATTAGTCGCATCTTTTCATTGTGCCGATATCCACTTGGAAAAATATACATGCAGTCGAAGCTTATCTGAGACAGTGGTTATAGTCACCAACAGTCGGCAATAACTTAACAACATGCACATGTCCAGCTCTTTGTCAATCCACTGCTGGATGAGAGCCGCCCCACACAGTACAGGTCATGGGAACTATTTAACTATACTTCATAACGCTGGTCAGTGCGGTTTGGGGAAGGTGGGGTGCATAGATCTTGAAGTGTAGAACAGCAGTAGAGCAATGGATGTTGCTGTATTGGCCTCTGCTACCCACGACGTTACCCTGTAGCCTACATTCATGGTGGTCGCCCATCCAAGCTCAAATCTTGCTTACCTTTCTAAAATCTAATGAGATCAGCACATTCCAGATGATGTTATCATAGGCAACGTAACATGTTATGTAATATATACAATAAAAGATATGACTCACGCAAATTCCTAGAACTGGTTGTATTTTTTAACAGTCATTCAATGGAACTAGTCCAACATTTAATAACAAAAAATATAATGTAGAATGTGCACATTTAGTCTAGCATACCACTGGTAAAGATTTTGAGAACATTTTTAGATTGGCCCTTCGCAGGATTAATAGTGCAAGAGTTGCAGAAACAGGTCTTGCTTGTGTGGTCAGGTGTGACAAAATGTTCCCTTTGGGAAGACTGTTATGTTTTTGTTATTGCTGACCACGTTTTAAAGAAGTGGGTTGATCAGTTCTTACAGTTCATAATTAATGGTTAATGACCGAAGAAAACGATTTAAGGTGTACTTAGGTTTCTTAGAATTCTGGATGTTCTAAATACAGCAAGACTAATGTACAAATAAATAATCGGTGAATAAAAAGATTTGTTGCGATGGCTCACGATGCACATGCACAAATAACTAAAAACTCCCCACATTCGACAATAACACTGTACCCTTAAAAAATATATAAAAGGTGACGTTTTGGGCAAAGGTTTTTCTTAATCGCACATGAAGACGAATGTGTTTAGTTTTTAAATAAAAAATATATTTTAATTGTCACTGAGAGAAATGGGATATGTCAGTGAGTGTAAAAAAACCTGGCATAATTGTTTTTTATCAACCTGTTATTTTATGTATGAGTTTACTCACGCAACTAGTTGATTACACAATGTGCCATTGAAATGTCATCGTGTTAAGTGTTAGTTATAGTCTCAAAGAGCTATACTCAGATATTGTTAGGATTATTAGATGTACATTTCACTGTACGGGGCTTAGAAACCTTAGAAAGCCTAGGGTTGAGTATCAGTGTCTGAAGCTGCCAAGATTCAACTGATACTTTTAGGATGTTTAAGTACTTGGTCAGTGTATCAATCTCAGCAGTGGCACGTCGTGCCTCCAGGTTAAGGAGGCCACAAATTCCGCCTTGGTTTTCCTGTTTCAGGTTACCCGTGCAGGTGGATTAATTGATAATTGTAAATCAACATGTGATAATGCACCGGTGCTGGGCTCCCTCCAAAATATGACTCATAGGAAGCTGCATGGCCTGCATGCACTGTTTGTTGGAGGAAGTACTGTTGATGAAACCACTACCAGCGAATTCTAGTCACTCAATAAATCCACCTGCACGTGTCAACTGTGACTGGAAAACCCAAGGCAACATTGTTGCCTCCTCAACCTGGAACCCAGAACCACCACTGAAGCTTTTCGGATTTTATGGATCATTTTACATTCCTGAGGCTCAGAGAACTAGGCAGATTTTTCGAAGAAACTTAGACTTTTTATCGTCTGAAACTTGGAGAGCTAGATTATGGAAAAGATTATAAGGGTTCAGTAGGAATTAATCATAAGGCTCTGACCACGGTACAGAAAAGTTGAATGTAATTACGTCTGGAATTAAAATACAAAGTATACCCCCATTTAATGGACATGCCCATAAGAGGAAATCAAAAACTATCAGACTCTTTAATAAGTGCACAGATTGATACGAGGTGACTCCCACAAATCATGAATTGTACAAAATCTATACGAACAAAAATCAAAGTGTTGATTGTAACTCAGATGCAAGTTTATGATTAACTCACTACCACATGTGGATGAAAAGCCACTCACCCAGATTTACACAATTGTATCCGTAAATCCACCCAATAATTTATTCTAGGCTACATAAAATGACACTTTGATGTGTTTTTGGCAGTTAAAGATCCATTGACATTATCCCTGTGTTTTAGCCAGGTCTAAGTCAGATCCTCCATCGACTGTCAGTTGACCGTGTGATGTTTAAATATACACATGTATTTTACCACTTTAATGCACATGCTGACTCACCCTCTACCCCCAGGTTAACTTCTGTAGCTACGTCATATCACATTAACATGTGTTGCTAGTGGTGATGTAATTTTCTGAGAATGTAGCAAAAAGAGGCGGACACTTTGAACAGGGTGTGGCTGAGCAATGTGGACTGAAAACTAAGAACGGGAAATCCCCGTGAAACCCGCCCCCCCACCACTCCGGCTTTGCGGATGTCCAAGTGCCAGCTGCTGTTTAGAAGTAACATTTTAAGTATTTTTTTTGTTGAATTACATCCCTAAAATCTGTCCGCAACATAATATATACGATTGGGACACAACACTGGGTGGCCTGTTTTTTTTATTTAAGCTACAAGTGTTACCAAGCTGACATTCAGTTGTAACAACAGCCAAGCAAAATTTGTTTAACAGGTCACACTGCTGATGAGACTCGAAAGTCAAAAGCTGTTCAGAGTTTGCCTGCTGAAATTGCTGGAACACAATTTATTTGAGTGATGGAGGAAATGTTATTTTTACCAGTTAAACAGATCCTTGTGTGTTTTCGATTGTATTTATTTGACAGGGAAATATTGTAATTCCGGTAATGATTTGAGCTGTTCCTTTTAGTATTATTCTTTTCTTCACTGCACCCGGGTGTGTTATTCTACAAACTTGGAGTAAGGGTAGATTGTTTACGTCGATGTGGAGCCGTTATATACGTGGTACACTTTCCAGGGCAGCAAGATGCATATGGCAGGTGGTACAGCAAGTATATTTCCCATCTATCTGTGCTAGCTAAAACTTTTCGTCCTGTATGGGTTGGATTTTTTTTCAGGATCTACCTCACACAATATTACTCAAACAAGGAAACGGCCAACAATCCTCAAAAAGGAATTGGCCATACATCCTAAAAGTAGACTTACGACTGAATGAGGCTTCCTTTTTGAATAAGGAACTGCTCATAATAAAGGATTTTGGGTTAGATCGTGTAAGTATAAATGTGTCGTATGGAGGCCTTCATCACACAGTGGATTGACAGAGGGTTGTAAATTGTTACTGTATTATAATTGATACGTGAACCTTGTGCTTGAACGTTTACATTCAATATTGCTGTGAGCCATGTCACACAACATGTTTACTCAAAGCTTTAAAAGCCTGCATCATATGTTTTATTGCATACTATTGTAGTAGCAGAATCGGTCACATAGCAACATAGCGCTGGTTGCTGGCAGGGAAGGGGATCTGCAGCTTACAGCAGCCCTGACTGACAGCAGGTCAGGTGATAGACCGGAGAGAGGGATCTAGGGGAAGGGTCACAGAAGGGGCACATCGAGAACCCGCTAGTAGGTTCCAGAAGGGGGCGTGGCCGGGGGCGGAGCCAGGCCACGCTGACAGGACTGTAAAAGATGGGCCCCGGAAGGGGACTTCGGGGCTGTCGTTTGGAGCCGGATCCCGTCGTGCTACTGGAGTCTTCACCATCGTCTTCTCTTCATGATCTCGGCGTCGCCAGTCAGGCAGTCTACCAGCTGTTCTGACTGGGAACCGTAGTTACTAAGTGTTACTGTCAGGCCGTGTTAATAAAAAGAGTGCCTCCTACTCTTAGTGTCTCTGAGTCAGTCACTGCACTATGAAGAGATACGCTGTCAACTTTATAAAATGAGACATCAGAGAGCCGTGAATATGAAAACAACTCCACATGTGAAAATATATTTACGTTCTGAAATATTTACAATATCACACACACCCTACTCTGATACACCAGAAATTGTTGTACAGTTCCTTTGTCAATCCACTGCGAAATGAAGGACACCACATACTACATCAGTTGTGGGATGTGTATGACCATACTTAACCATACTGGTGATGACTTGCTTCTGGCCCCAGCACGACAATGGGCCGAGTCGATCCCATTGGGGATTTGTAATTGCGAGTCAGTTGCTTTAAGTAGAGTACCTTGACAAATGAACCACAATTTACAAATGAACCACAATTTATACTAAATAATGCAGCTCACGTGGCACTTGCTTCACTGACACTGGGAAGTTAATGATGAGGGGGCTGTATAAATCTTGGCCAGGATGTGAACGCACGGTCTCACAGCTATGAGCTCTGCTACTCTACACAGCTAATCTGTATTCATAATATACCATCATCAGACTGAAACAAAAATAGTTTTAGAAGAAAACATTATTTTATACATTTAATATTTTTTAAATGTCAATCTCAACTAACGTAAAGATAGTGTTGTTATTTTGCAGACCATTGTAAATTGCAAAGAGCAATAATAATAATGGCAATTTACCCAGGAAAAGCCTCACTTATTTTTCAGGAGAGTTTTTCCTTGGGCTATTTGGCCCATTATATTCATGATTGTTTGGCTTATGAGAGGAAACCAGAGTACCTGGAGAAAACATTGCCTACGAGGGATAATTTAATCTACACATAGATTAAATCTACACATAGATTAAATCTACACATAGATTAAATCCACAGCCATTATATTATTTCTATATACGGACTAAATCCATTGCTGTGCGGCCACTCGTGACCACCTCAATTGGTGGTCACCCATTCAAACACCACTGCTCTTTACCTCACACTGCTCGACTTAATAATGATAACTTTTTTCAATTCAAGAGACATACGAATTCGTATCTATTTCAACAACGTGTTGCTATGCACTGGGCATATTATGCCTTTGGGTCCGTGTTCGGCAACCGTGATAAAGGATTTCCAAGCTCGGCACTCCTTATCTCGTAAAATATGAGATCGGGTGCATTCAGATGATATGGGGTAATTTGTAGGGAGTTGCGATTCAGTTATAATTTAATGCCGGCATGAATCGCATGTATATGGTGGGAACAGTGGAGTATACTTATTTCGTGCCGTGCAATCAGGTCCAAAATTATTTAACATGGGTATGGATACAGAGCTGGAATTGATGAAAGCTCCTGCTTATTTGTATGTGGTGGGTTAGGGTATATATCATGTATGACAGACTTCTATTTAAAATGGTTCAAGAGGACGATACTGTATCAGAGCACTGAGTCAGCACTGCTGTTGAACCTAAGTTTTAATTCGGGTTTCAGCCACCCCTCCGAGTAACACTGCGAAATAAGTTCATCATACATAAATTAAATTAGCATTTTCAAGGATAGTGAGTTGACAGTCTCAGCCCGGTCACCAATAACCACACAATGCCAGTTATACACCTATGGCTTGTTCCAGCTCTGAGAATTAGACAATTCAGTTTGGTATCCATATAAAACAAGGAGGATCCTCCAGCGCATTGGGATCTACGGATGCAATGCACCTTACCAATTAAAATTTTTCTTATTTTTGGGATGTTTGGTCATTTCCATTATATGGAGTGTTTTGGGAGAATGCACGCATATGATGAGATAGCACTCAATGGTCAGTATATATGTTAGGACCCACTTGCTGTACTTTCATCTCCTGGCCAAATTTTGCAGGCCATAATATGTGCTTGGGGAGTTTCACAAATCTATATGATACACCATCCCCTGCCTCCATGGCAATAACATATAGGCAAGTGCCACTGTGCTCAGATATTAACTATTATAGGGCCGAGAGGACTAATCAGGAGCAAGATAGCGGCAGTGTCGCACAAGCTGGCAGCAGCAGCCATCTGTTCAATATCTACTTTCCTTCCTCCATCCCTTACCTCCCAACATCGCTCTCTCTTTTTCTCTTCCCCATCTTCTTCCCGTCCTACACTATTATTTCGTTTTACTTATGTTTTTTTTTTCTATCTACGTGGCTTTACCGAAAGACCCAAATAAAATGAATTCCTGCAGTCACGAAAGCTTTAAGTCAAGATTTAGTTTGACTTGTTTATTTATTATTTTGGCAACGTTCTTTTTTTGTTTTGTTCGGAGGCGCTACTCTCCTCCCGTGTCTCCTGCCTGCCCCCGTGCCCACTGGGCATCCTTTTTTGCAGCCCGACTACCAGCGGTTACTCACTGGGTCATACCATCGCCTGAGCTGCGTGGCTTACTCGTCGCCCCATACGACTGGTCAGCCGCTCCGTCACCCGTGTCAGGTGGCTCCTACGCTGGACCGTGCAATCGCCAGGGCTTCGGCTGCCCGAGGACATCGGGGCTTTGTGCGGTCCCTGAGATGGAAGGGACTTGCGGCTGGGCTCTTGCCGTGGGAGTGTTCACCGTGTTGGTATGCTGAGCGTGGAGGGGAGCTTTGCGTCCACGTCGAGCAAGCCGGGTCGATTCTGCGTGCTGTTTCTCGGCACGAGTCCGGCCGGGACTCTGCTGCTGCACTTCACAGACGCAGATATCGGCGGCGGTGCGGGGCACTCGTTCGCGGAGGCCCCCTTCCCCCGCCCAGTTCTCCCAGCAGCCGAACCCCTTTGTCTTCTCAATGCGATGCCTCATAAATATTCCGCCCTCCAGCTTTCTGTCGCCCTCCAGCTACGACCAGACCTACCTCAACCCCTCCTTAACACTCCCGCCTGTTCTCCTGTCCATTAAATGGCACCACCACTTTTAATAACTCCATTTTTTTTTATCTCAAACTATTAGCATCTTATGTACAATAAAAACAATCGCTGTAAAGTGCCTTGGAAAATAATTTTCGATAAAATAAGATAGAAAAAATAAATATTCACAATCCCATTCATACAAGATCAATGACTGCGGCTTTAATCTGTTCTTCCATGAGAACAGTGGTTTGCATTACCAGGCAAGCCGTTTCATTATTCTTCTTACAAAATTCGGCTCTGTGAGCCCTATGTTTTCTTAAATAAAAATGCTCATAACTCAACCAATGAACTGCAATGGACATGACATCATATTTGCGTCAGAAACACGGGCTGGAAATAGCAGTAGAAATCCCTCCACCTCACCAAGAATCTGGAAATCCCCACTTATTAGAAACCCTTTCATACAATGGCCACCGAAAGCTACATCGATGTGTGTGGTTGTTTATCTACACATTGCGAAAGACCTCAAAGGCACCAATCCAATTGCTTCAAGCCACCGACGCATGCCTGAACCCGGTAACAGTGCCAAAACAATCTGGCCTTCATTGAACTGGTAACACAACGAATGCTTGTCAATAGCAAATATGTAATGGAATTGACAATGCCGAACTCTGAATGTCCACAGTGACTGATTATCAAACATCGCTTTGGGGCATGCTAAGCCCAATGCCTTCTACACCATCACAACTACAGCAATACCCAATTTTCAAGGAATATAAATGATGCTAATTATATACTCAGCAAAGCCTCAGCGATTCTAAACACTCCTTTTCATCAGGGTCCTGCACTCACATGCCCGACCACAGTACCATGAATGAGTATTTGGCTTTAGCCAAGCACTGACATCTCCTGGCCACACTTCACAGCCCCACGTCTACAACACCTGGCAAGCCCAGGTGATCACCCATTTAAGTACTAACCAGGCCCCATAAGAGTACTAGCAAGGTTCCGTAAGAGCGGGAGCGTTTAAGGGTGATTTGTTTGTAGGAAATCTGTACGAGTATTTTTAACCGACTTCAGGGTGTTGTTTATAGTTGCCGGGCAGAGGCATAGCTGTGGGGATTGATGGGAAGATTAAACGCTGTCCTATGCGTGTGTTGTAGAGATCGCACAGATAAGGGAGTGTGGATGTCTAAAGGCGGATGCTGAACATATTTTAGCAATATGCCACAACAAGTGTAAAGATTGTTTTAGAGACACGGGCTACTGAAAACAAGAACGTTTAACGATTATTTTGTAAACGTCCATGTGGATACATGGGCAGTGCTGGTACAGCGGTTAGCAAACTGCCGGGCGACCGCGGCACATTCCCCGTCATCCAGCACTGTGGAGGCGAGGGTTGGTGGGTCACACACATGTGAAGCTCCCTTCTCATGGGCGTCGAGGTACCACAACAGTGTCTTGTGAGAAAAATGGGGTACAGCAAAGTGCGTACAAATATCATCTGGCCCTTCTGTATGGGATAGATTGTGGCCCCCTTACACGTGCAAGCTTCCTCCATGTGTTCCGTTTTCCTCCCACATATAAAACTCATAAATTGGTCAATAACACCTTCATATATATGGGACCGCAGAGCTTGGAGGGGAAGGTCATTTGGCACCGGCTCACCGCGAGGCTGCTCCATTACCGCCCGTTTTTTGGTTCACTCCTCACGCCTTTGAGTCGATCTCTCTCTCTTTGAGCGTGAGCCAATACTGTGCGGCACGTTACAAGTCGAAATTACAATGACATTCGTGGAAACCCGGAGGCCTGAGTTTGATTTTCCGGCCACGGCGAACATCAGTGCCGAGCGATATCCGCCCCAGTCGTCGTCGTCGCCGCCGCCATTCATCCTCCTTCAAGCTGCACAGACCAGCGTGGTGAAATATGGTCAACCTCCAGCCCACTGCTACCCCTCAGGACTGACACAGACAATGTGTATCGACAAAGGGGCTGAATTTCTAAATTGATGTATTCATTTATAATGTTTATATTTGTGTAAAAGTGAGACAGAATGTCTGTGTGTCACACATACGAGATCTATATATGACTGAATGCACCCGATCTTGTCAGGTTTGGGAAGCAAAGTTGGCCTGCGCTTTGATGGAAGACTGCTTGGGAATACCAGGTATTTTAGGCTTGCTGTGCACAGTGACCAGGATATGGCATTACAGCAATGGGTTATTTAATCTATCTGTGCAAAGCTTTGAGCATTATTCCTCCATGTGCATGGGTTTTCTCCAGACATTCCAGTTTTCGGAATTATGAATTTGTAAGCATTGGCTCATATATATATATTTTAGATGACAAATATCAGCTTATATTAGATACACTATAATCAATATATTGTGTTACCTAAGACACCATATAGCAAGTTTAGAAAAATAGCACCTTATAGTTTCAGGCAAGTGTCTGCCCGCAACGTTTTATATGGTGGATAAGTGCACTTTTTTTCAATTCTGTTTCCTGGATACGCTTTAGTGAGTATGCACATCACAAATGTCAAGGCATTTGACAGTGATCTTGTGTACATTACACATCAAGCAACGCCGCTAAAACAACTTACACAGGCATGCGCACGCACACACGTCAGTGAGCAGCTTCTGCCGAAACGAACACTGGGGCAGTTTGAGCCGGCGGTGAAAAAACTCCACATTATCGTGGCGGAAGCCAGTCTCTCCATAGGACAACCACTGTTGATGTTCCATGCAGCGATACCCATTTCACTGAATATGTTTTTAAATGTATAAAAATGTCCCCCCCTCTCTCTCTCCCCTATCCCTCACTCCCCTTCCCCAGGTTTTAGGTTGGTTATATTCACCCTCGCCCAATTATCCTCTCCCCATTTAAATTGTTACCCTCTTCCCGACGTGGTTCGAGCAGCGGGCCCCTCTTCCCCACCTTTTACCACCCCTCCTTTATGTGGTTGAGTTGCGTCGGCAATTAATTATAACGCCTGGTTATGCAAGTCGCCCGGCGTGCTGTAACACGGGCTCGTGTGTTTTGTTTACAATAAACAGAAAAAAAATATAAAACATTAATAATCTGACGAACAGCCATGGATATCAGCAGTCGTGAGTGATATCTGAACCAGTCCCGGACCCCTCCTGGTTGGAAACTCCGCATTCTCATGACAGCGAGCCAACCTATCGATAGAAAACCCACTCTCAATTGCATTACAAGTGATGCCCATCTTAAAAAAAATGTTTTAGTTATTAATTGATAAAAAACTAAATCTCGCATTTTTAAAACTGGATGAGAGCAGTAGCGTAGCGGTTAGCACACTGCACTGTGAACCTGGTGACTTGAGTTCTATTCCTTCACGTGTATAACCGCAGTGGTGAGTGATATCTGAATCGGTTCCTTTACCAACTCTGTGTTGACCAGCTGCCGCTCCAGCCGCTGCACATCCACGCGCGCGCTTGCGGGCGGTTATATTGTTCCCCGCACCCTACCTAACACTCGCACGACACAGTAATATTTAAAATAATTAACTAAAAATGTTCATCATAAATGCACAGCATTTTGTCAATCCACTGCTGGACGAAGGCCTCCCCACGCCGTGTCAGATGTGTGGTTTGTTGTATGGTTCCGAGAACTGATGTGCGCCATGGCTGGGAATGTAAGGTTTGTGTTTTAAATAATAAAAATGCTAAAATTAACCGTCTAGCTATAAGCACATACCCCCACTTCTTGCGAAATTTCAAGTGTTCATTAAGAGTTTGTTGTGACAACCATCCCTTAAACAAAGCACGCATGTTGGCCCCACGTGTGCGTGGTGACGTGCGTGAGTGTGCACTTTTGGGGAGCGGTAGTGTAGTGGTTAGCGCGCTGTGTTATGAACCAAGCGGTCTGATTTCGACTCATCAGTTTATGTCTTAATACCACACATGCGCGCGCCTCCCAGTTAATACTATTGTTGCTGTACGAACACGCGGGAGCGTCGGCGGCCGTTTATGTTTTAATACACGCGCGCCTCACACACACTCAAATCACAAACACCACGCCGAGGTTCTGTACTAAAGTTTATTATCAGCGCGTTAAAGAAAAACCCTGTGCTGCCTGGAGCAAATATTCTGCGAGTAGCGCCTACCCTGCTCCTACCCAATTCCTTAGGTGCTCCCACACTCTATTACTAACTTCACAGACGCACTCACGGCGTCGCTTGGATGCTGTGGGAGTCGGAGGGACGGCGATGAGAATTGGCCTTGCCTAGGCTCATCTCGTAGCAGCACTCGATGGCGTCTCACGAACGCTGCGAGCGGCTGCGAGTTGGTCCGGGTGGCTGGTCGGTTCGAGAAGAAGTCTCCCTGAGCCGTTTTGTCCTGGCCTTTTTATCCCCTTAATTTTTTTAATCCAGGTGACCTCATCTGGTGCAACCTGTGATTTCAAACCGATGCCCCGTCCTTACCTGGAGCGTTACTTTCCGTTTCTCTTCGACCCCTCACCCCTGACTTAGCCGGTTTAATCATTAATTGGAGTGGCCGTCCGCGAATACACACTCACGGCGTCAACAGGAATTTCCCTCCCACCTCCTCGCCTGTGCTGCTCGTGTAATATTTGATCCTGGCCCCTCCCCGGTGCTGTGAGCGTCTTATTGCGGTTAGCCCAGTGAGCTTCTATGCGCCCATACAATTTTAGGCCAATTTAAAAATAATGAAATGAAAATAACTAAATCATCTACGTGACTTTACCGAAAGAACCAAAGAGTATGGATCCTTGCAGTCACGAAAACTTAAAATCTATAATCCTCACTCATTGTTAATTATGTGCACTGTAAGAGCACACACGCACACACTTTGAACATACGCACACACACACACACTCTCATATAAACACACTCACTGTGAACATGTACATGCACGAACAGATATAAACACACACATAAGACGAAGATCAACAATAGCCACATTGAGTTTCTAGGCTATATAAAACAAGTACTGTGAGCCCGCTCATGTTAAGGTCAGCATGGCACATGAAAGGTTGTGTGACCACCACATCAGACGCCAGGCTGCCTTTAAATTCCCAGTGTTGATATTCACACACCACATCATACGGCCACACTTACGACTGAGTCGATCTAGGTGAGGCCCCAGGACACATTCCGCTTGCCAGAACCGCACATCCTAGGGTACCAGTTTAAAATATATTTATTTCACTATGTGAGAACCCAAGAGACCAGCATTGACCCATTTGTAAGAGTGACCTGGGTAACCAAATTGACAACAGCAACCACATACAAACACAGGAAATAGAAATCAGGGCAAAATCAGCCAAATATAAATTAAGCAATTAAGGCTGCGTTGTCAGTTGTGCATAAGCACAATTAACAAAAAACTCCACACATTCGTCAATAACACTTCTTTAAAAGAAACAATATGTAATCGGCGACAAGGTCAGGTGGCCCCCTCTTAAAGCGAGCTTAAGATGAGCTGGTCGGCCCGGGGATCCGGGAGACAGGAACTGGAAAAGAGGGGCATCCCCCCTCAGTGGGTTAAAGGGAGAGGAACTCGGAAAGGCGCAGGGGCAATATAAACGCTCCAACTCCACGTGTTGGTTTTCTGTTTTTAAGGGGTTTTTTCTCCTCCCCCCCGCGACCCTAGATTTCCTGCATTAGGTAGGTTGGTTATACCCCCCCCCACCCGGCGTCTTATCCTGTCTACCCACTTGCACAACTGACTCTACTAATCCTTCCTGTGGTGTGACACGGGCAAAGAGTTTTATACGATTAACAAAAAATGAAACCCTGCACTCATCCCTAAGATAAAAGCTGTTTGAAACTTGTGTTGCATTTTCTCGAAGTATGGCGACACGAGAAGTGCTGCTGGTAGGGGAAAAAATTGGTCCAGATGCGACTAACATTTTACTTAATATTTGTGCATTCGTGTAATTAATTACTGCAGTGTCGGGGTAGAATGATGACTTTTATGTCAACCTCTTTGAAGGAAGTCTCGTTTGCCCCTGGCGTTTTTAGCGCTTAGCACTGGGGTTCCTTTCACTTTGCGACATCTGCTGATGTCTGAAAGGTTCAGGCTTCAGGGTAGGGGTTAGTTTAACACGTAGGCTTTCGCGACCAATATCATCCATAATAGAGTTTTTTGGGTTAAATCGCTTAAATATGTGTCGTTTAAACCCGACACCACCCGACACAGCCAATTAGTAAGGGTTGTCACGTAAACAGAACATGCCAATTCGTCACTAGTACAGCACACCCGTGTGTTGGAGAGCCAAGCCACAACATTTACAAACTGAGTACGACGTTTTGCCAGTTATTACAACTAGCTTGATCAGGCCACAGCCAGATTTGTGGAGAAGTCTTACTGTTTCGTTCCTTATATAGATGCGTAAATATGTTGACCACGTATCTGTGCTCTCGCACAATGTGGGGGAGCGGGGGGGGATTACTAAGGCAACGTACATTATGCATGTGCATTATGCGAGCCTTTGAACTTGAACTTTCATGTTGCCCCACGTACAATCCCTGTCGATGAGATCATTGCTGAAGTGGAATCAGCAGTTAGACATCTCCCCTATAATCAAACTGAGATGACTAGGCACGATGTTGTCAATATGATTGAAAACAGCAAATTGCCAAAAACAAATATTAACTTCAGTGAAGCAAAAGCCTTAAGCGAATTGAGAGCAAATAAATATATCCAAATTATTGCTGCTGATAACGGCCGATCGACTGTTGTGATGAAGGTACCTACCTTAAAATTAAACGAGACCCAACCAGCACCTTGGAACATAAAACAACGGAAATCATTGCCTAGTCATCAATTCCCAAGGAAGAGCAATACCTGATCAAACCAAGGGCATCAAAACCACCAAGACTCTATGGGCTACCAAAAATTCACAAACCTGATGTCCCATTAAGACTTATGTTAGTAAAATCGGCTCTTCCATGTACAAATTAGCACAATACGTAACGAAACAAATACAGCCCTACATCGGTATGACCTCTTCGTTAATCACAAACTCTGAACATCTTGTAAATATAATTAAACATATTAAGTTTTGACGTAACCTCTCTGTTCACGAGGGTTCCGGTCAACGAGTAAATTAAATGACTCGACACTGGTAACGAACAAAGGTTTAGCCAAAGATATCCCAAGACTAGCTGAACACTGTCAAAAGAACACTTACTTATTGTGGCAAGGTGACTTCTATAAACAAAAGTAAGGAACAGCAATGGGCTCTCATTTGTCTCCTGTAATAGTTAATTTGTACATGAATTTTTTTTTAAACAAAAGCAATAGCTTCATACACACTAACACCATCTGCTTGGTTTAGATATGTGGATGACATATTGGTGGTCTGGCCACACGGCAAAGATACACTGAACGCATTTTAAAATCATCTCAACTCGCAAAACCCATCCATCCAGTTCACCATGGAAGTGTAAGCTGACAGAACTCTAACATTTCTGGTTATTCTCCTCGTACGGGGTAGATATGGTAAAAAAGCAAACAGTGTTTACCGAAAAAACGCATACTGACGCCTATCTGAATGCAGAGTCACTCTATTACCCAGCACAGAAATCTGCTCTTATCAAGACGCTCATTCATCGAGCTAAGAAAGTGTCAGATGGTGACAGTCTGAGAAGTGAAATTCAACATGTTAAAGAAGCGCTGCAAATGAACGGTTACAATGATGCACACATCAACAGGGCATTGAATACCAAAACCAAATCAAATAACACGAGCATTGAAACTGCCCAAGTAATTAAAACGATCAAAATACCGTACATTGCGGGAGTAACTGATAAACTAGCCAGATGTTTGGAAAAACAAAACATCCGAGTCAAATTTGGCACGGTACATAAAATACAGAAATTAATATCTGGTACAAAATAGGTATTGCTGAAGCTATCAACAGAAGGTGTGTACAGGATTAACTGCATGCACGTGTGGTAAATGTCATGTTGGGCAAACAGGACGAATGATCAGCACGAGACTAAAAGAACATCAGAGAAACATTAAATTATCCCAAATACAATTGTCAGTAGTAGCAGAACATGCGTGCCAACAAGGACACTCAATTGATTTTGATAATGTTGAAGTTTTGTGCAAAACTAGCTACTACTAATTAGATAATCTATCGAAATTGAAAGAAGTAAAAATAACGTTAACCGTTCGGATAGCTACCGCCTTCGTGCTGCGTGGAAGCGAATAATCAAATAACACATTATTTAAATGCATGCCTGCGAAGGGCCGCGTACTTCAATAGGGATTACCGTTGGTAGGGCTATTTAAATAAACAAAATAGACAAGAAGGACAAGTTCAAAGGGCTCGCATAATGCACATGCATAATGTGCGTTGCCTCAGTAATCCTCACCCCCCTACACATTGTGCAAGAGCGCAGAAGCGTGGTCAACACATCTACGCCTCTATATAAGGAAGTAAACAGTACGACTTCTCTACAAATCTGGCTGTCGCCTGATGAAGCTAGTGTAATTACTGGCAAAACGTCGTACTCAGATTGTAAATGTTGTGGCTTGGCTCTCCAACACACCGGTGTGCTGTACTAGTGACGAATTGGCATGTTATGTTTCTGTGACAACCCCTAGTTGGCTGTGACGGGTGGTGGCGGGTTTTAACGACACATTTATATATTTACACGCTCTAACCCAAAAACCTCTATTTTGGAGGGTAGGGGTTATGCTGGGCATCTCGGCAGTGTGGCAAACAAAAGACTGTTCTCATGAAAAATGATTCTGCAGCCAACTAGACAGATACAGATCTAATGAAAAATACGAAGAGGGGTTTACCCTTTCTGGCAATACAACAGGTGTTAAGATGTTCAAACACCAGATAGATACCGTTTTCAAGGCATCAAATCTGCATTAAACACACATACTTGTGACAAAACATGCAAAAAACATCCTCTGATATATAATGTTCCAAGGACACCTCCTACACCACCACCGCTTCTTCTTCCCCACCACCAATCCTCCTTTACACCCCCCACGGCACCTCCTCCACCTCCATCACCATCACACCACTTGCACCACCACACCTCCATCACCACCGCATCTGTTTCACTACCACACTTCGTCCATCACAATCAGATCTCCACCATCACACCTCCTTCATCACCATACCGCCTCCACCACTCCCACGGAACCTCCACCACCACACCTCCTTCACGACCACCAATTCTCCTCTGACACCACCACAACACCTCCTCCACTACCACACCTCCTCCACTAACACACCTCCTCCACCACCACCACCACCACATTTCCTCAACTACCACTTATTCTCGTTTAGATTCCCTTGCCCAAGGAGGTGCAAGAATCCAAGCAGTGGCACCAGGCTGAAGCAGGCCTAGTTTCACACTAACTAGTACTCAACTGTCTGCATGCTTAATATTACAGACATAATTGGTTATAAATAAGATGACGTCACACATATCACCGTGGAAAGGTCACTGGCCATGGTAGCAGACTTCTGCAGCAAACGGCGAGTTCAGCCAAGCACAAGCCATCCAGTTTACAGTGTGTGTCATTGACATAATACCAAAGCCACCTACGAGCTCAAAGCCGGCTCGACTAGCTGGCTCAATGTGGGGGCGCCTCTGTATCAGAATATTGTGCACCGGGTATGGACTCGCTCAGCCATCGCTCAATTGATGGACACTCAGCTGAATGTCACCATGAGAACCATCTCTAGTGCAAAGAGGACAACACCTCTCGTGGCTACCAGTTATATGTAACATTTCCACCCGCCACCAAATAATTGCCACCAAGCTGCAATGACCAAGATACTGGACAAGCTACATGCGGTAAAGTAGATACCCCTCCACGTCAATATCTTCAAGCCTCCGCCCGTGTTTTTAAGTCTCATGCCCAGTTTGGTTGTTACTACAGCCCCTAGAACTGAGGGTGAGGGATATCTGCCCTGCCTGGGGTGAGGAATGGAGACACGTGGGTGTTCATAACAAGGACCTCATCATGACCCGTTCATTAATTTTCCCGGCTTCATCCTCCCAAGGCATCAGTTGGTCCATTTAAACCGTTTTCGCTGTGACCACGGTGTGTGTGTGTAGCTTCTCAATTGTTATCACACTTCATTTCACTTGTTTTCGCAGGAAAGGCTCACTGAGTCTCATGACTCATTTTCAGGAGAGTCCTGCCAGTTTTTTTTTGTCCAGTCGGGCACATTTTATTTAAAATGTCGGCCCTGACTTCAGCCTACAATGGCCTACTTTTGTGAATTACGTCACGGGATCTTTAACGTACATCGGTGAGCAGACGGCGGGTATTTTAGATGGTGAATACACACGACAGTAGTAACCAGGGCGGCGGTTGGATTCCAACCATGAGCATCAGTCCCAATGGGGTGTACGTAACGGCCCGCTGTGTGAATGTGCGATGCAGGAGATGATGTCGCTCTGAAGTGCGACATGGCATGCTGGGCGTACTGGCTGCCCCTGTACATGCTGGAAGAGGAGGTTGTGTCGCCTGGCTCCATGGCTATATGGGCTGACGTCCACTCAGAGGACATTGCTTTTTTGTATTCCGTGTAACTGCGCAGTAATGCATAGGATCATTCGCAAAAAAATTAATCAGAAGGAAAATGGCGTGTGAAGTCATTTTGTGTTGAGGCCCGGGTCACCACGTTTCCTCGGGCAACGGAATATAGGTGACAGAGCTAGGTCGGTCACTCATCATTCACGTACCATCATAATGATTCAAGATGCCGATGTAATTCGTAAAGAGGTTTCTTTTGCCATGTGTTGGATTTGTTTTTGACACATTTTCAAGGTCTTAAATGTAAATACTATACAATAAGCATCAATTTAGATGATAATAATAATACTCTTTATGAGAGTAAAAGCCACTCTGCTAAAGAGAGACGGAGCTAATGCCGTGATCCTTAGTTGGCAAGCATTAAAACCCAAAATGTAATCGGCTGGTGTTTTATGCAATGATTGTTGACCATGTGTGGCTGAAACCCGGATTTGAACCCCGGATGTCAAGGGTGCCGGTTCACCGCTCTGACACGGTATATAGTTTCCCCTGAGCATTCAGGCAACGTCTCACGGGGCTAACTCTTAACATCACATCCTCTGGTCATCATGTTCACTTTGCGATGCATAGCCCCACAAAACTGCTATGTTCAATACTTGCTTACAGAGAAATGTAACAACATGCAGAGCTGTGCATTGGCATTGTCAAAAGCTCTCAGCCTTATTCAGACCACCAGCCCAAAATAAGTGAGTGGCCGCTTCGCCCTCACTTGCTTACAGCACTTGCCCCTGTAAGTCTCTACGAGTAAACGGGGATGTTTGTCACTTATCTTAGAGCGAAGAGAGGGCAGTGAGCATGGGGTGTTGTAGGGACAATGTGTGAGCACAGATCGAGTTTCATCTATTCACAGGTCACAAAAACTGTTTTACGATGGAGGAGGCGTCTTAAGAATGTGAGCTAACCTTTATATGAAGTGTAAAATATGTACAGGGGTGAGGGAAATAAAATAACTTCGCTACCAGCAGTGATAGGTGTAACGTGGTTGGTACGGGCTTTAAGTGACACACGAAATCGTACATAAATCAATCAGCTTTTGTACATTATGACAAACCGTCAGCATGTCCTAAAGAAGAACATTATTGTCCTTAGGTCACCATCAAAATACATTTCAGCAAATGTGACCGACTGACAGGCAGCAGCGATTCATAGATAGACAACTGTTGACTGCTTTTGTCCGAATTAGTAAAATAGTGTACAGTCAGCAATGCTTACTTCTGCAAAACCTGCTTCTGGAAATGATATATGGTGCCCATTAGCTTGGTAACGCCAACAATAATACAATCTGTAAATGACAAGACGGGGCTTTTTTCTATTATGATGAGGGTCTTTTTTAATTGTTCTATTGTAATGCTATATATTATCTTCTCATTTACAGTTTTGATTGACAGTTGGCATGGGCCCTGGTGCAATTAATTAAATGGGGCCTTCCTGTCCACATTCACACCTTTTGGTAGCCCTATTTCTGGGCCCCTCTGGCCTGTGACCCCAGTGCATTTGCACTGCCTGCACACTCGGTAGTTATTCTACTTGGCCATAAGTAATCAAAGACAACGGTCCACCTTATAGCTTTAACAGACTTTTGGTGGAAGTACGGTTAGCGAGCACCTACGAAAGCCCGCACGGCACACGAGCGGGCAGGTTGCCAGCACTACGCCCGGCAGCCTTTGTCTGCCTTGTGGAGATGTTTACATACCGCATCAGGTACTTGTTTGACGCTGAGCCGACCGAGGGGAGGCCCAGGACCAGTTCCAATAATCGTCACTGGTGTTAGTGGCCATAAGCGGGCATTGAACACGGGTCGCCAGGTTCGTAGTGCAGCACGCTAACTGCCACACTACCACTCCCCACACATGAAAGTACATAAGTAACCACACATGCTAGGATGCACACACATGCCAGAGTTTTCTCCAATACATTTGTCAACCGTTTGTGAGAACATCAAGAACATTATTGTCCTTAGGTCACCATCAAAATACATTTCAGCAAATGTGACCGACTGACAGGCAGCAGCGATTCATAGATAGACAACTGTTGACTGCTTTTGTCCGAATTAGAAAGGCTTGACAATTTGAATATGTGTGCACTAGGGAAAGTATTCTCAAAAGAAGTACGCACATATATCATTTGAAAAATATAAAATGTGGCCTATCACGAACAATTTTTTTAAAATATACATTTATAAATGTGAATATGTACTCAACGACATAAAACACGTGATAGGCAATGTATTGGGCAATGACCCTTCTCCCATAGCACATTAATAGAGACTTCAGAGAGATAGAGTGGTTAATATGAGTCTGAGACTGGACTTTACTCCAACTCACACTCTATACACTCTATCCATGGCCGATGTATGTGCTTTGAAGAAGGGGCATTGCGCAAAACGTTGCCTACATATAGTTTCCTTCTAAGGTCACTATTATTATTAACAAATTTGTCGAGTTGTTTTCTTAATTGCGAACCACTGCCAATACAACATTGCCTAATTTATAAAATAAATTACAGTATTCAATATCACTTGTGTGTATGTTACACACATAGTGCTTGCCACAAGTGAACCACAATACCTTTACTGAACTCGTCAAGGTGTGTAAACCATCATCCAAACTCCGGTCATCCTCGCAGCGGCTGGCCATTGAACAAAGACGGTCACTGCATCGCATGCTTTCGGATCCGCTTCTGCTGGCCATCTGGAATACTCTTCCTTTCGATATTAGGAAGCAGAGCCGGCCCTAGACCGTTGGGGACCCTAAGCAAAATTTTGTTGCAGGCCCCTTTGATGTATGATTTTTTCACCCACTAGCTAGCAGTGCCTCTAGGGGGCCCTCTGCTGGCCACGGGGCCCTTTGCAATTGCAAGGGTCGCTTAGTGGCTGGGCCGGCTCTGTTAGGAAGCCACTAGAGCTATGCACTTTTCAATCTCGATTGCAAACTCGCTTCTTTAAAACTCATTTTTGTATTTTGTGTGTTGTCCTTCCGCTGCATCTCCGATTAGCGTGGTTGGCTACGAACGGTGCAAAATAAGTTATACATACATACAATGGGCCTTTGATTGTCGCCTACACGTTCCTGTTGATGATGGAAAAACAGACATTTATAAGGCTCATGGGTGGGAATATAAACTAAACTACGTTTATTTTACGAGGTATGGCCCACTGCGCTATATACCCCTTTTCAGAAGTGACCTGGCCACAAATATTAGCTGAAAAAAGTGGCTTATCACGTGGAATTAAAAATCGGCAAAATACTCGAAACGCATGTTTCTAAATGTGGTCCTCCAGAACAATCCACGTGACTACGGAGAGAAGATGTAAACTTCAAATATACGGGCGTCAGAGTCGAAATCACACCCACGATCTGCATACCAGGCGAGGGCGTTAACATCTTGCCACCCAGGAAAGCCTCAAAGAGTCTCAAGACTCCTTTTCCGAAAATATATTGTGCAATCAGCATAATATAAAATAAATAATCCATTCGGTACTCTAGCAGAGAAGCACACCTTCCAGTGTTAGAGAACAGCCCATTGAAGTTGATATCACTGAACTAGTTCTGAGATCTCTTCATGTGGACTTCTGCTCTACACAATAGGGGGCAGAACTTTTCCACCCGCTCTGCAAAATCATATATAGTATGTTTAATTTCTCAGAGCTAAAATTCTGCCAAGTAAGTGAAAACCTAAATTAAACTCATCGTCTTTATACTGTTATTGGTGTACAGGCTGAGACGATCAACTCATGACAGTTGGGTACCTGGGTTCATCACAGGTGGCTGCCCAGATTCAAACCCCAGATAGGAGCGGTACCAAGCTCAGGGCTCTGAGCCACCTGGCCACTTCCTCAAGACTCACTTCTACGAGAGTCTTGTATTGGGATGTTTGGCCATTACATAAAGAGGCGTCTCTTCATGCGGGAGGAAAGCGTAGTGTTCGGAAGAAACCCACACACACGAGGCGATAACGCTCGAAGCCCCGCAACAGATAGATTACATCCGTTTTGCTGCATTTGCTTTGTCCTGGTTATCTTGCACCCCGGCGGGTTTGGAAATTTCACAAATCTCTCCGTGATGCACCAACCCTTGCCTCCAGAGCGCTGGAGCACAGGGATGCTCCATCATGACCGGCTCAAAAAGCACGAAGACCACAGTTTCCCTTTCACCGCTTACCCCTCAAATATTTGCCCAGCAGGGTCATTGTAAGATACAGATGGAAAATCTACCGCATGCTTTAGAAATTTTAAACAATACATTTTGTTTGTGTTTTCACATGCCAAGGCTAGTCATGCAATACTTCTCACCACTCGGTTAGTAATGTACACGTACGACATGTGTGTCATCCCATGCAGCACGGGTTGTGGGGGGTCGTTGGAACATACACCACCACTGTGCTTGGTCAATGCAGCTTGGTGAAGGCAGGTCGCATATATATAAATGTGTACGAGCATAGATCCACAGTACAATAATACACATGCAAGTTGTCATATAGCTTGCGGGGCTACATTGTGGGCAGCAGAATTTGAATGAAATTCCCATGGCTGGAAACTGAACTCGAACTCAGGATCTCAGCGATGCCACTTCAGCACTGTACCAACTAAGCCACCCGGCCATCTCGATCCCTAACATTTTTTTAGATTGGATCTGTTTTTAGATGATTTGTTTTTGTTGAGCTGCCCACAATGCAGCCCCGCAAGCCCTATGACAACCTGTCTCTGCATGGTGATCACTCATCCAAGCACCTATCTCGATTATCACGGTTAGCTATGTACTGTGCGAAATAAGTTCAACATACATATCCAGGCTCAAACTCTGCTTAGCTTAAAATGTACACCTGCCTTGTATAATGTCGATGCAACTATCACTTGAAATTCAAACATCTCAATATGTTCGAATTTTGCTTTAATGATTGAGAATCATTAGAAATAGTCAACTCAGCCTGTATTGATACTGTAGCGATATGCTTGGTAATGTCTCCCAGTATCGACGTATTCCTAGAAATACTCAAGTCAAATGTAGGCTCCCTTAATAGATTTGCTAACTATTTTGCTATAATATGCATAATAATGCAATTTAATAATGATACCCTTGCAGTGTATCACACGCACACTATTCCACTGGCATGTATGTTGAACTTCTTTCGCACCGTGCGTAGCCAACTGCGAGGTATGGATCCAAGCTCGGAGTTGCTCAAAAGCTACGTGAAAGAGGTTGGGACTCTAAAAGAGGTGGCCTTTTAGAGAGAGATGGACATTTTACATGCGATTTCTGTTTTAAATGAGGAAATGTGCAGATTGTTGGGTGGCTCAGAGGTCCGAGGGCTGAGCTGGCACCATGGAGAGTCTGTGCTATAATCCAGGAAGCCATCTCTGGTTAAACTCGAAAAAAATAACCCGTAAAAACAAAGTTTTTCACTATAAATCCTTTATATGCGTGGCGGCTAGAGTCCTCTCGTCCTCTGGCTTGAGATGGCTGCCACCTATGGGTCAGATGATTGTATTGCACCATTAAGCAATTGGTAATTAAATATAATATTTTTGTCCTAAAAAGTAACATTTTGGGAAAAAAATTTCACGAACATTAATTGTCACGCACAACGAGTCTGTGTGGAAAATGTCAGCTCGATTGGATCACGGGAAGTGGGTTAAAAAACGACCGAAAGATTTGCACGGTCGTAAGCAAGCAAGCGGACTTAATATAAAGGATTTAAAAAAGTCTATTCACCGTGACTGCACACAAAAAAACTATCACGTAAAATTAGTTTATGCACTCTTGAAAATTCTAAATATTGATTTGACTGCTATGTGAGAGACTCCTCCGTCGAGGCAGGGGCGAGTCGGAAAGTGCTGCCCCCTACTCTGTGGATGGAGGGATCTCGGAGTTGTCTCTGCAATATCCACTTCCGTGGGCCAAATTGATCATATTCGTTCGATTGCACAACACATGTGCATTATGTGACACCAATAAGACGAAATTTGGGAATGGAGCAAAAATACAAATTAAGTGTGCACATTAGGCTCAATTATTGTGCTGTAACCTCTGCTCTGCTAATTTGGAGTACGTGTGTTTATTTTTTATATATATGTCTTAATCAATCTGTAAATACAGTCCGGTGCAGAGACCCTACAATTTCAGATTTCTAATTCAAAAAGACACGAAGTTTTTCTATAGACTCTGCCTTGGTTAAGTAAAGTGCAAAAAAACATTATTTGTTCACATGAGAACATATTATCATGAATCTCCATTTTGTAAACTGCAGCACATTCGCCAAATGAAAAACATATAATAGGCGACGTTTCGGGCAGTACCAAAACTGCGTAACTATGCAATTACGTTTAAACAAAATGTAGCAGTCTTGCAATATACCAGGGGTCACGATTCAATTCAGTAGGCTAATCGAGTCCTGTTTGTCTCGTTTTTCACACTCTCCTTCGCATGGTTTCGCGTTTAGTCTTAACAATAGAGTCTTACATGCACACACCAAAGCTTTTATCGCTAGCATTGGAATAAATTTCAGTCAAAGAATACACGATTCAAACTGGGCGAAGACCCCGGGGCCGGCCCAGAAGCTGGAGCCCGTCGCCAGGGAAAAGGAGGTCTTGACCGCCCTACACAATATGCTGCCGCCGCGACCCTTTACCAGGACAAGCGAATTGAGAAACGAACTAACGAACGAATTCATGAAGCATTAGTGGAAGTTTTCTAAAATCCCCTCCGCCACCTCCGTCCATCCAGCAGTCGAACTTAAAACACCACAGTGACTCTATTGGCATGTCGCACGTGGCAGTTTAAACTGTGGGCACACCCACCTCTTCCAACACATTTGGTCAACGTCGAGGAGTAGACCAACTACCACGATGGATTTAAACTATCGTGGAGGTCGTTCCTACAGCTACATTGCGAGCAAGCACTTGCAGGGCCACACCTTTGCATATTTTACCTTTTTAGATGTGTAGATAATGGATGTTATACCGCACAGAGCCCTGAGGCTATAGGTGCTGACATTGACCTCCTGTAAATAGAATTAAAGAATAAAATCAACAGCGGCGAGCGAAAGCGCCCCCGGCTAAAACACATGGGCATGAAGTCATCATTATTGGGTCACTACGAGGCTGGAAAATCCCACATCAGTTTCAGCGCAAAGTTTGCACAACGAGTTTAATCTCGTGTTCATTGAGTAACTGTGATTAATACGTGGTGTCTTTAAGGTTAGGTCATATACACATGTGTCGTAAACCCTCCTCCACCCGACACAGCGGATAAATAAAGGTGTCAAACGTGCCAAATGTATCTCACTGCTTCAGCAGCACACGGTGTGCGGAGAGTAAACTCACAATATTGACATGGGTACGCCGTTTCCATGTCTCCTCGTTCCCAGCCACCAATCCCCTATCCTCCCGTCTCGGACCACGTCTCACTCATCGCCAGCCACCAATCCCTTGTCTTCATGTCCGCGGGGTTACTCCCGGTCAACTCGATGCAGGGATTGAGATCAGCGTGTAAGGGGTGAGGGGATGCCGATGTTGCGCGGGAACGTTATCGAGGGTCGTTACAGGTATAGTAATTGTCAGGGGACTTTCCCTCTTGATAAAAAAATGAGAGAAAAAAAATCCCCCCAAAATGTTTTGGACTTTCCTCCACGACATTAACCGGCTTGCATCACAGCAGTGAATCCACTTGTTTAGACTTTGCCGCTTGGTTAAATTTTCTCACCAGCCATAGCTCGAGACCACGAGCAGTGCGCTTTAAAGGTGTCTTGCAATATGACGCTCGCAAACAAATAATTGTAATCTTGACGCGTTTAAGTCACACCCAAATATGCTCAGAATTCAGTAATAAAGGCACAGGTTTTTCACAAAGTCTGTCTAACCGGATTGTTTCAATGTGAGGGAGTAAAAACAGCCATCGCCTCTTTCGCAATTTGTCGGCATGTTTCCATATCGGAGTCAGAATCATAATCTTTATTAACCCTGGAGAAATCCGAAGAGCTATGAAGCTCTTTTTTCCACAAATGTCCAGTAGGGGCGGGTCAGAATGTTACAGCAACAAACGATACAAAAAAACGATTGGAGTGCAAAGCATAGGAAAACAAATTATTAAAATAAATATTAAAAACAGATCAAGTTTACAGCGGTTTTGTCAATCCACTACGAGATAAGGGGGCGTCCATAAATGACGTCACGCGATTTTGGAGATTCCCCCCCCCCTCGTCACACGGCGTCACAAAAAGTCAGACCCCTCCTCAAATATTACGTCAGAAAGCTCTGCCTCCCCCCCCAACCATATTTCCATTTTGAAAATAAAACATGCTTCAAATCGCTTTAAACTCTTGTTATTTTAGTGCGTATTTAATGTGGCGCTGCACTCTAATGTTGTAGGAGAAAACATTTATCAAAAAGTATTTTAATTAAGTAGAACGTGCTGTTTATATTTATTTAAAGTTGCGCATTTTTATGTGACGTCACAAATGTCTGACCCCCCCCCCAAAATGCGTGACGTCATTTATGGACCTCTCCTAAGCCCCTCACGCAGTGCAAGTCGTGGGGGTTATTTGACCACAGTTCACTATACTGATCGATGTGGTTTAAATGAAGGTGGGGCATAAACGTGGGAGCATATACGCACTGTACAATACACTCCAACGGTGGATGTTGTCTGTTTTGCCCTCTGCTCCCCACACTGTAGCAACGGGGTGAGCTCAGCTCTCCATGCCTAATGTTCTCTCTGTCTTCAAAGTTAAGCAAACACTAGTACGTGTCAACACATTCACCAACAACCCAGTTTTCTTAAAAGTACACGCATTTAACAGGCGACAGTTTCAGGAAATGGCCATTCTTCAGAGCGTGTATGGGTCATGGAAATTATATTTGACCATACTTCGCTGACTCACCAGGTTCTTATCTCGTTAGCCTTATATCACGAGGTAATCAACATAGGGTATCAGTTACTGGTGCCTTGTACAATAATTTTATTGATGTATTTCAGCAACTACTGCCTTGTAAAGTTATGCAAGAGATACAAGACAAAGATCCCCCGTATAGCCTGAACAGACTGTTGGGGCAGGTGTTGTGAACGAGCACCTATGAAGGCTGGTGCACGACACACGAGGACGTGGGTGGCCAACACCACGCCCGGCCGCTTTTGTCTCCCCAGTGGCGATGTTTACACACGACATGAGATACTCACTTGAGTCTGAGTCGGCTTAAGGGAAGCCCAGGACCGGTTCAGATAATAATCGTCACTGGTGTTGGCCATGAGCTGGAATCAAACCTCGGTCTCCAGGTTCGTAGCGCAATGCGTTAACTGCAACACTACAACACATATACATATCACTGGACCTAAAAGATAAAGGTAGAGTCCTGAAATGTCTTGGTCATGCTACAGTTCCAGAAAGGGCCTCCACTAAGTGGAGCTCTAGAGGGCACTTGTAGAGGGTATTTGGCCTCCTCTTCTATGCTGGACATACGCCTTGGAAGATGTGGGAGTGCCCACACTTTACCCCACTGAACGTGACCTAACAATCGACTGTGGTGTATCCATTTATACTGCTGGGTGAACAGAGACCGGGGGGGGCAGTGCCGGATTATTGTAGTAGCAAAAGTAGTAAATGCTATGGGCCCCGCACTTTCAAGGCCCCACGCTAAATGCTTTAAAGCTATCAATTCCGGTTCAGTGATTCTGCACTTGCTCTATCACTATAGTACTGTACCGCCTTCAACTTTTATGAACGACTCTGGTGTTTAAGGTTAGCGATTTGTCGTATTATGTTGCTGTATAGAAAAAAAATACAATTACATTACTATGCAAGTAAAAAAATTGTGTTTTAATATTTGTGTTTTTTTTATTTAGGGCCCCTTCATAACATATGTTACAGGCCCTGCACTAGCTTAATACGGCAATGCGTTCGGGGGGTGGATTAAAAAAAGAAACTGGCACCATTCTATCAACTGCCTCACCGAGAGATCGATTCCAAACGGCTACCTCGCGATTGAAAGTGCATGTGTTGACCATTATTACCATCACGGCTGCATCCACCGTTTACGCTGATCTGAAATCAGATACATTTGCAGTCTGCCACTGTCGCGGAATTTTTTTTCCCATTGAATCGTGCTTATCGGCATGCTCCAACGATGCTCGTAACACCGCCCACTGTGCTTCATAGGGAATAAAGATGGCACTTTAGTTTGTTAAGTTTTTGAGCCAGCTGGTTAGGATGGGGCAAAACTCACCCAAGCAACTGGAGAGCACAGCGTATGTGTTTCTAACTTAACATTAAAACTAACAATAACATGTGTGATAATCACAGTTAAGAGACAAACAACATTTATACTATTAAAATAATTAAAATAAAATTGTTTTAAACTTAAAATCTCATCAACGGTCCTCATACTGTAAACTAACTCA
The DNA here is from genome assembly GCF_965212315.1 of Lampetra planeri. Taxonomy (NCBI): domain Eukaryota; kingdom Metazoa; phylum Chordata; class Hyperoartia; order Petromyzontiformes; family Petromyzontidae; genus Lampetra; species Lampetra planeri. The sequence continues at coordinate 6,431,314 of NC_136109.1, forward strand.
AGGAGACGATTAAATCTTCCATATCTGGACCGTAACAACAACAAAAGCAGATTGCAAGTGACAGCAGCGGTGCATGAATGACATTCCCATGACCCATACACGTTAACTAGTAACAGTTCTGGCTGTCGCCTGATGATGCTAATTACTGGCGAAACGTCGTACTCAGATTGTAAATGTTGCGGCTGCGCTGTACTCGTTACAATTAGCATGTTCTGTTTACGTGACAAACCTTACGAATTGGATGTGTCGGGTGGTGGCGGGTTTACCAGCACATTTATATATTTACACGATCTAACTAAAAAAAAACCTGTATTATGGATAGTAATAGTTGTTGCTTCTACACTAATTCGGTTAACCTCATGCATTTAATAGTAAACTAACCCCCACCCTGCCCCCCGCGACATGCATTCCCCACCGTACGTTCAACGTAGCACACAGGGCCGTCCCGGGGAAAATCACAACCGCCGTCTTTAAAACTAAACTGGAAGTATTACATCTGACACAATGGCGTCGAAACGCCCCCCCCCCAAGCACCCCTTATTCGTAAGTACCATAGGGACGTTTTGTGAAGGATATGCCACCGCTAATATCCACAGACAAATTCACTCTGGCAAAGGTTGAGCAAAACCTTGGACTTTGTTTTTGATCCCAGGCTTCTCTATCTTCTCCCACGTGTCTCGGACTCTTGGCAGGACCTCTTACCTCGCTCTGTGCGACATCCGCCAATTCCTTTCCCCATCTGTAGCACGGTTGGCTACATAGGGGCCGTCCATAAATGACGTCACGCGATTTTGTACGATTTTTGACCCCCCCCCCCCCATCGTCACAAAAGTCAGACCCCCCCTCAAATATGACGTCACAAAGCTCTGCCCCCCCCCCCCTATTGTCATTGTAGTGCGTATTTAATGTGGCGCTGCGCTCTGATGTAGGAGAAAACATTTATTAAAAAGTCTATTTACCGTATTTTCCCGCATATAACCCGCGGGGTATACCACTTTTTACAAACAAAACAAGACCCTGCGGGGTATATGGAGGTGCGGGCTATCCCAAAAAATATTTTACACGTGTGACATGTCATAACTCGTTTAATGTTTTCATGGTAGCACTATCCACTATGCAACACTTACCTTTGACTAAAGCACTGCTGAATAAACCACTCACACTAAAATTGCACATGTTATCACGTTTTAAATGAATTGTTTGTACAATTGAACGACCATGTTTGAAGTGCGTGCACTTTGTTTACCGACGAGGGAGAGCTGGGGGGAGGGAGAGGTGGGAGGTTGGGGGGTGGGGGCAGCTGGGGAGAGAGAGGTGGGGGGCGAAGCGATGGTGTTACCGTAATGTCGCTATTATCTTCCCAGTGCGCAATCTACCAGTGCTAAAACTGTACTTACGTATCTACCAGTTATGTGTTACTTATTTATTGGATATTTACTTTTGTTACTTATTTACTGTTTTAAGTTCACTCGTTTCCGGTTAGTTCGTTTGTTTTCTTTGTGTACGTTATGATTTTAATGTTAACAATTGATAGTGGAATGTATTACAAATGTAAACTTCGTATTAATATGGTGGAATTAAGCTGCGGTAACGACGTTAATATATTAATGCATGCAGGGTATATGGAGGTTCTGGCTATCTTAATTTTTTTTACACAAAACGCTATCTTTGCGGGGTATATGCGTCTGCGGGTTATATGCGTATGCGGGCTATATGCGGGAAAATAAGGTAATTAAGTAGAACGTGTTGTCTATATTTATTTAAAGTTGCGCATTTTTATGTGACGTCACATTTCTCAAACCCCCCTCCACCTCGTCACACATCGTCACAAATGTCTGACCCCCCTCCCAGGTGCGTGACGTCATTTATGGACGGCCCCATACGGTGCAAAAGAAGTTGAACATACAAGGACGCCTTCTGGATTTGATCATCGCTAAAGCATATAACGTGTGGACTTTTGAAGGGTGAATCACATCTTGGTGAACTACGCATCACCAACAGTGATGTGCTGCCCCCTTTCTCGTCATGTTATATTCCTGGTTGGGAGTAACTGTGTGCGTGATATGCCCTGTGCTACGAACTGGGCGACCAGAGTTGCATTCCCAATCACAGCCAACATCGGTGAAGAATATCTGAACCGGTCCTGAGCCTCCCCTAGGTCGACTCAGCCTTCAATAAGTACACGGTGCGGTGTGTCAACTTTCACCACTGTGGAGACAAAGGCGGCCGGGCGTGGTGCTGGCCACTCCTCCCCTTGTGCACCATTTTAGCCTTTATTCGTGCTTTCTAACAGCGTTCGCCCCATCCGTCTGTGTAGGCTACGTGGGGGATATTTGTCTTTTGTGATCCATCAGCCTTGTAACGCAAGAGCGCACCAATTGGGAATAAAATCCTTTCCGATACGACGAACGCATTATCATTTAACCTCAAAAGCACTTTCTCTTGTACATGGTTGCTGGTTGTATTGGGAAGAAGTATGTCCGGACCCCAACAACAAAACCCACAATGCCCAGTTTAACACGCAGGCTTTCGCGACCAAAATTATCCGTAATAAAGTAATTTTTTGCAGATCACGTCAATATGAACGTTCGGCCAAACCCGTCAATGAGTAAGGTTTGTCACTTAAACAAAACGTACCGATGAGTTTCTACCTCAGCACACCGGTACGTTGGAGAGTAAACTCACAACATTTACAATTTGAGTACGACGTTTCACTGGTGATCACAAGCAGCTTCATCAGGCGATTAGCTACAATTGGCTAATCTCCAATTGTGTTCAGATTGTGTTATCGCGTCGTGAGACGATCAACCCATGCAGACCTCTCAGAGCAGAGCAACTCGCCGTGCTACAGAATAGCCCACAGAAGCGAATATCACAGAGCTACTTCTGATATCCCTCGACACATTTGTCCAAACAGTAAGGGGACAGCACTTTCCTGCCGGCTCTCCCACTGAGAATAATGTTCATCACGTGACAGTGAAACCAGCATATTTATTTCTCAATAGCTGCAATTTATTCAAAATGAAGTGCAGAAGCAACTTTAGATGCAATGCTTTCTGTTGTGCCGTTGTTTGAATGTGTATGCTGAACGTCTTTCGCAACGCACATAGCCAACCGTGCTAATTGGAGGTGCGAGGGAAGGACAACAAACTAAACACAAAAGGCAATTCGAAAGAAATGAGTTTTCAATATAGATTAAAAAGTACATAGCTCCAGTAGCTTTCTAATATCGGAAGGAAGAGCGTTCCAGACGGCCGCAGAAGCACATCTGAATACGCGCGATGCAGTGCCCATCTTTGTCCAATGGCTAGCCAAAAGCTGCTGCGAAGATGACTGGCGTAATGGTTTATGCTCCTTCATGAGATAACCGAGCTAAGGCCATCAATTCAGTACACTTGAGGACCTGATTTAATTGGCTGTACAGAACATAATTGGCTGGACATAGAGAACATCACTGACACAAGACTACTCGAACATCAACATGCTCTGCTTGCTGGACAATAGACTTGTCTTGCCTGCCACCTCATGCACATTTTACATCAATGCAGGTTAACGTCTCGTTATTCCCCAGTGCACTGGATTCACGAGTACAGGTAGCCCTCCATTTACGAAAGGGATGCTTTCTTTAAAAAAAACACACGCGTAAAACAAAATTTTGTAAATCGAAAAATTTGGGATGCGTTTTTGGACATCATTCCAACTCGACTCCTAACCTCAAAATATACACCTGTATAAAACACAAAAATAAAGATCATACATCTAAAAACGATTGAATAATCCAATTACAAAAAAAATAATTACCCTTGTCAACTTGTCATGGAATTAACCAAAACACCTGCATGTTGAAATGCCTGTACAGGTGATGTGGAGGCATTCCTGTGGCACTGCAGGGATACCGTGATGCTGTTGTGGACGGATGACGCAGGCTCCCGGGTCCTTCTTGTTCGATCTCGTGACGCGTGCTGTTTGAAATTTCGTAAACATGGAAATTCCAAAAGTGCCCATGATTTGTCAGTTGCGTCAAAATAATATTTCCTAAACCGAATGTCCGTAGATAGAGGGGTACCTGTACAGTACCAATGGTCGACGCTATCATTTCACAAGCAGGATCGCTGGTGGGGGCTTGCGCGCTGTGACTCCACGGGCCAGGATTTGGGCGGAGGGTGATAGATGAAACGTAGGAATAAAACACATCTCAGCACCGACGCTGTATCCCAGGTGGGTAGGACGCTTGTCCTTTTCTTAGTATACAAATGTCAGATAAAGAATAAAAATATGTATTTATACTGGAGGAATCCAATGAACTATGAAGCTCATTTTCACAGATGTCCAGTAGGGGTGAGTCACAACGTTGCAACAACAAGCAATTCTGAAAGAAACACGAAAGTAGTGAAAAAGTATTAGAAAAGCAAATGTTGCACACTCGAAATAAAGGACGTGGGCAGGTGCTCCAATGGAGGGCAAACACATTTATTGTGGTTAATCTGTAAAATGCAACAGCACGCGTGTCACGCACAGCAATCTTCAACCGAGTCTCCATTAACCATGTTACTGGTGTACACGTCCGGCTAATCAATAACCCTGCCAGCCGCCTACAGGCCCAACTCCGTTATCGCATGCTGATGTACACACGTGCATTGATGTCCTGCACAGCACATAAGGACTTTCACAAAACCACACTTTATTAGTTTACTCCCTTGCTGCACAAGGAAATAATAAAAAGGGTGGTCCATTCCTAATGTGCCACATAAACAAATACATTTAAAACCCATTTTCTCCCGCACGTGTCCTCATCCGGTCTGCCACAGTTTATCTTCACCGAGCGCGGTTGTTTTGTGTAATTTCATTGCGATCGCAGTGCTTGGCATCATGTCGTGAGAATATATGAAGTTCTCCCCAAATTCTCGCAGCGAACGGTGCATCAACGCCTATGTGAGAGAACGGCTTCGGCAGATGGTGTGACTATTTAATATATGAAAGTGTTTTTTTTATGAAAATGGCTCGTGTTGACCTCTTTGTCTACACCAATAAGGGTCGCGAACCTTTTTTAATGCCCTGGAAAAAAGAGTCACGTGTCAATATACCCTATTGATTTTAAGTCTCAAAGCTGTAATGTTGCCAGAATTAAACAGAACACCAAATTTTGATTCCCAATTTTACAGTATATCCCAACAGAATGCAAATGTAGGACATTCATCTGCAGCTACTGCGAGGTGGTGGGCCACATAGGCACACAGTGGCTGTGTGCCATGCAGCAGTGAGCATGACAGACTAAAATAAAAGGTAAAAGGGAATATAGAAGCAAGAGAATGCTAGTTTATGAATGCAAAGCTTAGGAGCTGATATATGATTATTTCGCACCGTATGTAGCCAACCGTGCTAATCGGGGGTGCGGGGGAAGGACAACTAGATTATTATATTAATAATTATACAGATTATATATAATTACACAGATTATGCAGATTTGTCACGAGCAACAGTCTGCACGTCACTGAAATGTTATGGTGTGGCTAGAGAGTAGCGAAATGTAAGTTGGGTCATGCTCAAAAATTGGACACAAAACATTCAGATGGACTTGGTTACAGGCACAGCGGGTGTCAATTACAATTCATTAGGATGATGAAATGTTTATTGAAGATAGTGAATGGCTGAGTGCAGATATTCTGCTTAGGACCTAATAATTTGCATAAGGGGCCGTCCATAAATGACGTCACGCGATTTTGGACGATTTTTGACACCCCCCCTAGTCACACGGCGTCACAAAAAGTGAGACCCCCCCCTCCTCAAATATGACATCACAAAGCTCTGCCCCCCCCCCCCCCCCCAAATATAAAACATACTTCAAATCGCTTTAAACTATTGTCATTGTAGTGTGTATTTAATGTGGCGCTGCACTCTGATGTTGTAGGAAAATACATTTATTAAAAAGTATATTTAATTATGTAGAACGTGCTGTCGATATTTAAAGTTGCGCATTTTGATTTGACGTCACATTTCTCAAACCCCCCGTCCCTTGTCGTCACACATCATCACGAATGTCTGACGAGAAAATCCATCTTATGACATTTTATAAATCATACAATTTTAGCCTGCTTTACGAGACATCTTAAGAGCATTTTTCATACTCAGGCATCTGGGTTCAATCCCCTTGGCTGGATCTCTTTGGGAAAAGAAGAGCCATTAATTTAAAGACTTAGTGAGTTAAAGACCCGCGTCTGGGTTACTCAGGGGGGCAATTTCCCCCATCAGGAACGCTGATTCCGTACCTCCGGACGTTGACGCGGCGTGTGCAAAGTGTAAATGTTTGACATCGTTGCCGGACAGCAATGCGTACTCACACATTGTGGACAAACGCGTGTGCTATAGGTCGTTAAAGTGCTCGCCAGATGTGCGCGAGACAGACGTGTTTACACAACGTAGCGAGGTTCATTGTATGTACACTAAAAAAAAGTGAAACTGCCGTGGACATATTAATAATTTATACAGCGAATCGCAGTAAGTCTAATGCTATTATCTGAAAAATGTGTATTAAGCGACAGTAAATGTAAACTTTTACACACGTGTGGTACGGTGTTGCATATCCGACCGTCACCTATCCACTCTCACCAATTAATAACACCCAGTGCTGTGTTTGTGCATCATGGTGTAACTGTATTTTTCCATAGATGTTCACATAACAGACATTTTTCATATCAGCGTACTGTATATTATATCAGTTTAACACGTAGGCTTATGGATGTATTATATATTCGATATAGAGATTTATATTGAATTATTACACAAGAATTTAGTTTGTTGTCCTTCCCCCCACACCTCCGATTAGCACGGTTGGCTACGTTCGGTGCGAAAGAAGTTCAACGTACATATGTAATGACAGGGGGTAATTATGGTTATGGCTGCATTACATAATGCCTTATAAGAGGGTATCTGGGGTAAATGTGAAGGGCGGAGTCAGTCTAGAAGCTCCAGGAACCAGCCCCGAAGGTTCTGGAAAGGGGGCGTGGCCAAAGGTGGAGCTTGGCCGCGCCGGGCAGATATAAGGGGGACCGAACCAGAGGTTCGGGGCTGTTCTGCGGGTCCTGGGTCCTGGCTGCGTCGCTGCTCGTTGTCATTTCTTCGTCTTCGACCACGTGACTGTTCTTGTGCAAGACCATCTCCGTTGCCGCCACTACGCTAGTCAAACAGCTCGCATAGTGTATGACGGAGATGGGCTGCGTGTTAGGATAGACTATGTGTACCTGCACACCCCGTGTGCTTTTAATAAATAAGAAGCCTTCTACTCGACGTGTCTCGGAAGTCGCTCACTACACATAAAATGAGCGGCTAGGCTCTATGGGCTTCTTTCGATGGTACAGATGTTGTACAGCACATATCTTCATTACACGAGCATGGCATGACCTTGGTTTCCAGCGAGTCGGACGTGCGACATTGTACCGCAAAACATAGTTCCACTATCATATGAGTGCTTTTATTATAAATTCAATTGCGAAAGGTGATGCATGATGCACGGTGATGCAATTCAATTGGGAAAGGTGATGCGAGGCATTGCAAGTCGGTGTCATCTTGGAGCCTAAACACACAGGGAGAGAGAAGAGGGGAGAACAGGGAGCTGAGATGACAAAACGTGTAAGAAAACACAGATGTATGTGTATGTTGAACTTCTTTCGCACAATACGTAGCCAACCGTGCTAATTAGAGGTGCGGATGCATAGATAAACCACCTGTAATCTGAATAAGCAAATCTTGTGTAAATAATGTAGGGCATTAGCTTACCTTTTAGGACTGAAATAATCATGAGCACCGCGTAGAATATCAGCAACAAACATACATAAGCAGACAAAATCCCTCCTTGCATCTAATCAGCTGCAGTGGTTCAATACAAGAATACTCTGAACCAGTTTTTGACATTGCGTGTCTCATCAGCAGAGTAGGGATTGCTTGAATCTGCTGGTGAACTGCCAGGTACTTATAGACAAAGAACCTCTCTGTTAGATATGGCTCCTGGTTCGTAAAATACATTACACAAAATATAATTGTGGAGAATATAAGTAAAAATAAGTCATATTTAAAAATACTTTTTAAAAAACACGCTTTAATGATATGTACCGTACGAGTAATGGCGGAACTCCACGACTCCAGGAAGTGGCCCCGAAGCTTGCCACAACGTAAGGGACTGTGGTGATTTACAGCCAACGTGAGTTGAGCGTGGACAATTAGACCCAAGCCGAAACATAACATTTTAAAAAGATTGTTTAAAAATATATATATATTTTATTTTAATGATAGAATATAGTATTGTCATCAGTATGACATACGTATACCAAGTTCGCAGTCGATACCACATTGGGAAGTGGGTAAAAATTGAGTTACAAGATTTGAGGATAAAACAGACAAAGTGAGTTAAATAAAAGCGTGCAATAATAAAAAATAAATAAGCAGACAAATCCAATCTGTCACAGGGCCCACTGGAAGTGCATCTTATCAGCAGCAGCATTGGTTGAATAGGTTTCCCGAATAGGTGGAGCCTGAACGAGTGAACAATATTCAGTGACCTGAACACTGTTTCCAGGTGACAGGGAGACTGGTGTTCGGGACGCTTTTGAAAAACATTCTAAGCATATAATTTTCGACTCACAGCATTGGGAGATGTGTGTAGGTGTTCCCTTTTTAGACCAATTACTGCATATCTTGGTTGCAAAGTATGTCCCCGGGTTATAGAAGACCCGACTTACGGAAATCCGACCTTACGAAAATTCTCCAGTAAATCGTGTAAAAAAAAGTTAAATGTGCAGAATTGTTTGTGTTAGCTACGTAAGCGCAAATTGTGCAGCGCAGTGAGGTTGCGGATGAATACCGCAGAGTTCGGCGTAGGGCAGGCAGCCTTATGCATAATCCCCTCCCTTTGATGCTGCTAATCCTGCATAATGCACGGGCATAAGTAGTACTAATCACATACCTGCATTTCCCATATCCCCTCCCTTTGATGCTGCTATTCCTGCATAATGCACGGGCATAAGTGGTACTGGTGGCATACCTGCATTTCCCATGGGTATGCTAGATTCCTCTTGATATGCGAATTACTTTGTCGGGGCGCTCTTCCCCTTCCAACCCAGGTTAAATATACGCTGCCAAGCCTGGTGGTGTTCATTCAGACGCTGTCTTTCTGACAGACCTGTTCTTCACCTGCGGACGGCTGCTTGCGTTGTGGCCGAAACGTCGTGAGAATTATTTTATTATGTTTAATTTTTATTATTTTATTACTTCCCTTCGACGTGACTTGACCGAAAGAACCAAGAAGATGAATCCCTGCAGTCACGAAAGCTTTAAATCGAAATATTAAGGATTGGTTTGAAAGTGTTCAATAGGCAAAGCGCCATGCCATGAGATGGCTAGTAGATGGTGGTACAGCAAGTTGGTTCCCTTACATGAATTAGATCTTAACACATTCATCAACAACGCTTCCTGAAAAGGACATATACAATACAGTATATCTCATAGGCGATGTTTCGTGCAATGGCGCTTCTTCATAGCACCTCCGATTAGCACGGTTGGCTACGTATGGTGCAAAGGAAGTTCAACATACATATAGGAATAGAGTCTTTGTGCTTATCGCCTTTTGGTGTCCTCTGGTCTAACACTGTTGGAGACTCGGCTCTCAAGAAAGCTGTCTCTGGTGTGGACCAAAGACAATGCATATACTAGCAGAGCATGCTTATTGTTTGCATGTTCACTACAGGTATACGTGCTTAATGCAGATATTATCCATTGCGAAAGGTTTAAGCTTGGTGTTTTAACATCTTAACACCTGTTTTATTGCCAGAAAGGGTAAAACCTATACTTATAATAGAAATAGAGTTTGTGTAAATTCTTACCCTGCGTGGGGTATATCTGGAAACAGTGGTGCCCTCCCTTGTGCCAAACAATCGTTTTGAGAATGCCATAAAAATATGGAAATGAGCCTTGACACTTAGCAAAGCTCTCCTGGGTGTAAATTAAGGACATTTACAGGATTCGCGAGTGGAGTGGTGGCCATAGTGGATTTTAGCCCATTTGGGCCACCGGCACGTAGTGCCATCGTCCCCCACCTTCCCTCCATCCCCAACTGTCACCCTCCCAAAATACCCGCATCAATTCGGCTCCAACCGAGAGGGGCGGGCGCTTATCCCGCCCCACCCACCTCTTCCTGAAAACGGCACTGAAACCAGTGACCCAAGTTCGACACCCAGCTGCTGCTACTTGGTCATGAGTGGTAATCTCTAAAACCGGTGCTGGGCCCTCCCCTTCACAATATTCCGCACTGACCAGCGCGGCCAAGCAGCTCCCATGACTGATACGGTAGGGAGGGAGGCCCCCTTATGCAGCAATGGATTAACAAAAGGCTGTACATACAATGATAATAATTTGTCGTTGATATCGCGCCTTATACTCTGGGGCATCTCAGAGCACTTATATACAGGGGGGGGGGGTCCAGATGTGTTGTGGCCCCCAATCAATTTACCCCAAATTATTATTTTTTCCTTTGTATATTAATTTCCGTTTTAATAAACCTTGCTTTAGAAAGTTAAATGTGGATCACAAGACATCTGTATATTATGTGAGGGGAACCCCCATCCCAGAGTATGGCATTACATGACAGTATCCACCACTAGGTGGTGGGCAATCATTTTCTGTAAAGAGTGGTTGGCAGAGCTGAGCAAGACCTTAGGCTACATTTAAATTATCGTGTGAATCATTGGACTGTTGCCATAACATATACGGATAAACTTTTGAGCACACGATACTTACAGCCCAGATGTTGACAGTTCGAGCTCCCGGAGTGGCAGTTGGAATGTTGGGAAGGTTTCTGAAATCCCCTGCTCCCCGCTGCTGTCCACCCAGCAGTGTAAATGGGTCACCAGTCAGTCAATCCGCAGGTTGCGTGTGGTGGGGTAGAGTATGGGTACTCCCACCTCTCCCTAGGCCTCTGGCGAACGTGAAAATACTCCAACAGGGACTCCCGAGAGCTCCCTCTAGTGGAGACCCTTCTGCCAGCAGTGGCGTTAGCAAGGAATTGCAGGGCCGTGCCTTTACACAATCGTTAGTTACTCAGAAACTCATAAAACCAAGCTGATCTGTGCGTTACGAATGCAACAAAACATCCATTACTTGCTTAAAATTGTTTTGTATGCTCAAGAGACACCCAGTAGACACGCAACCTTGGGCTAATGTGAGTCCGACGGTTCCAAATACATGCCAACATTGGGTCGAAAATCATCTATTTCCACACGCCCAATTTGATACGTACCCAGTAAACATTGAACGTCGGGCCAACATTAGCATGTGGTTGTTACTGTCAGACCAACGTTGGCCCAACGTTGCATGTTTACTTGGCATATGAATCGGAATGGTACGTGGGAGTATAGATTAAACATTTTATTATTTCGATTTAAAGCTTTCGTGACTGCAGGGATTCATCTTCTTCAGACTCTGTCTTATCGACAGACATGTTCTTCACCTGAGGACGGCTGCTTGCGTTGTGGCCGAAACGTCGTGAGAATTATTTTATTATGTTTTATTTTTATTATTTTATTACTTCCCTTCTACGTGACTTTACCGAAAGAACCAAGAAGATTTTATTATTTGTTTGCATCATACGCTATTAGTTTCCTTGACCCCTGCAGCCACGAGAGTTCGTTACACATCACTACCACGTTGAAGAAATACAAATAATCGATTCTTAAATTAGCACTGCGAGGCTCACCGTGCATGACCGTGCAGATCGAAAGAGCGAGCGTCAGTTCCGGAAGAGGCTCACGAGCAACTGGGTGAGGCCGAGCATGAGAAGGTGTGCAGAGCACAGACTTGCTGTTGATCGTGATGGAGTCTGTGAACAGAGAACACAAAGCGCACTTTACAATAAGATCATCCGAAGGGCACACCCTGCTGAATGTTTCCCTCTGAGTATTTGACAACGAGACCATTTGTTTCTCAGTTAATTTCTAACATCGTTTTGGGGTGCATCGTATTTTATTCCATTAAGGGGTTAAAATTCGCGTGTAGTTACCGAGTTCCAGTCGACACATTGGGTTCACGTACTCAATAATCCACGTACTCAATAATCCACGTGCTCGTGACTTGTCAACAGTGCCCCTGAATGTAGAAAAAAATCACTCCCGATATGTCTCACCAAATGTGATGTGCGGAACGCATCTATGATATGAGCAGCTTTTGTGAAAGTCAGCGCAAACATCCCACTCTCTGCTCTCGCCTCCGTGTCTTTGCCGGCAGGGTTCCCCTCCGAGCTCGCTCCACCAATCTCCGAAAGCATTTCCCTCACACGGTCGCCCATGCCCTCGATCTATTCCCATTTTCGCAGCATTCTACGATTCCCCCTTTGGCCGGCTGCACCGCTCCCTTCTCTTACTTTCCCTGCACCTGCACTTTCCCTCTGGCCCTGACTCAACCCCCCTCTCTATGTCCACATTTCTACCCGACGCGCTGAAGTTCCTCGGACCACTCTTTTGTCCTCTCTCAGGAAGTCTCTCCCTCCTGGCCCCATTGCCACTATTGCCTGGCCCGATAGGCCCTATCCCACAAGCACAATGCAGAGTATGCAGCACAACCACGACAAATATGCACAGTGGTGTTGTTTGGCAGTAAGCCAGTGGTGGACATGCCACGTTCTTCAAATTATTCAAGATTAACAGATCAGGTGGTCTGCATGGGCAATGCCATTTTAAGTCTTCCCCTTTAGGCGCCAACCTCTGAGTGCCACTTTAATTCCTGTCCTGCCCTCTTCCATCCCGCAGACGTGTTCCACCCATGTAAAACTCCTTTTCCCGATTAAAACTCCCAAGTTTTCGATGGGCAGAAGTTTATTTTCAAAGAGGTAGGTCTGCTCATTTTATTGCTTTCAGAGAGACGTAGCCCTGAATTGCCCCCCCCCCCAACTGCGATTTGGACTCCAATAAGATTTATTTTCCGCTGTAAAGCCCGGTGTGGCTCGGGAGACACAAAGTCGTTTTTCCATTGTCGAAGCCGAGCCATGCCACCGACGCCACACACAATAAATATGTCATTAGTGCCTCCCCTGACCCTGCTAGGCTCTGAGCCAGATTTGAGATATCTTGTGAGGCCAACCTACCAATATTTGGTTCTGGCTCGGAATGGAAAGTAGCCAGCGGTAAACCACCTGCACCGTGAGGGTTCTGCACCGGCTCAGCTCGGGTGTACCAGTGGAAAAGGGACATAATTCTGCCTGTAATACATCCCTCCTTACCTCCATCACTTGAGAGACCCAGTCTGTGTAGGCAGACACCCTTGTGAACACAGAGGGCTTGTGGAAAACGCTGCAGTTCTTATGTCCAAAGCTGGTGATTCCATACACAACCCATGAACCGTTGGGTTCCTGGCAACTCAGTGGCCCACCCGAGTCACCCTGTGTGGGAGGCAGAGAACAAAAAAGGCAGCTGTGCAGGCCGAATCTACGAGCATTCTCAGTGCTGTGATTCTACAGTGGTTAGCGCACTGCAATTCGGTATTCTGAGTCTGGCATGTTGTGTGTGCTGAGGTCAAGTCTCTGTACGATGATGGTTGGCCGGGCATTTCCTCAAGTGGACCCCAGGCTGTGGAGTTCAATTCCACTGGATATTTTCTCTGCTGATTCATTTGTAAGGGCTTTGTCTATTTCCTCACTACTTGGTTTTGGAGTTGTATTTTATTGATGTGAGTCTGCGTGCATGTGTGTGTGTTTTTTTCTACAGGGCCTTGTGACCTCCGGGTGAAAGGCACTTTAGAAGTGTCAATTGTTATTACTACACTACGAACCCAGCGGTTTGAGTTTATGTCTTGGCCACAGATAACATCAGTGGCGATTTGAAATGTGAACCGGCCTTGCATTCCCCCGCCCCAACCCCTGAAAACTGCTAGGCGTTCACCAACTCATACAGACCAGCGTGGTGAAGTATGGCCAAGCAACCACCCAAGACCGACATGGTGCCGTGAGGTATCCATCTAGCAGTGGATTGTCAAATGGCTCTAAATTATTGTTATATCATTTGAGCTTTGGGGCTTCCACTCAACGTTCAGATTGGTAAATGCGCAATATCGGTTCAGCCAAGGTATCTCGTGGTGGCCTATGGCTGTTGAGTACACAGATTGTCAATTCATCTATTCTCCTCCATATAAAATTATCTAATTGTATTCCGAATGTGATTTGGCTTAATGTTATTAATAGTAATAATAAGTAATCGTTAATAACAATTGTATTTTATACAGCATCATTCATGAAAATTGCATCTCAAACAGCGAAAATTGCGAATCAGCTCTAAGATTCAAGGCTATTTGTTTGACTGTCATGAAGTGAACATTACTGTCAGTGGCAGAGCGAGTGGGAATTACTGCCCCCGTCCCCCCACCCCATATTGTGTGAACTAGAGGTCATTTTACGAAGAGATCTCAGATCTGATGTAAGGACACCTGGTATACAGGAGTTCGTGGGTTCGATCCCGACGCTGACACATGCATATTTGGAGTTTGCATGGTCTCTGTGGTCACGTGGATTGTTCTTCAGGTCCTCAGGTTTTTTCCTGTCCACATTTAAAACCAACATGCGTTTTAAGTATTAAGATGCTATAAATATCCACATGATACGCTATATCGTTGAGCTATCAATTCTGGCCAGGTTGCTTCTGAAAAAGAGCTATATAGCTCAGTTGGCCTTACCTGGTAAAATAAAAATTGTTTAAATTTCGATTTAAAGCTTTCGTGACTGCAGGGATTCATCTTCTTGGTTCTTTCGGTAAAGTCACGTAGAAGGGAAGTAATAAAATAATCAAAATAAAACACATTATTTGAAAAATTGTTTAGTTTAGTTTATGTGGCCCTTTTAAAATATGACGGGTCAGACTTATCTGTGAGAGATCCGAATTCATGCTTTGTCTCATGACACGACGCCAATACCACAAATTGGGATGAAATTGTGGGAAAAAGTGAAAAGAAAGAAAAAAAGTTACTTATTAAAGAGATATTGACATGAAATTGTAATTGCTGGATACCGGGTGTGCATCGCCATGCCACACGTGAGCTCGGTGCATTTCTACTTACATTGCAAACTGCGTGATCATCCCCAGCACAAATCAGGTTCGTGTTGACGTTGTACCACCACCACTCACGCTGGCTGCACGTGAAATAGTTCACAAACGGGAGCTTGGCCTCCTGCAGCACGCTGGGAAACTGACCATCACCTGCACTCAAGCAGCAACACGTAGTGTGTTATTTTTCTATTACCCCATGTAGTATCTTCCTGGCTCCGAATCGTACTTAGTGTACTAGTTCCACCGTGACAGCAGAGAACCCGGAAATTCTCACTAACTGTTAACTTTTAACACTTACAGAGGTATTCCCTCCATGTAGTAGGCAAGGGGGGGGGGGGCATTGCCACATCCCTTTGGGGCAGTGGAAGGCCCCAGTATGAGCTCCTGCATAGTTACCATAGTAGTAACACACACGATGTTCTTAGTTCACCTGGTTAAAGCCCGGACGAGTCTCGAGCCCCTTTTTCAGAAGGTGTCAGCTTTTGGGGTGTAAGAGGTTGTATTTGTGCATTTGGAGAAAACCGCAGTACCAAGGAGAAGTCATGCATATGAGAGGAACATGCATAAAGGTCTGCACAGAATGGCTTCACAATCCATTCCCAGTACTGCCATCTCTTGGCTATCTCGCAGCTCAGTAGGTGTGAGAGTTTCATAAACCGACGTGATGCAACCAGCACTCGCCTCCAAGTATAATAATTTCAACTTTGTAATGCCTCACAGTATTCGCTCACTCACGTAGTGAGAATGAGTCAGAGGCGCGAGGAAGCACAGACAAGCAGGAGGATAGCCACCCGATGAGCTTGCTCCAACAATTGCCCAAGCTCTGCAGATCTCTGTATATTAAGGTGTTATCAACCAATCAACGTTTACACGTGGGAGGAAACTAGGACAACCGTAGAAAACCCAGGTGTGCACGGGGGGCAACACTCTACAGATGGAACAGGTGGAGTCCACATTTTTTCCTGTACTGCATCTCCTGGCAAGTCAGGGTTTGGCTCCTCCTCAACACCCACAGGAAGGGAGTTTTATAACATTTGTGTGATCCAGCAACCCTCGCCTGCAAAGTGCCGGATCATAGGCATGCACCACCATACCCAGGTCACGTTACAGCGATGAAAAGTGTTTGATTTGATTTAAAATTCCAATAATTTCATCATGCAAAAATTTTCCCCATTGAAATTATTTCTGTGAGCAGCGTGTGAATGCACAACATCACGTATGGAGTATTTGTTGAATTAAAATTAAACTAAGACGGTTCATTCTCAAAGCTGGAATAAGCTGCATCTGGATGACAATTTTTTTTTATTTTGGTCAACTCAGTACATTTGAAAACTAAGTTTAATCATGGGTGGGTATACAGATTTGATTTGAGGATCTCATACGATGGGTAAATAGCCACCTGAGTTACCTAGTCATGATAAAATAAGAGCAAATGTTGTGTCTGTTACTAAATATATTTCTTACTTCGTAACTACCATTAGCAAACTCTACTTATGCCAATTAAAAAAACTGGTCCTCAGAAAACGTTTTAAAAATGTAATGCTCATCAGGCTCCATCGTGTAAGGAGGTTTGGTCTCAAATTCCAATCTACTCTCTAGCCTCTCTGCGTGCTATGAAGGAGTGCCACGGTGTTACTGACAAATGTTTTTGCATATTAAATGTTGGGGGAAATAACATTTTTAACCCTAGATTGGAACCAGTAGGGAATAGACAGCACTACGAGCTGGCGGCGGCGAGTTTAGTGGATGTCGACGCAGCCGAGGGGAAAGAGCAATGTCCCACTGCAACGTGGTTCACTGGAGGCTTAGACAACTGTGGATGATCGACTAGAGAGTGCACAGAGGGCAATATTACGTTCATTGCCAGAGATTTATAAACGTTTCAACAACACACAAAAGCAGTGCACTCTGTGTACATAAAGCTCTCAGCCTTGTGCAAAACCACCAGTTCCTGAGCGGTAGTGGCTATGCACGTGGCCTGTAATCCAGCGCTGTGGAGGCAGCGATGGTTGGTGGATCACACAGAAGTTGTCAAACTATCTTCCCGTGGGTGTCAAGGAGGTGCCGTACCCTAGCCTGGCAGACGGCGGTACAGCAAATGTGGACTCCACCTGTTCCACCTTAATGAGTATTGCCCTTCTCTCAGCGGTGGGTTTTCTCTGGGTGCTCTGGTTTCCTCCCACATGTATAAACATTCATTAATTGGCTGATAACACCGTAATATTTGGAGGTCCACAGAGCTTTGGAGGAGGGGAGACTTTAGCTCTTGCCTTCCCACTTGTCTGTGGTTTCTCCTTTGCACCTCTGAGTCATTCTGTCTCTCTCTGCGGTGTGCTGCGTTATGAGTTGAAAACTAGTTTTAATTAAAACTAAACTTTATTTTAATTTTACCAGGTAACGCCCACTGAGCTTTACAGCTTTTTTTAAGCGACCTGGCCACAAATGATAGCTCAAAGAAGTGGCTTATCATGTGGACATGTATAGCAGCCAAATACTCGAAACGTATGTTTCTAAATGTAGAGGGAAAAATCGGAGGACGCGGAAAAAAATCCACATGACTACGGGGAGAACATGCCAACTCTAAATATAAAGGCGTCAAGTTGAGATCGAACCCACGACCTCCTATATACCAGGTGAGATAGTTATCATGTCGCTACCGTGGCGCCTCTAATCAAACATTATTTGTCAAGTTTCCACTAATTTGGCCTGTGATCGCATTTTCCTATCATTTGCAGCCTTGAAGCATTTTACTACTGTATATGTAACCAAGCAGGTACCCAAATATTTACTGTCTCTTCATGTGATTGTCACTTAATATCAAAACAACCCAAATGAATATGCATTGCATTGGTCGTGTTGTCGGTGTCATGTGCACTCACTCGCGAGGAGACCCCAGCCTGTAGCCATGCAGGTGACGTTATCCCACAGCTCCTGCTCCGCGCGTGGCAGCACCGCGAGTTTAATTTGCTCGCTAAGAGGTGCGGGGGAAGATAGCTTCATCAGAGCGATGTCAAACCTGCAGGGTAGATGGGGGTGGAGTAGAGAGAACTCGGTATAAAACGAGACTACGGTGCAGATGTCACATGTCTGCCCCTCACCAATAATCCACCCCAAACAACTTAGTTTTTTATTGTCTGTAAATTGCGGCCGCAGTCTGCTCGTCTCGTTACAAGATCGTGTGGAGTGGTGGCACAATCGCTGTGCTTAAAGTTGGACGGTGTTAAATGTGCAATGTGGTACTCCACCCTCTGGTTGGATCATTATTCCAGGAAGGATGCACGACACTCAGAGCGATTGTAGACTTGAATTGCCCAGCCTCGTTGAGATGTAAGTTGTGCTTGCCCAGTACCATACGATAGACACGATCTGCCCTGTGTGCGGGGATGGGACCAGACAGTGCTCTGCATTTACCACCAAGATGAAATACGGTTAAACAATACCCATGAAGTTAGACAATATGAGAAAGCCTTCATCGAGAAGTAGCTTAACAAAGGAATTTAAATGGATTTTATTATCACCATAGGATATTGGAGTCGAATCATGAGTGAACTACAAACATATATAAAGAGAAACTCCTATAATCCACGGTGATATGTGGGGGATCTCCCAGTAGATTTTGTAACCGGCGGTACACCGCAAATAAAAGCCAAACTTCCGCAGTAAAATTTCTGATTTTGGGATCTCTGGCCCTGTGAATTATATAGGAGTTGTGGACCACATGGGCGCTGAAAATTATAGAACTTGTGGATTGTTGGAGCATAGAATTTTCAACTTCTACAGTATTACAAAAATAAATTATCTGCAGACCTAGGCCAGATTTGAAACCAAATGTAGGCTGTGATTTGTAGTTCACAGTCATGAATTCGCTGCACTTAAGAAACCCATGCTATTCAGTGGCAAACCAAGATTATAAACAGGGATCTTGATCAGCAGCAAGGCCGTAATTATAATATTTATTGTGTGGGACACATCCCCCCCCCAATATTCAAATATGCTCAAAATGTCCCCCACAATATATTGCTATAAAATAGATTTCTGTTTATATGATTGTGGTTATGGTTGTACTTTATTAATCCCTAATCTCTGCCATTCCATACAATGAAACAAGATAATGTAAAAAAGAAAAAAACAGAGCAATGTAATATAATACACTATTAGACATTATTGTAAAACATTAAAAAAGTGCATCCTATGAGTAAGTACATTTTTTAATATTTTAGGCAGAAAATGAGAAAAAAAGGGGAAAACCCCTATTATTATATTTTTTGCTCTCCTCGCCACTCATTGCACTAATAAGGATGCACGTCTCTAAGCTCCTTTGCACACTATTCATCGTTTGTTTCATTTATCTGTCGATGTCCACGTATCTGATCCATTTGTTAATGCAGACAATATACACGAGAAGGGACAATACGGGACACTGGACTAAACTCGCAATGGCCAGCAGAAAATAAACGACCACATCTAAGAGGACATCCACCATGCATGAGTTAGAGGGACCTTTGCATCTCATGACCATGATATGATGACTATGTGGTGCCACAGCGACGGGGCCGCTCTGCCGAGCCAGGGAGCCGCCCGGCTTCCCCCACCGCACTGCCCCCCATCACCCCCCCCACATAAGCACACACCCGCACGCATTTCCCCCCCCCATAGAGCTGGAAGGGAAGGTCACCTGATCGACCGGTTTTTATCCGAGGAACCCTTATCGGGATTAACCCTCACGGTTTCCGGCGATCAGGGAATTGGATGACCTCCCCCGTGCTATGTGGCACCGCGGCGCTGCGGCCGGCCTTAATATGGTGTGGTCGCGGCGTGGGGCATTCGGCCACCGCGGTTGAGGCGCATTTCCCCCCCACACACACGAGTATCGACGGGGCAGGCAGAGGGAATAAGCATTGTGATGGAGGAGCATCATTAGAAAACGCGCAGCGCATCTGAACTGCAATAATAGCGAAGGCGCACGGTGCGTGAGAAAAGGATTGATTGGACTTTGCGCCGTGCAGGTCGCTCATTGATTAGCGGAACAAAGGCACCGCGGAGCTGCCTGGCCCGGGCGAGGGGGGCGCGTGCCATTGTTTGGAGTTTACGCCGCGCGGACAGGGGATTAATTAGCATAGCGAAGGCGCACGGTGCATGGGAGGGGGGTAGGGGCCTGAGTCCGGGAATTAGGATAAAAAAGGGAGCGTAGCGAGGTATAGCTCTCTCTTACTCCAGCGCCAGGCGACCAGACGCAGCTCCAGCCAGCGACCCGGACGTCCGTGCGACGCCGAGGCACGCTGTTAGCCCAAGGATCAGCGGACCGCCGTGGATACTTAACAGTGAGTAAGAAGGTGAATTAGAATCGTAGCAGATAATAAATCATTAATAGCGAAGAGTGGTCTCGCGTGATCTTGTCGTGCAGCGTGAGCGTGTGGGGGCGCGGGTGCACACAGTGGTTCGCCACGTGAGTGAGCGCTGCGCGGAGCTGAGCGCGTGGGGAAGCGTGTGTACGCAGTGGTTCTGTAGTGCTGCGGCTCGCCTCGGGGGAGCGCTGCGCAGGGCGGTGCGCGTGTGGGTGCGCGTGTGTTCACTACGTATACGATACAGGTGTGCGATCACAGCGTGAGTGCTCCGTGGTGAGTGGGTGCCGCGGGGAGCTGTGTGCGTGAGTGCGCGTACGTTCGCTACGTGTATGATACAGGTGTGCGATCACAACGTGAGTGCTCCGTGGTGAGTGGGTGCCGTGGGGAGCTGTGTGCGCGAGTGCGCACGTATGCTTGCAGCGTGGGAGCGCTGCGTGAAGCCGTATGGGTAGGGGCGTCGCGTTCGAAGGCCGGCAAAACCC
The DNA here is from genome assembly GCF_965212315.1 of Lampetra planeri. Taxonomy (NCBI): domain Eukaryota; kingdom Metazoa; phylum Chordata; class Hyperoartia; order Petromyzontiformes; family Petromyzontidae; genus Lampetra; species Lampetra planeri. Next base: position 6,452,215 of record NC_136109.1, read on the forward strand.
TAGCGGGTATTAGGGAGGTGGGGTAACATAAACGGAATAAAGGATGATGGCGGGAGAGACTCCGGGGGCCAACGGCCCCTACAAATTGGTGTCAGAAGCGGTACGGACCCCCGCGTTACCTCACGCTAAAATAAGACTAATATTTACCGGCCGGGGGGCCCCTTCGTGGAAGGCATTAGCCCGCAATCTCTTAGGGGCCAAGGAAATTAATGGATGGACGGACGCGCAGGCAGTACGTCAACTTAATATGAATCTTGATGGGCGGGCAGCCGATTTTGTAGAAGCGTTACCCGCGAGCGCACAGACACAGCTAGAGGAGCTGATGCGCCGACTCGATCAGCGTTTTGGCACGCGTGACGAGGAGGAAGCAAAATCGGCCTTAGAGGCGCGCCGTCGCCAACCTGGCGAAGATCTACGTGATTACGCCGAGGATGTGCGCGAGTTAACAAAGATCGCACGCCCGGGGTACGCAACTGATGTTATTGAGGAACTGGCCGCCGAGAAAATCCAGTGGTACCTGTCTCGCACGGCGTGGTGGCAGCCAGACATGAGCTGCCCACGTCTTCCCTTTAACGCCCTTGTCGAGCGCGCACGTAAGTGTGAAAGAATTCACAGCGAAACTGCGCAGCTCCGGGGGCTGGGACGAGAGCGCGCCATTGCGAGCCTGCTCTCGGAAGACGAGGAGGAGGAACAGGAGCTCGCGAGGACGGTAAGGAGCCGGGAAAGAGAGCCTCCAGTGTCCCGCGAGACAACCCCGGGATGGGTTGCCGGTATACAAACGGGTATAAAGGATGTCTCCGGCCAGGTAACCCAGATAGACAACAAGGTAAACCAAGTAGATGAGAGGGTAACCCAGGTACGCGAGGAAACGAATAAAAATATGACCCAACTGCAATCCTCCGTTGAGACCATCCGATCCGAAATGGGGGACCTAGACTCCACGGTAGGAGGGCTAACTGGAAGGATAGCCCGACTAGAAGCAGAGTATGAGCAACAGCGCACGGGGGGAGGAGGGAGTGGGCAGAAAGTTCGCCACAGAGCCGCCAACCTTCCCCCTCCATGCCATATATGCGACCAACGGGGACACCGAATGAGGGACTGCCCTCAGCTCGCCCGTGCGAGGCAGATGCATAGGTCAAACACTAAGGCCCCCCTAGAGAGGGGACCACCGGGGGATGAAATCGACGTAGACCCGACCCAAACCAGCTGTAATAATAATGGCGAGCGAGTGATCCATAAACAGGTTACAACGACAACACCCAAGGGCGCAGGGACCTCGAGCGATTGGCTGCGGGAGCTGGTGGCAGGGATAACGGGAGCCACGTCGCTGGTGGAAGGCCAGGTGAACGGGCAGCGCACCCGGATCCTGCTGGACACGGGCGCCGTGGCCTCTCTCATGAGCGCCGCGCACTGCAGCATGCTCGGGGTGGACGTGGGCTGCCAGCAGGCCCCCGATCGCGTGCTGCACACGGCAAGCGGAGCCGGGATGGGGTTGCTGGGGAAGGTCTCCCTCGAGGTCCGTCTAGGAAACCAGGTGTGCACACAGGAATTCTACGTTTCGAGTGTGTTGTGCCACGAGTGCATTGCAGGAAAGGACCTCCTGGAAAAGTTGGGACTTAACGTACAGCCCCGGCAACGATGCGCTACGGTGGAGGGCAGCGGGGAGCGGATTCCGTTCCTAGGACAGGAGCCGAATCACCCACGCTTCACACCCGTGGCCGCTACGCTGGTGTCGGCCGTCACCATCGGACCTCTCGCCGAGATGCTGGTGCCAGTGGCAACCCTCTCCACCGACCCAACCCACCGACCATCGGGCGAGGTAATGCTGACTCCTCACCCGGAGTTGGCATCGCGATACGGGGTGGTAGGGTCAGCCACACTGGTAAACGCAGATGGGGGCCGGCTGTTTATACGTGTGTTTAACCCACACAGTACCCCGGCAATGATACGACGATGCACCCCGGTAGCCACCGTACACCCCCTGCACGCTCGCCACTCGAACGACTCGGTGTTCGCACTCTGGGCGGAGGACCCTGGCCGCCCCGAGGACAGCCAGGATCTGGCCTGGCGGGTCGGCCCGACCCCCCGAGCCGAGATTGTTCCCCTGCAGGATGCGTTACATGTGCCTTGGGCAGCCTTACCTAAGGTGGAGGCCGATCAGCTGTGCGGGTTATTGCGGGAGTACGCCGACGTGTTCAGTGAGCACGATTCGGACGTGGGTCGGACCGATCTTGTTAAGCACCAAATTGACACCGGTGCAGCCCGACCCATCAAACTCCCTGCGTACCGAGTGGGCGCACCCGAACGCGCCCAAATCAAAGAGGCAGTTGGGGACATGCTTCGCGATAACGTAATTCAGCCCTCGGCGAGCCCTTGGTCAGCCCCAGTGGTACTAGTAACGAAAAAGGATGGGTCAACCCGGTTCTGCGTCGATTACCGTAAACTAAATGCAGTCACGCTCGGCGATGCCTTCCCCATACCCCGCATCGACGACACCTTCGACAGCCTCGCTGGAGCGCGATATTTTTCCACCCTCGATCTGGCGTCCGGTTACTGGCAGGTGGAGATGACGGAGGAGGATCGGCCAAAAACAGCATTCACCACCCCGATGGGCCTGTTTGAGTTTCGAGTGTTGCCGTTCGGACTCACTAACGCGCCCGCGACGTTCCAGCGGTTGATGGAGTTGGTGATGCGGGGCTTGCAGTGGGAACAGTGCCTGATTTACCTGGACGACGTAATAGTGTTCAGTAGGTCGCTGTCCGAACACTGGTCCAGGCTGCGGGAAGTATTCCAGCGACTGCGAGCAGCCCATCTCAAGCTCAAGCCGCGTAAGTGTTACATTGCGCAGCGCGAGGTGGGGTACCTCGGACACCGAGTCAGCGAGGCAGGGGTGAGCACCGATCCCGAGAAGGTGCGTGCCGTAGTGGATTGGCCGCGGCTGAGGAACCTGACGGAGATCAGGTCATTCTTGGGACTCGCCACTTATTACCGTCGATTTGTAAAGGGATTCAGTGAGATTGCACGCCCCCTCACCCAACTCACCTCCCCTAAGAACCCCTATCAGTGGTCGGAGGCCTGTCAGACGGCTTTCACCACACTCAAAGACCACCTCACCCACACCCTCACCTTGGCTTTCCCAGATTTCATCACCGATTTTATTTTGGACACTGACGCCTGCAGCAGTGGGCTGGGCGCGGTGCTGTCGCAAGTACAGGGTGGGACGGAGCGGGTCATCGCGTACGCCAGTCGGACCCTGAGCGGGGCCGAGCTGAACTATTGCGTGACACGCCAAGAGTTGTACGCCGTGATTTTCGCATGCAAACAGTTCCGGCCGTATTTGTACGGCAGGAGATGTCGCGTACGCACTGACCATTATGCTCTGCAGTTTCTTCTTACATTCAAGGAGCCGCGGGGGCAGATGGCCCGGTGGTTGGCGCAGTTGCAGGAGTACAACGTGCAAATCGAGTACCGAGCGGGGCGGACACATGCGAACGCGGACGCCTTGTCAAGACGGCCCGCGGTGCGCGCTGAGACGAGGGAGGGAGACGCCTGCCCGTGCTTCACGGGGGGACGCTGCCGCCAGGCAGCAGAACCCAAGGAGCGCGCGGAAACTAAACTCCCCCCCCCCGAGAGAGAGTGCGGTGTGCGCCGCAGGAACACCTGCAGAAGGAGCCCGGGGACAGACGGATCATCCCACCCCAACCGGGCGGATCCAAGAGGATGTCGGCTGCGCCTTCCCGGGCTTGGACGACGAGCAGCTGCGACAAACCCAGCAGCGGGATCCGGATCTGGCGGCGGTGGAGGCGGCACTGCGAGAGAAGAAGGATGCACTACCAGGGCCCTGGAGCGGTTTGTATGCCCGGTTGTGTGTAGAAAACGGGGTGGTGAGGGAACTGGCCGATGCTGGGCAGCCGGGGTGCATCTGCGTTCCCGCCCATGTGCGACCCCAACTACTACGACTGGTACACGACCACCCGTTCGGGGGCCATGATGGGGAACGGCGCACCCGGGAGACTCTGCATCGCCAGTATCTCTGGCCTAAATTGGCGCAAGATGTGGCCGCCTGGGTGCAGGGCTGCCGGGCCTGTCAGCAGTGTGGGCAAAAGCCGGCGAGGTACCAGGTACCCCTGAGGCCGTTCCGAGTCAGTCGGACGAATCAGTTGGTCGGAATCGACCTGCAGGGGCCATTTCCACGATCCCACCGGGGCAATCGATATATTCTCGTAGCGGTGGAGTACTTCACCCGCTACCCCGTGGCGGTGGCTATCCCGGATAAAACAGCCCTCGTAGTGGCCCGGGCCTTCGTGGAAAACTACGTACTTAAGTGCGGGATCCCCGAACGAGTCATTACCGACCAGGGTAGTGAATTCGAGGCCGAACTATTCCAGGCGCTGTGCCGAGAGTTCGGGATCCAGAAGGACCGAACCACGGCGTATCACCCCCAGGCGAACGGGATGGTAGAGAGGATGAACCAGACTCTGGCCGGGAAGCTTAAACGCATGGCGGCCGCGAATCAACAGGACTGGGACGAACACCTCCCCTATGCCCTGTTCGCCTACACCACCGCCGTTCACACATCTACAGGACAGACCCCGTTCCTAATGATGTTTGGTCGCGAGTCTCGCCTGCCCGCAGATCTGCTGTTTGGTGTCCCTCCGCCGCAACGGGAGGAAGGGAGCCACCCCGTGGAGCACTTGCTGGAGACCCTGCGAGGGGCCAGGGGCCGAGCCTACCCGCACGGAGAGGCCGCGCACCAGCGGCAAGAGCAGGGCGCCCGACCCCGTATGGAGCCCCCCTTCTACACTGCGGGCTCCGAGGTGTGGCTGTACACTCCCCACGTCGGTGCCGGACAGGTGGGGAAGCTGACCACCTACTGGCGAGGACCCTGGATTGTGAGACGGCAGATCTCACCATGGACGGTGCTGATTCAGGGAGGAGAGAGGGGCCGGGAGATGGTGGTCAACATCCGCCGACTGAAGCCGTGGCGAGCAGCCCCCGAGGGGGGGAGCCCCGCCGTCCAAGTACCCCGAAACCCCGGGGTCCCCCCACCCCCCGTGCCCGGGGGCCTCGCGCAGTATATGGGCCCCACGGAGCCCCGGGCTCCGAGGGGCCCCGGGCGGGGCCGGGGGCGACGAGGACGGCGACCCTTAAACCCCACCGCCTCTGAGTTTGTTCCCCAGCCCGCAGGTGCCAGGGGCCGAGGGGAGCCGTTGGAATGGAGGAGGAGACCACCGCCGGAGCCCCAGGAGACGGAGCCGCCACCCCCGAGGCCAGCCACAAGGTCCGGGCGAATCCCGCGGACCCCGCGGCGATACCTCGTGGGGGCGACCCAGGCGAGGTGCTCCAGTCAACCCGGGACGAGGACTGGCACCCCGGGGGGCTATGTGGTGCCACAGCGACAGGGCCGCTCTGCCGAGCCAGGGAGCCGCCCTGCTTCCCCCACCGCACTGCCCCCCATCACCCCCCCCACATAAGCACACACCCGCACGCATTTCCCCCCCCCATAGAGCTGGAAGGGAAGGTCACCTGATCGACCGGTTTTTATCCGAGGAACCCTTATCGGGATTAACCCTCACGGTTTCCGGCGATCAGGGAATTGGATGACCTCCCCCGTGCTACATGGCACCGCGGCGCTGCGGCCGGCCTTAATATGGTGTGGTCGCGGCGTGGGGCATTCGGCCACCGCGGTTGAGGCGCATTTCCCCCCCACACACGCGAGTATCGACGGGGCAGGCAGAGGGAATAAGCATTGTGATGGAGGAGCATCATTAGAAAACGCGCAGCGCATCTGAACTGCAATAATAGCGAAGGCGCACGGTGCGTGAGAAAAGGATTGATTGGACTTTGCGCCGTGCAGGTCGCTCATTGATTAGCGGAACAAAGGCACCGCGGAGCTGCCTGGCCCGGGCGAGGGGGGCGCGTGCCATTGTTTGGAGTTTACGCCGCGCGGACAGGGGATTAATTAGCATAGCGAAGGCGCACGGTGCATGGGAGGGGGGTAGGGGCCTGAGTCCGGGAATTAGGATAAAAAAGGGAGCGTAGCGAGGTATAGCTCTCTCTTACTCCAGCGCCAGGCGACCAGACGCAGCTCCAGCCAGCGACCCGGACGTCCGTGCGACGCGCCGAGGCACGCTGTTAGCCCAAGGATCAGCGGACCGCCGTGGACACTTAACAGTGAGTAAGAAGGTGAATTAGAATCGTAGCAGATAATAAATCATTAATAGCGAAGCGTGGTCTCGCGTGATCTTGTCGTGCAGCGTGAGCGTGTGGGGGCGCGGGTGCACACAGTGGTTCGCCACGTGAGTGAGCGCTGCGCGGAGCTGAGCGCGTGGGGAAGCGTGTGTACGCAGTGGTTCTGTGGTGCTGCGGCTCGCCTCGGGGGAGCGCTGCGCAGGGCGGTGCGCGTGTGGGTGCGCGTGTGTTCACTACGTATACGATACAGGTGTGCGATCACAGCGTGAGTGCTCCGTGGTGAGTGGGTGCCGCGGGGAGCTGTGTGCGTGAGTGCGCGTACGTTCGCTACGTGTATGATACAGGTGTGCGATCACAACGTGAGTGCTCCGTGGTGAGTGGGTGCCGCGGGGAGCTGTGTGCGCGAGTGCGCACGTATGCTTGCAGCGTGGGAGCGCTGCGTGAAGCCGTATGGGTAGGGGCGTCGCGTTCGAAGGCCGGCGAAACCCTAGCGGGTATTAGGGAGGTGGGGTAACATAAACGGAATAGGGGATGATGGCGGGAGAGACCCCGGGGGCCAACGGCCCCTACAACTACAGCTTGGGGAGGTCTTCATCTAGTGGATTGTGGCCAATGATGATGATTGTAACACCATTGAAAATGTAGCTCTTACGAACTGTTTGAGCTCGTGCCCAGATCGGTGGCTGCACATTTGATTTAAAGATAGTATGCCAACATACTCTAGTGTCCGCATTGCACACAACGATGGACGTGAGGCTTCTTCCAGGTGGGTTCCGTTTTATTCTCGAACTCCAACTCGAAACCTGTACACAAGAAGTGCACGCCGTATGGAGGCGTGCATCCATACCCCATGGCTCTCCGCTGGTACTGGCTGTTTCCAGCCGGATCAGACGCTGACAAACTGTAGAATGCGCATGCGTGCAGGGTGGGCGCAGCTTCAGTGTTACACAGCTCGTATGAATACTGTACCTTACTTAGTACCCCCCCTCCGCGATCCATTAAAATTACCTTGATGTGGGACTTTTAATGGGGAGGGGCTGTGGAGTTTCTCTCAGACCCTTACCTGACACCCTGTGCCACACAAACACAACTCACTGGATGCAGTGTGCGGCGGTCATCACCCACTGCTGTCGCACGAGCGAGCCACCACACACGTGGTACCAGCCAGTCCCCGTCTGCGCCTGCAGCGACGCCTGCATCGGGAAAAAAAACGTCGAGTTTATCGAGTTGAGGCACACAGAAGGACATCAAGCATTATATCCACAGCCGCTCGTGAACCGTGCTGGAACTGGAATGGTACGGGGCTGGCCCGGAGAGTGCGTGTACCCGCGGCAGTTGGCTCTAGTGGACACGTTCACTGATGGTCCACCCCAGTGAGGCAAGGGTGAACTGTGTGCACTGTATAATCATGGGATAATTTGCACACGGTGGAAATTGACCTCTGTCCTATAACATTGAACTCTGTGTACTGAGACCACGCAAATGACGTCATCCCCACTACTCCACAATGGCATGGAGAGTATGCTGATGCCCACCCATTCTGAGGAGGGAGGGATCCTTCTGTTACCCTTGAAAGTATCCATGAAGAGGTGGGGATTAACTACCATCTGGGTTTTTTTTTTATATTATCGGGTCTGCTACCGTCCCTCATCTGAGTGATGGTGTTGTTGAGAGGGATGGGAGGAGATTGTGCTGATGGCAAGAGGTCTTATGCTCAATCAGATGAGTGGCTTTGGCATTGCATTGGTGATGTAATATTGTTGTGAAGCTGCCTGATGTGTAATTCCTTGTGGTTTTTTGCAGCCAGTATGCAAATCTTATGCTATGTACAGGTTTCTCTCGATTTATGCGGTAGATGCATTCCAAATAAGGGCTCACAAAGTGGAATTGCGTAGCATAGACTGCAGTCACCCAATCCACAATGCACAGCACGAGACAGCGGCATGCAAAGTGGCACATACAGTAGTATGCACAATATCCCACGTCCGACTGCATAGCGGCATGAGTGAATTCAAACCGCATATCGCGAATTTTGGGTAGAAACAGGTTAGCCACATCTAAATGAAATCGCACAAACCAAACCCCCCATAAAGCGAGGACAATCTGTAATTGAACCCCTTTACATGAACACCTAATGCTGGCTTGAAACATTCAGGCTGACCTGCTTACAATAATAGTGGGTTATATCAGGGTTGAATTATGTTGGGAGCTTATATATAATAACAAAAAATGCCTTCGAAAAAAAGCCCTTTGACGGGTGAGGGAAACTTTAGATGGGTCATGTAGCCCACGTGCCCAGCCAACACATGCTCAATCAGATGTTGCTGGCACGAACGCCAAGGAGGATGTCACCATCACTTCGTGGGGAAAGGCAGCTGTTGCTGTGTGAGGTATATACCTGCCAGGGCCATGTGTGTGGGGCTGCTTCCACCCCGTTGACAATGCGGTTCTGAGCTGAGACATGCCCTGTTGAAGAGACACAATACGCTACAACATTCAGGTTCAAAGAGCACACCCAAAGACAACAATAACCCCGGTTTAGCTATAATAACAATACTTGAATTTTATATAGCGCCATTAATGCCAAAAGCATCCCACAACGCTTTACATTAATTTTATAAGGACCAAATCCCATATACGCGGTTGGCTACGTACGGTGCGAAAGAAGCCCAACACACACATACATACAACGCAAATGAAATCCCTACTACCAAGCAAAATGGAAAAAAATATAAGAAATTGCACAAAAACAACAACAAATAAGTTATGAAAAGAAAGAAGTTAGTCAATTAGGTATACACATCCCAGACCACAATCCCAACTTACCAACCAAGCCAGATGGGGTGGCGGTGAAGTTTCAAAACGTTACGACAACTTAATATAATTGGTCCAATGTCCAAAAGTGATTACCTATTTTTCAGCATATACCTGGTTGAATAAAAAGCCTTTAGTTCACATTTGAATAATATGTTGGACTTGTTAGATGTGTAGTGGGAGGGCATTCCAGACTGCAGGGGCTGTGCATGAGAAAGCTAATTCACTAATGGTTTTAAGTTTTATTTTTGGGGTGGAGAGCAGACCTAGAGAAGATGAACGGAGAACCTGGGGAGGGGAGTCAACTGAAATCAGAGGAGTAATATAGGCAGGGGTTAGCACGGGAAGAATTTTTTAAACAGTGAGTGCAATCTTGAAAGTGATTCTGGACTGAAAAGGTAGCCAGTGGATGAATCGTAAATTGGATGTAATGTAAATTACATTTTTTTAAATTATTTTACTAGCCCACTAATATGATGGTGCTTATGGCTATGAGTGAGTACTCTTGCAGCTGCGTATTGAATATACTACACGCGTTGAATGAGAGACGAACAAACATCATATACAGATGATTTCAATAATCCAGCCTGGAAGTTACAAATGTATTAATTATTGTTTCTGTAGCTGTATCAGAGAAATAATTGTGGATACGAGAAATCTGAAGATGAAAGTAAGTGGTCTTGCACATATAGGAAATGTGAGAAGAAAAGGAGAGGTTAGAGCCAATAATGCAACCCAAATTCTGTGCCTGTTAACTAACATGAAATTCCGTTTCAAGCAGATGAACAGTAGATTTGCTGATGTTGTGAGGTAATTGATTTTTCCCCCAAGATAACTTCAGTTTTAGAGTTATTTAGTTGAATAACATTTGCTGTGAGCAAGTTAGACACTGCAGCAAGACAGGAATAAAGGGTGGAAAGGGAATGTGAATCAAGTTGATTTAAACGAATATAAATCTGTGTATCATCCGCGTAGAAATTGTGTTTTATACCAAATCTTGAAATGAGTTTGCCAAGGCGGAAGAATATATATGGTGAATTGAAGAGGACCCAGAATAGACCCTTGGGGAACACCATAAAGCAGAAGCTTGTGAGAGGATGTGACACCATTTCTAGAAACGTAATACAGACGATGAGAGTGCCTTAACATTCATGTCGGCTGGTTCGATGCCTTTCTAACCAGCCGACATGAATGTGAAGGCACTCGAAGAAAATAGAATGATGAATAGTCTTAAATGCAGATATGCAGAGGATAAATACATGAGAACCAAGGAAGAAAGAGATCCAGAGTCAGGGGAAAAAAAGGTAATTTGAGACAAGAATTAAAGCAGATTGGTTAAGTGATTAGAAAAAAAACAGATTGAACTTGGTCAAAGAGGGTACTGTTAAAGAAAATGGTTAATTAGATTATCGTATATGGCACGTTTGATGACATTCGGTGAGAATGGAAGATTTGAAATAGCGTGGTAGTTTGCAGGCATATCAGGATTAAGTGATGGATATTGAAAAACTAGGGTGACAGCAACTACCTTAAGTTGCAGATGGAAATACCAGGGGGCATAGATATTCTTTCATAACTAGCCTTTTGCCCGTCCAAGGACGGGTGTATTGCAGTAAATCTGAAACTTTCAAGTGAAAAGCAGACCGCGACGTGATACTGCATTAATGCGTGTGCAATTTTTTAGAGTGCGATGACACAAACCTATTTCATTTTAAAGTTATAATCTCTTATTCTTTGTGTCTTTCGGTAAAGTCGCATAGAACAATTTTTTTTACAAAAAAAAACGACATTTCGATCGCAACACAAGTTATCGTCATCAGGAGAAAAAAAATAGGGGGAAAGCTGCTGAGGCAGGCTGTTTTAGAGGTTTGAAATGGGTGTAGTCCAAGGGACATAAACGAAGTGGGCGGGGCTAGTGATGTTAAAGCGAGACATGTAAATGTAAGATGGGAGAGCTACCTCCACGACGAGAGCGCGGATGTTGCCATTATATTGTGAGAGATTAGCATGTCAATGTCAATGTAAAATCGAACCAACCAAGCGGTTTTTCTTAAAACCCTCTGTTGCTAGACCACCCAGATTGTAGGGCTTACCAAAATTCCATAAAGATGGCACACCACTTCGTCCTATCGTCTCCACCATTGACTCACCCACCGACAAACTGGCCCGATGTCTAATCTTTTAAGCTTGTCTTTTTTCTTTTTTCTCTCTCTCTGGCGACTTGTTTTCTCTGCCTGTGTCCTCTTTAGAATGTTCACACTTAAATTCTAACTTAGCAATCTTTGAAATACGTAATCAACCAGGCTATGCGTGAATTGTGTGTTGACCGACCCTCTGTGTTGTGTTACATTACATTTCGATATTTTGCTAGGTTATTTAATTTTAGTGTGTTTCTCTCCTGTGTTTTGGAGCACTCATTGATATGCTAATTTTTTCCTCTAACCCCCCTCTCCCTCTCTCTGCCTCCGCCCCCCCCCCCTCTGTCTATTTAAGGCCACCCCACAGAGACGATCACCCCTCTCTGTTATCTGTGTTGCTCTCGCTATGTATGTATCTTGGTGATATCTGTCTGCTAATATGTCTGTCTATAGTTTTCTGGTTAGATATTATGTCGCTATTTCATTATACCTGATGATGATTGCTTGTGTTTGCAATCGAAACGTCGTATTCTATTATTTAATTTAATTTATTATTTTATCTTTAGACGTGACTTAACCGAAAGAACCAAATAATAATGGCCCGATGTCTGTCTGAGACCTTACAAACATTCACTGGTGTAAGCTTGAGCCGACCCTTGCGAGGGGTACGGCTCTGCCCATTGGGCTCTTCTCTTCCAGGAGGCTCTTCGGTCTTCGGGCCATGGCTCGCTCCGCCCCGGCCACGCCTTCCTTCCTGAACCTTCCTGCAGGACCTGCGGGTGATGTCATCCCCCAGCCCCCTCCTAGGATCTGGGGTCTGCATCTCTGGTTACCATTGGCCATAGTCCCTTACCACTGGGGCTCAGCCCCTCTTCCGCCCCTTATAGATATTTTTCGGCTAACAGCGTGGGGAATGCACAATAATACCTCTACACATGCAATACTCCAGCATCTACAAACTAAGCTGTGTCTGCGGCAGTAGTTACATTGGGGAAACTAAGCGACATGTCTCGGACCGTGTTCATGAACAAAAGGCAGATCTGAAACACGGTAGGACCAATACCTCGGCGGTGGCTGATCATTCTTTTAATGCGGTGGGCTCACACGAAATTGATTTCTCCAAGACAAAGGTACTCTGCAAACCCACTGGCTATCAACAAAGATTCGTTCATGAAGCCATCCAGATATATAGACACAATTTCAACCGAGAATATGGGTACAAACTGAGCAATCATTGGAAGGACGTTATTAACCAGTTTAAGTCATAACTGGCTGTGATGTTTCCATCCTACCTTCCGATGTAAGTAGTTATTTGTCCTCGATGTGGCGGCGGTTCTGCGATCTTACATTGACATGCTAATCTCTCACAATACAATGGCCACCTCTGCACCCTCGTTGTGGAGGTAGCTATCCAATTATATATGCAAATGTATCACTTTAAGATCACTAGCCCTGCCCACTTCGTTTATGACCCTTGGGTTACACCAATTTCAAACCTCTAATACAGCCTGCCTCAGCAACTGTTCTGCCTCACGGCAGGTGTGGGGGTGTGTATACACAGGAATTTCCTGTATTGATGTTGAGTTTGGTCACGTGACCAGGAAGTTACGATTTTACATTCTCTAAGCCATGCGGCAGGGTGTCAGCCATTACACAGAGTACAAAATGGAGGCACAAATAGCGTCTCAGTGAAGACAGGTACATCTGTTCATTGTAGGACTTTAAGAAGCATTGTCTGTAAGTTTGTTTATGTTCTTATAATACTGGGAATGCTCTTATAATGTATGGATGGCCGTTATAATGCTGTAAATGCCTTTATAATGCTGTTGAATTGTTATTATAAATATGAGGCCTAGTTAACAACGAAGCCTGCCACTTGCATTATTGTGAATGTTACTTTTAATTGAATAAGTCCAGTCAGACTTGTACTCATGTAACCTTATTGCGATCTTGAGAGCAAGGATGACAAAATATCTCATCCACAGTTCAGTGTTATGTGCAGTGCTGTACATTTAGGCTACAGTATGGTGATTACACGATGTGCCCTTATTTAACACAGTAGATTATTCTCTTGTATAGCTATTCAGTACTAATGTAGGTGCCTGGTCCATCCAGGATCTATTGTTGAGTTTCATGTTATCTAAGACAATGTTATGATGCTGTAGTTTTCATTAATTGTATTGATATTTCCAAATATTAACAGATCCTGTATTTTGTGCTGTGTTTTCCCATAAGTTTTAACTCATTCAATTCATTAAATATGTTTGGAGTCGGATGTTCACCCTGGCTCTGAAGGTGTATTGAATACGAGGTTACGTTACTTTACCGAAAGAACCAAGAAGATTAATCCCTGCAGTCACGAAAGCTTTAAATCGAAATTGAATACGAGGTTATCTAGTCAGATAGTGGTGCAACGCAGCGCAAAGCAAGGCCGAGACATCAACTTTCCCCCTCTTTTTTCTTCCTGCTGCTTACATTTACATGAAAATTTCTCACTTTAACATCACTAGCACTGCCCACTTCGTTTATGACCCTTGGACTACACCCATTTAAAACATTTAAAACATACTGCCTCAGCAGCTTTCCCCCTCTTTTTTCCTCCTGCTGCTTACATTTGCATGACAATTTCTCACTTTAACATCACTAGCTCCTCCCACTTCGTTTATGACCCTTGGACTACACCCATTTAAAACCTTTAAAACATCCTGCCTCAGCAGCTTTCCCCCTATTTTCTTCTCCTGATGACGATTGATTGTGTTGCAATCGAAACATTGCAGTTTTTTGTAATTTCTTTGTTCTACGTGACTTTACCGAAAGACCCAAAGAATATGAATTCGTGCAGTCAAGAAAGCTTTAAGTCAAGATTTATAATCCCTTATTCATCATGACGTCATTTTTACTTTGATGTTTCAATAACGTTACGGTGATCGCGTGACATGAGTGTACTGCCTTGGTAGTGAGGGTTGTAAGTTGACTCCGAGGAGGGGGGAGGAGGCGCCTCGGCCCCCCACGTGGAGTGACGTCAGCCGCTAATTATTCTGAATTGGGGGGGTGTCCATTTGGAGGACGTCACCTGCTCATAATTATGATTGAGGGGGGCTATTCGATGTGGAGTGACGTCACTTGCTCATGATTATTAGTGAGGGGGGGGGGGAGTACTCCATATTGAGTGATGTCACCTGCTCATGAATATTAATGAGGGGGGCTGGTCGATGTGTAGTGACGTCACGAGCGTTAAGGAGAGACATTCCTGGGTGATTATAGTAGGAATGGTCAAGAGTCCCATTAGGAGAGAATGTTGACGTAGTTGAGGACTTTGTGTCCTTGGGCAGTGACGTTCAAAATGCAGGGGTCTATGAGAAGCAGGTAAAGAAGGGTATTGCTAGAGCAGGGCAGGGTTGTGATGGGCTACATAACGACTTTGGAAGTGAAGAGAGATAGGGCTGAGTGTAAAGAACAGGGTATTTGAGGCAGGAGTGCTCCATGTGTTACTGTATGGCTTAGAGATCTGAACTCTAATAATAGTAGGTTTTTACCCTTTTAACTGGTACAAAACTGACACCTTTATTCAAGGCATCATGTTTGCAATGACCACAACACAAGTAGTCAAAAAAGCAAACAAAAAGAAGCAACTCTGATAAGGATGATAATATGCACTGTCCTTGAAGTTGATTGGCCCACACCCGAGACGGCTTTCTTTAGAGCCTATGCCCTACACCAATGGGGACTAGGCTCTAAAGAAAGCCGTCTCGGGTGTGGGCCAATCAACTTCAAGGACAGTGCATATTATCATCCTTATCAGCGTTGCTTCTTTTTGTTTGCTTTTTTGACTACTTGTGTTGTGGTCATTGCAAACATGATGCCTTGAATAAAGGTGTCAGTTTTGTACCAGTTAAAAGGGTAAAAACCTACTATTATATTTTGCCACTGGTAAAAGAGATCTCATAGTGTAAATCTGAACTCTAATTAAGCAGCTTGAAAATGAATTGTTGTTGAGCCCAGCTGTGTGAGGCTGGGAATTGCATGGCAGAATGGGATCAGCAATGCAGAAGAAATTAACATTGTAGACAAGTGTTTTGGTGTTGGGTGGGACGTGTGCCGGGCGGAGGAGGGACAATTACTGCGATAGGCATTGGAGTGGTCTCCACGAGTCCGACGACCAAGGGGAAGACCTAAGAGCGGACGGTGGGAAATCCTGAGGGTGGATAGTGGAAGTAACGTATCTACTGTGCAGCAGCTGTATATTCTGGCAGAGGGTAGAAGGTGTTGGCGAGGTGTGGTGGCGTTAATGGCTTTGGCCAAGATGACATCCCGATCTCGAGTTCAAACTTGAAAGGGGGCCAGTGCGAATGCAAGTTGAGGATAAACTCCACCAATACATTGTCTCTCCAGGATCGCTTATAATGAGTCGGGCCTCAAACTTTGGGGAAAGTCAAAAATGGGGTCAAGCGAGACTGGATCACGTCCAAAGAATTTGGAATTTCCACAAACGACTCAGGACCACCAACAAAGATGAGCACTTTGACTGCCATCATATGACTACATTATATGATGAGCATTAAAACATGAAAGCGATGCCTATAACTTCTGATTGTCATGTGTAAAATCGCTAAAAATAGGCCACTTCATTTCATCTCACTCTTTGCTCCCTCTGTGCAGATATTAAAACTTGAGAGACTGTAGTGTGTGGCGTCACACAAACACGTTATTGCTTTGAGACTTTGAACCTACAGTAGTTGTTAAGTGTAGCAATGTAACGCTAAAACCACAGTGGCTTGATTCCCCGCCATGGTTAACAACAGCAGCAGGTGATGTGTGAAACGAACCTAGGCACTTACATTTATCAGATCACACCGTGCAGCGTGGTGAAGTATTGTCAAACAACCCCAATGACCAACGGTTATGACCTTCCGTTTCACCTCTCCTATCAGATTGTTACCTCTCCATTCTGCCTTCGTTTCCTACCTTTCTGCCCTCCCACCTCTCATCTTAACATAATGTATGTAGCGTCTTAAGTAAGGCGCTTTACAAAAAATTAAGAACGGTACTAATGCATGTCATGGTGGAGATGAGGTGAATAAAATACATGGGAGGAAGCGACGGGCAAATCTGTGATGCGTGAATTCGGTGAAAGCGAATTTGATGACAGTAAATGATGACGGATTGAATGAATGAGTGATAGCCATATCATAATAATTATAATGCTATTCATTACGCACGCAAATTTGTGGACGTAACAGGAATATGAAGAGCGAACAGGAACGGTGGTGGTTACGAGAGGGAGATTAAAGGGTCGTGGGGTGAGCTCTGGAAAATAAGTGAGTTTTGCTGTGAATCCTATACACATTTTTTTATATACACGCGCCTATTACACTTGGAAATGGGCAAGCTATTTTTCCCCATAGGCCATTAACAGCAAAAAGCGAAGGTCATGAAAGAATTCACAACTGGCCATGATTTCAGGTTTGAGGCGTGTAGATGAGATGCGGTTGCGAAAACCAAATGGATATCGAACTTCAAACCAACTTTACCACGGTGCTAATGCACGAGTAGACATATATACACTCTATTACTACTCGTCTTCACGCTCGCCATCTGTGTCCTGACCTCTCCCGCTATACAGGCCACATAGCCCCTTGTCTCTGGTCTCGTACCTCTTGGGCGCCTGCACATGTACATGGCACCAGCATAGTCTGGCTGGGGGACCAATTTGTAGGCCATCAAAATGTTATACGCCAGTAGCAACATTCACGATACATTTCAGGGTGTCCCTAAATAACCTCAACCTGCATAAGATTACCGCACACTGTCATTTCCAATCTCCCGGATAAACCTGTACCCGTCTAATAATGGTTGTAGAGTCAATAAATGTATTCGATTCTACAACCTTTAGTTTGAAAATCTGTTGAGGTATAGACAAACTATATACTGTTTACCTGGTATGGCCTACTGAGCTATACAGATATTTTTCAGAAGCGACCGAGCCACAAATTATATCTCAATAATGTGGAACTTTAAAACAGCCAAATACTCTAAACGCGTGTTTCTAAATGTGGAGGCAAAACCCGAAAGAACCCGAGAAAAATACAAGCGACCATGGGGAGAACATGCAAACTCCAAATGTCCATGCGTCAGGATCGGGATCGATCCCACAACCTCCTGCATACCAGGCGAGGTAGTTCACATCTCGCCACTGTGGAACCCTAACTCCAAGCCTAACCCGGGGGTAATAAATATCACACGGCAAATGGTGACTGGGGGCAGCGCACATTCTGGGGAGTGCGAATTACATGCAGCACGGCGCATTACTATCACAGTAGAGCGGGACAGCCAGGGCTAGATTAACCCATATCCGACCCGGTGGCTGAGCAGCAGAACCAGCAGCTCGCAACCGAAAGGTTCAAATTCTGGTTGCAGGGACTGACAAGCCCATCATCCCTCTGGGTTCGATACAATTACTAACAGTCGTCTCAGAAGTCAACAGTGATTTTCCTATGGATAAACACGTCTCCCCACCAGAGGAAATGTTGAATATCCACCAAAGGCTCACAGGGTTGTAAAACAGGAGTTAAGTGCCAGCTCAATACTCATTTGAGTAGAACATCACTTTGAACTTGTGATTAAATTACTGGTTGGCGTTGGTTTAAAATGCTTTACTGATTCGTGAGTATTCTTAATGAGAACAGCACTTACCCATTGCCCCAAGAGCCACATAGATCAGAAGATGATGGAGCATGACGGGTTATTGCTGCGAGTCTCCTGAACTCTGTGCAGTAATCCTCTGTCTGTTACAAGGCTCCCTTAGAGACTGGCACGATTTGTTTTTTCAATGTTTAACGTTGGGTTGTGAACCCCTATTGCACAGATTGTAAACACACCTAACACGTAAAACATTACAACACCCCTTTATTTGCATATGCTATGTAAATAATACAATGCAAAGGTGGTGCTGAATGTGTATGACGACACGTATTATCTTTTGGTCTATATCCAGTGTTACGTTTGCTTAGAGCAGGGGTGGGGAACGTCCGGCCCGCGGGCCGTATAAGGCCTGCGTAATCATTTTGTCTGGCCCTGCCAAGGCAACCGCAGGCGGGACTCGAAATTCAATCAATCTAGGAGCTTTTTTCATAGCAACATAAATTTATATTAAGTGAATCCTAATAATAACGTAAATTTTGATGGACAAGCAAGGAATGTCTATTATGTGATAGACAGGACACATACGATTACATGACGGGACAGACACGTATGCTTCTCGTCGGCTGCCCACGGCCCGTCTGCCTGTATTGCGGTGACTCAGAGGACAGTCAGTGCCAGGCAGGCTGGGAGTGTACATGTTGCGAAAGTGTTAACACACTGCGGCGAAACTACGGCGATACGGTGATGATGAGACGAGATGCGATGAGATGACCTTGCCTCCGATGATTGACGACGATGTTGTCGAATTATTTGTCGACACAGATAATACCTCCAATCCAACCTTTATCCACACGTCCACGATCAACAAATCCTCGCAAAAACTGAATTTCTGATGCAGATTAAGGAAATTACAGTACACAGAAAAGACCTCAAGAGTCGATGATACGAACGTTGGATATGTTCCAAATCCAAGATGCAGGATTAGAACAGCAATCAAAGCAAAATCAAGTTTCATTTATTAGGTATAGCCCTGTGAGCCATGCAACTCTTGAGTCCGGTGCAACCGCAACAAACAAAATTTGAACAGAGAACATCTTAAAGCGACGACGTGCAACAGAAATATCCTGGATAAACCAGCAAATCTTCCAGAAAAAAAAAACGTATTACAACGCTGTGTGCAAAAATCCCAGTGTGATGCAAGTCAAACAATAACCATGAGACAATTTAGATTAAAGTTATCAGGCCAACTCCGCACTTCTGCAAGAAACATGGCTTAACCATGTTTTCGAAATCACCAAAATAAAGCTATAAAAACAATGTAACAACAGTGATCATAGGAACTGTGGTTCAAATTTAACAATAAACGATATACATAACATGTACGACCAATCTTCCAGCCATAGCTGGCAGCATGAGTCACTCCCAGTGTATGATGAGTAAGTCAGTGTATGACGTGTGAGTGAGTCAGTGGTAGTGTGAGTGAGTGTATGATGTGTCAATCAGTGAATGATGAGTGAATACGTCAGTGGTTGTGTGAGTGTATGATGTGTGAGTGAGTCAGCGTATGATGAGTGAGTCAGCGTATGATGTGTGAGTGGGTCAGTGTATGATGAGTGAGTGTATCACGGCCTCCTCCCCGCCATCACGGCCTCCTCCACGCCATCACGACCTCCTAACTCACTCGCTCACTTCCACTCGCGAGCCATGGCGACGTTGCTCCCGTCCACAATGACGTGACGGCCCCCACCCCGCTCGGTAGCTTTGCTTTACTGAATAATCACATCGCTGGCGACACACACACTGGATAGCTATTAAAACTTAAGTGGTGTGACATCCTACAAATGGCGACTACGAAGAAAAGAAAAGTTGATACAGAGTATGGATCTTTCCAAGAGAAATGGATAAAAAAAATGTTGTTGAAGTCAAAGGCAAACCTGTATGCCGATTTGTGGCAATGTGTTAGCAGTAATTAAAAAAGCCAATCTGGAGCGTCGTTACAGCTCAAAACATGCTAAACTCAATGAATTGGGAGGCCAAATGCGTCTGGATAAAATCAATGCTCTTCAGCGGAGTATGGAATCACAAGCCGCTTTCACTAGGCCTCGTTGTGACAGAGACAACGTTATTCAGACGAGTTATGTAGTGAGTGAGCTAATCGCAAAGAAGCTGAGGCCTCATGTAGAGGGAGGGTTTGTGATAAGAGTGCATGGTGGCTGCTGTGGAGTTGTTAGCACCAGACAAAGTAAAATTGTCTCGGAGAACCGTCTCAGATCGGATTACTGACTTCGCACAAGATATTGAAAAACACTAAAGGATTCTGCAGGAGATTTACAATTTTTCTCTCTGACTTGTGACGAGACAACGGACATAACAAATACTGCCCAACTGGCCGTTTTTGTTCGTGGGATAACTGCAGAGATTCGCACGCGAGAGGAACTGCTTTCACTGGAAGCCATGCATGGCACTACAAGAGGCGAGGGCTTGTTTCAGAGACTTGTTTTATCAATGAAAAAACTTGAGCTAACATTTGAAAAGTTAAGTGGCTTTACTACAGATGGAGCTCCAGCCATGGTTGGCTCGCAAAAAGGGTTAATTTCATTTGTCAAGAAATAACTGAATCGTCTCAGTCTTGATCCAAGTGATTTAATTATATGTCACTGCATCATACACCAATAAAGTCTCTGTGCACAGTCGTTGCGGCTCAACAATGCGATGTCAACAGTAGTATCATGCATACATTTTGTCAAAAGCAGAGGGTTTAACAGCCGCCAGTTTAATGAGTTACTGAATGATCTTGACTCTGAGTACGGTGATCTTGTTTATCACTGTGAAGTGTGGTGGATGAGTCACGGGAACATGCTCTTGAGGTTTTACGAACTGTGGGATGAAGTCAAGCAGTTCATGGAGATGAAGGGAAAACATGTCAGGTTACTCAATGATAGCAAGTGGCTGTGTGATTTAGCGTTCATGGTGGACATTACCAAGTACCTCTCAGAGCTCAACGTCAAGCTGCAGGGCCCCAACCAGCTTCTCAGCTCCCTGCTTTCAAACGTGAAATTATTTGAAGCTAAATTAAGGCTGTGGAAAGTGCAACTCGAAAGGAATAACACGTTGCATTTCCCCACTCTGGAAGGACAAAAGCCTTCTACGACACTTGAAAATGCTGGTGAATATGCGAAACTAATTGAGGCATTTAATGAAAGATTGAAGGACGTGAAAAGTAAACAAATGGAATTGAACATCTTTTCTATACCGTTCAATGTGGAACCAGCTGATGTGCCTGATCACCTACAACACGAAATAATTCAGCTGCAAAGCGATGATGAGCTGAAAGCTAGGTA
Organism: Lampetra planeri; assembly: GCF_965212315.1. Lineage (NCBI taxonomy): Eukaryota > Metazoa > Chordata > Hyperoartia > Petromyzontiformes > Petromyzontidae > Lampetra > Lampetra planeri. The sequence goes on from NC_136109.1 coordinate 6,473,342, forward strand.
CAAGAACCTCCCACTGCTTGAGTTATATAAATGTTACATAAGCAATGATGAATTTCCCACTTTGAGGAGATATGCATTGAAATATGCATCTGTGTTCGGAACAACTTACTGCTGCGTGCAGTTTTATTCAAAACTTACCATCGCAAAGAGTCGACTGCGCTCCAGACTGACCGATGCAAACCTGGAAAAGCAGTTGTGAGTAGCAACATCATCAATACCAGCTAACATCACACGCCTCATCAAAGAGAAGCAGTTCCAGCCATCACATTATGGGTGATTTAATTAAATGTTTGACCAAATATAACAGGCTAATTTTTAAGTTGTTAATTTTGTATGGCCCGCGAATGATATTTTAAATATCCAAATGGCCCTTGGCAGAAAAAAGGTTCCGCACCCCTGGCTTACAGAATGGGCTGCTCACAGAAGAAGAGAGCGTATGCTAACATCCTTGTTCCGGAATGGTGGGATTGTGTTATCTGGTTTTGCCATTATTAACAGGATTTTATCCGCTGCGACACAGTTTCTGATGTTAAATTTAATAATTATTAAAGATAATTCCTTGAACATCTTCCTTACAGAGGATGGTTGTGTCCATCGGCTTGACTAACATCACACAGAGCTGCGTATTTGGGGAGGAGGCAAACCTGTCTGGTACCCATAGAAAGTTCAGATCTAGAGGAAGTGTAACAGTTACAAGAGTAGGCAATGGATACATGTAAGTTGTGGGGTTTTGTTTTTGTATAATCTGTGTAAGGGATTGGCTGATTGATGTGCAGCGTTGTGGGATGCAATTAAATGAATGACGCGAAATAAAATTAAATTATTATTAGTATGTGCTTACATATTACCTAGAGGACCGAGACACATTCACCGCATAGCTGCAAAAATAAATATCAATTCAATCCTATCAATCAAACTCCCTGTTAAATGCAACAGTGCCTCATTTATCTGAGTGTTGAACCAGTTTGGTCTTTGTGTTACAAATGAGAGGTGACGGCTTGTGGTCAGGACGGACGATGGGGTGACAGCCAAAGGAGGGGACACACCCAGGAGGAAAATGTGGAGAAAAGCAGCGATGTTTTGCATTGCGTTGCCGTGAGAGATCATGACTGCTGCTCATTTCATCAATGTGTTGAATCTGCTCAAATTAATCCGACTATAACTGTTGTGTTTGATTCACGTGACGTTTCTATTCAAAGCTATACTTTACCTCAACTGCACAATATTCGTGCAAATGCACCATTTGAATAAACAGTACTGTGCCCACTATGAGACCTCTTTTACCAGTGGCAAAATATAGTAGTAGGGTTTTACCCTTTAAACTGGTACAAAACTGACACCTTTATGCAAGGCATCATGTTTGCAATAATCGCAACACAAGCAGTCAAAATGCAAACAAAAAGAAACAACTCTGATAAGGGTAATGATATGCACGGTCCTTGAAGTTGATTGGTCCACACCCGAGACAGATTTCCTTAGAGCCTAGTCTCCATTGGTGTTGGACCAGATGACGCCAAAAGGCGTACAACTCAAAAACAGTGCACTATTAGAGTACTGAGAGCTCGGGGTAAGCATGTACCCTATGAGACCTCCTTTACCAGTGGCAAAATATAGTAGTAGGTTTTTACCCTTTAAACTGGTACAAAACTGGCGCCTTTATGCAAGGCATCATGTTTGCAATAACCGCAACACAAGCAGTCAAAATGCAAACAAAAAGAAACAACTCTGATAATGGTGATGATATGCATTGTCCTTCAAGTTGATTGGTCCACACCCGAGACAGCTTTCCTTAGAGCCTAGTCTCCATTGGTATTGGACCAGATGACGCCAAAAGGCGTACAACTCACAAACAGTGCACTATCAGAGTATTGAGAGCTCGGCGTAAGCATTTACGCTATGAGACCTCCTTTACCAGTGGCTAAATATAGTAGTAGGTTTTTACCCTTTAAACTGGTACAAAACTGACACCTTTATGTAAGGCATCATGTTTGCAATAACCGCAACACAAGCAGTTAAAATGCAAACAAAAAGAAACAACTCTGATAATGGTAATGATATGCACTGTCCTTGAAGTTGATTGGTCCACATTACCATTATCAGAGTTGTTTCTTTTTGTTTGCATTTTGACTGCTTGTGTTGCGGTTATTGCAAACATGATGCCTTGCATAAAGGTGTCAGTTTTGTACCAGTTTAAAGGGTAAAAACCTACTACTATATTTTGCCACTGGTAAAGGAGGTCTCATAGTGTAAATGCTTACCCCGAGCTCTCAGTACTCTGATAGTGCACTGTTTTTTAGTTGTACGCCTTTTGGCGTCATCTGGTCCAACACCAATGGAGACTAGACTCTAAGGAAAGCTGTCTCGGGTGTGGACCAATCAACTTCAAGGACAGTGCATATCATTACCATTATCAGAGTTGTTTCTTTTTGTTTGCATTTTGACTGCTTGTGTTGCGGTTATTGCAAACATGATGCCTTGCATAAAGGTGTCAGTTTTGTACCAGTTTAAAGGGTAAAAACCTACTACTATATTTAGCCACTGGTAAAGCGGTCTCATAGTGTAAATGCTTACCCCGAGCTCTCAATACTCTGATAGTGCACTGTTCTTGAGTTGTACGCCTTTTGGCGTTATCTGGTCCAACACCAATGGAGACTAGGCTCTAAGGAAAGCTGTCCCGGGTGTGGACCAATCAACTTCAAGGACAGTGCATATCATTACCATTATCAGAGTTGTTTCTTTTTATTGGTTCTTTCGGTAAAGGCAAGTAGAAGGGAAGTAATAAAATAAAAAATAAAAAAACATAATAAAATAATTCTCACGACGTTTCGGCCCCAACGCAAGCACCCGTCCTCAGGTGGAGAACAGGTCCGTCAAGTAGACAGAGTCTGAATGTCACGCTCCAGGCTTGGAGCGACTATTTATGCTGGGATGGAGGAGCGAAGAGCGTCTTGACAAAATAATTTGCATATCAAGAGGAATTTTGCATATTTATGAGAAATGCAGATATGCGATTAGCACTACTTGTGAAATGCGTAGGAGGTTTGGCGAGGGGTTTAAAGTCATTATGCCCATGCATTATGCAGGATTAGCAGCATCAAAGGGAGGTTCAATGAGCCATTCTGTCTACAGGAAAGCCACCCATACGGATGCTTACCTACAACCGGATTCCCACCACCATCCATCCCAGAAGAATTCCCTCATCAAGACTCTATACCATAGAGCCCAATGCATTTCCGACCAGGAACACATTGCCAGTGAACTCAAACACGTACGCCAAGCTCTTTAGGCTAATGGTTACTCCGACTACACAATCCGCAAAGCCATCACTCCAACCATCAAGAAGGATCCTGTTGAGGAGCCTCTCAAGACCATCACCTTACCCTACATTGCTGGGGTCACAAAAAAGATCTCCGAAATCCTGATTAAACACAAGATCCAGGTCCGATTCAACACAGTACATAAAATCCGTGATCTGGTCCCGTCTATAAAAGATGTGGTTCCAGACATACAGTACCCTGGCGTCTACAAACTGATTTGCCTCTTTGGTAGCAGTTACATTGGAGAAACCAAACGACATGTCTCGGACCGCATCCGTGAACATAAAGCAGACTTGAAACACGGTAGGACAAACACCTCAGCCGTGGCAGATCACTGTTACAATTCAGTGGGTTCACATGATATTGACTTTTCCAAGACAGAGGTTCTCTGCAAGCCATCTGGCTACCATGAGAGATTCGTTCATGAGGCGATCCACATATACAAACACAGAGACAATTTCAACCGAGAAGATGGATTCCAGCTTAGCAATCATTGGAAGGACGTAATAAACCATTTCGGATCTTAACTAATTGTATCCACGTTTACGGTGACTTTTGGACCGCGTTCCACACGCTGACATTGACTATATATCCTGTATTCTCCGCGGGGAATGGGTTCTTTGCTCCGCTGCGGGCTTCCTACCACCACTCTCCCATTGACATATTTCGTTGCTTCCTCTTGGTGCCTTTCACGCGACGGTCAGTGGTATAGTGTATAGCATATTGTATAATAATAAATAGTATTAAAGTGTAATGTTTAATGCAATGTATAAGGTAATATATAGCATCGTAATTGCATGGTGAATATACAGCAGTGTGGTATACAGTTGGGTGGGTAGGATAATACATAGTGTAATATTACAATGTATAGTCTAAAAACATATTAGTTGCTGTGGCGCCATATTATTAACATTCTTTCCCTTTATTAATTCTAACCTTACTCCCTCCCTTTGATACTGCTAATCCTGCATAATGCATGGACATAATGACTTTAAACCCCCTTGCCAATCCTCCTAATCGCATATCTGCATTTCCCATAAATATGCTAAATTCCTCTTGATATGCACTCTGCAGGGAATGGATTCTTTGCTCCGCTGCAAGCTTCCTACTACCATTCTCCCATTGACATATTTCATTGCTTCCTCTTTGTACCTTTCACGCGACGGTTTATGGTATAGTGTATAACATATTATATAATAATAATACATAGTATCAAAGTGTAATGTTTAATACAATGTATAAGGTAATATATAGTATCGTAATTTTATAGTGAATATATAGTAGTGTGCTATACAGTTGAGTGGGTAGAATAAAACATAGTGTAATATGACAAGGTATAGTCAATAAGCATATTAGTTTATGCGGCGCCTTATTATTAACATTCCTTCCCTTTATTAATTCTGACCTTACTCCCTCCCTTTTATGCTGCTAATCCTGCATAATGCAGGGGCATAATGACTTTAAACCCCTCGCCAAACCTCCTACGCGATTTCACAAGTAGTGCTAATCGCATATCTGCATTTCCCATAAATATGCAAAATTCCTCTTGATATGCAAATTATTTTGTCAAGACGCTCTTCGCTGCTCGTGGGGATCAGCAGTGCAACAGTTAGCATGCTGCGCTATGACCCTGGTGACACGAGTTTGATTCCTGCTCAAGGCCAACACAGTGGGCCTCCCCTAGGTCGACTCAGCATCAAATGAGTACCTGGTTGGATGTGTAAAAATCGCCACTGGGGGTGTGGTGCTGGCCACCCACCCCCTCACGTGCCTCTCTCCTCTCCCTCTGGACCAATCATCATCTGGATACGCTGGTGGCCACCATCTCTTCAACCTTCTCCACCCAACTCGTGGACCCTCTGTTATATTTATGCCCCTTTTTCCAAAAATTTATATTAAGAATAATTAGGCCAATATATATATTTTGTTAAATTAAATAATGAAAACAACCCGCTACTCCTCACAGGCCACGCCAGGCATTTGAAAAAAACGCGGAACGCCATTAAAAACTGCAAACATCAGCACCAAGCCCCGGCCACCTTTGTCTTCCAACGGTTCGGCACAAAAACATGACAGCCATAAATACTTAGGGGGTTAGATCGGTCGCGAGGAGGGGTTTGTGACCTGACATTCCTGGGACGTCTGTTTTTCTGTTGTTGTTTCTCTCGCAAGAGATGCGCAGAGGGGAGGGGTTCACGTTTTTGGGTTTTAAGCACAAACGCACATCACGCAGTTCAGTTTGGGTCGAGTCGCGCTCAGTCTTGTGACTCGGCTTGCGACGCAGCGTTGCGAGGGAGGCTCGCAAGGGAGTTGGGGCGGAGGCTTGCCGAGGCATCAACACCAACCATGGGTGCGTGCCTCGAGGGGAGATGGGACGAGGAGGGGTTGTTAGGGGCTGAGTTCGGTATGAGCCGACAGAGTTGCGATAACAAGCAATCAACCTGGAGAAAAGGGCGGAAATCGCCAAGCATCGACCAAGCGAGCATCGAGGACCAGCAGCAGCGGATGAGCGACGAGAGCCAACGTGCATCGCCAGAGAGAACGGAGCTGTGGAAAGAGCCTGATCGGCCGCCCGTGAGGAAGAGGAGAGCGCCATCGAATGCGCCGTGTGTTTAATACATACACACATCGACCAGCACCCGCTGAGAACCGACTCGTCATCCAGCAGTGGAGGAGCTGCGCGCTATCCGACGACGGAATCATTGCGCACCACGACGGCGAGCGTCGTGCCGACTCGTCATCCAGCAGTGGAGGAGCTGCGCGCTATCCGACGACGGAATCATCGCACCACGACGGCGAGCGTCGTGCCGACTCGTCATCCAGCAGTGGAGGAGCTGCGCGCTATCCAACGACGGAATCATCGCGCACCACGACGGCGAGCGTCGTGCCGACGCCACTCATCTAGCAGTGGAGAGAGTGAGCAAAAGAGCAGAGACACGCCCGAGCGAGGGAGCAGAGCGGGAAGCTGCTGCTGCTGGTATACCCCTCCCCCACCCCCCGCAAGCTAACAACACAACTCCCGGCTCTAAAAAAAAATTATTTTACAAGGGGACAACGCACACACAACACACACACGAACAAGATTATTTCAAAAAGTTATCTTTGTGTTTCGAAAAGGGTTGCCATTTAAGGGTGGTGCATTAAATATCAACTGATCATGAAAAGCAGTTGCTGCCCATCGAGTTACATGAATAAGAAGTGTTTTAGTAATTTATTTTCGTTAATTGCATAATCTTGCCGATAAATCTATTGACGTATGCTTTCGCCTTTGCATATTAGAGTGTCATATGTTTTTTAGAATAAAAAATTCTTAACACAAAGTGGTTGAGTGTTTCTTTCCAAGTCCATGCAAAACTCTTATTTATAAGAACTGTATCCTGCATTGAGATATGAATTTGGAGACCTAACATAACATAAACACACAAGATGATCAATAAATGTTTAATCAAAGATAATCGTTTTATCCTGATTGATACAACTCTGGATAACAAAGCAAGCATTCGCATAAATCAATATGATTATCTCCGTGATTATCATAATATATGCATATAATTACATATGTAATATCTTCAATAATGGCGGGAGACGAGTTGACGGGGCAGCACTTATTTATTCACAATGGTTGCACAATGACAGGCACAACCTAAATAACGCCTATGCTACGCGTGCCTGGCTCGGCCACGCACACAGTCTCTCCCGTAGGGTACGCGTGCCTAACTCTGCCTTGCACTCAGGCTCTCCGGCTACTCTCTCCCCACGGGAACCTATCAGACCCCTACACGTGCCCAACTCGGCCTTGCACTCACTCTCTCCCGTAGGGTACGCGTACCTAACTCTGCCTTGCACTCAGGCCCTCGGCTACGCTCTCCCCACGGGAAGCTATCAGACCCGCCCTGCCCGGCCACGGGTCTCGACCACTGAGTTACACAGCCCGACCCTTACGAGGCGTCGGGCCGTGAATCCCAAGGCCTCGCCTCTGAGCCTCACAGAGCCCCGGCCCTTACAAGGGCAGCGGGGCTAGGGGTCCCAGGGCCTATCTCTTCCTCCGTCTTCTGTCTTCGCCGGTTACCAACTCCCCGAGCGCCTCCGCGCATCGCCTTACATAGCCCTCCGCTCCAGGGGGCGGGGCCTATGCGGACCGCGATGTGAGCACCCGCCTGCGGACCGCGATGTAGCCAATCACCACGCGCTGTCTCACGATCCTCCCTGCCAGCACGTATCCCCACTACATCACCCCTACACATACATTAGCATAATTTCCGCGAAATCTGCTTTTTCCAATTTTTTTTATTTTTTTTAATTTTTATCAAAATTTCATAACCCGACATATACAACACCTTCATCCACTGCTGCTTTTACCCTGGGCACCTGTGTGGTCATTGGTTACGACCTTGCTGCCCGCTGGTTCATAGTTAAGGGGTGTTGTGTGGCTGGGAAGTTACCTGCGTACATAAGTGCTGTGACAACCCCGGCTAGCTGGTCCAAAGTTGTCACTTATACTCATCACCTACTTCTGAAATATGGCAACGAGATACTCCCGTAAATTTCTGCTGGGCTTGAAATACACTTCGCGTCATCCTGACCCAAGCTTGTCTACTCGGCTTGTCAACTGCTGGGAATGTTACAACGACGGCCAAATGAAACACTGTGGGTCGAGTCGCAGTGGAAGAATTAATTCATCAATTGGCCTGACTCGTTTATACCAACAAACCCACCATTTATTCTGTTCGCTGTCTCGGTTCCCATCTACACCTGCACCACATGGCCATTACTTTTTAAAAGTTATCCTCATTAAATATTCCGTCAATTTACAATAAAATACCGATTCTATGGGAACCTCATTTGCCAGTAAAAATATGATAATTGGTTCTTTACCCTTCTATCTGGCAACAAAACTGAAACCTTTTTTACAAGGAGTCATGTTTGCATAGACCGCAATACCTGCAGTCATAATACAAACAAAAGAACATAACTCTGATCATCATGTTTGTATTATGACTGCAGGTATTGCGGTCTATGCAAACATGACTCCTTGTAAAAAAAGGTTTCAGTTTTGTTGCCAGATAGAAGGGTAAAGAACCAATTATCAAAATACCGATTATTAATGACTTTTTTCTGGAGGGGCTACTGATATTATCTGCCTCACTGAAACGTGGCATTCGTGATAAGATGTTTCTCCGTTTCTTGACTGTCCCTTCAGTATACCACTTCTTTGAATGTGCTCGGTCTTCAGGTCGGGGTAGTGGTGTTGCAGTCATTGCAAAATCGAACTTTAAATTCGTTAAGATTAAATGTTCCAGCTACTCCACCTTTGAACACCTTCCTCTTAAATCACCATTATTTTTCTTAACTGAAGCTGCCTATGGTTTACCGCCCACCCGAGACTAATTAACTTTTACAGTAAGATAATCGATTATCCAGTGGCTTCGGGAGGGGGGAAGGGGGTGCCGGATTTTCACAAACACTGGATAATCACCATTTTGCACATTCTTGTATAACATGTTTTAGGTGTTGTATATATATATATTTTGAGTGTTTTAAATGTTTATACTATATGAAATTTGCATAAAAAACGTACAAATATACAAAGATAAATATCCTACTATTAAAAGTTACTGTATTTACTGTACTTACCACTCCAATCTCGACGACTTTGCATGGGGTGATGTACGTACCATGCTCTTGTGTCAACAACTCGATGTGTTTGACGATCGCCTGACAGATGATGTAGACTTTAGACGCCGAATTGCACAACGCACTTTTCGCCGGATCGTGCTGTATATTATGTTTTTATTCTGTAGTTATTAGTCATTGAAACGTATATACGTGTAGTATTTTTTGTTTACATTGTATGCAGTGTATAATGTGCTGTATATCATATTTGACACTGAAATCAAGCATAGTTACTCTTTTGTCACGCACGTGGTGCCAATCGCCGGACTGGTTTACAGCCTTTGAAGCAGTTTTGCCGGATCGGTCCAGAAATTCCGGATAATGTTGGAAGCCAGATAATCGCGCGCCGGATAATAGATGATCAACCACCATCGGACTTCTCAGGATATGGTTCAGTGCTGAGCATGTCCACTCCAGTAATAATTGCTGGTGATTTGAATGTCCATGTTGACAACCCTCTAGATCTTCATGTTCTTGTCCGTTCTGGATACCCTTCGTCTGACTAAATCTATTACGTCTTCTACAAATTCCAACAGCAACATCTTCGAGCTGGTTATTTCAAACAACTTTTAAATTACGTTTTGCTCAATCTTCCCTGTTATTTACAGTGATCACTACAGTATTGACTGTGCCCTTTGTCTTCCAAGTATTCCTCTTAATTTCACCAACTTTTCTCATCGATCTTATCAAAATATCTCCCCTTCTCTACTCTCTTTACATATTCTTGCTAAAGATACCTGTTTTCTTATTCCTGCGCTATGAACTCCGGAAAAAAAGCCCCAAGCTTTATCCAGTGTTGAGGCGAACAAAACTAGCGAGTGATATATCTGGAACTGGTTCTGTCTTGGTGAAGTATAGTTAAACAAATACAGCCCCCACCACCACCACCCTTCCCCCATGGATGACAAACATGGGGTGGCCTTCATCCAGAAGCGGATCGACAGAGGCGAAGGGGGAGGTGAGAATGTTTGTTATTAGCAGAATAGCGGATTTAGCAATTCCCGCAATGAGCGAAAACGCGGAAAAAGAGTGCCAACGGGGGGAGATCACTCGGGTGACTCGTTGATGTGTGCGTCCATCGCGTAGCCTCGAGTGACTGACATTGTCGGTAATGCAAGGCCGTAATTATAATATATATTGGGGGTGGGAGACACATCCCGTTCTGGATACATCCCCCCCAATATTCAAATATGCTCAAAATGCCCCCCCCCAATATATTGCTATCAAATAGATTTCTGTTCATATGATTGTGGTTAAGGTTGCACTTTATTAATCCCTAATCTTTGCCATTACATGCAATGAAAAAAAAAGGTAAAAAAGAAAAAATAGAGCAATGTAATACAATACACTATTAGACATTATTGTAAAAAATGAATTGTTAGTGAATTTTTATTTATTTTAGGCAGGAAATTTGTTTTCAAATTTAGATTTTTTTTCTGGGGTGGGTGGACCCCAGACCCCTGGAAGATTTGGTCCCCCCCCATGTTGACTCCATGGCTACGGCCTTGCGGTAATGGAAAGGAAAAGCATAATTCTTAACGGGGCTTTATGGTTATAGATTAGCACCTCCGATTAGCACGGTTGGCTATGTACGGGTACGAAAGAAGTTCGACATATGTCCATGCAGAAGGTGTGGTTACAATGATTAATATGCCTTTAGAATATATGAAGGGATAAACAGGTGAATGAGAACCTTAAAGTGTAGTATACTTACTGGAAATACACAAAAACAATGCAATACAATTGTGAAATACGATTACAAAAGTTATAGGACACTGATATCGTGATTATTGTCATATCGTGAACATTAATATCGCATCGTGCAATAATTACACCGCGGCAACCCTAGATCTGAAAACGACAACAGGGGAAGTCACGGTTATAATAAATACTCATTATTGTTATTGCTTATGTTGTGCACTTACGTGAATTTGTTTTTTTACTTTCCATCCAACCAATTGCATACAACACAAATGGATCAGCACTCAGCAGTAATACGCTGATGTTAAAACGGTGCAACATTCCTGCAGTGTTGTTTTTAACTGCACGTGTTTTTTTCAGGATGGCTTTATTTGTCATAGGGTGCAAATAATGTTACGATAGTTGAATGTGCAACTCTCAAATTTAACGAAAGCCATTTTGGAGTGTTGTTGCATTTGCGGCAGCACTGCTCGAAGTTTATTGCGTTTATTGCGTTTAATGCAGTGAGAACTCAAGAGACAAGGATTAAGTCTAATTTGCAAGAGCGACCTGGGGCATTAGTCTGCTGATTGCTGGTGTGTATACAGGATTCCTTCATGAGGAATACGTTTTGGAGATGCTCGTTAATGTTACATTTCGCGGACAATGATATTTGCTAATGAAAAAACATATTGTTAATGAATTACCTTAAATACACAAATAAGCTATTCAATACGGGAAAGTAACCTCATCACTTTCTCATCAAGTTATCGCATTACTTTCTCGCATCATATCTCTCATCACTGTATTTCTCATCACTTTATATCTCATCACTTTATCTCTCATCACTTTATCTCTCATCATTTTATCTCGTCATATTTCCTCTCATCATTTTCTCGCATCACTTTCTTTCGCTCTCTCGATGCAGTCCTGTAGAGTTCCAGATGCGATTCGCAGTTCGTGAATAACGAGGGAATACTGTCATCCCAACCGAGTATTCTTTATGGGTTACAGTCTGTTCTCCTATAACGCGGTAGTCACGTTCCTGAAGAACACAACGTTATGGAAAATCGCGTTATAATAATATAAAATAGGATAAAGCACGGTCCGTGATATCACGTGATATGCGTATGCAGGTTGAACAAAGACTGAGGTGCGTGGGTAGCATCTAGAAGCATTCAGCAACATTTCGCCTTGTGTGATGCTACACCAACTCGCATCCCTAATACATTCATCGCGTTATATCCAACTCGCGTTATGAAAACACCCGGCGTTACAGGAGAACAGACGGTACTTTTTAGCATTGGAAAATGTTGGACCCTAACGCCGGCGCACAGTGACCTCCTCTTGTGAATGACGTCAGGGGACCTTGAACATCCGCTGTGAAGTATTAATATGATTATTACAACCTCGGTTATAACCAACTGGATTCAATCCGTGAACCTTGCATGCAACAAGCGGCGAACGCGCTATGGCCATGGTACTGCTGTGATTGGCTGGATGGTCTTGGCATCAACAAGGCGAACACTGCCAAACTTGATGAGTTTAACGAAATCTCATTTGAGTTAACAAAGATCCCACGTATAGCCTCAACAGACTGTAGGGACAAATACTTTTGGCAAGAACGGATGAAGGCCAGCAAAACACACAAGAGGATGGGTGGCCAGCACCACTCCCAGCCACCTTTGTCTCCCAAGCGGCGATGTTTACTCAGCACACCTGGTACTCATTTGAAGCTGAGTCAACCTAGGGGAGGCCTACAACCAGGTTAGATACTGTATTCACCACTGGTGTTTTGCCGTAAGCGGGACTCGAACTGGCCGGGTTCGTAGCGTAGTGCACTAACTGCTGTGCCACCGCGCCGACACACACACACTTTAGACACTTTTTGTACGCACTTTGAAATATAACACTTAATTTTTCAGCAATCTTAAGCCTTTATTTCTCACTTCAGAGAAATTTACACACCAGATATTTGCCACACTTGGTATATATAGAGATGTTTACACCACCGGACGTGTTTATATTCAAATATGCAGAAAACCAAACTGGTGTTGAAAACAAACCACCGTATTTAAATCAAATCACATGTTGCCTTCACCCGACCCCCCAGTAAACGTGACACGTTTATTGAGCTGCTATTTAAAAAAAACAGCTCAGAATAAATTTATATCAGCCGGGCCCCGCCTCGGCATGAGGAGGCTAAAGTCTATCCACAGGCACATTCACGCCTTCCGCTGGCGTGAATGTGAATCGCAGTATTGACATGAAACCAGCGTCACGATTGGCTTGAATAATCGTAAGATACAATCAGCGATGTCTCACGCAATGGCTTCTCTTTCCTATGTACTGTGAAAAGGGGCATTGCCCGAAACGTCCCTTACTATAACCTTTTTTTCTTTTTAAGGGGACAATATTATTGACGAATGGGTTGAGTTTTTTGTTCAATGGTGAACAGCTAGCTTCCGTTATCCTGTGCAACTTTGCCGACGGCTCCTTGAACCTATGAATGAACAATTATATTTAAGATAAACTCCAAGAGTAAAAACTAATTTCATAAAAATTACCCCCAGCGATTATTAAAGAGAGATTGCACACATTGCAATACCGTGCACCAAGCAGCACCACTAATGTCTTTGTATACCATAGATATTCATTTCAGATTTTAATTATGTATTGGAGACATCTCAGTTAACATCCAACTTTGGCGTGTTGTTAGAATTTTCCAACAACGATCCATGTTGACTGAAATTGTGTCCACTTATCCCGTTGTTTGTAATCTTCACACCGATGCTAATGATTATTGTGACTGTGTGTGTGTGTCTGTATTGGGGGCGGTGGTGCAGTGATTAGGCTGTCAGGCTATATTGTGGGAACGTTGATACCTATATTCATGACAGCGGTAGGCCAGAATCTAACAGAATTATCGCGCAAAGCCTTAGCCTAAAGGAACACACAATCCACAACAACACTCTGCCTCCTTCATAGACACGGAGCTTCGTTAATGAGGAGAAAAAAATGGTACACAATGTATGTTGAACTTATTTCGCACCGTACGAAGCCAACCGTGCTAACCACAGCTTTAATCATTGGATGACCCTGGGTCCAAGAGACCAAGTGTATCAATGCCCTCTGTAGACACTTTACCCGCTATTGCATGATGTTATACAACACATTTAACATCTTATTACATAGAGGGATAAATAATGAATTATTTGAGTGAGCAAATGAACTATTATTGCTTATTCATAATTGATTTCGATCGTAAACCTTCAACACCTTACAAAGCCAAACAAATGAAGCTGATTGATTATATCAGGTGGTGGAGGGTTAGAGTAACATTTTGTTTACGTGACTATACCGACACGATCTAGCCCAAATAGAAAATAAATCAGAATCGTAATAATATTGGTTGTGAAAGCCTATATATGAAATTACACATTATTACTTGCACTGTACAGAGTGGTGCAGATGTCATGTGACCTTCAATTAATTGACCCATAACATGTTTTCCTTTGTATATTCATTGTATATGTAATGCGGGCGTAAGCGACCTTCCGGATGTGACGTCACGAGGAGGCGGAGCCAGGTGACGTGGGTGAAAGGTTGGGGTCCTTAAGCGGGTAAACCGGAAAGAGAAGTCAGTCGGGTTGTGAATGGAAAAGGGTGAGGCCACGAGGGCGAATGAGAGGAGGGGGGCACCGCCGGCGAGCGGGAGCCGACCCCAGAGTACAGCCAGGAAGGCTGTGTGTTAGAGGCAGCGGTGTGGCTGCAGAGAGTCGCAAGAGCGACGAAGAGAGAGAAGAGTACAGCCAGGAAGGCTGTGTGTTAGAGGCAGCGGTGTGGCTGCAGAGAGTCGCAGGAGCGACGAAGAGAGAGAGACAGCACGAGTCTGTCAGAGCGCTGCGGAGTAAGCAAGAGCGAGAAGAGCAGCAGCGATTACAGCCAAGGGGGCTGAGAGTGAGTAACAGCAGCGGAGCTGCTGTGGGGCTGCAAGAGCGACAAAGAACAGCAGCGGGGCTGCTGATGGTGACTGGAGTGACATCGGAACCAGCACTGAGAGAATAAGAGAGACAGCCGTGTGGGAATGCAGTACGGACCGAATAAAGGACACTGAGCCAGATATCGTGGTCAAGTCTTTTATTACACTGGTGTCAGAAGTGAAACGGCTTGTCAAGACGGCTCGGAAGAAAGAATATTCCTGTGCCATCATCTGCTACATCATCCGACTTACGATTGAGACAGATGGCGCAGCTGGAGACCTGGAAAATCGTGCTGGCGAAACCGTGTGAGCTCACCACGCCGACGACGGCAGTGGAGAGAGCCGATGGTGGTCTGCAGGCCGAGGCCTTGCCTGCGCTGCCAGCGCCATCTGCCACGCGGCACGAAGACGCCATCTTGGGCGTGGCAGGGGAGAAACGGCGGGAAGCCGCCATCTTGTCTTCACCGCGGCGGGGAGACGCCGCCATCTTCAACATCGCGGCGGAGAGGCAGCCTTGCGCTGCCATCTGGAGGTGCCGCGGGGAGAGCAGCCTGCTGTGAGCTGCTGTTTTGCGAGGGGGAGCTGCGAGGAGAGGACGACGACGCTACAGCTGCTGGGGCGGGAGCTCTCCCGTCCTGGCTCGGGTGCGTGACAACGGAGCAGTCAAGTCGCCGAACGAGTTCTGCGAGACGACTCAAGTTGCCGCCCTGCCGTCCTCTTCTTGCTGCAGCCCCGGGCGGGTCGTAACGATACGCAACCGGCCTTTACACACACCTCACCCATCTTTCGAGGGCCGGGTGGGGGCGATTTTGTTTTCTCTCATGACTCGATTGTGCGGAGCGCGGTTCGGACTGTGGGTATGTGTGTGTAATAACGATGAACGCGCTATCTGCTTGTTGCTCGGTGTCAATTAAAGTGTGTACGTGTGTTGAGAATGGACGGAGAGTATGCTGTGCTTGCTGAGTGTTAAATTGTGTGTGTGCGCTGCGGTGTGGAGTTGTTATATTGATGGCGAAGTTAATTATTAACTC
Organism: Lampetra planeri; assembly: GCF_965212315.1. Taxonomy (NCBI): domain Eukaryota; kingdom Metazoa; phylum Chordata; class Hyperoartia; order Petromyzontiformes; family Petromyzontidae; genus Lampetra; species Lampetra planeri. Next base: position 6,489,025 of record NC_136109.1, read on the forward strand.
GGGAGCGTCGGGTATCTTGCGCTGTATCATCTCGTGGGTTACCTTGTGCGATGGGCTTAATTGGAAAATATATATATTTTTTTTGGTGTATTGTGCTGCGAGGTGCTATGTGCGATGTGGTTGTTGCAAGAGAGAGAATATTTGTGTTGTTGCTGCAATGTTACGACTGGATTAATGGTGTGTTGGTTACCTGCAGATCGGCTTGCTATTGTGCTTAAATGTGCGCGTGTGATCGCGATATGCTGACTGTATGTGCTGTTACACCGTTCTGTACGGTTATGGGGTGCGATGCATTGATTGACTATTGGGGTTGGGATGTTATTAATTGTGCGTACCTGTTTGGAAATTGGTAACAAATTCGAGGGGGACCCTATTATTTGGTCGTATCGATGTTATGTACACGCGATTTTGTGTATATTATGGGTAACGGCACTTTGTGAGAGAGAGAGCGCGCTTTGAGGGTGCGTGATGACACCGTTGTGGGTGTCTCAAGGGTTAATGCTAATGGGACCGTAAATTGGCGCCAAGTTGCGGCGCGTATTCGGTTGGTCGCATGCAGCCACGAGTTGCTTTGCGAGTTGGGTTGTGTAACCAATGTGGTTGGTAAAATATTGGTTAAAAATTCCCCGATATGACTGCGGCGCGCAGCAAGCTGGGGCTGTGCGTCTATCGTTGTTGGGATTGTTACAATAAGACGGGGGAAGCAATTTGTGACCCCCAGCAAAGGGAAGCTGGGGTGCACGAATGGAGAAAACTGGCCACGTGTTCGCACGTTGGGCCGCCATTTTGCGCACACGCGGGGTATGGCGTCGATGCGCTTTGCGGAAAGGGCCGCCATTTTGAGTGCGCGCGAGATATTGCGCGAACGCGCTGGGCGAAGGGGGCCGCCATTTTGAGCGCGCGGGAAAAACCTCGGTGGGGCAAATATTCCATCTGTTATGCCTGCCGTTGTTGATTGGGTGATGCATGAGGGGTGGTCACGTCGGCCTATGGCTGATGGCTGACCTGACAGCCCGGAGGCGAGACCTCCGTGGTATGTCTTAAACTAATGGGCCGTGTGCTCATATGGCTCGGGGAGTCATGGTTCAGTTGTGCGGAGGCAGACTGAACCTGGTGTGCCGGGGGCTCACGGGTTTTGGGTTAGGGCGTTATTGTCTCTATAAGAGAACATTACCCCGTAGGGGGGGTCGTTGATATCTGGCCTTGCCGAGGGATTGATCTTCCCTTGGCTATGAAGCGCATTTCAAAGATTGATGGAGCTCGTTGACGGGGTTGCAGTGGCAGACGTGTCTTATATATTTGGACGATATCATTGTCTTCAGCCGCACATTTGAGGAACATTTAACACGGCTGGAGACAGTGTTCACGAGGATGCGCTCTGCGAATTTAAAATTTAAACCAAAGAAATGCCACCTACTGCAACGGTCCGTTCGTTATCTGGGGCACATTGTGAGTGCTGAGGGGGTGTCCACGGATCCGGAAAAGACGGCGTGCGTCCGGGATTGGCCTACTCCGGCCACCGTGGGGGATGTTCGGCGGTTTTTGGGATTTGCCTCGTATTACCGAAGATTTGTGCCGGGTTTTGCGACGATTGCGAGGCCCTTGCATCTCCTTACGGGTAAAGGACGGAAATTTGTTTGGGGACAGCCGGAAGAGGCGGCCTTTCGGAGTCTGCGTGATCTATTGGCTACGGCCCCGACATTGGATTATCCCGATTTTGATCGCCCTTTCATTCTTGATACGGACGCGAGTGACACAGATAATGGGGCGGTATTATCACAGTCTAAAGGGGGCGTAGAGCGCGTCGTGGCGTATGGTAGCCGAGTCTTGTCGCCTGCGGAAACACGCTACTGTGTCACTCGTAGAGAACTTTTGGCGGTTGGTTTTTCCTACGGCAATTTCGACCGTACCTTTACGGTCGTTCTTTTATTGTGGGTACGGATCATGCGGCCTTGCAATATGCACTTAAAATGGACCAGCCATCGGGACAGTGGGCACGTTGGTTGGACACGCTACAGGCATTTTCCTTCCAAATTCAACATCGGAAGGGAGTGCGCCATGCGAACGCTGACGCACTTTCCAGATTACCAGGGCGCGCCCCTTGTAAATGTGCATCGGGGACGCATAGGTGTTCGCCGATTCTAAACCCCCCTCAGCCGCTTACGTTGGCCGTCGAGAAGTCGGATACTCCGATGGAACCGGGACCGACTGACGGGGTTTTGAATCTGCCGCGGTCTGTCTGGATTCGGGAACAAATGATGGATGAGTTGTTGTTGTCCATGCGGAAGCGGTCTATGAGGGACAATGGGAGTCCGAGTACGGCTGTGGGGCCGCGAACCGCTCTCCGAGATGGTCTGCTTATGTGGCGAGAAGGGTTCCAGGAAAGCTGGCGTGTGGTGCTACCAACGTCCTCGCGATTCGAGTTGATGAGAACTCTCCATTGTGACACACTATTGCATTTAGGGGTGCAGAAGACTTTGTTGACGTTGCAACGTCATTATTTTTGGCAAGGCTGGTGTGTGTCCATCGCTGATGGGATAGTAAGGGAGGAGCATGGCCGAGTGCTGCTCATCCCCGAAATGGCACTAGCTGAGAGTATGGTAAATGGATGTTGCCGTGGGTTGACGACCACGGTGAGGGTTACGGCGAATTAAACGTTACCGCTGGGGAGCGTGGCTCTCTCCACGCGAGGGTGTGCGATTAGGGGTTGTTGGTTTGTTGAGAGTGACTGTGGGTACATGCTGTGTACGTCTGAGGTCTGTGCTGGTCCTCAAGGGAGGACTGCTGGTGGGTAAGAGCAGAAATTTTTTTGTTGTTGTTGTTTTCACGTGTAAATAATATTGCTGTTAAAATGTAAATACTGGGGCGTCCATCGCGGTTATTTGGGTAATTATTGGGGTTTTCTTAAGCGGCCCGGAATTACATCATCTCCACTATCCTGGGGCCGGGTGGCTGTCGTGTACGACATGCGGATGTGCGTTGTTGTGCTTTGTGCTGTTGTTGTTCTTGTTGTTATATTACATGCTTAGTGTCCTTTAAGGGGGAAGGTCGGTTCACCGCATTACGCTTTGGTATTGTTCAGCCGAGGTCGGCTGGGTTTTTTCTATGGGGGAGGGTGGTGTAATGCGGGTGTAAGCGACCTTCCGGATGTGACGTCACGAGGAGGCGGAGCCAGGTGACGTGGGTGAAAGGTTGGGGTCCTTAAGCGGGTAAACCGGAAAGAGAAGTCAGTCGGGTTGTGAATGGAAAAGGGTGAGGCCACGAGGGCGAATGAGAGGAGGGGGGCACCGCCGGCGAGCGGGAGCCGACCCCAGAGTACAGCCAGGAAGGCTGTGTGTTAGAGGCAGCGGTGTGGCTGCAGAGAGTCGCAAGAGCGACGAAGAGAGAGAAGAGTACAGCCAGGAAGGCTGTGTGTTAGAGGCAGCGGTGTGGCTGCAGAGAGTCGCAGGAGCGACGAAGAGAGAGAGACAGCACGAGTCTGTCAGAGCGCTGCGGAGTAAGCAAGAGCGAGAAGAGCAGCAGCGATTACAGCCAAGGGGGCTGAGAGTGAGTAACAGCAGCGGAGCTGCTGTGGGGCTGCAAGAGCGACAAAGAACAGCAGCGGGGCTGCTGATGGTGACTGGAGTGACATCGGAACCAGCACTGAGAGAATAAGAGAGACAGCCGTGTGGGAATGCAGTACGGACCGAATAAAGGACACTGAGCCAGATATCGTGGTCAAGTCTTTTATTACATATATTCATTTATATATTAAATTAACCTTTAAGTTAAAGAGAATTAAATGGCCGTCACACGACATCTGGGCAACCCTGTAAATGTCTTCCAGGACCGGACACTGGAACAGTATAGAGTAATTCAAGGCTGAATTCTCGAGTTAAAATAACCACTCATTCATGGAATTGGCTAAACATCCCAAAGCAGGACCCTAAAAAAGCGCATTCTTATTCATATTAATGTGTCTAATGAGTAAGTGCTGTAGTGTTTTTGTGGATTGCATCTGCTTTGTGAGAGGGGTCTGGAGTCTCAGCTCGAACCAGCGAACCACAGTTTTAATAAAAAAAAACTCATAGAACACGGTTTCCCAAACTCCAGTCCGTGTGACTCACTATGCTACGTCTCTCGGCATTTACAAATTTACCCCCCATTCAAATAAAATGAACTCGTTCCACGCCGCACGAGCCCCATGATTGTTAAACACGTCTAACGTGACGAGAGCTAAGCAATTAACGCTATACGCGTCGCGTGGAAGCACGAGTGCACACACACTGAGATCTCAATATTAATTTGATTGTGCTATATTTACACAGACAGCGTTAATTGATTATCACATCACATTGGACGTGTTTAACACTAATTTGGCCCGTGCAGCATCGAACAAGTTCATTTGTATTTAAATGGGGAGTAAATTGGTAATTCTGAATCAGAAAATGTATTCATACTGGAGGAATCCGGTGAGCTATAAAGCTATTTTTTTATCCACAGACGTCCAGTCGGGGTAGATGAGAATGTATTAGGGGCGCGTCAGAACGTAAATGCAGAAATACAGAGTATGGTGGGTCGTGAGGACTGGAGTTTGAGAACCTCGCCCTGCAGACATCCAGATCACCGAAATGCACGAAAATTCACTTGAATGATAAGCAACGAAAAGCATAACGGTAATCTATGCGGACTCTAATTATACAATGGTCCTCTAGTATTTTAAGTTGTCTTAAAGACATAACAAATATCAATCTCGTCAGTGCAAATTTCAACAGATACCCTTTTATCGCTTTGGGTCAATTTATTCAATCACAATTTGATGTCAGCGGAGATGAACTCCATAATACTTACAAAGGTGGCCGATAATGCCGTTCAGGGCCAGATTCATGAGTGCCAATATCATGGGGGGAGGACCAAGAGGAAAATGCTTTGTGGTTAACGGACCAAGCTATACGCTGTACCATCTCACATATCCATATATTATGCACCACTTGGGACTGCAATTGAAGAGAGGGGGTTTAGACACAATGGATCTCTAGAGTTAACTGCAAGTTGCGTTTACAATGAAGTTACCCGCATATGTCAGGAGTCTCACAAGCGCGATATGTTTATACGCCTAACGTTTTATGGCCAAACGTTAGGATTACATTGAATTTATCTTGGAGAAATTCGATTCAATGCTTTCATTTTGTTTAGTCAGATCATTGCATTGTTATTGCTGTCATTGATGTCATTCGTTACAATTTTGCAATAGAATGTGTAAGTGGAATTATTCAGTAAAACGCAGATCCAAAGCAACGCAATTATTATTGAGCAAGAAAACCATGCATAGGCAATTCAAAAGACCGCACGGGACGTACACGGTCCCCCCATTGCATGCCAATCAAGAAACTTACACAGTCTAATTAACAAGATATGCGCAAGAAACATGGGTTTGAGTGGCACGTGTGGTCTTTTTGAGTTGTCCATCACTGTGAAACAAAGATTTCCGTACCACACAGCACGTACGCATGTACGTACATGCTGGCAAACATGCTCGCTCTCTTGCTTCCTCACACATTGGCGGTGGTTGCAACTTGGCTGAACTGCACGGGAGAGCCTCGTCCGTTGGGGCTGCTCCCACCTTTTGTGCGAGTGACAGAGGTCCACGATTAGTATGTATGCATGTTGAACTTCTTTCCCACCGTACGTAGCCAACCATATTAAATGGAGGTGCGGGGAATGACAACAAACTGGCAGGCGGTGATGTATCACCCGGGGAAATTTACTGGGGTTCTTTTGGTGATTTGTAAAAAAAAATTACGGAAAAAGAGGATGTATATGATGAATTTTCTGCATCGCTTCTCTTATCAATGAAAAAAATAGATTAAGCATTTTTTTTATTCATTCGATGCCACAGACAATAGGAAAGAATGGCTAATAGACAGGTCTCACTGCAATTGACGCGATTATGAACATAAGATGCAGCAAAGAGTCTGGTGCAAACGAGCATGCACTTACGACTCTGGCTTCGTTTCTTGATGAACAGCACAACGCAGGCCACCGCGATGATGGCCACCAGCAGTCCACCCACAACGCCAGCAATGAGACCCACTGCACCCGGTGAGACACAACACACACACAGTGCACTGTAGAGCTGGTAGACTGTGAACCACGAAACTTATGTTGCCATCCTGGCAGTTGCGTATCCATATTTTTTTCTCAACTGCAAGTAATTTTGCTACGTGCGATTGCTGATATTCTCCGCGTCATAATTAGGCCCAAGCGGAAATACAGTACCAAATATGTTATGATAAAAAAGATGTTGTAGCTGGCAGGAATATTTTACTTTACATTTAATTTAAAATGTAACATTTACAATTAACCTATCGTCAGCAAATTGGTTTTTGACTTTTACCCTAAGCTATGTCTGGGAAAGTCTTTGCTCAGAAGTATTCATGGATAACACCTGTCACTCGCGAGTGTCATGCCGACTGTAATTTTGGATGGATAGCTTGACTCCCATTGTCCATAGTTCAGGTTGTTTATTAGCCATGTTTATCAAATGTCCCTGCTTTTGTTTTATGCAACACCTGCAAATTCTACATTCATATGTAACGTGCTTGGCACTATTTACCACTGGCCGGGTCGCCATTGAAAACGAGCTTCTTAAGCCCAATGGCCCTTACCCGAAAAAAATGACTGAACTTGCTGACCTGCCCAACTCATGGGATAACTTGAGAAATCATAGAAAACATAACTTTGGTAAAGATCCAACTTGAGTTCTCTTTCAACTCGAATTATGGGATAAATGTGGCCAACTCAAGTCTCTAGAATACAAGGTATTGTTGGCTTGATAAAAATGTGCTGATGGCATTAATTATATCACATTTTTGGGTTTATGATCCATGGCACTGGCTCAAAGTGGCCATCTCATGATAACAATGTCAAAAGGTCTGTCATATTGATAGTAGGGCAGATGGCACAAGTTGACAATGATGTAAATTCAACCATCCACTATGGAATTATAGGGGTAGAATGATCCAACCCAGTTGTCATGATTCAAGGAGGCACGATTCGATTTTAGTAATACATTTTTGTTTTTTTGCTTTACATTGTGGTGAATGTTGGTACGTCTATAGTGGCCGCAAGGCGATATGAACACATTATATGCAACGAAAAAAACCCAAAAATAACTTATGAATAATATTGGTCGCGAAAGCCTATGGGTTAAACTTATGTCATTAAGTCAATGGTGAAGTAGGTTTTCAGTTCACGCCTTTTTCCCAACGTCGCGTTTTCCATGGACGTATCCCCAATGTAAATAAAGGACTTGCCATAGTTACTGTCGCTGCTGGCGGAAGGGCCTCCACCAGAAGACACTCTATAGATCCCCTCTAGAAGTTATGTGTGGCCTACCCTTCCATACTGGCCAGACATCTTGGAAGAGGCCGGTGTATTTGAACTTTACCCCACCGACTCGCGACCTGCCGATCGACAACCTCTGGTGGATAGAGGCGATGAGGTTTAAGAAACGTTCCCATTGTTTCAACTCCTGCATTGCCGAGATATCGAATTGAACCAGCGACCTTTGAACTGCAAGTCCTGTACACTAACCGTTACACCATGGCTGCATGTATTCTTTAAGCTGGCAAACAATTCCGTGCAATATGGTGTGTAACTCACCGTCAGGCCCGTTCTCCTCTTCTATCAAATTCCGATTCTGCATTCCGCAAGCATCCACTTCCTTGGTGCATTCCATGGTCTCACAGTCTGAGGTCACACACAAAACGTACAAGCAAACAAAACCCCTTAAATGTGCCCGATCTCTTCGGAACTTGGAAGCTGGGCAGATTTGAGCCTAGTTAGGATTTGAATGGGTGTTATAGGCATGGGGGTAGCGAGGTAACTAGGAGATGGCAGTACAGAAATAGATTCAGCTCACATTGCGAAGCGTTGTGTCTTATCACCTCATCTGCGTGGGGTTTCTCCCGTGTCCTCCCACATAAAGACAGACAACCCTTAATAGATTGGCGAAACATCCCAATGCAGGACCCTTGTGAAAGAGAGTCTTGAGACTCAATGAGGCTTTCCTGGATGATTGCAGATAATATTATTAAATGTATATGCTGCCACAATTGTGCCAAACTTTTCAAATATCAAGGTCTCTCAAACAATGTGGGATTTTATTTTACCTGACTGGCGTCATACCATATTTGCCTGGATTCCTGTCTGGCTGGCGCACGGCTAAGTCCACGTGCGAACGTGACTGCATCCCACAGCATTGAGCTGAGTTTGTGTATCGCACTGACATCATCCCTCCTACACCCACCCAACCCTCCACCACGGCCGGCTCTGGGTGCCGCGCAAATGCACGGGATACGCTATCATACTACATTAGCCAAAAGACTGGCTGGCTAACTGTGGAGGGAAGGACATGTTTAAAGAACGTGTGGACTGGTAGTTTTCTTTAAAAAGAGTACTAATTTTTTGGTTCCTAAAATATTCTCCGCTGGGTCGTGCGGATGAATATGCACAGGTCTGCATGATGCGTCAAGTTTCTGTGAGTGCTACATCGTAGGCCCCCAGCTGTAGCTTCTGTGAGCTGCAAACAGAGGCAGAGTGCATAATCCCCCTGGTTGATACGTGGCCTACCCACAGACTAACAATAACCAGGCGCTCGCGCACCAAGGCTAAACCTACACGGGCTCTATGAAAAAGCAATTCTGAATGAACACCGGGGCAGATATAGCTCGCTTATCCTGTTGAGTCAAATCTGCCTGGAAGAGGGAAAACTCCGATTGCAAACCCAGGTTGTCTTGCTTGTAGGCAACAGAGATAAGGTGCCTCACAAGTGTTTACTCACGAGGAGGATGAATGGTTGCAGCCCAGTGGACAATGAGACGATGATTATTGATCGTGAAACCGACTTGGATGACACTGGGTCAAACGAGATCCATGGTAGGTGTTGAGGCACCCAGCATTGGGGAGAAGTGGACTCGGGGGGGGGGCGGCCTACTGCCGCAGATGACGTTTTCATGACGAAGCAATGGTAGAGTAACCGGTACAGTTCAAGATGAACCAAAGACGACAGTGTGACAGTGTGGGATAAGAAATACACACGACACATAAATGCCAAGCACAGAACCATAAATGTCTGGGATTCAGAGATACATGACAATAATTGCGACTTGGGTTGAACGGAAAGGGCTGAAGACTCGGACACAAGCGATTTCCTAGACAAGCCTAAAACAACATGAATGCCCACTTTTCATGGGGAATTTGAATGCAAGGGTAGCAACTGACTACGGTACTGTAGACTAAAGGAGCTCTCCTGCAGCTGCAACGGCTTACAAAAAACAAACATTTCAAGCGTAGGACAGTTTAGAATGCCATTTCCTCTTTAATGTGTCTCATCTACAAAGGTCTTAATATCAATAATTCATTGCTAACAATGTCACTTCCTGAAAGGTAGTGTCCTGGTTTCCTGATTCACAACTATAAATGTGACATTTATAATGGAGACTGGAAGAAGGTGGCTTTGCTATGGCGTGTGCAGGTGGTGCAGCTTCACTGGGTCCCATGGGACAGAGCGACGCAGGCACCGGGATATGAAGAGGAGGGAATATAAATGTATCGTTAAACGTTCACCACCCGACACAACCAATTAGTAAGGTTTGTCACGTAAACAAAACGTGCCAATTAGTCACTACTTCGGCACATCAGTGTGATGGCGAGTAAACTCACGACATTTACAATTGAGTGCGATGTTTCACTGGTGATTGCAACCAGCTTCATCAGGCGTTGTGAAGAAGTCTTCCTGCCTCTAGTCTTAAATAGAGCAAGATGATGTCATCACTGTGAGCCTATCAGGTGCAAAGATCAGAGGGGGGGGTTAATTGTAATTATGAAAATGATCTGCAAATATGCAGAACTATTAATGACACATTTATACTTACACTACCTAACTCAAAAAACATAAATCAGTAATATTGGTCGCGAAAGGCTACGTGTTAAATTGAAGAGGAGGGAAGTTCAACATGTGCCTAATTTCATTGCCTGCACCATGGCCAATGTCAACCACGCTTGTGCTAATGCTAGAAGAAGCTGTTCTCATGGTGTCAGGGGACGAGGAGACAAGACTGGAGGGTGCCCCATGGCCATGTGAGCACAGCAGGAAGAGGAAGATGAGTGGAGGGGAGCTCCTCCCTGTTCTCACAATGGGGGAAGTCCTTGGCGACGTAGGCACAATGTTCCAGCTGAAATTCCCGCAAGGAGGCTGCAGAAAAAAAACAGGGCGGAAGTCAATGACAGAGCGCCTAGAGTCCAACAACAAAGTAATGGGCATGGCCAAGTAAAGATCGCATTCCAATGAAATGGATAATGCTCATTCTATTGAACATAGGGGCATTATAGTAGGCATGCCTATATACAGGGTGGCCCAAAAGTCAGGGAACATCTATTTTAATATTGGCAATAAACATTTTAATTGTTTATTCCTTAGGTTAATATTTTATCTAGATTAATATTTTATCATTATTAATATCTATTTTTCATCTTCCTTTTCAGATGGCATTTAAAAATGGTAAGAAGATTGACTGAGGATGAACAAGTTCAATTCCTTTTTAAATAAGCTAAATAAGGAAACTGTGATCTCTTTTAAAAATATCCCAAATCTATTTAAAAAGAATGAATGCATGCATTAATGTTAATGGAAATAAGTTTGAACATTTGTTTAAATAAATTAGATAACCTAATGTGATTTTCAAAAATAAATATAACCCTAAGTGTCCTGACGTTTGGGCCACCCTGCAATATATACCGTGTTTTCACAGCTCTTTGTCCATTCATTGCTTCACCACACCCACCTTCACCAACCGGCCAGTGTCGGTTGGTGAAGGTAGGTGTAGGGAGACCCAGGACAGGTTAAACAGATATCGCTGGCCAATGATGTTAGCCGTGATTGGGTCTCAAACTCAGGGTCACCAGGTTCTCGATTGAACAATATTCTCAATACCAAAGCGGATATCGACACGCCACATTGACAGAAAGAGACCAAAACTATATGCATACTTTTTTCACCAACTATTTGTGAAAACTCCTTCACTGTCATGGGGTGCCACAGTGGCGTAGATGTTAACTTCTTAGATGTTAACTTTTTCGCCTAGTATACAGGAGGTCGTGGGTTCGATCCTGACCCTGACGCCTGTATATTTGGAGTTTGCATGTTCTCCCCGTCGACGTGTTGCTTTTTCCCAGGCCCTCCGGTTTTCCCTCACCATTTAGAAACATGCGTTTTTTTCAAAATAGTTAAAGAGCTCAGTGGGCCTTACCAGGTAAAATAAAACAAAATGTATGATTAAAAATGAAAATGGCCACATTGGTAGAGACAAAAACTATATGGAATTTGTATTTGTTGTTCATCAGCTGTTAGTGAAAACTCCTTTACTACCATTCATGGATTAGTCCCCAATATTTGAGACAGTGTAGAACATTCACCTGGGTTTTTAGCATACTGCAGGTGGTACGGTTCAAGGCACTCCTCTGTCTTCTTGTAACAGTCATCCAGTGCGCACTCTTTGGACAACAAAACGACGGAACGTGTTGATGAGTGGGCGGACGAGATCGACACGACATCGTGACATGCGCGGATAATACATCCGAGTGCGTTTCGCTGGCATGTTGCTCACCGAGTACTCGGTCAGGAATTCTGCGGAGATTCAGCTGTCTCTTGGCTGGAACGAGACGAGAGGTGGGACAGTGGTGCAGGTGAGGGCTATTTAATTTATAGATTTGAAGTTTTCGTGACTGCAGGGACCCATACTCTTTGTTTCTTTCGGTAAAGTCACGTAGGTATAAAATAAAATAAATTACATCACGACGTTTCGGGTGCAACACAAGCATCCGTCATCAAGTGGGACAACCACAGCAAGGAACAATTGCTGAAGTGGGCAAAATGGCTGCTGTAACAAGAGGCTATATAGGTAAGAGAGGGGGGAGGAGCAAGGGGGAGATATAGAGAGGGGCGGGTGTGGGGTAGGGGGAGGGGAGTGCTGCGAGAACGTTTAGAGGACGAGCAGACAAAATGCGGGGGGGGGGGGGGGGGGAGTTGGTGGGACTGGGAATAGGAGGCTGAAGAATCTGGAGATGCGGAAATGACGGCAACACCATGAAGCAGTTAAGATTTTACCTGGTTAATAACATCCTTCCAATGATTTAAAACTTTCGTGACTGCAGGGATTCATGTTCTTGGTTCTTTCAGTAAAGTCACGTAGAAGGGAAATAATATTGTTTAATATTTTTATTATTTTATTATTTCCCTTCTACGTGACTTTACCGAAAGAACCAAGAATATGAATCCTTGCAATGATTGCTCAATTTGTATCCATCTTCTCAGTTGAAGTTATGTCTATGTTTATAAATCTGGATGGCTTCATGAACAAACCTTTGATAGTAGCCCGAAGGTTTGCAGAGAGAGAGGATAGAGGGCAGAGCATGGTATGAGGCAATCAGGGCCCAGCATCAATAATAACATCAACAACATCAATGACAACGAGCCGCAGGGACAGACAGGGTAGCAAGCGCAGCATCAACGAGTTCCAGAACATCTGCAGGGGACCCGGCTCAATCTTTCGAAGCCACGCATTTATGAGGACACAGCTCTTGTGATGCCGCCGCCGCGAAGCCGCTCTGCGGGCGCCCCATCTACGACCTCGCCACCACCAAGCGACGGGGCCGACACTGCTTCCCCCTCACCACCCCCTACATAAACACACCCTCACACATTTCCCCCCCTCCCCCACCTGGCCGACAAGTTTTCACCCAGAAGCCCTCTCATAGGGATAATCTTCACGACTTCCTGCGGCCAGGGAATTGGGCAATCTACCCCGATGCTAACCCGCACCGCAGCGCAGTGACTTGGGTTGAGATACATGGTCACGGCAGGGCTACCCAGCCACCGCGGTTAAAACACACCCCCACACACGGATCGGCAGGCAGGTAGGGGGGCGCAGCCATGAACGGCAGGAGGCCAGGGTGGGTGTCTGATTGGCAGGACGAATGGGCTTGTGCACGGCCGCCGGCGCCGCAGCCAATCGGCGGTCCCTTTGATATGGAAACTGGGATGTGGGCGGCGATGAGAGCGCCGAATGCTGCGGCGCAAGCCGAGCAATCTGATTGGCCGAGAAGGCCCTTGGATTAGCGATGGCTTTCTTTGATGTGGGTTAACAATAAAAGGGGGACGCAGAAAGGTAAAAGGTCTCTTGCTTCTCGAGTCAGCCACCGGGGCGGTCGTCTCTTCAGGGCAGCTAATCAAACGTCCGCGAGACGAGTCGATGTGCTGCGAAGACAGGCGCACAGGAGCGGCGAACCGTGAGTACGGGAGAGAGAGAGAGCCGGTATCGAGCGTAATAGCCAAATAGGTATAAGTCACAACCGACCAGGGTACAGACCATAGAGAAATAGTGTGAGCCTGCCTTGCCGATTCCTACTGACTCAACAGTGGTTCACAGTCAGCCAGTAATAAATCGTTTATAAATAATCACAGCCTCGTGTGGTTTCGACGAGCGAGTGGATGCGCGTGGTGCTGTGTGTGTGTACGCTCACAGCGTGTGTGGTTGGTGCTCCACGGGTGTGCACTTCATCTTGCTGCTGCGGACCCCCGCACTGCATGTGGACTAACTGCCCTTGTGAACGCCCGTCCCACAGCCCTTTAAACCACCAGTAACGAAAACCCCCAATCGGCAACGCGGACGCGAGCAACGTCATTCGCCCTCCGACCCCTGACCCCCGTTCAGAGCGTGTGATTGCTGCGCAGGGTTGTGTGAGGGGAGGCGTCGCGTTTGATTGGTGGAGAGGCAACGGAGTGTTTTGAGGCGGCCGTGAGCCGGCGATGAGCCATGGCCCTCTCGCGGACTCGCGGGGGTGCGACCCCGGGAGGAGAGCCGGCGGGCGGCAGCCCTTCTCCCTCAAGCGACGAGCACAGCGGCGGCAGCAGCTGTTCACACACGAGCGAGGGATCTGGAAACGGCGGACCCCATGCGGCCGGCGCCCAGCAGGGAGAGGCCTCGGGGGACAGCGGCCTCAACACTCTCACCAATGGCCTCGATCTTCTTCTTGTAGATACTCTGAAAGCATTGCTTTCTGGCGCGCACATAGCCCTTGCCCTTGCATGCTGTGGGAACAGTGATGCATTGACTCAGAACAACCTCCCGTACCTACCAGACACGCAGATCCCAATTGCAACTCTCATTTACACGTAAACACAAAAATGTACAGGGACACCTCTACTTACGAAAGAATTAGGTTCCAGAGGTCTGTTTGTGAAATTGATATATTTGTCCAAATTTACTCCTGACGATTCCAAACATGTTGTAGGGCATGTACACTTAACACGGGAAATGGCTTTATACGTTGTATAATCTCCTGTAGATGTAGATGCCACTGGTTTTTCATGTTCTGCAGATGTAGATTCCACCACCGGCATCTATTGCGTTGCGGTTAAACTTACGACTCTCGGTTCGAAACGGCAACTGGACATAAGGGTAGGTTTGTTCGTATCTCTGAAAGTTTGTAAGTCGAATGTTCGTAAGTAGAGGAGTCCTTGTATAACTAAATAGGCTCAAGCCTCCCGTAAATCACGTGACTCCTCCCCCGAGCCCCCTATGAAAACTGATGCTGCCCCATACAACATCAAGGCCCTTATATAGTCACATCCTTCCTGTCCGTGACTCTACTCCACTTCCAGTGGTGTGGCACGGGTAAGAAAAAAGTTTATAGTCTTTACCTATATTGTGAAATCATTACGATTGACTAAGCTAATATTGCTCATTCAAGGGACACCGTAATGATGGCTATGTAAGTAATAACCAATCCCATGAGAACTCGGAAGGTAAACAGAGTTGAACCTGGATGGTTGATTGGATGGGAGAGCAAGACGCATACAACAGGTGTTATAGACCATTGTGGGTCCATGTGCTGGGCGGCGGAAGACAATGCAGTAAAATTAATTGTTGAATTGTATGTCAGTGCACCCATGCACGTTGCTCTCCCATGCTACCATGCACTGGCCAGTGTGGTGAAGTATGGTAAATTAACCCTCATGACCCGTACGGCCGTGGTAATACCCTCATCCAGCAGTAGACTGCTGGATCAGGATACATGTTCCTCAGAGTAATGATGACCGTCAGATTGCCAACTCGAGTGATGGTTGTTGTCATGGTTGTCGGCCTCCGTTGATGACAATGATGAACACGGTGGGTATGAAAGTTAAAACCATGGCCAAGTTTATATAATCTCCCCTCACCACCACCTCTGTCCACCCAACAATATAAATGGGCACAGCACAGTAAATCGGCAGGTCTAGTGTGGTGGGGTGAAGTGTGGGCACTCCTGCCTCTCACGTACAAGACGTCTGGCCAGTGTCGACGAGGAGATCAAATTGCACTGCAGTAGAGGGGCCCTCTGGAGCTCCCTCTTGCGGCACGAGCGACCAATTGTGAGGCTACACCTCTAACTTTATGATCGTGTCAATGATAGCTTGCCCGCAAGTATGGCCGGTGATGATGACCGGCGTTAGTGGCGGCGACAAGTGAAGGTATTGATGGCAACAGATGAGGGATCGCAGCGAGTTGTTACCTGTGAGCTCGTCATAGCTTTGGCGTGAGTTAATTAGGCAGTGCAAGTCCACTTCATCAAACTTGTCCCCCTCGCAGACTGCCATTGCCACGCAGAAGTGTGAAGGAACACAGTTATTGTTAGTACATAAACAACTAAACATTTGTCGGATTTGAAGTGCATACAGGAATTACAAATGGATGATGGCCCAGTTGTGAGGCAGTGCAAAGTGATTAGCAATCACAGGATAACATAAGGATCACACATCAAGTGGCTCACTTGGTCTACACCTGCCATTTAGGCTTTTTGTTTACAATATTATTTATTTATATTTTTTGCCAATGTTAATCCCGATTGTGATATTGGCGTAGCGTGTCACGAGAGGAAGAATTCCATTCAAACCTATCGTGGCCTTTCATCGTAGAGAACGGCCCATGGAAGTGAATATCATAGAGCCACCTCTGAAATCCCCTTCAATTTTGTGATATAACCCGAAGACCCACATTATGTGTGGAGGCCCTCATCAAGCAGTGGAATGGCTCTTCCCCCCCTTTCCACCGCGATTTAATTAATCTTTTCAATTCAATTCGACAGTTTGATTGAAAAATTGAATATCATTAAAATTATGGTGGAAGTAGCGACCTCTAGTGGCTGGAGGGGTCACATTAACCAATTTTATTTAACGTACATTGATAAAAAATAATTTATTTCAAATGCGATTCCATGTGTATCGTTTGCTTAAAACATTGATATTAATTGAAGAAGTGATGCATCATCATACCCCTACCTTTAAAACACCTACGTTACAACTTTTGTTTGCAATTTGCAGGAGGCTGTGCGGCTAGAACGTCGCGACACAGTGCAGTGTGGGATTGAATGGAAGTTGACCCTATCCCTGCGCCGGGGAATTTTACAGCAGAATTCGCTGTTTTCTGTACGATAAGGCAATGAGATGGGATTTGAAAAGACACTGAAAATGTCAATTTTGAAAATACATTTAAATTCCTCTGCTGGTGTGCATCAGTGTTATCTACTTTTAATGGACACTTCAAAGGCCTGGCTTTTGAGTGATATTGATCTTGGAGGCACAGTCATTCAGGCCCGTAAAATATTGTGCGTGTTACAAATTGCATAATTATCATTATTAAGGGTAGGCCTAACAGTAAAAGAGCATCATGAGGCTTCCTTTGCCAGTACGAAAATGTAAAAATAGGGTTTCCCCCTTTTTTCCTCAACAAAACTGAAACCTTTTTACGAGGAATCATGTCAGCATTAACCACAATACGTGCGGTCAAAATGCAAACAAATGCAAGTAAAAGAGCACTGGTTTGTTTTTGAAGTTGTGTCTTCTTCCTTCAAGTTTCCTTCATTCCCACTCAAATATGAGATGCATGCGGTGCCGGGACGTGCGGTGCCGGGGCATGCGGCTCACGCTTACTTTCCTCCGGTGTCAGGTACTTGTTGAGCGGCTTCTCGCATTTTGTCTTCACGCTGATGCACTCTTTGAACTGGCAGACTGGTCACACGGAGAGGGCAGAAACGCACCATCATAACGACAACGTAAACCCCAACGCACAAACGCATCAGAAGGCCCGGCGTAAACGCAAGCATCGTAAACTCATCGGCTCTGTGTCAAGCTTTTGACAACGATGAGGACATTTAAACTGTGGTGGCATAGGGGGTGGTGGTGCAGGGCGTGGTGCCACAGGTGGCACAGGTTGTGGGAGGAGAGTGTGGTGCTACAGGGAGTGGAGGTGCAGGTGATTAGTGCCTGGTGTGGTGGAAGATTGTGTGGTGGCGCACGGTATGGTGTTGTTCAAAAAACTGCATTGGGTGCCTAAAGAAGATCCCCAGCACATGGAGTGAAAGTTTAGACAACAAATGATATCGCCAGTAATGTACGTTTGCAATTCACAATGTGCGTATAGCTCAAGGTTATCACAAAGGTGCTATGCTTCACAAAGCCTGCAGTGGTTTTATCAGTAGGGGACGATGTTGCTACATTTCACAGATTTTTGCAATTTGCAAGTACAGTCGACCCTTCCACATCGCGAGGGTTAGGGGCGCAGGCCCCCTGCGATCTGGAAAAAACGCGTACATTGTTTTGGTCCTGTTGGTGAGCGAAGCGAGCACCTCCAGCCGGGGGGTTCGGGGAGGGGGGTGCTGTGAGCCTTTGCATGTCGTCTGCTGGCTTTCGTGTTCTTTTCGAAAACTTTAACTTTTTACAAAATGTAACTTTAAAACGATTGTGTATATTTATGGTATTAAAAGATACAATACATTAATATTATATAGTACTGTACATATATTATATGCATTTATGAGTTACTAAACTTTTTGCGTGTCATCTGCGGCAATCGAAAAACTCCCAAAAACTCCCCAACAAATCCCATTTAATTTCTTATGCCGACCCCGCGATACATCGAAATCGCGATGGGCAAAGTCGCGATGCAGAAGGGTCGACTGTACAGTCTGTTCTCCTTTAATGTGTTTTCATAACGGGATGAATTTATGAGGGAACACTTTTTATAACGCGGATGCGAATTGGATATAACGCAATTGAATCAACAGAACTTACACTACTATGTCGCTAGTAGGAATAAGCGGTTGTACGGCTGCCTCGGTGGAGCATCACACAAGCCGGGATGCTTCTAAATCCTACCCACTCGCCTCAGTATTTGTTCAGCCTGCATATGAAACTCACGTCTTATCCCAGACTGTGCTTTCATTCCATTATTATATATTATTTATTATAACGCGATTTTTTTCAGAAGGTGGTGTTCTTCAGGAACGCAACTACCACGTTATAGGAGAACAGGCTGGAGTTTGTTTAATCTTGTCAAATTTGGGTTGTAATGGCAGCACATATGGCCCAGCCACTACCCTGTTTGGAATGGCGTCATGGGATATTTGACATCCACTGTGAAGCCGACGGCATGCATGTTTAATATTAGCAGCAGTATTCACCAGGGTAGCCGTGCGACTCGATCTGCAAACCCTCCGCAACAAGCGGTGATTATGCTAAACACCTGGTACAACTCGAAAACGCATCAAAGAGTTGAAATGAATGCCTTTGTTTAAAATGTGTGAATGCATGCACGTGTGCATAGTCTCAATCTGGATCCTCATGTGTACGATTCAAAGTTACCAGTCGCATTTCCTTTGTCGGCACATTCCGTTGTCACCTTGAGGCAGCCAGTGTACTTGCAATCTGGTGAGAAATTCACAATTGCACCCTCAAGGTGACTTAAGACTGGTAAATAAAAAATAAAAAAACAGTAAAGGTCAAGGGTTAAAGATGCAGATCTGATATGCCTTATTACACTTTTGGCAGAAGGTCCTCCGACTACAGGATATCATGCCTACTCTTCCATGCTGGCCAGATATCTTGGAATAGGTGGAAGCATCCACACTTTACCCCACAACACGCAATCTGCCAATCAACTAATTGTACTGGTGGCTATAGGTATCTTGCTCACTCTTCTTCTGGTGGGAGGGCATCCACTAGAGGATATCTTGGCCTACTCGTCCATGCTAGACAGACGTGTTGGAATAGGTGGGAGTACCCGCACTTTATCCCACAACACGAAATCTGCAGATTTACAATCTGCCGACCAACCGTGTTGGTCGACAGAGGAGGAGGGATTTAAGAAACTCGCCCTTCATTCAACTGCCACGCTGGACGATCGAACCAAGTAGCTCCCAAGCTCTGCATTGCAAGTTCAGCGTACTAAACCGTTAAGCTAAGGCAGCGTCAGATATATATCATTAAGATAAACATTCCAGCAGCAGAAGCAAATCTGCGAGAAAATGTGTGTTGAACAGGATTGGAACGCAATTTTGTTATAATCAACATTAGTGTATTTAATAATTTAGTAAATAAACATTAATAACCCAGACATACCACAAATAAAAGGCAAATCATTATAATTACAAAAAAAAACATTTTAACTATCTTAATAGCCAATAACAGATATATATTTGATCAAATACCATTTAAGAAAGCATAGGTCATTGTGTAGCAAAGAAAATAATACAACAGTTGTGTATCAGATATTGTCAATCCATTGCTGGACGAAGGCCTCTCGACACCACGGCCCCCTAATGCCAGAATCCGCTTTTCTCCTGCACATGACCTGATTCCATTACCTCATCTCCACAGTGGTAATCCTCTGCTCTTGTTAACCTCTTTGATGAATCATTTCGATTATGATCCACCTTCAGTAATTGCCTTAGGCATGAATGTAGAACTTCTTTCGAACCTTTCATGTAATACCAACAAATTTTCAAACTTGTTGTGTATCACTTCTGCTCTGCACATATTTTATCTTGAGCCCAACTTTGCAGCCGTTTTTTGTGTGAAGTGATTAAATAATTATATTACAAGGCAGCTATAATTCATTACAAATAAAAACCTAAAATTGCAAGATTTTGAATTACAATAGTTTTATATTAAAATTATAGATATATGAATGCATGCAATGAGCCGCTGTAAAAAAAATCCACACGGGAATAATGAATCATGGTTTTTCCAAAAAAACTATATTGGTTGCACAGTACTGCCTAGCGGTTAGAATCCACATGGCTTCTCCAATTGATGACCATATTTGCACAAGACTACAGTGGCACAATCCTGTACACCCAACACTTTGAGGTGAGGGTTAGTGGATCACACACAATTCCCTATCAGTGGGTATTGAGTTGACCATCTCCTGGCTTCCCAGGGTATGGCAGTAAAGCAAGTGGATTAATCTCCATTTCTTCCACCTGTATGGGGATTGAGTGTTACCCTGCCCTCGCACACGTGGGTTTTCTCTGGATACTGTGGTTTCTTCCCACATCCCAATACTGTATAGGGCCACAGAGCTTGGGCAATTGTTGGCAACGGTTATGGCTGCTTTCCTGTTTGTGGCTTTCCACACAATTAATTGTTGTCTCTCACTCTCTGAGGCTCGAATGAAAACTGTGCATTACAAATTCAAATGTCTTATTAACTGGTTTATATTTTAATTGACGAATGGCAATTGTTATTAATAATTACCCAGAAAAGCCTGACTTAGTTTCAAGACTCCTTTGTCAGGTGGCTTCCAAATTGAGTTTAGTCTGTGAGAGAATACTGGTGTGCCCAGAGAAACCCCACACTTATGAGGCGGGTTACCCTGAACGATCTGCAGAGAAGGATTTATTGAAAAGACTCAATCCAGTAAAGGGACGGAATCTATTTTTTTGACATCTGCATGCCCTTATAGCCCAAGCCTGCAACACCTGGTATACACTGGTGGTCACCCATTCGAGCCCTAACCAGGATTCTTAACCCTCCTTGTCTACTAGCCCATCCAATGTATATAGTAGAAATTAACAATTCACTAAGATGATTATGATTATGAACGATTTATGGCCTTCGGCCAGGAATGTAACAAAGAAAATTGCACACGAACGACACATTCACGCAAGCACCCGATGCTCCGTTTAGAAGTTTTAAAATGAAACATATTTTGAATTGTATTATGTTTTGAACTAGATAATTGTATTTCTTCATTAAAAGCTTATATCACTTTACATCTGGAATACTTAATTGAAAACGACATTTCGTGTTAATTTCCTCTCGTCGTTAAGTAGATTGCCTTGCTGGGGGTTTGGTTCGATGCGGACTTTCACCCGCCCCTCTATAGCCCCGCCAAGTGTTGGTTGGCTGCTTGGTCCCGGTCACGTGACGCACTTCAACCAATCCGTGCTGCGTTAGTCACAGAATGACAGAATAACATAATGACAGACCTGAGTGTTTATATATATTGATAATAGTTAGCCTGTAGCCGCATCTGCCTCAATACATGTTTGCTGCCTGCTGCACTTACTTGATTATTTGCTTCAATTTCCCTTACATCAACAGCAAAGTTCACGGATGAAGCATTTTTCCTCGGCATGTGGAATTCGGGGTTCCCTCCTCCCCCCACCTCTTCTTTAGGCCCCACCTCATCCTATTTAGGCCACCACTCATTTCTCTTTAGGCCCCAATACCAATACCCTACCATTCACCACTAAGTGACGGTGACGTCACCACAGCACCTGTGCCAGGCCAGGTGCACTTTGAGGCCACGTGAAGTGTTGAAGGTTCACTGACAGGTCACGGGACAAAACCAGGTGCTATGGGTTGGCTGAGATGATTGGCAGATGCACCAACTGTACCTCCCATTGTGTCAACCTTTTGTATTTTATCTGCCCGACGCGCCACACATTGTTGTGAGCGTTGCTCCTCTGCCCCACACCCTTCTTAAGACTCGCTCCTTATTATTCATCTCCCACCCCTTTAAATTTAGACCCCGTCTCTTTTATCTTGAGGCCCTCCTCACAGCTTCCTTTTCGGTCCCACCCCCTCCTCTGTAGCCCCCCCCCCCCCTCTTCATCTTTAGGCACTGTTTTTTTACTGGACGCGGATTTGGGTTTGTTTGTTTAAAAGGCAGTGCCGTGTCTTTTTTAACCATGCAACTTAAGCAACTCTGATCTAAAGTCGGGTAGATTTCAGTTGGGGGTTGTGCATGGGAGAGTAGTTTTGAGTGAGAGACAGCGTGAGTTGGAAGTGGTGTTAGTAGTGAGCGGGTAGTGGTAACAGTAGTGAGCAGGTAGTAGTGGGGATTGTGCAAGGGTGCTAGTTAGCGTGCGCAGGCAGCAGCAGTAGAGGTTGGTGGGGACAGTAGGGGTGGTGTCGCTTTATGACCAAAATCCCTTTTCGAGCAAAATAATTACAAGGTCATTCGCTGTTGCATGCCTTCGTGCCACGTGGTGGCGCACGCAGTACTTCAGCACTGTGTGGAGGCGGTGAAGGTTGGTGAATCACACATGTCGGAAAATACCCTTCCAATGGGTGTCGAGGTTGTCATTCTGTGGTTTGCCAGGATAACGCGGTAGAGCAACTGTGGATTGCTGTCAATCTTTTCCATTATTAATAAGCCGATAGCACCTTAATATATAGAGGACCGCAGAGCTTGGGGGTTGGGGGTGGGGAATTTGGCTCTGGCCCACCGTCTGGTTGCCTTTCATTGCTCGTCTGTGGTTTTTCCACGTGCATCCGAGTTGATCTCTCTCTTCGAGCCTCCGAGTTGATCTGTCTATTCGAGAGTGAATATTTTGCGGCGCATTACAAGTTGTAATTATTATTCGTATACCTCTGGATTCGATAAATTGGGTCCTGCATTGTGGGGAAGTAATAGTGGTTGTCCTATGGAGACACTCGCCTCCACCATAATAATGTGGAACTGTCACTACTGGTTCAGGGCTGTGATGAAGGTTATTACTGCCACTGCTCATTTGAGCAAGACATGATCCACAAAAATGTTTTCACGCCAAAATGGTGTGACACAGATAAAGGTGTAGGGGTGTTACGGGAGGGAAACGGACAAACAAACAGGGGTGTCCACATCCACGTCCGCAACGGGTTAACACCCTGGGGGGCTGTGGGGGGACGCTGGGATCCCACACAGTCCCACCCCTAAGTGGCAAATTGATATAAAAGGTGGGGAGCGAGAAGGCTCGTGGTTCAGTGTTGGGAAGCCTAACCAGTGAAGACTGAAGACCAGCAGATAGGCCCTGGAACTCCTCTGACTCGCCATCCTTCTCAGGACCGAGCAGGGCAAGCCAGTGGCGCGGCCCCAGAGCCTCAGAGCCGATGTTCTTCTAAGAGCCGGGTCTGTCTGGCTGGGTGTCGTGACCTGTGCTTTGACCAGGGCCGGGCCAGATAGCCTCCCCTAGCACCCTTAGCGGAGGACCTGGGAGCAGAACAGTTGGGAGACAGCGCTAGGGATGGATCCCAGTCCAGTACGAGTGAAGGGGCCGTTACCCCTTCAAGTGTTTTATATGTTGCCCTGTGTTGAATGCAAGTTGTAATAATTAGTGTGCCTCGACTACACCGTCTCTGTCGCCTGTGAACCCACTACAAAGGTAAGAATGGTAAGAAAGAGGCAAGCGGTTCCTATCCGCAACGTTTTTGCGGACTACAGAGGAATTGCAGGCACATGACTATCGGCTAAGTGTATTCTGTGATAATTCGCAGATTAAGATGCGAATTTTACCCAATTTGGGTCTGTGTGTCATATGGGTCTACGTTAAAGACTGATATGCATTGTTTTGCCTTGTTATCCGAATCTAAAAAATGCAAACAAAATCTTATCTATGAAATAATTCAGGTCAACACAGCTAGTCTGTGCAGATGCAAATTTAAATAATGTAGATTGCTAAATAGAATAAAAACCTTTGTATTTCCCTGCAGCTCCAATCCCTCTTACTTCTAAGGATAGCGGATTGTAGCTCCTCAAAGCGTGCTTTTTATCCGCCACTGTGTCCCGCGGATTTCTGGAGCAGTAATCCACAAATTTTACTGAATAGTGGATTTTCGGATTGTTCTGTAATACTTCCAACAATCATTTTGGGTTAGCACGTCTGTCGGTCCCAAGACAGAAGAGAAGGGAATCATGAGAAAGCTGGGAGATAGAGGGGAGCTATGAAGGAAAGCAAATGCAATGATATTCAGAATGGATTGGTGCGTTCAGAACCTGGTGCCTATTGTGTAACTTGAGCTCATACCGTGAATTTCCTCCAGGGAAAACTTGCATGTTTCATTCACCATTGTATCATTGAAATCTAAACACACGTGCAAACAAACACGAAACACACGAACACACAAGGAAACGACACGGTATGTGAGATAGTTGGGTGAAACATACAGTTGGCATCTATATGTCATTTTGACTTACAGGATATTATTATCCATCTTCATGGTTAATGTTTACCATGGCAAATATTTACTTTGAAGATGGCAACGCACATTGCATCGAGGTATTGGTCAGCATCTCAAGCACGATGCTTTGAATGCTTCTGCTACGTGCTGTTGATGATCACTCAATATATATGGTTTAAAATTCTAAGCATGTAATACGTCACCAACATTTTAAGCACACAGCTCAATTGTAATGCAACAAAAATGAATTATACCTTCACGAACACCTTATATAAATAGGGCAAAAATGTGATACTGTTCTAATTTTCATACCTTTGTGAAACCAACACTGAATATAATGCAGTTTGTTTGACCTATAAAACTTCAAGGCATGCATGTCTGTTTAATACAGATATAAATGTATCCAAAGTTGATGAGATACCAGCATAAGGATATTTGAAAATTGTATTTCTTTTTGAAAACGAATTTCTTTACCACTGCTTTTTGTGTTTAGTTTATTGTCCTTCCCCTACACCTCTGATTAGCATGGTTGTCTACATACGGTGCGAAATAAGTTCAACATATATACATACAGGGATAGTCCTTGATAGATGAAGTGAGCTCGACTAGATTGTATCATGATGGCTAGCAACCAAAATCATGTTTTCACTAAGCAAACATCCTTGCATGCAAATTATGTACACATGTGTATCCACATTGAGACAGCCACAATATGTCGATGTGTTTGTTTTTCGTAGTGGGGAAGTGAAGTTGTAGACTGATGAATATGGCACGGGGTGTCTCATCTGGCAATGTCTCATCTGGTCCTATCCGATACTTAACAACTGTCTCAATTCGGTAGAGAACCATAGTCTTATGAAATATAGAACTAATGTCTCATCTGGTCTTATCCGATACTTAACAACTGTCTCAATTCGGTAGAGAACCATAGTCTTATGAAATATAGAACTAATGTTTCATCTGGGATTGAATCCTCGTTGATCCAGTAAAAACAACTATTGCCATATCCAATATAAAAATGTCTCATCTGGAACTGAACCCTTGTATTGTTGGATAGAGAACCAGTCTTATTCAAGGCAGAATTAATATAATAATGTATATATTATTTATATGTTCTCATTTATAGATGATATATATATATATACTCTGCAATGTGAAATGCCTCGTTTGTTCGTGGTGCTATATTCCTTCAGAACCCTGTACTCGTTCTCTGCAATATTGATGGCTTTTGTCTATAGTTTGTGATGTTGCTGTGCTCACCCACCATGAATCTCCATGGTAAAATAACCAGGAAACTGGCAAAACGGGATCATCCATGCAACTCAAGCTCAAACTTAATATCCCATCTGGTACAGAACCTTTATCTCATCCAGTCTACAAGATGCCAGTGACTTGTCAGAGTGCATGCTACGGCATCATCAATCCATAGCAGCGAAATGAAGGCAACCGGGGATAGCCGCGGCAGCGAGATGGCGCCAAAGGTGCCATCAAAGCTAAGTCTTAAACGACTTAGCATTGGCGAATGTGTTAAGTTCCCCAGCTATAAACGAGGTAACTTGAGCTGATAAACGTGCATGTGGAAGGAAACATGTGTCTGAAATCCTTCTTTATGCAGGATTGCAATCAAAATCATGCATACTTCGCTGTTTCTTTTCCACTTTTGAGTGACACGGCAGGATCAGCTGCCACAGCAGCAACATAAGCGGCAAATAGAGCTTCATGATGACGAGGCCACGATCTGAACACGATCAACACTGCACATACAGCAAGCCATTATTTGTTTTATGTGGTCATGAGATGACGTATCCATTGGGATTTTGTCCCAATGCAACCTTTCATGTTAGAGAATCGTCCATGGAAGCAGATAACACTGAGCTACTTTTGATATCCCTTAAAATTAGGTCTGATCCACACACTAACTAGGGGTCGGGGGGAACTTCCCACTCGCCCTACTGGAGAAAATGTTTGTCAACATTCTGAGACCAAGAATTTTTCCAAACTAGGTGCAGAACTAAATAGTTCATGACCTTTTTCTGTGCAGTCATATGTGCCCTATCAACTCACGACACTCAGTTTAAACCCAGGATATCCTTTTTTGTCAGCTCAGCGCTCTGACCATTCGTCAGTTCTGTGCTCATGCTCGATGTCATAGGGCCAAATTAAAGCACCTTCATGTCGATTAAGATTAAATTTGAATGCCAAATTGCTCGTAGAGGCACACTAAGGGCAGCTTTAGGAATTGCAGAGTGGTAGGTCGCCCATTCTGATTTGCCTCCTTGTAGTCTGTACTCAGAAGGCCCTGCTGGATATTAGAGTCCTGCCAAGTTTTCAAGTGAGGAGTGATGCTGTTGTGCATAATCCCAATTGAGCAAATTTGCATGTAATTAGTTCCGCATTGGGATGTTTGGTCAACACCAGTTACATACTGTGCTTTCTTACCTCTGGATGAAAAGCGGAGAACCCGAAAGAAGCCCACGCAAAAGGGGAGAACATACAAAATGCACGCAGAAATGGCACCTGAGTCAGTAATCAAACCCAGATACGTCTTGCTGTAAAGGCACACGTGTTACCACTGCGCCACCCTGCCGCTCAAATGTCTGCCCCATTTAAGAACAGACTCGGAGCCTTTTTGTCCCTGCCTATGACTGCACCCGTCAATTACAAAACCCTCACTCTTTCTGTAGAATTGTACCCAGAACACGTTGTGGTGAAACGCTATGAGTTTAGATTGTATTTATTTCAGCAGGAACGGCATAATAAACGACATTTTCAATCCGAATCTTTATTTGGACTGGGGGAATCCGATGAGCTATGAAGTTTTTTTCACAGATGTCCAGTATGGGCAGGTCAACAAGTTACAACAACAAACAATAGAAAAACTAAAGGAGTGCAAAACAGAGAAAATGGTAAGCAAGTCACTAAATATAAATACAAATACTTGCTTTGATTATATGAGTCCGATTTAACAGGCTTGGTCAAGGCAGCAAAGCAACAACAAAAACAGTACTAAAACCACACCAAGATAAAATGTCAATTTAACATTGAACTATCGATACACAGGTAAGGATAAAAGTTACAAATCACATTTTGCAAATGTGACTGTATCCAGCACAAAATGCAACACATACCTTGCACCGTCGGTGTGAGTTGAACGCTAGCATAGGACGGTGCCGAGCTGGCAACTGACTTGGTAATTTGTGGGTGGTGACTCTTAGTGCTTTCAAATTGGTATCATTTCCTCTTCTGGACTGAATTGTGGATGCCCTATAGCAATGCAATACTGCGCACCATCTCAATGGGTGGGAGAGGATCAAATTGATTTGCATTTAACTGCCCATAGAGGACCAACCACTGCGATCTCTACATTGGGTCAAACTTATCATCTCTTAATGATCGACGGCTTGTGCATCAGATCTCATTTATTCACGATGTACTTACAAAAAAATCAGCAGACTACCTGCTGGATCTCTTCACTGTTTCGAAAAACAAATGTGACCTAAGGTCTTCGCTCATTTACCAGCTTCACATTCCTTATTGCCGTACAAATACTGGAGGAATGTCCTTTGCTGTTGATGCCCCCAGAGTCTGGAATGATATTGCCAAGAAACTGCCACTCGGAATACTACCTGTGAGATCAGCACTAAAAACTGCTCTTGAGGAACTGTACACCCCCCGCTGCCACTGCTATGCAGAGTGACCTGAAATCAAATGCACCGCTCCGGATGTCCGCTGCAAAGTATGATCTTGAGTTTCGATTAATGTGTGCTGATTTTTAAAGGTGCATTGAACATTTTTGATACTCCTGCTGTTATGGAGTGACTCCTGCTGGCAGCTACGGCTGCAAAGTTTGGTCGTACATGTTATGTATATCGTTTATTGTAAAATTAGAATCACAGTTCCTATGATCACTGTTACATTGTCTTTATAGCTTTATTTTGGTGATTTCGAAAACGTTTGGTTTAGACATGTTTGTTTGTTGAAGTACAGAGTTACTGTAGCCTAAATTGTCTTATGGTTGTTATTGTTCGACTTGCATCCCGTTGGGATATTTGCACACAGTGTTAATATACGGTGCTTTTTTTTTGAAGATTTTACAGTTTTTTTCTGGATGTTTTTGTTGCGAAACGTCACTTTAAGATATTCTTTGCTCATGATATGTTTGTTGCGGTTGCACCCAAAACTCAGCTCACTTGTTCTCTCAAATCAAGGCCATTTCACTGTCCCGGATGATTTTCTCGTCAGTTTTGATATAGTTTCTCTGTTCACCAAGGTTCCTGTACCTGACACCTTAGCAATAATTGAAGACTTAGTCCAGGGGTGTCCAAACTTTTTGCAAAGAGGGCCAAATTTGATAAAGTGAAGATGCCCGGGGGCCAATAGTTCCTTCTGACATTTTTTTACCACAAAAGTTACATGAAAATACACACTGTTATAAAACAATTTTCATTGTCACAATTATCTATATTTTTCAAATGACAATGTAACCAAATATAAGCCTCTCAGGCAGACGTGAACAACTCTAAAAACACAATTCTGCCTTTCATTCAGTCAGATAACATTGAACAAACTGTATAGAATACCTTAAATTTCCATGAGTTAAATATCTTTGCCTCATGAACATTTTAAACAGGAGTTATAAGTAATGCAAAGTGGTCTGTTATCATTAAACTTTAAAACAAGTGAATTTTGCCCTTGACTTTTACAAGATCTTTCAGAAAGCAATAGTTTGTGTCACATCTACATGTACATAACATTAACAGTTATAACCAAATCTTATTCAAGAGTTTAATAAAAACAAGTGCCATAAGTCCAAGTGCATTAGTGTGTTTTGGGCTTTTCGCTGTTAATAGTGACAGATGTTACCGTTCAAAACACTAAATTTCAGATTGATCAAGGAACAGATAACTTGCTGACACTAATGAGAAGGGTGATACTGAGATATAGATTTCAGTAAAGAGATCAGGGATGGCTTGAGGGCAGTGGTTGAGATGCGTAAAATGTCACGCAAGTGGGAGTCACTCATCCTTGACCTCAATCGGTTCTTGTTTAAGTTCATGACTGAGAATGTTTGCTCACACAAATATGTGGAGCCGAATAAGCTCAGCATTTTCTTAGCGAATGACCGCATTCTGGAAACCTGCTTTTGTCCAGCTGCCGGTAAAAGTCAACAAGAGAACACTGTTGGTGTTTTCCGCGGCACTCATTGTCACACTGCAGCTCAATGAGCTCCAGCTGCAGCTGTGGAGGAGCATCATCAGGGTCCACGGAGAAGGGAGAAGAGAAAAGCAACATGTCCTTTTCAATAACTGCAAAGTTCCGAAAGCGTTTGTTAAATTCCACAGAAAGAGATGCGATAGCTGTTGCATAACTCTTCATTTGCGCACCGATGTTGTCCTGTGGGAAACTATCAATGACCTCTTTCAAAGCTGAGAAGTGCGCGGTGCAGGGCTCGGTTTGGGACAAGTGTCTTTGGAAAAGTTGCAGTTTGGTTCCAAAGGCCTTGATGTGAGTGTATAGCTGGCTCACCACTGCATCTTTTCCTTGAAGATTACCATTCAGCGCATTCAGATGCTTCATTATGTCAACCAAAAAAGACATTTGCCAGCCATACAGTATCGGACAGTTCTTCCATTGGTTGTCCCTTCTCACCCAAAAAATGTCCAATTTCCTCTTTGAGAGAGAAAAATCGCTGCAGTGCGGACCCCCGACTTAGCCACCTCACATCGTTGTGATATATTACGTCACCGTATTCAGCCTGGATGTCACGCAAGAACTGCTGAAACTGTCGGTGGTATAGAGCTTTAGAGCGAATATAATTGATTGCCTTTACCACTGGTTTCAAAACATCGTCAAATTTTAGATGTTTGGTGCAGAGAGCCTGCTGGTGAATGATACAGTGAAGTTTAATAGCGTTACCTGCTTTTTCGCTGACTTTATTGCAGATCAGTGTGGACAATCCACTTCGCTCACCAGCCATGGCAGGCACACCATCAGTAATGATCCCAGAAACTTTACTCCATGGTAGTTTCATATCATCAACAGCTTCATAAACAGAAACGAATAAATCTGTTCCTCTGGTTTGCCCTTTAAGGCTTTTGAGGTCAAGCAGCTCCTCTGTCACGTTCATGTTGTCATCAACTCCTCTTAAAAAAATAATTAGTTGTGCAGTGTCAGATGCATCGGTGCTTTCATCGCAGGCTAATGAGAACTAATCAAAAGCCACTCCCCTGTCCCCCAGTTGTCTCTGAATATCTGATGATATGTTATCAACTCTCCGTGCCACAGTGTTGCGTGCCAGGAAAACATTCATAAATTCTTGCTTCTTCTTGGGGCAAATGTTCTCCACCATTTTCATGACACAGTCTTTGATAAACGCACCTTCAGTAAAAGGTTTGCCATGTTTAGCTATTAACATGGCCACTTCCTAGCTGGCTTTGGTGATGTTTTCCTTTGACTCACAGGCCCGCGTGAAGAATCGCTGTTGCGATGCCGGAGCAGCATGGAGTTGCTTCACTTTTTCAGCGCGGTCACTACCTGTTAGCTTGTCGTATGTTGGAGCATGTTTAGTCACGGAGTGTCTCTTTATGTTAAAATCCTTAAACAAGGCAACCGTCTCTTTACAAATTAGACAAACACAATTGCCTTGATTTTCACTGAAGAAGTATTGTAATTCCCACCGCTCCTGAAAGCGGCGGCCCTCACTGCCAACTTTTCTCTTTTTTTTTGCAGTCGCAATGGCAGCAATTATTCTAGAAGGGTTCGCGGCACGTATGAAGAGCCAGATAGCATTAGAATGGTGCTGCCACCGTGTGGTGAAAGGAGGAATTTATTTATTCTGACAGAGCTAGCGAGCCATAAATAACACATTATAAGACCGAAGCTGCGGGCCGTATGAAATCTGACCGCGGGCCGTAATTGGCCCGCGGGCCGGACTTTGGACATGCCTGCCTTAGTCCAACATGGACTGAATCCTGATGTACCTACCCTGGTTAGGCACTGCCTCACCAACACTTACTTCAACTGGAATGGCATATTCTAGAAACATAATGAAGGTACCCATCATGTGTCCCCCCTTATCACCAGTGATAGCGAATGTTTTCATGGAAAATTTTGAGACAGATGCCATCCAGACATCCACCCTATGTCCTTCCTTGTCGAAGAGATACGTAGATGACACGTTTGTCATCTGGCCACATGGCCTGTCAGCACTGAACCAATTTCTCAACCACATAAATTCCATACACCCATCTATCAAATTCACCATGGAAGTGGAAAAGGATGGCAAGCTACCATTCCTGGATGTTTTGATCGAGAAGAGACCTGATGGCTCAATGGGACATTCGGTCTACAGGAAAGCCACCCACACGGATGCCTATCTAAAGCCTGACTCCCACCACCATCCAGCCCAGAAAAATTCCCTCATCAAAACACTATACCATAGGGCCCGTTGCATCTCCGACCAGCACCACCTAGCCAGTGAGTTGGAGCACGTACACCAAGCCCTCAGGGTGAACGGATACTCAGACCGTACAATCCGCAAAGCTGTCAACCCAGCCATGCGGAGACAACCTTCTGAGAATCCAACCAAAACCATCACTTTACCGTACATAGCAGGGGTTACCAAAAATATCTCCAAAATCTTAAATAAACACAAGATCCAGGTTCGTTTCAATACAGTACACAAAATCCGTGATTTAATCCCATCTGTAAAATATGTGATTCCTGACAAGCAATACCTTGGTGTCTACAAACTGAGCTGTGGTTGTGGCAGCAGTTACATTGGGGAAACGAAACGTCATGTTTCGGACCGCGTCCGTGAACACAAGGCAGATCTGAAACACGGTAGGACCAATACCTCTGCCATTGCCGATCATTGTTTTAACGCTGTGGGCTCACACGAAATTGATTTTTCCAAGACGGAGGTACTCTGCAAACCTACCGGCTACCTTCAGAGATTTGTTCATGAAGGCGTCCAGATATATAAACACAGACACAACTTCAACCGAGAGGATGGGTACAAACTGAGCAATCATTGGAAGGACGTTATTAACCAGGTAAAGTCTTAACTGACTGTGATGTTTCCATCCAACCTGCCGATGTCAGCTGTTATTTCGACTCTCTGTATCTGTCTCTGTATGCCTCTCTCTTAGATCTCTCATGCTCACATGTCCATTGCATTGCACTCTCATTCCTTTGGATTGCACTCTCATGCTCACATGTGTTTTTGATTGCACTCTCATACTCACAGGCCCTTTGGATTACACCCATTGGGTTGCACTCTCTCGTCGAGAAGGCTGCTCTTCTTCTTCTTTTCTACAGTTACATGCTAATTTCTCACATTAACATCATGCTAGTCTCCCATATTAACATAGCACTTCTGTGCCCACTAATTTCTCACGTTAACATCATGCTAATCCCTCACATTAACATAGCCACTTCCGTGTCCTCGTCGAGGAGGCCGCTCTCCTATCTTACAGTTACATGCTAATTTCTCACATTAACATAACTAGCCCCGGCCACTGCTTTATAACCCTTGAGCTACACCTATTTCAGACCCTTTGGAGCAGTCTGCCACAGCAGCAGACAATGCTTTCCCACCTGATGATGGACGCTTGTGTTGCGCCCGAAACGTCGTGATTTATTTTATTTTATACCTACATGACTTTACCGAAAGAACCAACGATTATGGATTCCTGCAGTCACGAAAGCTTCAAATCAAGATGGAACAGACCCAGTTATGTGCCATGAGTTGAATGACCTAGATGACTGGACAGATGCACCAAAATATACAAATGCGCATTCACACATGTAAGTACACAAATAAAAAGCTTTCGATCCTCCGGAACAGCGAGGGGGTGGGTGGCCAGCAAAAAGCCCGGCTGCCTTTGTTATGGCGATGTTTACAACACCACATCAGATACTCAGAGGCTAAGTAGACCCTGAGGAGACCCAGTATCAGTTCAGATAATCGTCACTGGTGTTGGTCGGAAGCGGGAATCGAACGAGGGTCTAGGCTCTCGGGTCACCGGGTTTGTAGCGCAACGCTAACTGCAACATTACTGCTCCCCACCATAAATACAAACTCTTCAAACAGTCAAAGACAAAGATCCCCCTTATAGCCTTAACAGACTGTTGGGGCGAGTGCTGTTAGCGAGCACTTGTGAAGGCTGCACGGTTCACAAGGAAATGAGTGGACAGCACCATGCCCGACCGCCTTTGTCTTCATAGTGGCAGTGTTTTACACACTGCACCAGGTAATCATTTGAGGCTGAGTCGACCTAGGGGAGGCCCAGTACTGGTCCAGATAAAAGTCACCAGTTTTGGCCAGTCACGCGCATACTCAGCCAAACACCCACAATAAACGTGCATACAGGCACGCACACGTAAGCACGCATCGGTAATTACAGACACTAACAGTGCAAGAGGGGCTTTCCAGGTGTACTTCATTGAACCCTATGAGCAGGTAACCATGTGTAACCTGAGCCGAAACGTTGCTAATATGAACACGACAGTCAAACATAGACACCTAGGTAAGGTCTTAGAACACGTAGTAAATGCGAGTTAGGTCCTATAACACGTTCTAGGTAATATAATACGTAGTTAATAGGTATCCAGCTACATAACCCATATAGCAATACATCATTCATTCCTTTGTTAATTTCATATGCATGATTTAATTGACCAATTATTTTATTCATATTTTCTTTTGGGTTAGAACACTGTGTAGGTATAATGTGATTTTTTTCCACAATACACCCGACGGAGTTAATCAAATATAGTTGCCACGTGGGCAAATATGCAAATTGATTAGTTTTTTTAGGAAACCTTATGAAAGACGAGTGCCATCTTGCATTTTATAAATTGTGAAAATGTTGCTTGCCTTTGAACCATTCCGGTTTGGTGAAAAAAATCAATCAATTGGTGGTATATTTGGGCCCATGGCAACTTGATCTGATTGACTCTGTCGGGTGATGAAGAGTTATAGTTAAACATTAACATGACTACATGATCTAACACAAAATAATGCAATGAATAACACCATTGGCAAACCTCTGATCCCCATTGCCGTGTCGATCTGAGTGCTGTATGTCACCAATCCTCAACGCCACTAATTATCAGTGCAAGATTGGTGAAGGGTGCGAGACAGAATAGGATTTAACCACTGTTAGCTGTGCTCGGGAAACAAACTCAGGTGGCTGGGTTGACAGACACATAAGTATGCATGGCTATCAATAGGGTCGGTGCGAGGTCCAGGGAAAATTGCACTGTGATCCCCCCAACGCCATCAAACGAAACTAAGTATTATATCTTAACACTGTGATGTCGAAGCGTGGGCCCCCCCCAAAGTGCAGGGCACGGGGCGGTCGTCTAGATTCGCCGTACCCTAGGGGCGCCATTGTACAGTAAGGGAAAAAAAGTATTTGATCCCCTGCTGATTTTGTACGTTTGCCCACTGACAAAGAAATGATCAGTCTATAATTTTAATGGTAGGTTTATTTGAACAGTGAGAGACAGAATAACAATAACAAAATCCAGAAAAACGCATGTCAAAATGTTATAAATTGATTTGCATTTTAATGAAGGAAATGAGTATTTGACCCCTCTGCAAAACATGACTTAGTACTTGGTGGCAAATCTCTTGTTGGCAATCACAGATATCAGACGTTTCTTGTAGTTGGCCACCAGGTTTGCACACATCTCAGGAGGGATTTTGTCCCACTCCTCTTTGCAGATCTTCTCTAAGTCATTAAGGTGTCGAGGCTGACGTTTGGCAACTCGAACCTTCAGCTCCCTCCACAGATTTTCTATGGGATTAAGGTCTGGAGACTGGCTAGGCGACTCCAGGACCTTAATGTGCTTCTTCTTGAGCAACTCCTTTGTTGCCTTGGCCGTGTGTTTTGGGCCATTATCATGCTGGAATACCCATCCACAACACATTTAAATGCACTGGCTGAGGGAAGGAGGTTCTCACCCAAGATTTGACGGTACATGGCCCCGTCCATCGTTTCTTTGATGCGGTGAAGTTGTCCTGTTCCCTTAGCAGAAAAACACCCCCAAAGCATAATGTTTCCACCTCCATGTTTGACGGTGGGGATGGTGTTCTTGGGGTCATAGGCAGCATTCCTCCTCCAAACAAGGCGAGTTGAGTTGATGCCAAAGAGCTCAATTTTGGTCTCATCTGACAACAACACTTTCACCCAGTTGTCCTCTGAATCATTCAGATGTTCATTGGCAAACTTCAGACGGGCATGTATATGTGCTTTCTTGAGCAGGGGGACCTTGCGGGCACTGCAGGATTTCAGTCCTTCACGGCATAGTGTGTTACCAACTGTTTTCTTGGTGACTATGGTCCCAGCTGCCTTGTGATCATTGACAAGATCCTCCCGTATAGTTCTGGGCTGATTCCTCACCGTTCTCATGATCATTGCCACTCCACGAGGTGAGATCTTCCATGGAGCCCCATGCCGAGGGAGATTGACAGTTCTTTTGTGTTTCTTCCATTTGCGAATAATCACACCAACTGTTGTCACCTTCTCACCAAGCTGCTTGGCGATGGTCTTATAGCCCATTCCAGCCTTGTGTAGGTCTACAATCTTGTCCCTGACATCCTTGTAGAGCTTTTTGGTCTTGGCCATGGTGGAGAGTTTTGAATCTGATTGATTGCTTCTGTGAACAGGTGTCTTTTATACAGGTGTAGTGACATAAGAGGGGAGGGGCTGCTGGGGGCTCTGGGACCCTAGGCAGATAAGTCGTCGGCGCCAGGCGCTAGGATCCCAGGCAACCCAGACGCTTAAGCCCCTTGGCGCCAGGCGCTGGGATCCCAGGCACCCCAGCCAGTTAAGCCCCATGGCGCCACCAACAGGGGGGGGGGGGGCTGTGTGTGCTCTGTGGGATATCTGGGGGCGCACACAACCCCACCCCTCGTTGGGGACGAGGCATAAAAGGGTAGCTCCCTGGCCGATCAGGGCCAGTTGTAGCTCAAGACCCAAGACCCAAGACCAGCCATCTTAGGACTCTGGACCCCCTCGTCCCGCTTGTCCTTGTAAGGGCCGGGACGCTGTGAGGGCCAGTGGTGGGACTCTGGAACTCCGGCTCTTCGTCCTTGTAAGGGCGAGTTCCGAGGAAGCCAGAGTCCAGACCCGCACCTTGGCTCGGTTGGGCCAGATAGCCTCCCCTAGGGTAGTTGTAGCCGGAGGACCCCAGAGGGTAGCCAGAGCAGTGTATCTAGGCTGTGTACCTAGGCTGTAACAGAGTAAAAGGACTGTTGGAGTGTTGGATTGTAATAAAGAAGTTACCTCTACAAGTGTCTCCGGAACCCATTACATTTGGTGTCAGAAGTGGCCATGGAGACAAGAAGTAAGCCTTCAGTCCTGACGGCGATGTAGAGGCGCAAGTAGCGATGGGGCGGCCAACTCCGGCCAACAACGACGCTGCACCGCCGGCCGACAATGACGCCGCACCGCCGGCCGACAACGACGCCGCACCGCCGGCTGAGCAGCTGTCTGCTCCACCGACCGTCCCCTCTCCAGCGTCGGGAGCAGGGATGGAGGAAGCGCTGCTTCACCTCACAGAGCTGCTCTGCTCCACCACCTCCCTCCTGGGCGAGATGCGGCACTCACATGCGATGGCGGGAGGGAGAGAAGTGGCGCAGCGCTCGCCCGAGCCCGCCGTCGCCGCCACAAACATGGTGGACGCCAACGCCGTTCCCGCCACAAATGTGGGGGATACTTCCGCCGGGGGCACAGTGGCCGCTGGGAATGACATCACTTCCACCAGGGGAGCAATGACCGCTGGGAGCAACGTCACTTCCGGGCCCAGCGCGGTCCAACCAAACAACGCTTCATCATCAGCGCTGCGACCTTCACCGCTGGACGACAGCTGGTTTCAACTTACCATACCGCGTCATCAGCGCTGCGACCGGACAGTGGGGGCGCCATTCTTACTGTAACCGGCGCCGGGGCCGGCACATCGATCGACACGCTGGTCGTCACCTCTGCTCCGGCCAAAGGTTGGAGGTCGGGAGACCAGGCCCCTAACACGTCAACCATTTACGCGCTCCGGGTTATTGATTTTTGTTGACATTTTCTTCGTTGTCGTTGGGGATTCGTGATTGTTGATGGGTAAACTGTGTGGAGCTTCGCTCGTGAGTGTTGTCAATGTGTGTGCGAAACTTTGCTTATGATTGTTAACAATGTATGGTTTGTATGGAGCTTTGTTCGTGATTGTTAATGTATAGCTTGTGCTGTCATTGTTAACGATATATAGACTGTATGGGGCATTTACCTTGAGATGGTGACATGCTGCCAAGGATTTGGAATTGTCGTGCTGGCTCTCAAATATCTTGGGGTGCAGATGCTGACCAAGATGGCCCAGTGGGTGTTGCGTGTCTAACACGAGAGTTGTGGTCCCGTCATGCTATGGCTGACGGCTTGACCTGACTGCCCGGAGATAGAGACACTCTGTGGCATGTCTAGCCTAGTGGGCTGTGTGCTCACATGGCTCGGAGAGTGTGGTCCCGTCATGCAATGGCTGACGGCTTTACCTGACGGCCCGGAGGTTGAGACCCTCCGTGGTGCGTCTGGAGCTGTAGGCTCGCCCTGACGGCCCGGAGATTGAGACACTCCGAGGCGCGTTGAAACAATGGGCTGGAGAATCGTTGTGTTCAGGTGTAGTTGTCCCGTTACGTTGGGACTGTATCCCTCAGTTGTTAGGGTGCATGTTGTGCAGTGAGTGAACGATGGGTCATCTCAGCTCAGTCGGTACAGCTAAATGCTTCGACGCGAGTTTTGGAGAGAGACTGGGTTGAAGTTCCCCCAATACGGCCGACGCGTGAGGGTCGGATAGGTGGGGTGTGATGCCGAGTGACATGAGATGTCCGGGTTGGCCTTCAAGGGAGGGCTGCTGGGTTGTGCGAGCACGGGAGACCACGGGGATGCGGTTCGCGCAGTTCAGACCATGGAGGTGCCATCTCCTGCAGGGATCTGTGCGATGTCTCAGCCATATCATTGGCGAGTCGGGCATTGCTGCGGATCCCGAGGAGGGCTAGGTGTGCCGCGGGTCGTTTGTTCACGTGTCATTGCTTCACCTTTTTATTGATTGACGCTTGTATATAGTGTAAAGTTGTACAGGTTGGTTAGGGTATTTATGGTTGCTTTCTTGTTCTCTTTTCTTTTCCTGTTGAGGCTCGCGTATTTTTTCTTCCCTTTCGTTAATTTAAACATTCTAATTATTGACAGCCGGGACGGCCGGAGGCTACATAGAGGAGGGTAATGTAGTGACATAAGAGGCGCTAGGATCCCAGGCAACCCAGACGCTTAAGCCCCTTGGCGCCAGGCGCTGGGATCCCAGGCACCCCAGCCAGTTAAGCCCCTTGGCGCCACCAACGGGGGGGGCTGTGTGTGCTCTGTGGGATATCTGGGGGCGCACACAACCCCACCCCTCGTTGGGGACGAGGCATAAAAGGGTAGCTCCCTGGCCGATCAGGGCCAGTTGTAGCTCAAGACCCAAGACCAGCCATCTTAGGACCCTGGACCCCCTCGTCCCGCTTGTCCTTTTAAGGGCCGGGACGCTGTGAGGGCCAGTGGTGGGACTCTGGAACTCCCGGCTCTACGTCCTTGTAAGGGCGAGTTCTGAGGAAGCTAGAGTCCAGACCCGCACCTTGGCTCGGTCGGGTCAGATAGCTTCCCCTAGGGTAGTTGTAGCCGGAGGACCCCAGAGGGTAGCCAGAGCAGTGTATCTAGGCTGTGTACCTAGGCTGTGTACCTAGGCTGTAACAGAGTAAAAGGACTGTTGGAGTGTTGAATTGTAATAAAGAAGTTACCTCTGCAAGTGTCTCCGGAACCCATTACACAGGTAACAAGATGAGATTAGGAGCACTCCCTTTAAGAGTGTGCTCCTAATCTCAGCTCGTTACCTGTATAAAAGACACCTGGAAGCCAGAAATTTTTCTGATTGAGAGTGGGTCAAATACTTATTTCCCTCATTAAAATGCAAATCAATTTATAAAAAATTTGACATGCGTTTTTCTGGAGTTTTGTTGTTATTCTGTCTCTCACTGTTCAAATAAACCTACCATTAAAATTATAGACTGATCATTTCTTTGTCAGTGGGCAAATGTACAAAATCAGCAGGGGATCAAATACTTTTTTCCCTCTGTATGCATGTGTATATTGCAATATGTAGTCTATTATACCTTAATGTTTATGAAGCATAACTACTAACAGAACATAACATAGACCACCACTGTCCCCCATGTGGACGTTCAGGCTGTTAGGGCCAGTGCCGTTAGCCAGCTCCTATTAAGGCTGGTAGAGCATACGAAGGGTGGTGTGGCCAGAGGCACGTCTGGCCGCCTTTTTTCCCCCAGTGTTGATTTAACACCACAGCATGTGTTCATTTGGAGGCAGAGCTGATCTCGTGGAAGTGCAGACAACGTTTTTTTGTTTGTATCCATATTTCACCACGTTTGTTCATGCATGTTGTCGTGCTGGACTTGTGTACTCATGAACACAATTTCAATGGGGTGAGCACAGTCGAAAACACAGGGCTCGATCCAGGTGAGATGAGAATGTGGGATTTGGAGCATGCAGATGATGCAGGTTTGCTAGCTAGGACTTTGGCTGCAGCCATGCAGCAGTTGGCTGTCTTTGGCACAGAAGCTGGACACTGGGCCACTGGGACTCCTTTGGGGCCTGATTTTTTCCCCAGGCAAAGAGTATAAAGATATCGGCTATTTGAGGCAGGAGTGCTCTCTGTGAATAAGAGAGCTAGACTCTAGGCAGCTTAAAAATACTTTTTGACATTTGACCTCAGGCGTGTGAGAGAAACGATATGAATGTCATAACAAGATGGGTTACACAATCCAGAAGGAACGAACATGGTGGGTAAGCGTTGTAAACATGATTAAGCAGAAATGGTTGTACTTGGTAGGACGTGTGCAGGGTGGAGGAGGGCCGATTACTGCAGCAGACATTCCAGTGGTTTCCACCAGTCTGGCGACCAGGGATACGACCTTAACACCTGATGTTGGGAGACTGTCAGGGAGGATCTCAGAGGTTGCGTGTCTGCTGTAGAAATGGTGCGGGATCTGACGGTTGACATCTGCGGCTTTAGCTATGATGACGTCTTGAATCATAAATGCCAGCGCTTTGCTGTTTACTCCTTCCTGAAGATCCTCAGACATTGCAAGTTCGCTCGCATGCATAGTCACAGTCAAGTAAATTGTGTGTACAGTACTGTACTGTAATTACAAATCGCTCCTTGAGCTAATATCCCAAACGTGGCTATCGGTAACCCTCAGGGTGGCAATTGCTCATAGTGATTTTAGGAATGTTATCTCTAGGTCATGAATACGTCTCACAGCAAGGTCATTGTGGCAGGTTTTTGTGTAGAATAAAAAACACTTGGATATGAGATGGGTACAGAATATGATGACGTCTGCCTTCGGCAGGAAGCTAAGCATACCTGCTGTTTATGTCTTGATTTGAAGCTTTCGTGACTGCAGGAATCCATACTCGTTGGTTCTTTCGATAAAGTCACGTAGGTAGAAATAAAATCAAATAAATTAGGACGTTTTGGACGCAAAAGAAACCAGATCCACACATTAAAAGCTAGATGTTAACAAGATGGTTATCAAACAGAGTAACAGCGCAATTTCCGATAGCTTACAATCAGTACTAGTGAGAGGACTGAATTTTGCTGTCACCCCCAAACACATCCCAGTGGATGATATAATTGTCCAGGTGGATGTAGCCCTCATAGACTTGGGACACATCCCAGCAGACGTGGCAAGATCTGAAATCGCCACCATCCTTAAAAACGCTAAGAAACCCATTAGTAACATCAGCAAGGACAAGCGCTTTGAACTCGCTCTACTGAAAAAGAGAGATGACATTGTCATCCTCTCAGCCGACAAGGGCAAGGCTACTGTCATCATGGATAAAACCACATACAACAACAAAATCCAGGATTTTAATGATGGCAGTTACACCAAAATCAACAACGATCCTACCAATCGCCTAGCTACAAAAACCAACAGTATCATCACTAATTCGACTTTTCTAATCGAACCAATCAAGCAGCTCTCCCTAAAACCTTCGGCTGCTAGACCTCCCAGATTCTATGGTCTTCCAAAAAGCCATAAAGAAGGTACTCCACTTCCTCCCATCGTTTTCACCATCAACTCACCTACGTACAAACTGGCCCGATTTATGTCTGATACATTGCATCCTTTCACGGTCAAGACTACCTCAGCAGTACTTAACTCAGCTCAGTTGGTTTCTCTAATCAAGGGCATCTCACTGTCTCCAGATGATTTACTTGTCAGCTTTGATGTGGTCTCTCTTTTCACCACGGTTCCTGTACCTGACACCTGAGCTATCATTGAAGACTTGGTCCAACATGGACTGAATCCTGATGTCCCAACTTTGGCTCTTTCGGTAAAGTCACGTAGATAGAACAATAAAATAATACAATAATAAAAAGAAAGTGAATCAAAAAGAAAAAATAGCACGACGTTTGATCGCAACACAAGCAATCGTCATCAGGAGAAAAAAAATGGGGAAAGCTGCTGAGGCAGGCTGTTTTAAAGGTTTGAAATGGATGTAGCCCAAGTGATGTTAAAGTGAGAGAGATTAGTGTGTCAATGTAAGAGAATAGCATGTCAATGTGAACGGCGGCTGTGTTAGTGTTATCCTGTTAATGTAAAATCAGAGAGTCTAAAATAGCTGCTAACATTGGAAGGAAGGATAGAAACATCACGGCCAATTATGACTTAAACTGGTTAATAACATCCTTATAATGATTGCTCAGTTTATACACATCTTCTCGGTGGAAATTGTGTCTGTGTCTATATATCTGGATGGCTTCATGAACGAATCTTTGTTGATAGCCAGTGGGTTTGCAGAATACCTTCGTCTGGGAGAAATACATTTTGTGTGAGCCCACTGCATTAAAACAATGATCAGCCACGGCTTAGGTATTGTTGCTATTGTGTTTCAGATCTGCCTTATGTTCATGAACATGGTCCGATACATGTCGCGTAGTTTCCCCAATGTAACTACTGCGGCAGGCACAGCTTAGTTTGTAGACGCTGGGGTATTGCATATCAGGGATCACATCCTTCACAGATGGGATCAGATCACGAATTTTACGTAATGTGTTAAATCGAAATTGGATGTTGTGTTTGCTTATGGTTTTCGAAGTCTTTTTGGTGACCCCTGCTATGTATGGCAAGGTGATGGTTTTGATTGGGTCTTCAGATGGTTCTTTCCCAACGGTTGGAGTGATAGCTTTACGGATTATGTAGTCTGAATATCCATTCATCTTGAGGGCTTGGTGTACGTGTTCCAGTTTACTGGCTAGGTGGAGATGGTTGGAAAT
Source organism: Lampetra planeri (assembly GCF_965212315.1). Lineage (NCBI taxonomy): Eukaryota > Metazoa > Chordata > Hyperoartia > Petromyzontiformes > Petromyzontidae > Lampetra > Lampetra planeri. The sequence continues at coordinate 6,531,710 of NC_136109.1, forward strand.
ACAACGAGCTCTATGGTGTAGAGTTTTGATGAGGGAGTTCTTCTGGGATGGGTGGTGGTAGGAGTCAGGTTTTTGGTAGGCATCCGTATGGGTGGCTTTCCTGTACACAGTGTCCCATTGAGTCATCTGGTCTCTTCTCGATTAAAACATCCAAGAATGGTAACTTGCCATTCTTTCCCACCTCCATGGTGAAGTTTATGGCTGGGTGCATGGAATTGATTTGGTTGAGGAATTGGTTCAGAGCTGGTAGGCCATTTCAAACCTTTAAAACAGCCTGCCTCAGCAGCTTTCCCCTCTTATTTCTCCTGATGACGATTGCTTGTGTTGCGATCAAAACGTCGTGATATTGTTTATTTACTTTTTTTATTTTATTATATTATTTTATTGTTCTATCTATGTGACTTTACCGAAAGACCTAAAGCATATGAATTCCTGCAGTCACGACAGCTTTAAGTCAAGATTTAACCGCCTCTACGGGGAGGGTTTCCACACAATTATTAGATCTTTTAACAAACGTCGAGACAAGAAGGTTCATCTGATCGAATCGCTCACATTTCTGAAGAGATACCGCAACACTAAGGTAATACCGATCGCCTTTACACTGACATCTGCTGCTGTCACTTCTCCTAATCCTAAATGGATCTTGTTCAGGGCCGGCCTAGCCGTGATCTCAGAGAGAATAAGATTGCTCCGATTTTAACTTGACAATTTAGATAAGACTCTCTTGAAATCGCACTTAACAATGATGGCAAAAATGTCTACATCTGATTGGGAACATGTAGACAAAATGACAGCCTCTGCAGCTGCCTCAATATCAGATAAATGCAAAGATAACCTGATTTCCAAGTTCAACCTCCTTTCCAAGAAGAAGCCAAATCCACATGTTAAAAAGTTAGATGTTGACAAGATTGTTATCAAGCAGAGTAACAGTCCAATTTCTGGCAGCCTAAAATCGGTTCTAGCTAAAGGGTTGAATTTCGCAGTCACCCCTAAACACATCCCAGTTGATGATGTAATTGCCCAGGTCAACGTAGCCCTCAAGGGTTTGGGAAACATTCCTGCAGACATGGCAAGTTCGTAAATTGCTACAATCCTCAAAAATGCTTAGACACCTATTAGCAACATCAGTAAGGATGAGCGCTTTGAGCTTTCTCAATTAAAAAATGAGATGATATAGTCATCCTCTCAGCCGACAAGGGCACTGCCACTGCCATTATGGACAAATCCACATACAATAATAAAATTCATGACCTACTTAATGATGGTAGCTATACCAAAATCAATAGAGATCCCACCAACTGCCTGGTTACGAAAACCAGCAATATCATCATTGATTCGACATCTTAAATCGAACAACCGAGCGGTTTTTCTTAAAACCCCCTGCTGCTAGACCCCCCAGATTGTATGGCTTACCCAAAATCCATAAAGAAGGCACACCACTTCGTCCTATCGTCTCCACCATTGACTTACCCCCTTACAAACTGGCCCGATTTCAGTCTGAGACCATACAACCATTCACTGGTAAGACCACCTCAGCTGTATTTAGCTCAGCTCACTCGGTATCGTTAATTAAGGACATCTCACTATATCCAGGTGATTTGCTCGTTAGTTTAAATGTAGTATATTTGTTTACCAAAGTTCTTGTGCCTGATACCCTTGCAATCATTGAAGGTCCAACAAGGACTGAATGATGATGTACCAGCCCTGGTTAGACACTGCCTCACCAACACTTTCTTCACCTAGAATGGAACATTCTACAAACAAGTTGAAGGTACCCCAATGGGTTATCCCGTTATCTCCAGCTGTAGCCAATGTTTTGATGGAAAAATTTGAGACAGATGCCATCCAGGCATCCACTCTATTTCCGTCCTTGTGGAAGAGATACGTAGATGACACGTTTATCATTTGGCCACATGGCCTACCAGCTCTGAACTAATCCTCAACTACATCAATTCCATACACCCAGCCATCAAATTCACCATGGAGGTGGAAAAGGATGGCAAGTTACCATTGTTGGATGTTTTAATCCAAGAGACCAGATGGTTCAATGGGACACTGTCTACTGGAAAGCCATCCATACGGATGCCTACCTAAAACCTGACTCCCACCACCATCCATCCCAGAAGAATTTCCTCATTAGAACTCTACACTATAGAGCTGGTATTTCCGACCATCACCACCTAGCCAGTGAACTTGAAAACGCACACCAAGCCTCAAGATGAATGGATTTTCAGACTACACAATCCATAAATGTATCACCCCAACCGTTGGTAAAGAGCCATCTGAGGACCCAATCAAAACCATCACCTTGCCATACATAGCAGGGGTCACCAAAAATAGTTCCAAAATCATGAGCAAACACAAGATCCAGGTTGATTTAACACAGTACATAAAATTCGTGATCTGATCCCATCTGAGAAGGATGTGATCCCTGACATGCAATACCCAGGTGTCTACAAACTAAGCTGTGCCTGTGACAGGAGTTACATTGGGGAAACTAAGCGACATGTCTCGGACCATGTTCGTGAACATAAGGCAGATCTAAAACACGGAAGGACCAATACCTCAGCCATGGCTGATCATTGTTTTAATGCGGTGGGCCCACACGAAATTGATTTCTCCAAGGTGAAGATACTCTGCAAAGTTTCGTTCATGAAGCCATCCAGATATAATGACACAGACACAATTTCCACCGAGAAGATGTGTATAAACTGAGCAATCATTGGAAGGACGTTATTAACCAGTGTAAGTCATAATTGGCCGTGATGTTTCTATCCTTCCTTCCGATGTTAGCAGCTATTTTCGACTCTCTGATTTTACATTAACAGGATAACACTAACACAGCCGCTGTTTACATTGACATGCTAATCTCTTACATTGACATGCTCATCTCTCTCACTTAAATATCTCATACCCTGCCCACTTCGTTTATGACCCTTGGGCTACCACCCATTTCAAACCTTTAAAACAGCCTGCTTCACAGCTTCCCGCCTCTTTTTCTCCTGATGACGATTGCTTGTGTTGCGATCGAAACGTCGTGATATTTTTATTCTTTTTTATTCACTTTTTTTTTATTGTTCTATCTACGTGACTTTACCGAAAGACCCAAACAAAGTGAGTGCAATCTTGAAAGTTATTCTGGACTGAAAAGGTAGCCAGTGGAATAATCGTAAAATGGATGTAATATAAATAATATATATTTTTATTATAATAGGTTTTCGCCCTTTTAACTGGAAACAAATAGGTGTTAAGATGTTAAAACACCAAACTGTTGCCAGAAAAAAGGACGAAAACCTATTATCATATTTTGATCCTGGCAAATGAGGTCCCATGATGTAGAAACTATTTTTATCTTACCAGGTAACGCCCACTGATATGATGGTGCTTATGGGTATGAGTGAGTACTCTTGCAGCTGCGTATTGAACATACTGCACACGTTGAATGAGAGATGAACGAACATCAAATAACAGATTATTTCAATAATCCTGCCTGGAAGTTACAAATGTATGAATTATTGTTTCTGCAGCTGTATCGGAGAGACAATTGCGGATACAAGAAATCTGAAGATGAAAGTAAGTGGTCTTGCACATATAGAAAATGTGAGAAGAAAATGAGAGTTTAGAGTCAATAATGAAACACGGATTGCGTGCCTGTTAATTAATATGAAGATCAGAGTCAAGCAGGTGGACAGTTGATTGCTGATATTGGGACTTTATTTTTTTTCCCAAGATAGCTTCAGTTTTGGAGTTATTTAGTTGAAGAACATTTGCTGTGAGCCAGTTAGACACTGCAGTAAGACAGGAAGACTGGGTGGAAAGTGAATTTAAATCTAGTTGATTGAAACTAATATAAATCTGTGTATCATCCGCATAGAAATGGTGTTTTATACTAAAGCTTGATATTTAAATGAGTTTGCCAATGCGGAAGACTATATAAGGTGAATTTGAAGAGGACCCAGAATAAACCCTTGGGGAACACCACAAAGCAGAAGCTTGTGAGAGGATATGAAAACGATAATTGTTTTTTTACCCTCTTATCTGGCAACAAAACTGACACCTTTTTTTACAAGGAGTCATGTTTGCATTGACCACAATACCTGCGGTCGGAATGCAAAAAAAAGGTGTCAGTTTTGTTGCCAGATAAAAGGGTAAAAAACCAATTATCATATTTTGATACTGGCAAAGGAGGTTACAATGGTGAGGATATGACAACATTTATAGAAATGTAATATACACGATGAGAGTACCTCCACATTCATGTCGGCTGTTTCGATGCCTTTCTAACCAGCCTGCATGAATGTGAAGGCACTCAAAGAGAATAGAATGACCAATAGTCTCAAATGCACAGAATAAATCCAGGAGAACCAAGGAAGAAAGAGATCCAGAATCAGGAGAAAAGAAAATATAATTTGAAAGCAGTTTTGTTTGAGTGATGTGTTCTCTTCCAAAAAACAGATTTAACTTGGTCGAAGAGGTTATGTTGAAGAAAACGGTTAATTACATGATCGTATATGACACGTTCGATAACATTCAATAAAAATGGAAGATTTTAAATAGGGTCGTAGTTTGCAGCCATATCAGGATTAAGTGATGAAGTTGGAGAACTGCAGTGATAGCAACTACCTTGAGTGCAGATGAAAATACCAGGGGGCAGAGAGATTATTTTATAATTTTCGTTATAAATGAAATGAAAACATCTGAACATGGAACAATTAATGAAGAAGGCAAAGGGTCAAGACTAACGTTTTTTTATATAATGTTAACGATACTCTTTGGTCCTTTCGGTAAAGTCACGTAGTTAGAAATAAAATAAAATGTTAACGATGTCATTTTCGGAAATTAACGGGGGTTGATCCAAGTAGGGAGGGCTATATGACGGTGGGATAGAATACTACAAAGATGGGACTGTGATTATCTAATGTCTTCCACATTTTGATGAAAGAAACGCATTTCTCACATTGAGCCACAAATAGAGTTGGAGCAAAGTACTGTTTTCCAATGATGAAGTGAACAAATGATTTTGTATATATTTTTTGTCTTCATTGACCAGTTTTGATAAGCAAGTGGTGATATGATTGAAGGTGATTGTTTCAAATCTGCAAATGAACTTCAAAACCCGTTTTTCTCCATTTTCTCTATAAGCAACGTCCAGGTGTGTTGTCACCATGTAAGTGAGTTGAGTACCGAGCAGCTTCATAGGAGAAAGTTCGTTACCTACGTCTGTAATTATTTTATTATAACGATCAACAGATGGTGCATCAGGAATAAGAAAACAGGTATCTTTAGCAAAAATACGTGAAGAGTGGAGAGAAGGGGACAGATTTTGATAAAATCGATAAGAAAAGTTGGTGAAATTAGGAGGAATACTTGGAAGACAGGGCACAGTCAATACGGTAGTGGAAACTTTAAATAACAAGGAAGATTTAGCGGAACGTAATTTCAAAGTTCTTTGAAAAAACCAGCTCTAAGATGTTGCTGTTGTAACTTGTAATAGACGTAATTAATTTAGTCAGATCAAGGGTATCCAAAACGGACAAAAATGTGGATACATGAGGATCTAGAGGGTTGTCAACATGGACATTTAAATCACATGCTGAGCCCTGTAGCATAATCTGATCAATTCTCATTATTACAGTTTATTATAGATGATCCAGCACGTGAGTATCTGGCTTCCAACATTATCCTTAATTTCTGGACTGATCCGGCAAAACTGCTACTACTAAGTCCGGCGATTGTCATCACGTGCGTGACAAAACAGTAGCTATGCTTGATTTCAGTGTCAAATATGATATACAGCACATTATACACTGTGTAGTGAGTCCAACTGAGTCGCAGGCGTTCTCTTTAGGAGCAACACGTTTATTAATACCAACACAACATACTTCCAGGGTGGTGACCACCCAAATAACTCCGCGAACACATTAACACTTAAGTGCTACGCTATCTCGGTCCGGACCACGAGCTGGGTCCCGGAACACGTGTTGGAGACTCTTCAGGACTTGACGTGGATCTTCCAGTACTGCAGCACGAAGAACCCGATCCCCTCCAGGGACCCGCCTTATATCTTCCCGGGCTAGGACCGGCTCTACCTCTGGCCCCACCCACCTTCGAGACCTCTCTTACACCCTGTGACCACCCTTTAGCTCCCTCCACCTGGGGGCCCCCTCCTGTAACCTCCGGTCACGTGTACACGGTGTCAGCCCAAGTGCTATCACCCAAAGTAACACTGGCTGGCTGACACCCTCTCGCTCCCTGTAGTGCAGGCATGTCCAAAGTCCGGCCCGCGGGCCAATCACGGCCCGCGGTCAGATTTCATACGGCCCGCAGCTTCGGTCTTATAAATCTTAAAACTTTAAAAATGTAATTCCTCCTTTGCCCACACGGTGGCAGCACCATTCTAATTCTATCTGGCTCTGCATCCGTGCCGCAAACCCTTCTTGAGTCATTTCTGCCATGGCGACTGCAGAAAAAGAAATGCGGTCATTCGCTAAGAAAATGTTGAACTTATACGGCTCCACATATTTGTGTAAGCAAAGATTCTCAGTCATGAACTTAAACAAGAACCGATTGAGGTCAAGGATGAGTGACTCCCACTTGTGTGGCATTTTACGCATCTCAACCACTGCCCTCAAGCCAGACCTGGTCTCTTTACTGAAATCTAGATCTCAGTATCACCCTTCTCATTAGTGTCAGCAAGTTATCTGTTCCTTGATCAATCTGAAATTGAGTGTTTTGAACGGTAACATCTGTTGCTATTAACAGTGAAAAGCCTAAAGCACACTAATGCACTTGGACTTATGGCACTTGTTTTATTCAACTCTTGAATATGATTTGGTTATAACTGTTGATGTTATGTACCTGTAGATGTGACACAAACTATTGCTTTCTGAAAGACCTTGTAAAAGGCAAGGGCAAAATTCACTTGTTTTAAAGTTTAATGATAACAGACCACTTTGCATTACTTATAACTCCTGTTTAAAATGTTCATGAGGCAAAGATATTTAACTCATGGAAATTTAAGGTATTCTATACAATTTGTTCAATGTTATCTGACTGAATGAAAGGCAGAATTGTGTTTTTAGTGTTGTTCACGTCTGCCTGAGTAGCTTATATTTGGTTACATTGTCATTTGAAAAATAAAGGTAATTGTGACAATGAAAATTGTTTTATAACACTGTGTATTTTCATGTAACTTTTGTGGTAAAAAAAATGTCAAAAGGAACTATTGGCCCCCGGGCATCTTCACTTTATCAAATGTGGCCCTCTTTACAAAAGGTTTGGACACCCCTGCTGTAGTGGGAGTCTACACCGCACGCTGCGCGTGGTGCCCTTACACTAACAGCGCTCCACCAAGCCTCCACTAGGGCTGGTACTACACCCCCCATCTGGGGTGTACGCAATGACGATGCATCGCACGCCGTGCTCTTGCAGGCCCGGCACCATACAGTGACGTTCCCAGTCACTTAAGCAATAAAAAAAATACTACACGTATATACGTTTTCATGACTAATAACTACAGGAATAAAAACATAAAATATACAGCACGATCCGACGAAAAGTGCGTTGTGCAATTCGGCGTTCGCACGAGAACGGGTCTAAAGGTTGCATCATCAGTCCGGCCATCGTCAGACACATCGAGTTGTTGACACAAGAGCATGGTACGTACATCGCCCCATGCAGAGTCTTTGAGATTGGAGTGGTAAGTACAGCACAGTAAATACAGTAACTTTTAACAGTAGGATATTTATTTTTGTATATTTGTATGTTTTTCATGCTAATTTACTATAGTATAAACATTTAAAACACTAAAAATATATATACACACCACCTAAACCATGTTATACAAGAATGTGCAAAATAGTGATTATCTAGTTTGTGAAAATCCGGCACCCCCTTCCCCTATCCCGAAACCACCAGATATAATCGATGCTCTTACTGTAAAAGTTAGTCTCGGGTGGGCGGTAAACAATGGGCAGCTTCAGTTTAGAAAAGGATGGTGATTGAAGAGGAAGGTGTTCAATAGTGGAGTAGCTGGAACATTTAATCTTAACGAATTTAAAGTTCGATTTTGCAATGATTGCAACACCACCACCCCGACCTGAAGACCGAGCACATTCAAAGAAGTGGTAACCTGGAGGGACAGTCAAGAAAATGAGAAACATCTGATAACGAATGCACGTTTCAGTGCATACATCTTTTACAGCTGAAGGTGTCATGCACGCATTCAGAAAGACCAATCAACAGATATTGCAGAGCCATTTAAAGTTTTTTACTGGGCAACGTATTTGTCAAAGGTCCCTCGTTTTTCAAACGCTTGCTGGAAACAGTTATCTATGTTTTCTTGATCAACGATGATCCACGAGGGGAAATTAAACATTCCTATTTTTCTAACCAGTCTTTCCGCATAACCCAAATACGTCTGTTTTCGCATAAAGTGTTTGGGTGTCAACATGTTATAGAGCAAAGACAATGACGATGATGATTGTAATGGCGATGTTGGCTCCATTGAAAAAATACTTGTAGTCTCCCTGGGATCTCAGCTGGTTGAAAAATACTGGAAATTAATGGATGAATTATTCGAGTGCTCAGTTCATATTCTTATAGTATGACCAAGAGTTCCATTAGGAGAGAATGTTGACGTAGTTGAGGACTTTGTGTCCTTGGGCAGTGACGTCCAAAATGCAGGGGTCTGTGAGAAGCAAGTAAAGAAGGGTATTGCTAGAGCAGGGCAGGGTTGTGATGGGCTACAGAAACAACTGTGGAAGCAAAGAGATATAGGGCTGAGTATAAAGAACAGGGTATTTGAGGCAGGAGTTCTCCCTGTGTTACTTTATGGCTTGGAGATCTGAACTCTAACTAAGCAGCTTGAAAATGATTTGTTGTTGAGCCCAGCTGTGTGAGACGGATGCTGGGAATTGCATGGCAGGATGGGATCAGCAATGCAGAATCAATGAACATTGGAGGAAAGTGTTTTGTGTTGGGTGGGACGTGTGCAGGACGGAGGAGGGCCAATTACTGCGACAGGCATTGGAGTGGTCTCCACGAGTCTGGCAACCAAGGGGAAGACCTAAGAGCGGACGGTGGGAGACCATGAGGGTGGATATTGGAAGTCACGTATCTACTGTGCAGCAGCTGTATATTCTGGCAGAGGGTAGAAGGCGTTGACGAGGTGTGGTGGCGTTAACGGCTTTGGCCAAGGTGACATCCCAATTTCGAGTTCACACTTGAAAGGAGTCTTGTGCGACGTTAATGATAAACTCAACCCATACATCGTCTCTCCAGGATCGCTTATAATGAGTCAGGGCCTATAACTTTGGGGCAAGTCAAATATTGGGTCAAGCGAGACTGATCCCGTCCAAACAATTTGGAATTTCCACAAATGGCTCACGACCACCAACAAAGATGAGCACTTTGACTTCCATCATATGACTACATTATATGATGAGCATTAAAAAATGAAAGTGATGCCTACTTCTGATTGTCATGTGTATGATCGCTAAAAATAGGCCACTTAATTTTTTCTCACGCTTTGCTGCCTCTGTGCAGATATTAAAACTTGAGATTGTAGTGTGTGGTGTCACACAAACACGTCATTGCTTTGAGACTTTGAACCTACAGTAGTTAAGTATAGCAATGTAACGATAAAACCACAGTTAGTGGCTTTCCAATTAAAAGTAGTAGAAATCACTGACCTTATTTGAATCAAAGGGGTGTAGTGGTAGCATAGTGGTTAGTGAATTCTGCTATGAATCCGCACAGTGGGGTTTGATTCCCCGCCATGGTTAACAACAGCAGCAGGTGATGTGTGAAACGAACCTGGGCACTTACATTCACAGATCACACCGTGCAGCGTGGTGAAGTATTGCCATACAACCACAATGACCAACGGTTACGACCTTCCGTTTCACCTCACCTGTCGGATTATTACCTCTCCATTCTGCCTCCGTTTCCTAACTTTCTGCCCTCCCACCTCTTATCGTAATGTGATGTATATAGCCCCTTAACTAAGGCACTTTACAGACAATTAAGAATGGTACTAATGCATGTCATGGTGGACATGAGGTGAATTAAATAGATGGGAGGAAGCGACGGGCAAATCTGAAATGCATGAATTCGGTGAAAGCGAAACTGATGACAGTAAATGATGATGGATTGAATGAATGGGGAATGAGTGATAGCCAAATAATGAGTATATGAAGAGCAAACAGTAACGGTGGTGTTCTTTGGGTCTTTCGGTAAAGATACGTAGAACAAAACATTTTTACAAAAAAACCGACGACATTTCGATCGCAACACCAGCAATCATCATCAGAATACAAAAGCGGGGGAAAGCTGCTGAGGCAGGCTATTTTAAAGGTTTGACATTAGTGTAGCCAAGGGTGATAAATGAAGTGGGCGGGGCTAGTGATTTTAAAGTGAGAAATTTGCATGTAAATGTAAGATCAGAGAGCTACCTCCACGACGAGGGCGCAGAGGTGGCCATTGTATTGTGAGAGATTAGCATGTCAATGCAAGATTGTAGAGCCACCACCACCACGAGGACATGAGCGGTGGTGGCTGTGTTAGTGTGAGATATTTAGACCAGGGCTAGGCCGGTCCTGAACAAGATGCGTTTAGTATTAGGAGAAGTGACAGCAGCAGATGGAAGTGTAAAGGCGATCGGTATTACCTTAGAGTCGCGGCATCTCTTCAGAAATTTGAGCGACTCAATCAGATGAGCCTTCTTGTCTCGAAGTTTGTTTAAAGATCTAATAGTTGTGTGGAAACTCTCCCCGTAGAGGCAGTTAAATATTGCCTTAAAGCTTTCGTGATTGCAAGAATTCATATTCTTTGGGTCATTCGGTAAAGTTAAGTAGAACAAATTTCTTTTTACAAAAAACTACGACGTTTCGATCACAACACAAGGAATCGTATCAGGAGAAAAAAGAGGGGGAAAGCTGCTGAGGCAGGCTGTTTTAAAGGTTTGAAATGGGTGTAGCCCAAAGGTCATAAATGAAGTGGGCGGGGCTAGTGATGTTAAAGTGAGAAATTTGCATAATTATTTTTTTATAAAACTACGACTTTACAATCTTCATTTGAAGCTTTCGTGACTGCAGGAATCCATACTCTTTGGTTCTTTCGGTAAAGTCACGTAGGTAGAAATAAAATAAAATACATCATGATGTTTCGAACGCAACACAAGCGTTCGTCTTCAAGGTGAAAATCGCGATAGCTGCCATGTCTGCTGCGAGCAGCACGATGTCTGCTCCTTTGTGAAGAGAAGCTGTTACCAGCAAAAGTTTATATAAGTTTTGAGAACAAAGGTAGCCAAAGTAGTGTTAATGGGGTATTATAGTGTAAGGGTAACAAATAGCGTGGCATGTTAAAGGAAATGAACTTAGCATAAGAAAGGCTCGGTGGAGAGAGAAAGAGAATATGCATTTTAATGAGAGAAGCATGTAACAGTTAATGAGAATTTTTGCAAGTTAATGTCAGTCTATGTGTTACAAAGAATAGCATGTTAAAGTTAATGAGAAAAGCATGTCAAAGTCAATGAGCGAAGTTAATGAAAATATCATGTTAAAGTCAATGAGAGATGAGCCAGTCGATGCAGTCATGCTGGTGGTTGCATGTCCATGTGTGACAAAAGCAGCCGTGTTAGCGATCCGAAAGATGGCCGTGCTAACGCGTGAGGCTGCAGAGCATGATCCTGCTGCGGAGCTCGCTGCTGTCGAGCTCGATGCTACGGAGCTCGCTGCGACGGAGCTTGCTGCTGGGGAGCTCACTGCTACAATGCTGGATGCTGCGGAGCTGGCTGCTGCACTGCGGAAAGGAAGACTAATCAGACCAGTTTGTGGAGCTGGTCGCTGCGCTGGTTAATCACGTCCTTCCAATGTTTGTATATCTGGATAGCTTCATGTAAAAATCTTTGAAGGTAACCCGAAGGTTTGCAGAGTACCTTTGTCTCGTAAAAAACAATATCGTGTGAGCCCACAGCATTATAACAATGGTCAGCTACGGCAGAGGTATTGGTTCTGCCGTGATCTGCCTTGTGGTCGCGAACCCGGTCCGAGACATGTCGTTTAGTTTCCCCAATGTAACTGCTACCGCAGGTACAACTCAGTTTGTAGACCCCAGGAATGACATCCTTCACAGATGGGATCAGATCATGGATTTTGTGTACTGTATTGAATCAAACCTGGATCTTGTGTTTGTTTAGGATTTTGGCAATCTTTTTGGTGACACCTGCTATGTACTGTGAGGTGATGGTTTTGATTGGATCCTAAGAAGGTTATCTTGGGGATACAGCTTTGCGAATTGTGCGGTCCGAGTATCCATTCATCTTGAGGGCTTGGTGTACGTGCTCCAGTTCATTGGCTAGGTGGAGCTGGTAGGAGATGCAGCGGGCCCTATGGTGTAGTGTTTTGATGAGGGAATTCTTCTGGGCCGTGTGGTGGTGGGAATCAGGCTTCAGATAGGAATCAGTGTGGGTAGCTTTCCTGTAGACTGAATGTCCAGAAATGGTAGCTTACCATCCTTTTCCACTGTCGTTGAGAAATTGGTTCAGTGCTGGTCATCTACGCATCTCTTCCACAAGGAATGTGGATGTCAGGATGGCATCTGTTTCAAATTTCTCCATGAACACATTAGCTACCACTGGTGATAGGGTGGGACCCATGGGGGTACCTTAATTTTGTTTGTAGAATGTACCATTCCAGGTGAAGTAAGTGTTGGTAAGGCAGTGCCTCACTAAACATGCTACATCAGGATTCAGTCCCTGTTGGACCAGGTCTTCAATGATTGCTATGGTGTCAGGTATAAGAACCTTGGTGAACAGAGAGACTACGTAAAAACTGACAAGCAAATCAACATCCAGATGGTCTGCTTCATTTGGATGATGGATGGCGTTCAAGAGGCGTTTTCTTACCAATGCCGAATTAGCGGGGTGGACAGAGGCGGAGGTGCTGAGAGCGCTTTCCACCGCATTCGACGATGATGCTTTGGCGGCGTTCCTCGCCATCCCGGCACCAGAGAGGTCCACGCTCACGCAAGCATTCGACCAGATGGCTGATGCTTTCGAGCCTCCATTGAACACCCGAACAGAAGTTTGCTATAAGACATAAAGGGGATGGTGATTCGGCTCTTGCCTTCTGTTGCACGCTCTTGGCGCTGGCGGAAGACGCATTCCTGAAGATGGATCATGATGGCCTTGACGCCTTGGTCCTTGAGATGCTGCTGGTCGTCACGAAGGATCTTCACACCATCCTCCCAGCTGAAGGTGATGACGTGTCTTCATTAAGAGTCGCCAGGTGCATCCAGGCAAAGTAAACATTGCAGAGGGACAGGGTGTTGGTGGCATGCTCCACGTCCTCTGCGGAGCCGGGGGCTCCTGGGGACGCCGAGTCCACTCCAGCATGCGCATTATACTGGGGAGGTGGCGATTGACGTGGAGGTGGTGAGCGGCAGAGGGACGGCCATCGGCGAACGAGGTTGTCATCCCGTTCCGGCAGTAGGCGAGTCATCTGCTACAACTGCGGACTGCCGGGGCATGTCCAGTCGGGCTGCCGTGTTCCTCGACAGCGCCTCCTGGGTCAACCACCGTCCTACGACTCTCTGCTTCCCAAGACGAGTCATGGCACACCCTACATTCGGCGCCTAGGTTCACCTCATCCATCGGGGGGGTCGGATTCGCGTCGGGATCATGCGCGGATACGGGGGGAGTCTGTACGCATTCGTGATGCTCGCCCCCTCCGACCGAATCAGTGGTCGGAGTTGGCCCATCAGGTAGTAGCTGCGGCCGCAGGGTCATCAGCTATGCGGATTTATTGAGGGGGTAGAGATTCGGATGCTCGTGGACACCCGCGCATCCTCGACTATCATTTCTGAACTTATTTATAATATTTTGCCCCCTCAGTGTCGGGTTTTAGAACCTGTAGATGCTCCATGTTTCGCCACCAATGGCGGCTCGCTGGGCATCATTGGTCGCATTGCGCATCGCTGAAGTTAGCCTTACGGGTCATGTTCTGGTCGCCACGGCCCTAGCTGTACCTTGTTCGCTCGGGACCAATTTCCTAGGCAAAATGCCCCTGAAGATTTGTATTGATCAGGGATGCTTTCGTGTCGGCGCGCAAATCTTAGTCCCCCTCCAGCTTCGAAAACCGCTCGATTTGGATGCTACGTGGGACGGTATAGTGTTAGGACCCTGGAATAAATGCAGTCGCGGTATTGCGCTTGTGGCGGCTCAGACATTGGTGTCCCGAGACCAGGAACCTTTCATTCAGGTCCTTAATGCCGGCTTGGACATGACTGTTATTCAGGAGGGTACCGTGCTGGCTCATGCGTCGCCGGCACACCCTGAGAAGGACATTGTCGGGAGTGTTAGTGCTGGCGTTCGCACACTCCGGCCCTGCTAACCTGATGAGGGTTGGCTTGATAAACTACGTGCAGAGTGTGGCGATTTGTCTGTGGGCCAAATGGGGAAGTTGAGAGTGCTTCTGCGCGATTTTTACGATATTTTCAATAAGAGTAAATTCGACATTGGACTGCACATTTCTTTTGAGCCACCATATTGATACGGGTGATGCCACCCTGATCTGCCAGAATCCTTGCCGATTGAGCCTGGCTGAGAAGGAACATGTTCGTCTGGTGGTTGATGAGTTGTTGGCTGCGGACATCATCTCACCATCCATCAGTCCATGGGGTGCTCCAATTGTGCTTGTTAAGAAACACGACGGCAGCTTGCGTTTTTTTGTTGATTTTCGCAAGCTTAACAAGGTTTCCATTGCGAATGCATACCCCTTGCCTCATATGGACGATTCGCTGGATGCCTTAGAGGAGGCGCGGTTCTTTTGCACTCTTGACCTTTTTGTCGGGGTTTTGGCAGCTGCCACTTGACGAGGCTTCAAAACCCAAGATGGCCTTCCGTACGCCGCAAGGGTTGTTCGAATTTAACCTGCTCCCTATGGGGCTCCACTCCGCGTGCGCCACATTCCAAAGGTTTATGGAGCTGGTCTTAGCGGGCCTCAAATGGGACTCATGCCTTATATACTGAGATGATGTCATTGTTTTCAGTCGTACGTTCGATGAGCATTTGGATCGTCTGCGTGCTGTTTTCCTTAAGATGCATGCGGCCAACTTGAATGAAATTTAAGTCGCAGAAATGTCACCTCCTTCCGAAATCAGTTCGGTATTTTGGCCACGTAGTTAGTGAATCGGGTATTGTGACAGACCCGGAGGAAACTGTGTGTTCGAAAGTGGCCGACGCCTACCTCGGCGAGCGAAGTGCGTAGTTTAATCGGCTTCGCGTCATATTATCACCGTTTTGTTGCCGGGTTCACGTCCATTGCGAAACTTCTCCCCGCTTTGACGACTAAGGGGCAAAATTTTTCATTGGGGAGAGAAGGAGGAGGCCGCGTTTTGGGCCATTCGTGAGGGGCTGGTGAATGCTCCTCCCCTGCGTTATCCCGATTTTTCATTACCATTTGTCTTTGATACGGATGCTAGTAATACCAGCTTTGGAGCCGTGTTGTCGCAGGTTGTTAACGGGACACGTGGTCGCGTATGGCAGTAAGGTACTGTCTCCGACCGAGCAGAGGTACTGCGTTACGCGCTGTGAGTTGCTGGCCATTGTGGTTTTTGTGCGGCAATATCGCCCCTATCTGTATGGAAGGCACTTCGAGGTGCGGTCTGATCATGCAGCGCTCCAATATGTACTACGTGTGGAACAGCCTTCTGGTCAATTATCACGCTGACTTGAGATCTTGCAGGATTTTTCATTCAGTGTAAGGTATCGTAAAGGCTCTCGCCATACGAACGCCGATGCCTTGTTGCGGCTGCCAACAGGGTGGGGGGGTGGGGTGAATGTGCATGTTTTTCGGGCTCGGGACGCTGTAAACCAGCCGAGTTGACTTCCCCCTCCCCCTCTCGTTACATCTGCCGGGACTGCGATGAGCGGGTCGGGCGACGTTTTGGCCACCCGTCATTTGATTGGACTATGAGGTATGGGGACGCCTGCAGGCAGAGGATGCGTCCCTAGTTAGGCTGCGGCAGCGAGTCAGGGAGGCTGCCGGGATACGGATTGGCATGGCATTGCCTCGGTTGTCCTACGGGATGGGCTGCTTATGCATTGGGACGGGGGATTACGTCGTTATGCCATTGTCATTCCCACCGCCCTGCGTGGCGAGGTTGTGCAGGCTGTGCATAGACGCCTGTTGCACCTGGGCGTGCAAAAGACAATTGCCACACTGAAATTGGACTTTTATTGGCCGGCCATGGCAGCGGATGTCGAGGATCTGCTAAAAGGTTGTGTGCAGTGTGCGCGGCGGAAGCCGCCGGTGAAACCTTGTTGCCCTCTGCTGAAATCCATTCAGGTGTGGCGCATTAACCAGCTGGTTGCTCTGAAAATTTTCTCGGCCCGTTTCCCACTTCTGCTCGGGGGAACAGGTAGCTACTCGTGGGCGTCAAGTATTTCTCATGCTCACCTATGGCCTGGCCGCTCTCAAATTAGTCGGCTGTTGCCGTTACCAAGGCGTTCCTGAATGGTTATGTTCTGGACAAGGGTGCTCCCGAGCGCCTCTTGACCGAGCAAAGCAAACATTTTTCCTCCAAATTGTTGCGTGAAGTCTGTGATTTGTTGGCGACGAAAAAGGTGCGCACATCACCATATCACCTGCAGACAAATGGTATGGTCGAACGCCTACATAGGACTCTGACTTCGATGTTGAGCCACCTGGTCAGTGAGTCGCAGCTCGACTGGGACTTGTAAGACCCTGCGGTTCTTGCCGCTTATAAAATGGCTCCTCACACATCCACCAGCTACTCCCAGTTATTTCTGATGTATGGGCAGGAATACGATCCTCCCATTGATCTGCAGTTGCAGGACGCACCCGCCATTAAGAAATCTAAGCTGTCAGACTCTGTTCGGTTCACTATTCAGAAACTCTCGGAAGCACAGGAAGCTTCCAGGGTTTATTCGCAATCTAGATAATTAGCTAACGAACGGCTTAAAGGAGCACGTGCCTCCCATTACAAATGGGTGCCGGGTGATAAGGACTGGTTGCACTGTCCACAGGTACCGGTGGGTACATCTCCAAAATTGTTGCAGCCATGGAGAGGCCCAGTCGATGTTGTCCGGGTAGTGCGTCCGCAGTGTGTCCAGGTTCGGTTGGGCAGGCGGAGTTGGTTTGTGCACCCCTCTCGCCTGAAGCCGTTTATTGTGCTTTCATCTCCATATCGTAGGGGCCATGTGTCGGGTGTGCCCGACGAGCTGAGGGGTGAGCCCGCTGAAGTTGCTTCTCAGGAGAGCGATTCTGTTCCGCCCTTAGGTGCAGCGCAATTGAGGACTCGCAGACAGCCGGCCGCGTCGGCTTCGCGAGTTCGGGACATGGAGGACCCGACGACCTGGCCTACTGTTCTTCATGAGGAGCTGGCTTCGTTGGATCAATCGCTCATTCCCTCCGGTGCCTCCAGGGCGGACGAGCCTAATCCCCCTGAGGGTCCTGCATAGCAGACTCGTTCAAATACTCCATTTGCATGACTCCCGCGCATCGCACACTCCCACACTGTCATGGGCTGTCGCGCCCGGGTGAGTCGTAGCGGGTATTTGGCTGATCCTGCCCGCCATTGAGCTCACGAGCATTGTTACACGTTGATGGTGGGAGATGTTGGTCGCTGTGATCCCGTGTGTGTCGCGCTTGTGTTTTTTTTTCTCATCACTGGGTGTTGTTTTTTGTATAACTATGCATGGCGTAAATTTTGTACATGTGGGTTTGGGTATTTATTTGGCTCTGTTATTGTTGGAGCACACGTTACGTTATATTGTTACATTTATATATGTTATCCGGTTGTAATTGGGGGAGTTGACAGCCGGGACAGCTGAGTGCTACGAAGGGGGGCGTGATGTAGTGACTGAGAATGTCACTGTATGGTGCCGGGCCTGTAAGGCCACGGCATGTGATGCATCGTCATTGTCTACACCCCAGAGAGGAGGTGTAGTAGTACCAGCGCTAGTGGAGGCTGGCGGAGCGCTGTTAGTGCAATGGCACCAATGCGCAGCGTGCGGTGCGGGCTCCCATTACAGGGAGCGAGAGGGTGTCAACCAGCCAGGGTAACTTTGGGTGATGGCACTCTGGCTGACCCCGTCGACATGAGGGGGGGTCACATGGTCTTGAGAGAGCGCTCAAGCACCTTCGGGTGAGTGCGAGAGAGATCTCGAAGGTGGGCGAGGCCAGAGGCAGGGCCGGCCCCGACTCAGAGAGATATAAGGTGGACCCCAGGAAGGGATCGGGGTTCTTCATGATGCAGTGTTGGAAGATCCACGTTAAGTACTGAAGAGGCTCCGCCACGTGGTCTGGAACCCAGCTCGTGGTCCGGACATGGATAGCGTAGAGCGTAGGTGTTAATGTTACTGAAGTTAGTCGGGTGGTCATCACCCTAGACATATGTTGTGTTCGTATTAATAAACGTATTGCTCCAGAAAGAAAACGTCTGCAACTCAGTTGGACTCACTACATATGTAACGACTTAATCTTCACGGCATGAAGAGGGCAACTCAACTGGGTCTTTCTGAACGCGTGCATGACACCTTCAGCTGTAAAAGATGTATGCATACAAGTTGTATCGAGATAAATTACACCACCTGCTTGTTTGTCATAAAAACCTTGGTAGATGCTTGTGGGGATCAGCAGTGCAACAGTTAGCACGCTGTGCTATGACCCCAGCGACACGATGTCGATTTCTGCTCATGGCCAACACAGTGACGATTATCTCAATCAGTCCTGGGCCTCCCCTAGGTCGACTCAGCATCAAATGAGTACCTGATTGGATGTGTAAAAATCGCCACTGGCGAGACAACCGTGGCGGAGGTGTGGTGCTGGCCACTCACCCCCTCACGTGTCTCTCTCCTCCCCCTCTGGACCAATCATTATCTGGCTACACTGGTGGCCTCCCATCCACCACTGCTTTTACCCTGGGCATTTGTATGGTCATCTGTTACGACCTTGCTGCCCGCTGGCTCATAGTTAAGGGGTGTTGTGTGGCTGGGAAGTTACCTGCGAACATAAGTGCTGTGACAACCCCGGCTAGAGGGTCCAGGGTTGTCACTTATACTCATCACCTACTTCTGAAATATGGCAACGAGATACTCCCGTAAATTTCTGCTGGGTCTGAAATACACTTCGCATCACCTTGACCCAAGATTGTCCACTCGGCTTGTCAACTGCTGGGAATGTTACGACGGCCAAATTAAACACCATGGGTCGAGTCGCAGTGGAAGAATGCATTCATCAATTGGCCTGACTCGTTTATGCCAACAAACCCACCATTAATTCTGATCGCTGTCCAGATTCCCATCTATACCTGCAAATCAAGCATAGCTATTGTTTTGTCACGCACGTGGTGCCAATCGCTGGACTGGTTTAAAGCCATTGTCGCAGTTTTGCCGGATCGGTCCAGAAATTTCGGATAATGTTGGAAGCCAGATAATTGCGCGCTGGATAATGGATAATCAACTGTAATCGGACTTCTCAGATTATGCTTCAGGGCTCAGCATGTCCTATCCAGTCATAGTTTCTGGTCATTTAAATGTCCATGTTGACAACCCCCTAGATCTTCATGTAACCACATTTTTGTCCGTTTTGCATACCGTTGGTCTGACTACATTTATTTTTATACTCTTAGTTCTTTTGGTAAAGTCACGTAGGTAAAAAATGAAATTCAAATTAATAAAAAATAAAAACAATAAAATTACGACGTTTGGGAGGCAACACAAGCTTCCGTCTTCAGGTGAAACTGTCACAGTAAAATATCTGTATCAAGTGAAGAGAAGTCCCAAAAGGTACGACCTTATATACTGGTTAAGGGGGGAGGAGCCAGGAAGGGCCGCGGGAGAGGAGGAGTTGTGAGATGGTCGGTACTGCTGCTGGAACTGAGCCTTCGTAATGTAGATGGCATATGTAGATAAGCCAGCTAGGATTAAGCCGCCTTTTGTTATGCTGCTGGGTGGGTAAATTAATTAAATACTATTAAGCCGCATTTTGTTATGCTTTTGGGTGGGTAAATTAATTAAATCCGAAAAAGGAGAGTACTGTTTAACGCTGGGGATGTTAACACTCGGTAGAGTAAAATAGTGCCTGTCAGATAAGATGGTCCAAAAATGTGTAGTTAAATATTTTTTGCATGGTTGATAACATCTTTTCAATGATTACTAAGTTTGTACCCATCATCACGGTTGAAATTATGTCTGTGTTTGTATATCTGAATGGCTTCGTGTACAAACCTTTGATGATAGCCAGAAGGTTTGCAGCAGAGGTGTGGACTCGAGTCATGTGACTTGGACTCGAGTCAGACTCGAGTCATGAATTTGATGACTTGCGACTCGACTTGGACTTGCATAACAATGACTTTGTCCCACCTATGAGATGTGGACTCGAGTCATGTGACTTGGACTCGAGTCAGACTCGAGTCATGAATTTGATGACTTGCGACTCGACTTGGACTTGCATAACAATGACTTTGTCCCACCTATGGTTTGCAGAGCACCTTAGTCTCGGAGAAAACAATATCATGAGAGCCCACCGCATTGTCGCAATGATCGGCAACAGCGGAAGACTCAATTTTGCCGTGTTTCAAATCTGACTTGTGCTCGCGAACACGATCAGAGACATGACGTTTCGTTTCCCCAATGAAACAGTCACCACAGCTGCAACTCAGTTTATAGACTCCAGGGTATTGCAAGTCAGGGATGACAGCCTTCACAGATGGAATTAGATCACGGATTTTATGTACTGTACTGAATCGGACTTGGATCTTATGTTTGTTTAGAATTTTGGAGATCTTTTTGGTCACGCCTGCTATGTATGGTAACGTGACAGTTTTGATCGGAGTTTCAAGTGGCTGTTTCTGTATGGTGGGGGACACAGCTTGGCGGATGGGGCGTTCAGAGTATCCGTTCATCCTGAGGGCCCGATGTACGTTTCTTAATTCACTGGCCAGGTGGTGTTGGTCAGAAATGCCATGAGCTCTGTGGTATAGCGTTTTGATGAAATAATTATTTTGAGATGGGTGGTGGTGAGAATCCGGTTTCAAGTAGGAATCTGTGTGTGTGGCTTTCCTGCAGACAGAATGTCCCAAGGATCCGTCAGGTCTCCTCTCAAGCAGAATATCTAAGAATGGTAGTTTGCCATCTTTCTCCACTTCCATGGTGAATCTGATGGATGGATGTCTGGAATTGATGTGGTCCAAGAAGTGGTTCAATGCTGGGAGGCCATGTGGCCAAATGACGAAAGTGTCATCCACATACCTCTTCCACAGGGAAGGACGCAGGGTGGATGTCTGGATGGCGTCTGATTCAAACTTTTCCATAAACATGTTGGCTATCACTGGTGACAAGGGGGAGCCCATAGGGGTACCCTCATTCTGTTTGTACAAGGTGCCATTCCAGGTAAAATAAGTGTTGGTGAGGCAATGCCTAACCAGCACAGGTACATCCGAATTCAATCCATGTTGGACCAAGTCCTCAATTATTGTTAGGGTGTCAGGCACTGGAACTTTGGTAAACAGAGATACTACATCAAAACTGACGAGGATATCATCAGGAGATAGTATCATGACCATAGAGACTAATTGGGTTGAGTTGGGTACTGCCGAAGAGGTCTTGCCTGTGAAGGGAAGTAGAGTATCTGAGAGAAAGGTAGAGTTGTAGGTAGGGGAGTTAATCGTTGACACGATGGGTCGTAGTGGGGTGCCTTCTTTATGGATCTTGGGAAGACCATAGAGTCTGGGAGGTCTAGCAGCCGAGGGTTTTAGAGAGGGACGTTTGGTTGGTTGGATTAGGGAAGTCGAACTCGTGATGATCTTGTTGGTTTTTGTCGTTAGGCTGTTAGTAGGATCGCTTTTAATTTTGGAGTAACTCCCATCATTAAGTAGGTCCAGGATTTTGTTGTTGTATGATTCTTTATCCATGATGACCGTGGCATTGCCCTTGTCTGCCGAGAGGATGACTATATCATCTCTCTTTTTTAAGTTCGCGAGTTCAGAGCGTTTGTTTTTGCTAATGTTACTAGTGGGTTTCTTAGCATTCTTAAGAATCGTGGCTATTTCAGCTCTTGCTACATCCGCATGGATGTGTCCTATGCCTCTGAGGGCAACATCAACCTGAGAAATGACATCCTCTACTGGTATATATTTAGGGGTGACAGCGAAATTTAGTCCTTTGGCCAGTACCGTTTTCAGATTGTCAGAAATAGGGATGCTACTCTGATTAATAACGGTCTTGTTAACATCCAGATTTGTGATTTGTGGCTCTGATTTCTTCTTAGATAGGAGGTTGAATTTAGAAATCAGGTTGGCTTTGCATTTGGTTGACAGTGAGTCAGCAGAAGCAGAAGTCATGTTGTCAACGTGGTTCCAATCAGAAGGGGACATTTTTTGTGTTAACATTAAATGTGTTTGTAAGAGAGTCTTGTCTAAATTATCGAGTTCAACTCGGAGTAACCTTATTCTCTCCGAGATTAGTGATAGGCTAGCTTTAAGTAAAATCTGTTATCAACCATGCAAAAAGATTTAACTACACATTTTTGGACCATCTTATCTGACAGACACTATTTTACTCTACCGAGTGTTAACATCCCCAGCGTTTAACAGTACTCTCCTTTTTCGGATTTAATTAATTTACCCACCCAGCAGCATAACAAAAGGCGGCTTAATAGTATTTAATTAATTTACCCACCCAGCAGCATAACAAAAGGCGGCTTAATCCTAGCTGGCTTATCTACATATGCCATCTACATTACAAAGGCTCAGTTCCAGCAGCAGTACCGACCATCTCACAACTCCTCCTCTCCCGCGGCCCTTCCTGGCTCCTCCCCCCTTAACCAGTATATAAGGTCGTACCTTTTGGGACTTCTCTTCACTTGATACAGATATTTTGCTGTGACAGTTTCACCTGAAGACGGAAGCTTGTGTTGCCTCCGAAACATCGTGATTTTATTGTTTTTATTTTTTATTAATTTGAATTTCATTTTTTACGTACGTGACTTTACCGAAAGAACTAAGAGTATGAATCCTTGCAGTCACAAAAGCTTCAAATCTAGAACAAATACATTTATTTTCCCGCTAGAATGGAACTTTCTACAAACAAACTAAGGGCACCCCAATGGGCTCCCCCCTATCTCCGGTTGTAGCCAACGTTTTCATGGATAAATTTGAGACTGACGCCATCCAGACTGCCACTCTACGCCCGACCTTATGGAAGAGGTACATAGATGTCACTTTTGTCATCTGGCCACATGACTGGCCTGCTCTAGACCAATTCCTCGACCACATCAATTCCATACACCCAGCCATCAGATTCACCATGGAAGCCGAAAAAGATGGCAAGCTACCTTTTTTGGATGTCCTAATTAAAAGAAGACCTGATGGTTCAATGAGCAACTCTGTCTACAGGAAAGCCACCCATACGGATGCTTACCTAAAACCGGATTCCCACCACCATCCATCCCAGAATAATTCCCTTATCAAGACTCTACACCATAGAGCCCAATGCATCTCCGACCAGGAACACATTGCCAGTGAACTCAAGCACGTACGCCAAGCTCTTAAGGCTAATGGTTACTCCGACTACACAATCCGCAAAGCCATCACTCCAACCATCAAGAAGGATCCTGTTGAGGAGCCATTCAAAACCATCACCTTACCCTACATTGCTGGGGTCACTAAAAAGATCTCAAAAATCCTGATTAAACACAAGATCCAGGTCCGATTCAACATAAAATCCGTGATCTGGTCCCGTCTGTTAAAGATGTGGTTCCAGACATACAGTACCCTGGCGTCTACAAACTAAGTTGCCTCTGTGGTAGCAGTTACATTGGAGAAACCAAACGACATGTCTCGGACCGCATCCGTGAACATAAAGTAGACCTGAAACACGGTAGGACAAACACCTCAGCCGTGGCAGATCACTGTTACAACTCAGTGGGCTCACATGACATTGACTTCTCCAAGACAGAGGTTCTCTGCAAGCCATCTGGCTACCATGAGATATTCGTTCATGAGGCGATCCACATATACAAACACAGAGACAATTTCAACCGAGAAGATGGATTCTGACTCAGCAATCATTGGAAGGACGTAATAAACCATTTCGGATCTTAACTGATTGTGTTCACGTTTACGGTGACTTTCAAACCGCAGTCCACTCACTGGCATTGACTATATATATTTTGTATTCTCCGCAGGGAATGGAGTCTTTGCTCCGCTGCAAGTCTCCTACCACCACCATCCCATTGACATATTTCGTTGCTTCCTCTTAGTACCTTTCACGCGACGGTCAATGGTATCGTGTATAGCAGATTGTATAATAATAAATAGTATAAAAGTGTAATGTTTAATATAATGTATAAGGTAATATATAGTATCGTAATTCTATAGTTAATATACAGCAGTGTGGTATACAATTGGGTGGGTAGAATAATACATAGTGTAATATTACAATGTATAGTCTAAGGTGGTGTATAGTAATGCAGTATATATTAATGTTGGGTTTGTCTATGGCAGTATATAGTACGGGGTAGGCCCGTGTGATGTAAGAAAAAAGTTTAGCTGGAGGCATATTATATTTTTTGCGACATAGAATTGTAATGTATGACTTACTGTTAGTAGCTCAGCTTATTGGAGAGTATATTTAGTATATTGATGATACTGATGTAGTTTATATTTTAGTTTTTTACGCGGTGGTTTAGCTGCTGCAGCTGCTTACTATTAAAATTCCTTCCCTTTATTACTGCTAACCCTACTCCCTCCCTTTGATGCTGCCAATCCTATATAATTCACGGGCATAATATGACTTTGAGACCCCCCCACCTCCTACGCATTCCACAAGTAGTGACTAATCCCATATCTGCATTTTTCATAAATATGCTAAATTCCTCTTGATATGCAAATTCCTTTGTCAAGGCGCCCTTCCCCCTCTAACCCAGCTTAAATATACGCTGCTAAGCTTGGTGGTGCTCATTCATACGCCGTCTTTCTGACAGACCTGTTCTTCACCTGAGGACGGCTGCTTGTGTTGTGGCCGAAACGTCGTGAGAATTGTATTTTATTATGTTTAATTGTATTATTTTATTATTTACCTTCTACGTGACTTTACCGAAATAATCTAGAAGATGAATCCCTGCAGTCACGAAAGCTTTAAATCGAAATGTAGTATACTTACTGGAAATACACAAAAACGATTAAATACAATTGTGAAATATGATTACAAAAGTTGTAGGACACTGATATCGTGATTATTGTAATATCGTGAATATTAATATCGCATCGTGCAATAATTACACCGCGGCAACCCTAGATCTGAAAACGACAACAGGGGTGGTCACGGTTATAATATATAATCATTATTGTTATTGCTTATGTTGTTCACTTACGTGAATTTGTTTTTTAACTTTCCATCCAACCAATTGCATACAACACAAATGGATCAGCAGTACCAAGCTGATGGCAAAACGGTGCAACATTCCTGCAGTGTCTTTGTCAGGGTTGCTTGAATTTGTCATAGGGTGCAAATAATGTTAAAATAGTTGAGTGTGCGACTCTCAAATTGAACGAAAACCATTTTAGAGTGTTGTTGCATATGCGGCAGCACTGCTCGAAGTTAATTGCGTTTAATGCAGTGAGAACTCAAGAGACGAGGATGAAGTCTAATTTGCAAGAGCGACCTGGGGCATTAGTCTGCTGATTGCTGCTGTGTATTACAGCATTCCCTCGTGAGGAATACGCTTTGGAGATTGTACTTTTTAGAATTGGAAAATGTTGGACCCTGACGCCGGCGCACAGTGACCTCCTCCTGTGAATGACGTCAGGGGACCTTGAACATCCGCTGTGAAGTATTAATTTAATTATTACAACCTCGGTAATAACCAGGGTGGCCTCTGGATTCAATCTGTAAACCTTGCATGCAACAAGCGGCGAACCCGCTATGGCCATGGCACTGCTGTGATTGGATGGATGGTCTTGGCATCAACAAGGCGAAAACTGCCAAAATGTTATGAGTTTAACGAAATCTCATTTGAGTTAACAAAGATCCCCCGTATAGCCTCAACATACTGTAGGGACAAATACTGTTGGCAAGAACCGATGAAGGCCAGCAACACACACAAGATGGGTGGCCAGCACCACTCCCGGCCACCTTTGTCTCCCAAGTGGCGATGTTTACACAGCACACCTGGTACTCATTTGAAGCCGAGTCAACCTAGGGGAGGCCTACAACCAGGTTATATACTGTATTCACCACTGGTGTTTGCCGTAAGCGGGACTGGAACTCGGGTGGCCGGAGTCGTAGCGCAGTGTACTTACTGCTGTGCCACCACACACACACACTTGAGATACTTTTTGCACGCGCTTTGAAATACAACACTTAATTATTCAGCAATCTTAAGCCTTTATTTCTCACTTCAGAGAAATTTAAACACCAAATATTTTCCACACCTGGTATATAGAGATGTTTACACCACCGCACGTGTTTATATTCAAATAGGCAGAAAACCAAACTGGTGTTGAAAACAAACCACTATATTTAAATCAAATCACATCAGTCGAGTGAGTGACAATTCCAAAATCCCAATTTTGCTGACAACAGCAAGGTCCTCTTTTGTGCACTTGTTTTTTTACGAAACGAAGACACATTATGAGGCTGCTGAATGTAGCCATTTCAGAAGAATACAACGAAGAAACACCACTCACCTTGTTAGGAGCAGAGTTTAATTCATCACTCGACATTGTCCGGAACATTGCTAGGCTGGCATGGAGTAGTGATTATTGTTGAAAAGCACTAACACTAGAGAACAGACCACGTTATAATCCTCCATTATTGTTCCCTATATTCCGATAAACCTATCAGCCGTTTTATTCAAATTCTGAGGACACATTTAGGCAAGATCCCAGTAAACGTGCCAACGTTGTTTCAACGTTGGTACATAGTTGGAACCGTTAGCCTAACGTTTGTCAAACGTTCCATGTTTTACTGGGGTGGATGTGACGAGCCAACATAATCCCCGATGGTAACGTTCCTTGAATGTTCCGGCTGAAAGCTTGCGCACCAATTATGTTGACGTCCACTGTTATTCTGGAATGTTGTCTTCACCCGATCCCCCAGTAAACATGTAACGTTGAGCCAACGTTGGTCCAAAGGTTTTAATAACGTGCCAACGTTGGTTCAACGTTGCACGTTTATTGAGCTGCTATTAAAAAAAACCCAGCTCAGAAGTAATTTATATCAGCCGGGCCCCGCCTCGGCATTAGGAGGCTAAAGTCTATCCACAGGCACAGTCACGCCTTCCGCTGGAGTGAATGTGAATCGCAGTCTGACATGGAACCAGCGTCACGATTTGGTTGAAGAATCGTAAGATACAATCAGCGATGTCTCGCGCAATGGCTCTTCTTTCCTATGTACTGTGAAAAAGGGGCATTACTCGAAACGTTACCTACTATAACCTTTCTTCTTTTTAAGGTGACAATATTACTGACGAATGTGTTGAGTTTTTTGTTCAATGGTGAACAGCTAGCTTCCGTTATCCTGTGCAACTTTGCCGACGGCTCCTTAAACCTATGAATGAACAATTATATTTAAGATAAACTCCAAGAGTAAAAACTCATATGATCAAAATTAACCCCAGCGATTATTAAAGAGAGATAGCACACCATTGCAATAATGTGCACCAAGCAGCACTACTAGTATCTTTGCATACAATAACTATTGATTTCAGATTTTAATTATGTATTGGAGACATCTCAGTTAAGATCCAACTTTGGCGTGTTGTTAGAATTTTCCAACAACGATCCATGTTTATTGAAATATTGTCCATTTATCCCGTTGTTTGTAATCTCCACAAATATACTAATCATTAATTTGACTGTGTGTGTGTCTGTATTGGGGGCGGTGGTGCAGTAATTAGCGTTGTTCACTACGAGCTCGGTGGCGTGATATCGATTGTCGCCCACGTCCATCAGTGGCGAATATTTGCATTTCGTCAACGCAAACGCAAATTAGCACATGAGTAACAAAGGCGGCGAGGCGTGGTGCTGGCCACCCACCCCATCAGTGCTCCTTAACAGTGGTGCTCTCTAACAGCACTTGCCCTAACAGGCTGTCAGGCTATATTGTGGGAACGTTGATACCTATATTCATGATAGCGGCAGGCCAAAATCTAACAGAATTATCGCGCAAAGCTTTATCCTAAAGGAACACACAATCCACAAAAACACTCCGCCTCATTCATAGACACAGAGCTTCGTTAATGAGGAGAAAAAAATGGTACACAATGTATGTTGAACTTATTTCGCGCCTTACGTAGCCAACTGTGCTAATCGATGTGATGGCACCGTAGAGCGCTGTCACTACACTTTTAACAACAGCTTTAATCATAGATGCAGCCCTGGGTCCAGGTGTAACAATGCCCTCTGTAGATACTTTACCCGCTATTGCATGATGTTATACAACACATTTAACATCTTATTACATGGAGGGATAACTAATTAATATTTTGAGTGAGCAAATGAGATTTTTTTAAAGCTTTCGTGACTGCAGGGATTCATATTCTTGGTTCTTTCGGTAAAGTCACGTAGAAGGGAAATAATAAAATAATATAAATGTTATTGTTTTTATTCTTCTTGGTTCTTTCGGTAAAGTCATGTAGAAGGGAAGTAATATAATAATAAAAATAAAACACAATAAAACATTTTTATTGTGTTTTATTTTTATTTTATTGTGTTTTATTTTTATTATTTTATTATTTACCTTCTACGTGACTTTACCGAAATAATCTAGAAGATGAATCCCTGCAGTCACGAAAGCTTTAAATCGAAATTGTTTTTATTGTTTCATATTTATATTATTTTATTATTTCTCTTCTACTTGACTTTACCGAAAGAACCAAGAAAATGAGATTTTATTGCTTATTCATAATTGATTTCGTTTGTAAACCTTTACCACCTTACAAATCCAAACAAATCAAGTTGATTGTTTTTACCAGGTGGTGGAGGGTTAGAGTAACATTTTGTTTACGTGACTGTATACCGACACGATCTAGCCCAAATAGAATCGTAATAATATTGGTTGTGAAAGCCTATATATGAAATTACATATTATTACTTGCACTTTAAAGAGTTGTGCAGATGTCATGTAACCACCCAATTAATTGATCCATAACATGTTTTCCTTTGTATATTCATTGTATATTCATTTATATTTTAAATAAACCTTTAAGTTTAAGATAATTAAATGGCGGTCACACGACATCTGGACAACCCTGTACATGTCTTCCAGGACCGGACACTTGAACAGTGTAGAGTAATTCAGGGCTGATTTCTCGAGTTAAACTAACCACTCATTCATGGAACTGGCTAAACATCCCAAAGCAGGACCCTAAAATAAGCGCATTCTTATGCATATTAATGTGTCTATAGAGTAAGTGCTGTAGTATTTTTGAGGGTTGCATCTGCTTTGTGAGAGGGGGTCTGGAGTCTCAGCTCGAACCAGCGAACCACAGTTTTAATAAAAACGCATAGAGCACGGTTTTCCAAACTCCAGTCCGCGTGACTACGTCTCTCGGCGTTTACAAATATACTCCCCATTCAAATAAAATGAACTCGTTCCACGCCGCACGAGCCCCATGATTGTTAAACACGTTTCACGTGACGAGAGCTAAGCACAGTGCACACACACTGAGATCTCAATATTAATTTGATTGTGCTATATTTACACAGACAGCGTTGATTGATTATCGCATCACATTGGACGTGTTTAACAATAATTTGGCCCGTGCAGCATCGAACAATTTCATTAGTATTATACTGGAGGAATCCGTGGAGCTATAAAGCACTTTTTTATCCACAGATGTCCAGTCGGGGTAGGTGATAATGTATTAGGGGCGCGTCAGAACGTAAATGCAGAAAGACAGAGTGTGGTGGGTCGCGAGGACTGGAGTTTGAGAACCTCGCCCTGCAGACATCCAGATCACCAAAATGCAC
This sequence comes from Lampetra planeri, assembly GCF_965212315.1. Classification (NCBI taxonomy): domain Eukaryota; kingdom Metazoa; phylum Chordata; class Hyperoartia; order Petromyzontiformes; family Petromyzontidae; genus Lampetra; species Lampetra planeri. The sequence continues at coordinate 6,561,710 of NC_136109.1, forward strand.
GAAAATTCACCTGAATGATAATAAGCAACGAAAAGCATAACGGTCATATATGCGGACTCTAATTGTACAATGGTCCTCTCGTATTCTCAGTTGTCTTAAAAACACAAAAAAACATCCATCCCGTCAGTGCAACATTTCAACAGAGACCCTTTTGTCGCTTTGGGTCAATTTATTAAATCACAATTTGATGTCAGCGGAGATCAACTTCATAATACCTACAAAAGTGGCTGACAATGCCGTTCAGGGCCAGATTCATGAGTGCCAATATCAACCAATATCAATATCAACCAAGCTATCCGCTGCACCGTCTCACATATCCATAGATTATGAACCACTTGGGACTGCAATTGAAGAGAAAGGGGTTTGACACAATGGATCTCCAGTCTCAGAAGCGCAATATTTTATGCGCCTAACGGTTTAAGGCCAAACGTTAGGATTTAGTTGCATTTATATTGGGGAAATTCGATTCAATGCTTTAATTTTGTTTAGTCAGATCATTACATTGTTATTGCTGTCTTTGATGTCATTCGTTACAATCTTGCAATAGAATGTGTTAAGTGGAATTATTCAGTAAAACGCAGAGCCAAAGCAACGCAATTATCATTGAGCAAGAAAACCATGCATAGGCAATTCAAAAGACCGCACGGGACGTACACGGTCCGCCCTTTGCATGCAAATCGAGAAACTTACACGGTCCAATTAACAAGATATGCGCAAGAAACATGGGTTTAAGTGGCACGTGTGGTTTTTTTGAGTTGCCCATCGCTGTGACACAGAGATTTTCGTACCACACAGCACGTACGCATGTGCACGCATGCTTGCTCTCTCTTGCTTCCTCACGCATTGGCGATGGTTGAAACTTGGCTGAACTGCACGGGAGAGCCTCGTCCATTGGGGCTGCTCCCACCTTTGGTGCGATTGACAGAGGCACACGATTAGTATGTATGTTGAACTTCTTTCACACCGTACGTAGCCAACCATTTTAATTGGAGATGCGGGGGAGTGACAACAAACTGGCCGGCGGTGAGGTATTACCTGGGGAGATTTACTGGGGTTCTTTTGGTGATTTGTAAAAAACTTAGGTAAAAAGAGGATGTATATCATGAATTTTCTGCATCACTTCTCTTATCAATGAAAAAAAATAGATAAAGCATTTTTTTAATGATTCTAGGGCACAGACAATAGGAAAGAATGGCTAATAGACAGGTCTCACTGCAATTGACGCGATTATAAACATAAGATGCAGCAAAGAGTCTGGTGCAAATGAGCATGCACTTACGGCTCTGGCTTCGTTTCTTGATGAACAGCACAACGCAGGCCACCGCGATGATAGCCACCAGCAGTCCACCCACAACACCAGCAATGAGACCCACTGCACCCGGTGAGACACAACACACACAGTGCACTGTAGAGCTGGTAGACTGGTAGACTGTGAAGTTGCCATCCTGGCAGTCGCGTATCCATATTTTTTTCTCAACTGCATGTAATTTTGCTACGTGCGATTGATGAGATTCCCCGCGTCAAAAATCGGCCCAAGTGGAAATAAAGCACCAAATGTATTGATAAAAAAATATTGTAGCTGGCGGGAATATTTTACTTTACATTTTATTTAACATTTAACCTTTACAATTAACCTATCGTCAGCAAATTTATTTTGCCCTTTTACACTAAGCTATGTCTGGGAAAGTCTTTGCTCAGAAGTATTCATGGAGAACATTTGTCACTCGCGAGTGTCATGCCGACTGTTACTTTGGATGGATAGCTTGACTCCCATTGTCCATAGTTCAGGTTGTTAATTAGCCATGTTTATAAAATGTCCCTGCTTTTGCAAATTCTCCATTCATATGTAACTTGCCTGGCATTATCGACCATTGGCCGGGTTGCCATTGAAAACGAGCTTCTTAAGCTCAATGGCCCTTACCCGAATTTTTTTTACTGAACTGCCCAACTCTTGTCATAACTCGGTAAATCATGGAAAACACAACTTTGTTAAAGATCAAACTTGAGTTCTCTCTCAACTCGAATTTTGGGATAAATGTGGCCAACTCAAGTCGCTAAAATACAAGGTATTGTTGGCTTGATAAAAATGTGCTGTGGGCATTAATTATATCACATTTTTGGGTTTCTGATCCATGGCACTGGCTCAAAGTAGTCATCTCTTGATAACAATGTCAAAAGGTCTGTCACATTGATAGTAGGGCAGATGGCACAAGTTGACAATGATGTAAATTCGACCATCAACTATGTAATTATAGGGGTAGAATAATCCCACCCAGTTGTCATAATTCAAGGAGGCACGATTCGATTTTAGTAATACATTTTAGTTTTTTTGCTTTACATTGCGGTGAATGTTAGTACGTCTAGTGGCCGCAAGGCGATATGAACACATTATATGCAACGAAAACAACCCAAAAATAACTTATGGATAATATTTGTCGCGAAAGCCTACGGGTTAAACGTATATGATTAAGTCAATGGTGAAGTAGGTTTTCAGTTTACGCCTTTTGCCCAACGTTGCGTTTTCCATGGACGTATCCCCAATGTAAATAGAGGACTTGCCATAGTTACTGTCGCTGCTGGCGGAAGGGCCTCCACCAGAATACGCTCTATAGATCCCCTCTGGAAGTTATGTGTGGCCTACCCTTCCATACTGGCCAGGCATCTTGGAAGAGGCTGGTGTATTTGAACTTTAACCCACCGACTCGCGACCTGCCGATCGACAACCTCTGGTAGATAGAGGCGATGAGGTTTAAGAAACGTTCCCATTGTTTCAACTCCAGCATTGCCGAGATATCGAATTGAACCAACGACCTTTGAACTGCAAGTCCAGTACACTAACCGTTACACCATGGCTGCATGTATTCTTTACTTTAAGCTGGCAAACAATTCCGTGCAATATGGTGTGGAACTCACTGTCAGGCCCGTTCTCCTCTTCTATCAAATTCCGATTCTGCATTCCGCAAGCATCCACTTCCTTGGTGCATTCCATGGTCTCACAGTCTGAGGTCACACACAAAACGTACAAGCAAACAAAACCCCTTAAATGTGCCCGATCTCTTCGGAACTTGGAAGCTGGGCAGATTTGAGCCTAGTTAGGATTTGAATGGGTGTTATAGGCATGGGGTAGCGAGGTAACTAGGAGATGGCAGTACAGAAATAGATTCAGCTCACATTGTGAAGCGTTGAGTCTTATCACCTCATCTGCGTGGGGTTTCTCCCGTGTCCTCCCACATAAAGACAGACAACCCTTAATAGATTGGCGAAACATCCCAATGCAGGACCCTTGTGAAAGAGAGTCTTGAGACTCAATGAGGCTTTCCTGGATGATTGCAGATAATATTATTAAATGTATATGCTGCCACAATTGTGCCAAACTTTTCAAATATCAAGGTCTCTCAAACAATGTGGGTTTTATTTTACCTGACTGGCGTCATACCATATTTGCCTGGATTCCTGTCTGGCTGGCGCACGGCTAAGTCCACGTGCGAACGTGACTGCATCCCATAGCATTGAGCCGAGTTTGTGCATCGCACTGACATCATCCCTCCTACACCCACCAAACCCTCCACCCCGGCCGGCTCTGGGTGCCGCGCAAATGCACGGGATACGCTATCATACTACATTAGACAAAAGACTGGCTGGCTAACTGTGGAGGGAAGGACATGTTTAAAGAACGTGTGGACTGCTAGTTTTCTTTAAAAGGGGTACTAATTTTTTGGTTCCTAAAATATTCTCCGCTGGGTCGTGCGGATGAATATGCACAGGTCTGCATGATGCGTCGAGTTTCCGTGAGTGCTACCTCGTAGGACCCCAGCTGTTGCCTCTGTGAGCTGCAAACAGAGGCAGAGTGCATAATCCCCCTGGTTGATACGTGGCCTACTCACAGACTGACAGTAACCAGGCGCTCGGGCACCAAGGCTAAACCTGCACAGGCTCTATGAAAAAGCAATTCTGAATGAACACCGGGCAGATATATCTCGCTTAGCCTGTTGAGTCAAATCTGTCTGGAAGAGGGAAAACTCCGATTGCAAACCCAGGTTGTCTTGCTTGTAAGCAACAGAGATAATGTGCCTCACAAGTGGTTACCCACGAGAAGGATGAATAGTTGCAGCCCAGTGGACAATGAGACGATGATTATTGATCGTGAAACCGACTTGGATGACACTGGGTCAAACGAGATCCATGTTAGGTGTTGAGGCACCCAGCATTGGGGAGAAGTGGACTCGGGTGGGGGGAGGGCGGCCTACTGCCACAGATGACGTTTTCATGACGAAGCAATGGTAGAGTAACCGGTACATTTCAAGATGAACCAAAGACGACAGTGTGACAGTGTTGGATAAGAAATACACACGACACATAAATGCCAAGCACAGAACCATAAATGTCTGGGATTCAGAGATACATGACAATAACTGCGCCTTGGGTTGAACGGAAAGGGCTGAAGACTCGGACACAGGCGATTTCCTAGACAAGCCTAAAACAACATCGGCATGAATGCCCACTTTTCATGGGGAATTTGAATGCAAGGGTAGCAACTGACTACGGTACTGTAGACTAAAGGAGCTCTCCTGCAGCTACAACGGCTTACAAAAAACAAACATTTCAAGCGTAGGACAGTTTGGAATGCCATTTCCCCTTTAATGTGTCTCATCTACAAAGGTCTTAATATCAATAATTCATTGCTAACAATGTCACTTCCTGAAAGGTAGTGTCCTGGTTTCCTGATTCACAGCTATAAATGTGACATTTATAATGGAAACTGGAAGAAGGTGGCTTTGCTATGGCGTGTGCAGGTGGTGCAGCTTCACTGGGTCCCACGGGACAGAGCGACGCAGGCACCGGGCTATGAAGAGGAGGGTATATAAATGTATCGTTAACCGTTCACCACCCGACACAACCAATTAGTAAGGTTTGTCACGTAAACAAAACGTTCCAATTAGTCACTACTTCGGCACATCGGTGTGATGGCGAGTAAACTCACGACATTTACAATTGAGTGCGATGTTTCACTGGTGATTGCAACTAGCTTCATCAGGCATTGTGAAGAAGTCTTCCTGCTTCTGGTCTTAAATAGACCAGGATGATGTCATCACTGTGAGCCTATCAGGTGCAAAGATCAGAAGGGGGGTTAATTGTAATTATGAAAATTATAATGGATGATGTTTATCTGCAAATATGCAGAACGTATTAATGACACATTTATACTTACACTACCTATCCCAAAAACCTTTATCAATAATATTGGTCGCGAAAGCCTACGTGTTAAATTGAAGAGGAGGGAAGTTCAACATGGGCCTCATTTCATTGCCTGCACCAGGGCCAATGCCAACCACGCTTGTGCTAATGCTAAAAGAGACTATTCTCATGGTGTCAGGGGACGAGGAGACAAGACTGGAGGGTGCCCCGTGGCCATGGGAGCACAGCACGAAGAGGAAGATAAGTGGAGGGGAGCTCCTCCCTGTTCTCACAATGGGGGAAGTCCTTGGCGACGTAGGCACAATGTTCCAACTGAAACTCCCGCAAGGAGGCTGCAGAAAAAAAACAGGGTGGAAGTCAATGACAGAGCACCTATTGTCCACCAACAAAGTTATGGGCATGGCCAGGTAAAGATCGCATTCCAATGGAATGGCTAATGCTAACTATATTGAACATTGGGGCATTATAGTAGGCGTGCATATATACAGGGTGGTCTAAAAGTCAGGAAACATTTATTTTAATATTGGCAATGAACATTTTTATTGTTTATTCCTTAGGTAAATATTTTATCTGTCATCATTATTATTATCTATTTTTCATATTCCTTTTCAGATGACATTTAAAAATGGTAAGAAGATGGACTGAGGACGAATGAGTTCAATTCGTTTTTATATAAGCTAACTAAGGAAGCTGTAATCTCTTTTAAAAATGTCCCAAATCCATTTAAAAAGAATGAATGCATGCATTAATGTTAATGGAAGTAAGTTTGAACATTTGTTTAAATAAATTAAATAACCTAATGTGATTTTCAAAAATAAATAAAATAACCCTAAGTGTCCTGATGTTTGGGCCACTCTGCAATATATACCGTGTTTCCACAGCCCTTTGTCCATCCACTGCTGGATGGAGGCTTCACCACACCCACCTTCACCAACCGGCCAGTGTCGGTTGGTGAAGGTGGGTGTAGGGAGACCCAGGACAGGTTAAACAGATATCGCTGGCCAATGATGTAAGCCGTGATTCGGACTCATACTCCGGGTCACCAGGTTCTCGATTGAACAATATTCTCAATACAACAGCAAACATCTCCACGCCAAATTGATAGAAAGAGACCAAAAGTATATGCATATTCTTTCACCAAATATTGGTGAAAACTCCTTCACTATCATGAGGTGCCACAGTGGTGAGATGTTAACTTCTTCGCCTGACTTCTTCGCCTGGTATGCAGGAGGTCGTGGGTTCAAACCCGACCCTTACGCCTGTGTATTTGGAGTTTGCATATTCCCCCCGTCGACATGTTGATTTTATCCAGGTTCTCCAATTTTCCCTCACCATTTAAAAACATGCGTTTTGAGTATTTGGCTGTTATACATTTGTACATGATAAGATACTTCGTTGAGTTATAATTTTTAATCCAGGTCGCTTCTGAAAAATAGCTATATAGCTCAGTGGGCCTTACCAGGTAAAATAAAAACAAAATTATGATAAAAAATGTGTTCTGCTAATTTTCAATTCAAATAAAATAGCCACATTGGCAGAAAGAGACAAAAACTATATGTAATGTGTATTTGTTGTTCATAAACTGTTAATGAAAACTCCTTTCCTACCATTCATGGATTAGTCCCCAATATTTGCGACAGTGTAGAACGTTCACCTGGGTCTTTAGCATACTGCAGGTGGTACGGTTCAAGGCACTCCTCTGTCTTCTTGTAACATTTATCCAGCGCGCACTCTTTGGACGACAAAACGACGCAACGTGTTACGAGTGGGCGGACGAGATCGACACGACATTGCGATGTGCGCGGAGAATGCGTCCGAGTGCGTTTCGCTGGCATGCTGCTCACCGAGCACTCGGTCAGGAATGCTGCGGAGGTTCAGCTGTTTCTTGGCTGGAACGAGAAGAGAGGTGGGACAGTGATGTAGGTGAGGGCTATTTAATTTATTTTAACACTGCCGTTCAAAACATTTAAATTGTTTATTCTTTAAGTTAATATTGTATCTATTGATTATGAATATTTACTTTTCACCTCCCCTTTTCAGATTACTTAAAAAAATGGAAATAAAATGCACTAAAGACAAGGGAGTTCAATTCGTTGTTATTTAGTTACGGATATGCTAAAGAAGGCAGCTGTAATTATAAAAAAAAGTCCTGAATTTATTTCAAAGAATAATTCATGCAGTTTGAACATTTGGTAATATACATGAAATAACCCTGTTCTGATTTGTTAAAATAAATATAATAACCCTATGTGTTATGACTTTTGGGCCATCAAGTATAGATTTTTTTAATTTTACCAAAGTCGGGAAGCACAGGTCCACTAAAGGCCCAAATTGCTGAGCGGTCAGCATTTTGGGTGTGCCCCACATTTTATTTCTCAAACTTCTCTGCCTCTGTAATGTAGGGACTTAAATTTGTTTTGATTGAAACTAGTAGAGGACTCATTTCTCTGCAATGGTAAATAATAAACAGCTCTCATGTGCATATGCTTCGCACAATCCTCTACTCGGAGCACTAAGCTGCTTTTTATCTAATAATAAAATGCGAAGATAATGTTTTGAGATTTTTTTCAAATTTCCTAAGATTTTAAGAATATTCGGGCAAAATAATGACATTAAAGCACAAATGAAGCCTTAGAGAACATTATTTAACAACTGTGCCAGTATACTGTATTAGTTACTCCCACTTCTTCAGTATCAATTATTGTTATTTTGTCTTCTGAATTTTTTTCTGCAGTTTCAATTCATATCAATGATTATTTGTTTCACGGAAAATCCTGTTTCGTCAAGTACCCAGCTAGTTTCGTTGGCAACGGCTCAAAGCAGCCACTAACAACAGAGTTATTGTTGGGGTGGACAGAACCCAGCCAGCAGCCAGCCAGGAAACTCGAGGCGTAGATTATTTTTAATAGTAGTGTGATGGTAATTGGGCCCAGGGATGAATTGCTAAGTGAAATGTGAGTTGTTTTTACAAGGACACATCTATCCACAATGCAATGTCCCAGAAACATTAAATAAATTTACTTTTCAATATAAATTAGCTGAGTAATACCGACGATTATTGAAGGGTCTTTTTGTTACTCCATCATAACCATTCATATGCCAATTTAGAAACTTGTCAAAATATAATCTCAGGCCCCATGGTGTTAAGTGCAGTCTCTAACCCTTAGTAACTCTATCCCTGTGGTCTTTCTAACACGTTGCCCATTTTTTATATATATATTTATTTTAAAGCCACAGTGTCATTGAAAATTGTGAGGTATTTTTTTATCACAGTACTAATCGAAACTAGTTAATACATGTATCTATTACAACTGTAGTACAACAAAATTACTCTTGTAATAAATGCAATTGCAGAAAAAAATCCTTTACATAAGAAAATCACTAAATTGGGGAAGAAGTGGGTAGTGGCGGGGGGAGGCAGTCAGGGCATTGGGCAGGGATAACATGAGAGAGAAGAGAGAGAGCAGAGCATGGAATGAGGCAATCAGGGCCCAGCACCAACATCAAGAACATCAACAACATCAATGACGAGCCGCAGGGACAGACAGGGTAGCCAGCGCAGCATCAACGAGTTCCAGGATATCTGCAGGGGACCCGGCTCAATCTTTCGAAGCCACGCATTTACGAGCACAGCTCTCACCAATGGCCTCGATCTTCTTCTTGTAGATACTCTGAAAGCATTGCTTCCTGGCGCTCGCATAGCGCTTGCCCTTGCATGCTGTGGGGACAGTGATGCATTGACTCAGAACAACCTCCCGCACCTACCAGACACGCAGATCCCAATTGCATCAACTCTCATTTACACATAAACACAAACATGTACAGGGACTCCTCTACTTACGAACGAGTTAGGTTCCAGAGGTCTGTTCGTGAAATCGATTTATTCCTAAGTCCAAATTTACTCCTGACGATTCCAAACATGGTGTACGGCATGTACACTGAACACGGGGAATGGCTTTGAAAGTTGTATAATCTCCTGTAGATGTAGATGCCACTGGTTTTTTTTGTTCTGCAGATGTAGATGCCACCACCGCCATCTATTGCGCTGCGGTTGAACTTACGACTCTCGGTCCGAACAGGCAACTGGACATATGGGTAGGTTTGTTCGTATCTCTGAAAGTTTGTAAGTCGAATGTTCGTAAGTAGAGAAGTCCTTGTATAAGTAAATCGGCTCAAGCCTCCCGTAAATCACGTGACTCCTCCCCCGACCTCCCTATGAAAACTGACGCTGCCCCATGCAACAACGAGGCCCTTATGTAGCCACTTCCTCCCTGTCCTCATCTTTTCTGACATATGGTCCCATTTTTAATTATTTTCCTCTTATTTACAAATCGTTCTCTGCTCTCTCCCATTTCCTGTTCCAGTTTATTTTTTCCAGACATTATATCCGTGCCTCTACTCCACTTTCAGTGGTGTGGCACAGGTAAAAAAAAAGTTTATAGTCTTTACTTATATTGTGAAATAATTTCGATTGACTAAGCTAATACTGCACATTCAAGGGACATCGTAATATGGCTATGTGAGTAATAACCAATCCCATGAGAACTCGGAAGGTAAGCAGAGTTGAACCTGGGTGGTTGCTTGGATGGGAGAGCAAGACGCATACAACAGGTGCTATAGACCATTGTGGATCCATGTGCTGAGCGGCAGAAGACTGCAACAAAATTAATTGTTGAATTGTATGTCTGTGCGCCCATGCACGTTGCTCTCCCGTGCTACCATGCACTGACCAGTGTGGTGAAGTATGGTAAATTAACCCTCACGACCCGTACGGCCGTGGCAATACCCTCATCCAGCAGTAGACTGCTGGATCAGGATACATGTTCCTCAGAGTAATGATGACCGTCAGATTGCCAACGCGAGTGATGGTTGTTGTCATGGTTGTAGGCCTCCGTTGATGACAATGATGAACACGGTGGGTATGAAAGTTAAAATCATGGGCAAGTTTATAGAATCTCCCCTCACCGCTACCTCTGTCCACCCAACAATATAAATGGGCACAGCACAGTAAATCGCCAGGTCTAGTGTGGTGGGGTGAAGTGTGGGCACTCCTGCCTCTCACGTACACGTCCAAGACGTCTGGCCAGTGTCGACGAGGAGGTCAAATTGCACTGCAGTAGAGGAGCTCCCTCTAGCAGAGACCCTTCTGCCAGCAGTGGCACGAGCGAACAATTGTGGTGCCGCACCTTTACATTTATGATCGTGTCAATAATAGCTTGCCCGCAAGTATGCCCGGTGATGATGACCGGCGTTAGTGGCGGCGACAAGTGAAGGTATTGATGGCAACAGAGGAGGGATCGCAGCGAGTTGTTACCTGTGAGCTCGTCATAGCTTTGGCGTGAGTTAATTAGGCAGTGCAAGTCCACTTGATCAAACGCGTCCCCCTCGCAGACTGCCATTGCCACGCAGAAGTGTGAAGGAACACAGTTATCGTAAGTACATAAACAAATACACATTTACCGGATTTGAAGTGCATACAGGAATTCCAAATGAATGATGGCCCAGTTGTGAGGCAGTGCAAAGTGATTATCAATCACAGGATAACATAAGGATGACACATCAAGTGGCTTACTTGGTCTACACCTGCCATTCAGGCTTTTTGTACAATGTTATTTATTCATATTTTTAGCCAATGTAAATGCCGATTGTGCTATTGGCGTAGCGTGTCACGAGAGGAAGAACTCCATTCAAACCTATCGTGGCCTTTCATCGTAGAGAACGACCCATGGAAGTGAATATCATAGAGCCACTTCTGAAATCGCCTTCAATTTTGTGATATAACCCGAAGACCCACATTGCGTGTGGAGGACCTCATCAAGCAGTGGAATGCCTCTTCCCCCCACCTTTCCACCGCGATTTAATTAATCTTTACAATTCAATTCGACAGTTTGATTGGAAAATCTAATATCATTAAAATGATGGTGGAAGTAGCGACCTCTAGTGGCTGGAGGGGTCACGTTAACCAATTTAATTTAACGTACATTAATTTAAAAAAAATCTTGCAAACGCGATTCCATGTGTGCTTAAAACATTGATATTAATTGATGAAGTGATGCATCATTATACCCCTACCTTTAAAACACATACGTTACAACTTGTGTTTGCAATTTGCAGGAGGCTGTGCTGCTAGAACGTCGCGACACAGTGCAGTGTGGGATTGAATGGAAGTTGACCCTATCCCTGCGCCGGGGAATTTTACAACAGAATTCGCTGTTTTCTGTACGATAAGACGATGAGATGGGATTTGAAAAGACACTGAAAATGTCACATTTGAAAATACATTTAAATTCCTCTGCTGGTGTGCATCAGTGTTATCTACTTTAAATGGACACTTCAAAAGCCTGGCTTTTGAGTGATACTGATCTTGGAGGCACAGTCATTCAGGCCCGTAAAATATTGTGCGTATTACAAATTGAATAATTATCAATTATTAAGGGTAGGCCAAACAGTAAAATAGTATCATGAGGCCTCCTTTGCCAGTACGAAAATGTAAGAATGGATTTTTACCCTTTTTTCTGGCAACAAAACTGAAACCTTTTTACGAGGAATCATGTCTGCATTAACCACAATACTTGCGGTCAAAATGCAAACAAATGCAGGTAAAAGAGAACTGGTTTGTTTTTGAAGTTGTGTCTTCTTCCTTCAAGTTTCCTTCATTCCCACTCAAATATGAGATGCATGCGGTGCCGGGGCATGCAGCTCGCGCTCACTTTCCTCCGGCGTCAGGTACTGGTTGAGTGGCTCCTCGCATTTTGTCTTCACGCTGATGCACTCTGTGAACTGGCAGACTGGTCACACGGAGAGGGCAGAAACGCACCATCATAACGATAATGTAAACCCCCACGCACAAACACATCAGAAGGCCCGGCGTAAACGCAGGCATCGTAAACTTATCGGCTCTGTGTCAAGCTTTTGACAACGATGAGGACATTTAAACTGTGGTGGCATAGGGGGTGGTAGTGTAGGGCTTGGTGCCACAGGGTGTGGTGGCGCAAGGCATCGTGGTGCAGGGTATGATGCATGGTGAAATTAGCACATGGTGTGGTGGCACAGGTTGTGGGAGGAGAGTGTAGTGCTACAGGGAGTGGAGGTGCAGGGGGTGGTTAGTGCCTGGTGTGGCGGAACATCGTGTGGTGGCGCACGGTATGGTGTTGTTCAAAAAACTGCATTGGGTGCCTAAAGAAGATCCCCATCACGTGGAGTGAAAGTTTAGACAACAAATTATCTCGACAGTAATGTACGTTTGCAATTCACAAAGCCTGCAGTGGTTTCTCAGTAGGGGACGATGTTGCTACATTTCACAGATTTTTGCAATTTGCAAGTACAGTCGACCCTTCCACATCGCGGGGGTTAGGGGCGCAGGCCCCCTGCGATCTGGAAAAAACGCGTACATTTTTTTGGTTCCGTTGGCGAGCGAAGCGAGCACCTCCAGCCGTGGGGGTCCGGGGGGGGGGGTGCTGTGAGCCTTTGCATGTCGTCTGCTGGCTTTCGCGTTCTTTTCGCAAACTTTAACTTTTTACAAAATGTAACTTTAAAACAATTGTGTATGTTTATGGTATTAAAAGATAAAATACATTAATATTATATAGTACTGTACATATATTATATGCATTTATGAGTTACTAAACTTTTTGCGTGTCATCTGCGGCAATCGCAAAACTCCCAAAACCTCCCCAAAAATTCCCATTTAATTTCTTATGCCGACCCCACGATATGAGGAAAGTCGCGATGCAGAAGGGTCGACTGTACAGCCTGTTTTTTCATAACGTGAATTGGATATAATGCGATGAATGTATGAGGGAAGACTTTTTATAACGCGGATGCGAATTGGATATAACGCAATTGAATCAACAAAACTTACACTACTATGTCGCTAGTAGGAATATGCGGTTGTTCGGCTGCCTCGGTGGAGCATCACACAAGCCGGGATGCTTCTAAATGCTACCCACTCGCCTCAGTATTTGTTCAGCCTGCATATGCAACTCACGTGTTATCGCAGACTGTGCATTCATTGCATTATTATATATTATTTATTATAACGCCATTTTTTTCAGAACGTGGTGTTCTTCAGGAACACAACAACAACGTTATAGGAGAACAGGCTGGAGTTTGTTTAATCTTGTCAAATTTGGGTTGTGATGGCAGCACATATTGCCCAGCTACTACCCTGTTTGGAATGGCGTCATGGGATATTTGACATCCACTGTGAAGCCGACGGCATACATGTTTAATATTAGCAGCAGTATTCACCAGGGTAGCCGTGCGACTCGATCTGAAAACCCTCCGCAACAAGCGGTGATTAGGCTTAACACCTGGTACAACTCGAAAACGCATCAGAGAGTTGAAATGAATGCCTTTGTTTAAAATGTGTGAATGCATGCACATGTGCATAGTCTCAATCTGCATGTGTGCATGCGGATCTGCATGTGTACGTTTCAAAGTTACCAGTCGCATTTTCTTTGTCGCCACATTGCGTTGTCACCTCGAGGCAGCCAGTGTACTTGCAATCTGGTGAGAATAAAAAATAAAATACCAGTAAAGGTCAAGGGTTAAAGATGCAGATCTGAAATGCCTTGCTTATTTCATTTTTGGCAGACGGTCCACCGACTATAGGATATCGTGCTTACTCTTCCATGCTAGACAGACGTGTTGGAATAGGTGGGAGCACCCACACGTTACCCCTCAACACGAAATCTGTATATTGACAATCTGCCGACCAACCGTGTTGATCGACAGAGGAGGAGGGATTGAAGAAACTCGCATTTCATTCAACTGTCATGCCGGATGATCGAACCAAACTAAACTATTAAGCCATGGCAGCGTCGTATTTATATCAGTAAGAAACACATTCCAGCAGCAGAAGCAAATCAGCGAGAAAATGTGTGTTGAACAGGATTGGATCGCCATTTTGTCATTATCAACATCAGTCGTATTTAATGATTTCGTAAATAAACATCAATAACCCAGACATACCACAAATAAAAGGAAAATCGTTATAATTCCTAAAATAAAACTTTTAAAAATCTTAAGAAATAGCCACAAACAGATATATGTGTTTGATCAAAGATCATTTGAGGACGCATAGGTCATTGTGTAGCAAAGAAAATAATACAACAGTTGTGTATCAGATATTGTCAATACACTGCTGGATGAAGGCCTCTCTACATCACAGCCCCCCGATGCCAGAATTCGCTTTTCTCCAGCACACGACCTGATCCCATCACCGCATCTCCACAGTGGTAATCCTCTGCTCTTGTTAACCTCTTTGTTGAATAATTTCGATTCGGATCCACCTTCAGTAATTGCCTTATGCATGAACGTAGAATTTCTTTCCGACCTTCCTTTAACCTCCAACAAATTTTCAAACTTGTTGTGTATCACTTTTGCTCTGCACATATTTTATCTTGAGCCCAACTTTGCAGCCGTTTTTTGAGTGTGAAGTGATTAAATAATTACATTATAAGGCAGCTGTAATTCATTACAAATAAAAACTAAAATTGAAAGATTTTGAAATTACAATAGTTTCATATTAAAGTTATAAATATATGAATGCATGAAGTGAACCACTTTAAAAAATCCACACGGGAATTATGAATCATGTTTTTTTTTACTTCTATTGGTTGCACAGGACTGCCTAGCAGTTAGAATCCGCGTGGCTTCTCCAATTGATTACCATATTTGCACAAGACTACAGTGGCACAATCCTGTACACCCAGCACTTTTTCGGGTTAGTGGATCACATACAATTCGTGAAAAGTCCCTATAAGTGGGTATTGAGTTGACCATCTCCTGGCTTCCTAGGGTATGGCAGTAAAGCAAGTGATTAATCTCCATTTGTTCCACCTGTATGGGGATTGAGTGTTACCCTTCCCTCGCACACGTGGGTTTTCTCCGGATACTGTGGTTTCTTCCCACATCCCAATAGTGTATAGGGCCACAGAGCTTGGGGAATTCTTGTAAACGGTTTTGGCTTTCTTCTTGTTTGTCTGTGGCTTTCGACATCGATTAATTGTCTCTTTCTCTGAGGCTCGAGTGAAAACTGTGGATTACAAATTCGAATGTCTTTTTAACTGTTTTATATTTTAATTGGCGAATGACAATTGTTATTAATATTTACCCAAAAATGCCTCACTTAGTTTCAAGACTCCTTTGTCAGGTGTGCCCAGAGAAAACCCACACTTATGAGGCGGGTTACCCTGAAAGATCCGCAGAGAATGATGTATTGAATAGATTAAATCCAGTAAAGGGATGGAATCTATTTTTCTGACATCTACCTGCTGTTAGAGCCCAAGCCTACAACACCTGGTATGCATTTGTGGTCACCCATTCGAGCCCTAACCAGGATTATAAACCCTCCTTGTCTACTAGGCCATCAAATGCATATAGTAGAAATAAAAAATTCGCTAAGATGATTATTATTGTTAATTATAGTTAGCCTGTAACTGCATCTGCCTCAAGATATGTTTGCTGCCTGCTGCACTTACGTGATAATTTGCTTCAATTAACCCGTAGATCAACAGCAAAGTTAACGGATGAAAGACTATTCCTCGGCATGTGGAATTGGGTGTTCCATCCTGCCCCGACTTCTCATTATCCTATTTAGGCCACCATCAATTTATTTTTAGGCACCAATACCCTGCCATTCGCCACGAAGTAATGGTGAAGTCACCACAGCGCCTGTGCCAGTCCAGGTGCACTTTGAGTCCACGTGAAGTGTTGAAGGCTCGCTGACAGGTCACGAGACAAACCCAGGTGCTATGGATTGGCTGAGATGACTGGCAGATGCACCAACTGTACCTTCCAGTGTTCTAACCTGTTGTATTTTATCCGCCAGGCGCTCCGCACATTGTTGAGCGTCGCTCCTCTGCCCCACACCCTTCTTAAGACTCCTTATTATTCAATCCCCACCCATTTCCATTTAGACCCCGCCCCGTCTAACTTGAGGCCCTCCCCACAGCTTCCTTTTAGGCCCCACACCCTCCTCTGTCGGCCCCCCCCTCTTCATCTTTAGTCTCTTTTTTTTACTGGACGCGGGTTTGGGTTTGTGTGTTTAAAGGCAGTACCGTGTCTTTTTTATCCATGAAACTTGGCAACTCTAAGCTAAAGCTGGGTAGATATCAGTGGAGGGTTGTGCATGGGAGAGTGGATTTTAGTGAGAGACAGCA
The DNA here is from genome assembly GCF_965212315.1 of Lampetra planeri. Taxonomy (NCBI): domain Eukaryota; kingdom Metazoa; phylum Chordata; class Hyperoartia; order Petromyzontiformes; family Petromyzontidae; genus Lampetra; species Lampetra planeri. The sequence continues at coordinate 6,578,071 of NC_136109.1, forward strand.
TGAGTGGGACGTGGTGGTAGTAGTGAGCGGGTAGTGGTAACAGTAGTGAACAGTTAGTGGTAGCAATAGTGAGTGGATAGTGAGCGGGCAGTGGTGGTATTAGTGAGCGGGTAGTGGTGGGGGTTGTGCAAGGGTGCTAGCGTGCCTAGGCATCAACAGTCCTGGTTGGCGGGGACAGTAAGGGGTGGTGTGGCTTTATGACCAAAATCCCTTTTCGAGCAAAAGAATAACAAGGTCATTCGCTGTCGCATACCTTCATGCCATATGGTGGTGGCGCACGCCTGTACTTTAGCACTGTGTGGAGGCGGTGATGGTTAGTGGATCACACATGTCAGAAAATGCCTTTCCTATGGGCGTCGAGGTTGTCATTCTGTGGCTTGCCTGGATAACGCGGTAGAGCAACTGTGGACTGGACTCCATCTATTCCATTATTAATGAGCCGATAGCACCTTAATATATAGAGGACCGCAGAACTTGGGGTTCGGGGGGATTTTTGTTCTGGCCCACCATCTGGCTGCCTTTCATTGGTCGTCTGTGGATCCTCTACGTTCCTCCGAGTTGATCTGTCTCTTCGAGAGTGAATATTTTGCAGCGCGTTACAAGTTGTAATTATTATTAGTATACCTCTGGAGTCGATAAATTGGGTCCCGCATTGTGGGGAAGTAATAGTGGTTGTCCTATGGAGACACTTGCCCCACCATAATAATGTGGAATTATCACTACTGGTTCAGGGCTGTAAAAAGGTTATTCCTGCCACTGCTCATTTGAGCAAGACATCATCCACAAAAAAAATGTCATTCCAAAATGGTAAGAATGGTAATAAAGAGCCAAGTGGTGCCATACCACAAAGTTTGTGTGGACTACAAAGGAATTGCAGGCATGTGACTACCGGCTAATGTATTTTGCGATAAATCTACAGATTAAGACATGGATTTTACTTAGACCCAAATTGGGCAAATTTGTCATATGGGTGAACGTTAAAGAATGCTATGCATTGTTTTGCCTTGGTGTCTAAATAAAAAAAATGCAAACAAAATCTTATCTACGAAACAATTCAGGTCAACACAGCTAGCCTGTGCAGATTGCCAAATATAATAAAAACCTTTGTATTTCCTATTCTTGGTTCTTTCGGTATTTCCCTTAGTAGTTCCCTGCAGCTCAAATGCCGTAGCTCTGTGTTAGCCCTGCTTACTTCTAAGGATCGCAGTTTGTAACTCCGAAAAACTTTTTTTTTCCCGCCACGGTGTCCCGCGGATTATGGGTGCAGTAATCCACGAATTTCAGGGCTTCAGGGATTGCCGAATTGTGGATTTTAGGATTGTTCTGTAATACTTAGAGCAATCCTTTTGGGTTAGCACGTCTGTCGGTCCCAAGAGAGAAGAGAAGGGTAGCATGAGAGAGCTGGGAGATAGAGCGAGGCTATAAAGAAAAGCAAATGCAATGATATGCAGAATGGATTGGTGCGTCCAGAGCCTGGTGCCTATTGTGTAACTTGAGCTCATACCGTGGATTTCCTTCAAGGAAAACTTGCATTTTTCCTGCACCTGTACATCCGTGAACTCTAAACACACGTGCAAACAAACACACGAAACACACGGACACACAAGGAAACGACATGGTGAGGCGGTTGGGTGAAACATACAGTTGGCATCTATATGTAATTTTGACTCACGGGCTATTATTATCCATCTTCATGTTAAATGTTTACCATGGGAAATGTTTGCCATGAAGATGGAAACGAACATTGCATCGAGGTATTGGTCAGCATCTCAAGCACAATTTCTTTGAATGCTTCTGCTATGTGCTATTGATGATCACCTGATATATACAGTTTAAAATTTTAAGCATGTAATACATCACCAACCTTTGAAGCACACAGCTCAAAATTATTCCCAATTGTAATGCAACAAAAATTAATTATACCTTCACGGACTCCGAATATAAATAGTGCAAAAATGTTATACTGCGCTAATTTGCATCCCTTTGTGAAACCAACACTGAATATAATGCAGTTTGTTTGACCTATGGAACTTCAAGGCATGCATGTTTGTTTAAGCTAGACATAAATGTATCCATAGTTTTCTTAATTAGCAATGCTGAGATACCAGCATGAGGATATTTGAAAATGTAATTTCTGTTTGAAAACTAATTCCTTTACAACTGCTTATCGTGTTTAGTTTATTGTCCTTCCCCTACACCTCCGATTAGCACGGTAGGCTACATACGGTGCGAAATAAGTTCAACATATATACATACAGGGATATGAAGTGAGCGCGACTAGATTGTATCATGGTGGCTAGCACCCAAAACCATATTTTAACTACGCATACACCCTTGCATGCAAATTATGTACACATGTGTATCCACATAGAGACTGCCACAATATGTCGATGTGTTTGTTATTCGTAGTGGGGAAGTGAAGTTGTAGACTGCGATGAATATGGCACGAGGTTAAAGCTGAAGCTTCCCATTACAAGAGAATTTTAGCTTTACCACTGACGCAGTCAATAGTCTTCGAGACCCCTTGTCTTATCTGATACGCAATGTCTCATCTGGTCTTATCCGATACATAACTGTCTCAATCTGGCAGAGAACCATAGTCTTATGAAATATAAAACTAATGTCTCATCTGGGACTGAATCCTCGTTGATCTGGTAACAAACTATTGCCCTAACCAATATAATAATGTCTCATCTGGAACTGAACCCTTGTATTGTTGGATGGAGAACCAGTCTTATCCAATGCAGAATGTATATACGAATTTAGAGATTATTTATATGCTGTCTTGACTTAAAGCTTTCGTGACTGCAGGAATTATTTCAACATATCTACGTGACTTTACCAAAATAAATCATTTATAGATGATTTATTTTGCATTGTGAAATACCTCGTTTGTTTGTGGTGCTATATTCCTTAAGGACCCTGTACTAGTTCTATACAATATTGATGTTTTTTGTCTATAGTTTGTTATTTTGCTGTGCTCACCCACCATGGATCTCCATGGTAAAATAGCCAGGAAACTGGCAAAACGGGATCATCTCTGCAACTCAAGCTCAAACTTAATATCCCATCTGGTACAGAACCTTCATCTCATCAAGTCTACAAGATGCCAGTGACTTGTCAGAATGCATACCACGGCATCATCAATCCATAGCAGCGAAATGAAGGCAACCGGGGACAGTCGCGGCAGCGAGATGGCGCCAAAGGTGCCGTCAAAGCTAAGTCTTAAACGAGTTAGCATTAGCGAATGTGTTAAGTTTTCCAGCTATAAACGAGGTAACTGAGATGATAAAAGTGCATGTGGAAGGAAACATGTGAGTCTGAAATCCTTCTTTGTGCAGGATTGCAATCAAAATCATCCATACTTCGCTTTTCCTTTTCCACTTTTGAGTAACACGGCAGGATCAGCTGCCACAGCAGCAACAGAAGCGGCAAATAGACCTTCATGATGACGTGGCCACGATCTGTACACGATCAACACTGCACACACAGCAATACATTATTTGCTTTATGTTGTCATGAGTTGACGTATCTATTGGGATTTTTTGTCACAATGCAACCTTTCATGTTAGAGAATGATCCACGGAAGCAGATAACACTGAGCTACCTCTGATATCCCTTCAAATTAGGTCTGATCCACACACTAACTCGGGGTCGGAGGGAACTTCCCACTCGCCCTACTGGAGAAAATGTTTGTCAACATTCTCAGACCTAGAATTTTTGCCAAATTAAGTGCAGAACTAAATATTTCATGAAATTTTTCTGTGCGGTCATTTGTGCCCTATCGACTCACGACACTCAGTTTTAACCCAGGATATCGGTTTTTGTCAGCTCAGCACTCTCACCATTCGTCAGGTTCAGTGCTCATGCCCGATGTCATAGGGCAAGACTAAAGCACATTCATGTCGATTAGGATTCAATTTGAATGCCCATTTGCTCGTAGCGGCACACTAAGGGCAGCTTTAGGAATTGCAGAGTGGTAGGTCGCCCATTCTGCTTTTCCTCCTTGTAGTCTGTACTCAGAAGTCCCTGCTGGATATAATATTGAATTTTTTAAATATTGTAAATCTTGTTTATCCAGAAAAAACCTCACTGAGTCTCACGTCTCTTGTTTAAGAGTCCTGCCAAGTTTTCAAGTGAGGGGTGATGCTGCTGTGCATAATCCAAATTGAGAAAATTTCCATGTACAGTACTTAGTTTCGCATTGAGATGTTTGGTTAACACCAGTAACATTCTGTGCTTCCTTACCTCTAGATGAAAAGCGGAGAACCCGAAAGAAACCCATGCAGAAGGGGAGAACGTACACAATGCACGCAGACATGGCACCAGTCGGTAATCGAACCCAGAGACGTCTTGCTGTAAAGGCACAAGTGTTACCACTTCGCCACCCTGCCGCTCAAATCTCTTCCCCCGTTTAAGAACAGACTAGGAGCCTTTTTGTCTCTGCCCATGACTGCACCCGTCAATTACAAAACCCTCTTTCTGTAGAATTGTACGCAGAACACGTTGTGGTGAAACGTTATTAGTTTAGATTGTATTTATTTAAGCAGGAAGGGCACAATGAGCGACAGTTGCAATCAGAATCTTTATTTGGACTGGAGGAATCCGATGAGCTATGGATATCCTTTTCACAGATGTCTAGTATGGGCGGGTCAGCAAGTTACAAGAGCAAACAATAGGAAAAAACTATAGGAGTGTAAAATGGAGAAAATGGTAAGCAAGTCACTAAATATAAATATATAATACTTGCTTTCATTATATAGGTCCGATTTAACACGCTTGGGCAAGGCAGCAAAGCAACAACAAAAACAGTCCAGGACCACACCAAGATAAAATGTCAATTTAACATTGAACTATCGATACACAGGTAAGGATAAAGTTACACATCACATTTTGCAAATGTGACTGTATCCAGCACTAGATGCAACACATACCTTGCACCGCCGGTGTGAGTTGAGCGTTAGCATAGGACCGAGCCGAGCTGACAACTGACTTGGCAACGAGTGGGTGGTGACTCTTAGTGCTTTCACATTGGTATCATTTCCTCTTCGAGAAGTGACTGTTGTGGATGCCCTATAGCGATGCAATACTGCGTGCCTCCTCAATGGGGCGGGAGGGGGTCAAATCGCAAAACACAATAATGAACAACAATATTTTAACCAATTGTCATTTTTGTGAGGTATCCCAACCAGCTAGTAACTGCAAGAGTATACAAAAAAATCAACGGACACTCAGCATGCGTGACGTAATTGTTTGTGCTGCGTTGCTTACTCTTGGAAACCACATTGTTTACGATCAACGAGTTTTATAAAGGTCTTTGGTATCGCTGTAGGTTACCATATGGGTTAAAATGTTATCGTAGTTATTCTATATTGCCAGATTCATACATAATTATTCACTAGTGATTCGCATGTATGATATAATTTCACACATTTAATAATCCCCTCGTGTCCCCCCTGGGGCATTGCCCCCCCCCCCCCCCAAGTCCGCGTACCCCCGGTTGAGAACCACAGCACGATAGTACAGACCATCACCAATTCAATGCCCACGTTATGTCTCTAGTTACGCTGCTTCGTTATCATGCTCTTTGTCCTGGATGAATATTTAAAAATGGCGCAAGCAAAATAGTAGAGTTACTCATCGGCTTCCCGTAAATGGGACTAACACATCGCTCACCCGCAAGATTCCGTCATTGACTTTTGTTTTTCACACTTTATCCGAGATGCTTGAGAACTAAGTTGCATCTGTGGTGATTGTTACATTGGGGAAACGAAACGTCATGTCTCTGACCGTGTCCGCGAGCACAAGTCAGATTGGAAACACGGCAGGACTAATTCTTCCGCAGTTGCTGACCATTGCTTTAACGCTGTGGGCTCCCATGATTATGTTTTTTCCGAGACCAAAGTGCTCTGCAGACCGTCTGGCTACTATCAAAGGTTTGTTCATGAAGCCATCCAGATATATAAACATAGACATAACTTCAATCGAGAAGATGGATACAAATTGAGCAATCATTGGAAGGAAGTTATTAACCATGTAAAACCTTAGCTGCTCTGTAGTTGGCCTTCATACCCGCAATTCCAGTTTCTTATGCCCATCCCGGCTCATTCCAGTCTCTTGGAAATTTACCGTGCTTCAGCATCCCACTCTCCTCTGACCCACGCCCCCCACCCCTACCCTCTCTATCCCTGGCTCCCCCCCCCCCCTCATCTATATAATCCTTTGTTACTAGCAGCTCTTTTGCCTACTTCAGCAAGTGTGTCTTGCTGTGGTTGTTCCCACCTGATGATGGGCGCTTGTGTTGCGCCCAAAACGTCGTGATTTAATTTATTTTTATTTTTTCACCTACGTGACTTTACCGAAAGAACCAAAGAGTATGCTTGAGGGCACCGGTGGTCAAAATGTGCCCGCAATTGTGGGTTTTGACATTCTGCTTTGCCGACAAACAATTGGCATACAGTATTTGCCTACGTTACAACTTTATTAGATTGGATCTATAGAGTGGTGGAGGGTTAAAGTCAAACAATGTAACTTCATAACGACACGAACTAAACCAAAATAAACTAATTATGAATCGTGATATTGGTCGTTAAAGTCTACATGTAAAATGTGGTATTTGCTTCTGCGTGCTGTACGTAGATGTCTTCCTGTTTTATTCTCAAAATCTAATTTGATTACATCTAACGCCTAATTTCTCCCTGGTTGTGGTCAAATTTGCAGATTCCGGAACAAAATGTGCAATAACAACCCCTCAGATTGGATCTATTGTATCTGATTTGATCTTCTTTGACCACGAATACCTGCCTATTAGATTTGATTTCGTCTGCCGTGACAATGCAGACCTCTCCATTGGATCTGTTTTCAACTGTTGTGATATGTAAACCTACTCAGGGGGTTGCCCCCTTGCAACGCTGTTGAAAATAAGGAAACACTTCCAACCGCAAATACACTGTGGTCTTCCCCACACATTCACGTTAAATCTTCATGAGAATTAGGGACGACACGATATGACGATACAGCGATACGCACTACAATGATGATAGTTTAAAGCGATTTGAAGCATATTTTCTTTTCAAAATGGAAATATGGTTTTGGGGGGGGGGGGGGGCGCAGAGCTTTGTGACGTCATATTTGAGAGGGGTCTGACTTTTTGTGACGCCGTAAGACGAGGGGGGGGGGGGGTCAAAAATCGTCCAAAATCGCGTGACGTCATTTATGGACGCCCCCTAAGCACGTGTTTGCATTCCCACTGCACACATCGTCACAATACCTACCATGGGAATTAAAATAGAGCGAGATTGCTGTGGCATGTCAGAAACATATTCCCGGAACAGAGGTGCGGACTATTCCGACTGGAATTAAGCACTGGTGCTTAGATTGAGAGAGTCTATTATGACAAAGACCAGCCCGCCTCAAGTCCAACACTCTCCTCTCACACCCGGGTAGTTTGGCTTCATGTGCTTGGAAATTGTCTTGGCCAAACACTCCCCAATACCTGACTCACTGGAAGAGCAGTCTCGAGACTGATGGAGGCACGTGGCACAGCTATACGCATCGGCACCCCAGGCAAACGCTAAGAGACTCAAGCAGCTCACGAGGCCGAGGACTCAAAGAAAAAATAGGGGACAGCAAATGTGAGCTCAAATTCAAATAAAAATCTATTTACTCTTTGTAATTTCTAGCTTTTGTCTGTATCTAACCTATCTCACCGCGTTTATATGTCTACATTTCTGTTACCTTATTTATCAACGATATCTACTATACATTTTCTGTCTTCTCGCTAGTAGATTATATATTTAAACGAGGAGTCTGCACAATTAATTCCTGCTTCGGGCCCCCGATTTGCTAGGACCAGCACCACCGTCCACGTGATCCACCAACCCTTGCCTCCAAAGCACGCAATCACAGACATGTGCGACCAACGAAAAATGACAGCGTCTCTAAGTAGCCAGGGTGAGTTTTTGTACAGTACATTTACCCCAATAAGTGAATTAATCATTGCATTGTAGGATCGCCATGTGCGCCTGCAGCTTGAGTAGGCCTTCACCCAGCAGTGGATTGACCATGACTGCTGCTGATGAAACCATAATATCCATGGCGTGGAGTTATACGTCTTTGTGTTGTTTTAAACTTAACTTGAATGATTCTAGATTTGAAGCTTTCGTGACTGCAATGATCCATATTCTCAGGTTTTTTCGGTAAAGTCACGTAGGCAAAACACCAAAAGTAATGAAAGTAAAATAAAACAAAACAAAAATAAAAATAAAATTCACGACGTTTCGGAGGCAACACAAGTCTCCGTCATCAGGTGGGACCGTCACAGCCAGATTAGCTGCATCAAGTGAAGCAATGATTCAAAATGTAATCCCTTATAAGCAAGTTGAAGGGGGGGAGGAGAGGGGGGGGGAGTTCATCAGAATGTGGTAGCCAATGAATGGAACGTATCGGGAGGGAGGGGGGTGGGAGGGGGAGGGAGCCAACAAAACATTTGGCGACGGCTTGGACGCGGCTGCTGCGCACGCCAACACAATGGGCAGAAAGGGGGGAGGGGAGGTCTGATACACATGATAGAACAAAGGAACGAAAATGCCCATGTTTATACCAATGCAGGCTGAAAAATGAAGAGAGTACTGTTAAAAATAACTGGGGATGTTAACACTCGGTGAAGTAAATTAAAATAGTGCCTGTCAGATAAGATGGTCCAAAAAGTATAATTAAGTCTTTTTTGCGTGGTTAATAACATCTTTCCAGTGATTACTGAGTTTGTACCCATCATCAAGGTTCTCTGCAAGCCTCCTGGCTACCATCAAAGGTTTGTACACGAAGCCATACAAATATACAAACACAGACATAATTTCAACCGTGATGATGGGTACAAACTCAGTAATCACTGGAAAGATGTTATTAACCACGCAAAAAAAAGACTTAATTACACTTTTTGGACCATCTTATCTGACAGGCACTATTTTAATTTACTTCACCGAGTGTTAACATCCCCAGTTATTTTTAACAGTACTCTCTTCATTTTTCAGCCTGCATTGGTATAAACATGGGCATTTTCGTTCCTTTGTTCTATCATGTGTATCAGACCTCCCCTCCCCCCTTTCTGCCCATTGTGTTGGCGTGCGCAGCAGCCGCGTCCAAGCCGTCGCCAAATGTTTTGTTGGCTCCCTCCCCCTCCCACCCCCCCTCCCTCCCGATACGTTCCATTCATTGGCTACCACATTCTGATGAACTCCCCCCCCCCCTCTCCTCCCCCCCTTCAACTTGCTTATAAGGGATTACATTTTGAATCATTGCTTCACTTGATGCAGCTAATCTGGCTGTGACGGTCCCACCTGATGACGGAGACTTGTGTTGCCTCCGAAACGTCGTGAATTTTATTTTTATTTTTGTTTTGTTTTATTTTACTTTCATTACTTTTGGTGTTTTGCCTACGTGACTTTACCGAAAAAACCTGAGAATATTAACTTGAATGGAAAGCAAGAAAAATAGCGATAGGCGTCACCATATCTCGATGATCTGATACAATTCGCCTGTAAAAATCCCCCAATTCGTGCCTTTTATCTCGACGTGTGGAGTAAGTTCTCTGAATGCTCACTTTCAATGGGCTATAAACACACTAAATATGTTAATATACCCTCCGTAGAGAATGTGACATTCTTCTGTTAAAAAAGGGACTGCAAAACCCCCTTTCTATATATTGTGTGTATATAATACATCCACCCACAAACTAGTCTGGGTACGTGCCGAGTGTGATACGAATAGTCTGGGACTTTTTATTGTAAATTTTTGGTACAGGCGCGACAAACGAGTATGGTCGGATTCACGACGCGATCTTCACCATTACTGGTAACGGCAGACATCAGATACTTTCCCCTAAAATTGGGACAAGGCTAGAGACGGGATCACACGTGTGTGTGTCTGCAGCGTGGGGGACGGTGGCATAGTGGTTAGCGCACTGTGTTACAAAACCACGGGTAACCAGAGTTCGACTCCCGGCGGCGAGTAATGTCAGAATCAGTTATGGGCCTTCCCAAGATCGACTCAGCCTTACATTAGTTCCTGGAGTGGGTTTGTTTCTATTCGCCCGGAACTATTTCCTTATACAGAGGCAACATTTCCAAAAAGGCATGTTGTGGGTCAAGTTAGCGAGGACCTATTAATGGCAGCACAGCACACGAAGGGGTGGGTGGCCAGCACCATGCACGGCCGCATTTGTCTCCCTTGCGCCAATGTTTACGCACTGCACCAGCTACTTATTTAGGCTATTCTATTGTTGCCTGTGGCAACATGTTCAGGAGCTAAATACTGTAACAATGTGTAAGTCTGCTGGCCACATGTGCATGCAAACCCAAAAATCCCCCATATAGCCTTAACCTATTTTTGGGGTATGTGCTGTTAGTTAGTCCCTATGAAGGCCGGCACGACACTCGAAGGGGAGGGTGGCTAGCACCACACCACACCAGGTAATTATTGGAGACTGCATACACACAAAAATCGCCGTATTCCACGAAGTGCAGGTGACATCACCACGGCGCTTGTGCCAGGCTCGGTGCACATTGAGGCCACGTGAAGCGCGGAAGACATTGCTTTCAGGTGACGGAACAGACCCAGTTATGTGCCATGAGTTGAATGAACTAGATGACTTGACAGATGCACCAAAATATACAAATGCGCATTCACACATGTAAGTACACAAATAAAAATCTTTCGATCCTCCGGAACAGCGAGGGGGTGGGTGGCCAGCAACATGCCCGGCCGCCTTTGTTATGGCGATGTTTACACACCACACCATATACTCAGAGGCTAAGTTGACCTTGGGGAGACCCAGGATCAGTTCAGATAATCGTCACTGGTGTTGGTCGGAAGCGGGAATCGAACTAGGGTCGAGAGTCGCCGGGTTTGTAGTGCACCGCTCACCGCAACATTACTGCTCCTCACCATAAATACAAAGTCTTCAAACAAAAACAAAGATCCCCCCTAGAGCCTTAACATACTGTTGGGGCAAGTGCTGTTAGCGAGCACTTGTGAAGGCTGCACGGTACACAAGGAAGTGGGTGGACGGCACCATGCCCGACCACATTTGTCTCCCTAGTGGCAGTGTGTTACACACTGCACCAGGTATTAATTTGAGGCTGAGTCGACCTAGGGGAGGCCCAGTACTGGTCCAGATTAAAGTAATCGGTTTTTGCCAGTCACGCGCATACTCAGCCAAACACCCACAATAATAAACGCACATACAGACATGCACACGTACGCACGCATCGGTAATGACAGACACTAACACAGTGCAACCGTCAGAAGGGGCTTTCCAGGTGTACTTCATTGAACCCTATGGGCAGGTAACAATGTGTAACCTGAGCCGAAACGTTGGTAATATGAACAGGACAGGAAAACATAGACCCTAAGTAAGGTCTTAGAACACGTAGTGAATGTGGGTTAGGTCCTATAACACGTTCTAGGTCCTATAATACGTAGTTAATAGGTATCCAGCTACATAACCCATATAGCAATACATCATTCATTCCTTTGTTAATTTCATATGCAGTATTTCATTGACCAATAATTTTATTCATATTTTATTTTGGGTTAGAGCACTGTGTAGGTATAATGTGATTGTTTTCCACGATACTTCACCACCCGACGGAGTTAATCAAATCTAGTTGCCACGTGGGCAAATATACAAATGCATTTGTTTTTTGAGGAAACCTAATGAAAGACGAGTGACATCTTGACATTTTATGAATTGTGAAAAATTTGCTTGCCTTTCAAAATTCTGGTTTGGTGAAAAAAAACAATCAATTTGTCTATTTGGGCCCATGGCAACTTGGTTTTATTGGTTCTGTTGGGTGGTGAAGGGTTATAGTTAAATGTTAACATGACTACACGATGATGTAACACTAAAGAAACAAATGAATAATACCATTGTCAATCGCCTGATCCCCACCGCCATATCGATCTGAGTGATGTGTATCACCAATCCTCACCACCACTAATTAATGTATCAGTGCAAGATTGGTGAAGGGTGCGAAAGAGAGTAGGACTTAATCACTGTTAGCCGTGCCGGGGAATCAAACTCACGTGGCTGGGTTGACAGACACATAAGTATGCATGGCTATCAATAGGGGCGGTGCGGGGCCCAGGGAAAATCGCACTGTGGGCCCCTAATGCCTTCAAACGAAGCTGGAAGTATTATATCTTGACACTGTGACGTCGAAGCGTGGGGCCCCCCCAAAGTGCGGGGCCCGGGGCGGTTGTCGAGATTCGCCGTACCCTAGGGGCGGCATTGCATGCATGTGTAGATTGCAATATGTAGCATATTATACTGTAATGTTAATGAAGCATAACTACCAACAGAACATAGATCACCACCGTACCCCGTGTGGACGTTCAGGCTGTTAGGGCCAGTGCCGTTAGCCAGCACCTATTTAGGCTGGTAGAGCATACGAAGTGGTGGTGTGGCCAAAGGCACGTCTAGCCGCCTTTGTCTCCCAGTGTTGATGTTGACCTAACGCCACAGCATGTGCTCATTTGGTGGCCGAGCTGATCTCGTGGAAGTCCAGGCAAAGTTGTTTTGTTTGTATCCATATTTCACCACGTTTGTTCGCACATGTTGTCGTGCTGGACTGTGTACTCACGAACACAATGGGATTTGGAGCATGCAGATGGTCCAGGTTTGCTAGCTAGGACTTTGGCTACGGTATCTGGCGGTTGGCATCTGCGGCTTTAGCCATAATGACGTCTTGAATCGTAAATGCCAGCGCTTAGCTGTTTATCACTTCCTGGAAAGATCCTAACAGATTACAAGATTCGCTCGTATGCATAGTCACGGTCAATAAAAATTGTATGTACAGTACTGTACTGTAATTAGAAATAGCTCCTTGAGCTAATATCCCAAACGTGGCTATCGGTCACCCTCAGGGTGGCAAATGCTCATAGTGATTTTGAGAATGTTATCTCAAGGTCACGAATATGTCTCACAGTAAGGTCATTGTGGCAGCTTTTCTTGTGTAGGAAAAATATCACATGCATATAAGATGGGTACAGAATATGACGACGTCTGCCTTCGGCAGGAAGCTTAACGTACCTGCTGTATATGTATGCGAAGCTGTCTGCCTATGGTGGAAACTGTCCACGTGCATACTGGCAGTATATCTTCCTCACCACCCCCATGGGATAAAGACAGAACCAATCGGTTTTGATAGGAGCGTGACTATGTACAAGTTTCTCTATTTACCCACAGTTACCACCGACGCATGCATACCCTGTGTGGACGTGACAGAGTTATATTGTGTGCGCTTCAACACGACATGTGTCTATGTAATGTTAGGATTTGTTCGTTGTTGGCTTTTAAGTTGTGTTAGCCCCCCTGTCCTGGTTTTCCCAGGAACGTTAGGCTTCTATTGATGTAGCTTCCCTAGCCTTCTCTGGACATTAAACGTGTCTGGTTATTGTCATATGCATAGTAATAATAGTGCACCGCTCAAGACCATGCATTCCCATGTAGTTCTCCTCTCTTGCGGTATTGTAAGATATTCTTCTTCCCCATAATATGCCCCAGGTTCGTGTAACTCAGAGGTGGCAAGCCTACACAAAGGTATTGTACTGTATTGTGCCCTTCCTCGTGTGCCTATTATAGTGTAATAGTGTTTTCTTTTAAGGGCACAGTTATTGACGAATGCGTGGAGTTGGTTTTTTATTGGATTTTACAGGAGATTCGTGCGTGTACTGCTCCTGGTTCTGAAGTTAAACGTGGAGTGATGGACAAACGTCATCCAGGACATCAGTAGCAGTCTTAGTATGATGATTGTGAAGAAACAAACATACCTGACAGTAATAGTGTTATATGTAGGCTTTCACGACTAATTGTATGATTCATAATTAGTTTATTTTGCGTTAGAGGGTGTAGACCAATTGGCACATTTGCCCACGTGACAACTTGATTTGATTGGTTTTGTCCCGTAGTGGAGGGTAATAGTTAAAAAAAAAATAGCATTTCACCGGCACAATCGAACCCAAAAGAAAGTATTATGAGTAATACACACGATAGTTCTATTGATGAAGATGAAAACATAATTTTCAATGCAACGACAAAACAATCACGGTAGTGCTGTGGTTTAGTAATGATTGTTTATTGATTTAAAATAATATTGTAATTTACTCATCTGTCAAAAGGTGCCCCAAGCGAGCCAATCTCGAACCAATCTCTGCACTGCATGCGTTTGCCCTCAGTAATTTCAAGCCCTTAAAAAAAACGAATCTACATTTTACAAAGGGGGATTTTTTTCCTTCTAATTTTAGATATATCTATAGTCCTTTGTACTATTTTTGTTCTTGAGAACGCTTGGAATGCAGAATATGTTTTTATATTATTATATATGCACGTCGAAGTCGACAATGCTGTCTGGGTTATGCTGGCTACGCCTTGACAGTGCGTCGATGGTAACAGTGTGGGTAAATAACGAAATTGGTTTACACTACGCAGTGCTCACAAACAGCACTTTAACCCAGGCTCGCGGATTCGATCCCAAACCTGACACCTGTGTATTTGGGGTTTGCATGTGCTCCCTTTGGTCGCATGGATTTTTCTCCGGATCCTCTGCTTTTTACCTCCACATTTATAAACGTGCGTTTCGAGTATATGGTTGCTATAAATTTCCACGTGAAAAGCCACTACGTTGAGCTGTCGTTTGTGACCAGGTCGCTTCTGAAAAATAACTATAGAGCTCAGTGGGCCTTACCCGGTAAAATAAAAAAGATAAAGTTTAGTATGGTCAAAACAACATCAATGACCAATATAGCATGGGAAGCCTTCATACATTGGCACATGCTTCACCACGCTTGTCAGTACGGGTTGGTAACGGCGGGGTGGGGGGTTGCATAGAAGTACAGTACAACATTGTGTGTTGCTGCACAGCCCTCTGCTTCCCACAACCATGAACCCCGAGCGCTATCCAGGCTGTTAACTGCTTAGCTTCCGATAACTGACGAGACTGAGCGCGTTGCGGCTAAATTTAGTCATAGGTTCATGTTACTTGCTCGCAGGCTCGCTGCTCATATACATCTACAATTGTGATACAAATACAGATTTATTAAAACATATTTGTACCTTTTAAGGCCACAGTGTCATTGATTAAAATTATGCTTTTGTTATTTATGCTTGTGCACTACTTGCCAACGCTGCAAGCATCGCCAATTGATGTGTATAGTACTATTGTGATATGCTGATTTGGCGAGAGGTGAGGGTTAAAGCCAGCCATTATTACTTGGCTACGTGCCAAGGCGCGACACGTGGCTCGCTGCCAGGGACTTTCCAGGACCCCCAGTGGGTCATGGACAAAACAAATTACTGCATTTCCAGTTCTGCCCAGTGTTTAACATACTGTATGTACGTGGCATACGTTAATCACTGGGTTCAATATTCATTGTCCCTTGAAAGAGATAACTCCCCTGCACGTTAGTTGGTGTTGTTGCTGTGGTGGCAGTGCAGAAACAGGATTTAAAAAACCAAAAAACACTCAACACATTCGTCAATAACACCTATGACCTTTCAAGAACAAAAATAGGCGACGTGACATTTAAACTAAAGAACTTTTTTTCACCAGGTAAGGCCCACTGAGCAATATAGCTCTTTTTCAAAGTGACCTGGTTCCAAATAATAGCTTGAAGAAGTGGCTTATGTGGAAATGTATATCAGCCGGGACCTGGTAAAAAATCCACTCCAA
Organism: Lampetra planeri; assembly: GCF_965212315.1. Classification (NCBI taxonomy): domain Eukaryota; kingdom Metazoa; phylum Chordata; class Hyperoartia; order Petromyzontiformes; family Petromyzontidae; genus Lampetra; species Lampetra planeri. Next base: position 6,593,799 of record NC_136109.1, read on the forward strand.
ATGTACAGGCATCAGTCAGGGTAGGGATCGAACACCACAACCTTCTGTATACCAGGCGAGGTAGTTAACATCTCGCCACCGTGGCGCCCTTCTGACAATGGCCCTCGTTATGAAGAAGTGCCATTGCCCGAAACATCACGTAGCCTATTATATATATTTTCCTAAAGCCACAGTGTTATTGACGAATGTGTTGATTTGTTTAATCCCTCGCAAGGAAGACTTAGGAGAAAAGCTGTTGTTTTAATATTACGCACTGCCTTGTGTCAATGCACGGCTATATGAAGGCCTCTCCATGCCATATTGGCTATTGGTGTTATTTGACAGTACTGTAATGGACCGTGCTGGTCAATACGGGTTCTTGAGTGGTGGGCAGGGGGTGCAGGGACGTTGTAGATATACGTTACTGTGTCTAGTCACTGATGATAGCCGAGTTCATAGCATAGTGCACGGCAAACTGTGCCACTCTCTGTACTTTGATCAACTGTATTAAATAAATAAATGGTGTGCTGCATCCAATGCAAAATATGTTTGGCAATGGGCTCATAATAATAATTGACAAAACTTTGTCCATCCACTGCTGGATAAAGGTCTGCCCAGGCCATGTAAGTTTGTTGTGGGGTTTTGTGACCATACTTCACCACTCTGGTTAGTGCGGGCTGGTTGAGCTCGGTGTGAAGGACACCACTGATTGGGATATCGCCTACCACTGATGTCAGGTGTGTGCAGGGAAATTATTCTTTGGTAGCTATGTTTCATGTCGCCCACGCAACCACTCCCATCACTGGACTGTTTGAGTGTACTGGTTGGTGTGAAGTACAGTTTATCCGAGTGATCGGTTCGTTGTGTTTAAAATTGGACTTCAACACTGCACAAATAGAACCCGTTCTGCAACGTGCCAGTTGTGCCATGGTGTAAAACTGTAATCGAGCAGCAATTTTGAGAATCACCCAATGATATCGCCAACATGCACGTAACATGGCTGCAGGTGGGCAGGGCAATAAAATACAGTACAGCAGGTAGGTTGCTGACAAGATACATTGGCAACGAGGTTAGAATTGTATCTGGTGCGTGAGTTGTTTGTTACGAGCACTTGCATTTCCTCATGCAAATTCACCCCCTCATCTCACACTCTGCTGCTAAACTCCCGATTAATTCCCTCGTTTTCATTCACCTTGACGACTGCATCTCTCTTCCTCTCGGTCTACCTGTCTACGCCTTCGCTCGTCTCCCAACAAATACAAAATGCCTCAGCCCAGACCAGGGGTCGGCAACCTGCGGCTCCGGAGCCGCATGCGGCTCTTTTGAACCTTGACCGCGGCTCCGGGGCGGATGCTAGCGAGGGGAGGAGGCGCACTGTGACACCTGCTCTGGCGTTGCCGCTGCTGACAGGTCGCCGCTCCGCTCCACACTGCCCGCCCGGTGACAGGCAATAACGTTGCCGTTGCTTTGTCACATGTTTGGAAGAAGTAAAAACCTTCCTGGGCAGCAAAGAGCTCACCTTTGCTGAGCTGGAACAGCCAGAGTGGCTGGAAAAATTACATTTTATGGTAGACATGACAGCACATCTAAACACGCTAAATACAACCCTTCAGGGGAAAGGAGGCACAGCCCTGCACATGCTGGAGGAGGTTTTGGCATTCGAGCGCAAGTTGACAGTGTTTGTCAAAGATTTACAGAGAGGTACACTGTCTCACTTTCCCTCTTTGAGAGAGTTCAAACAAAGTCATGATACGATAAATTTGGAATATTTCAAGTCTGCAATCACCACAATGCAAAGTTCGTTTGGGAAACGATTCTGTGAGTTCAGAGAGGAAAAAACGACATTATCCTTCCCTGTCACTCCCCTGGCGATCGATCCATCCCTATTGAATATGACTGCATTTGCAGGTGTAAGTCAACCTGATCTTGAGATGGAACTGGCCGATATAGCCGACAAAGATATATGGGTGTCCAAGTTCAAATGCTTGACCGCTACTCTTGAGGATGTTGCCCGTCAGAAGGCCATTCTGGCTCAGAATCATAAATGGAGTGATATTGAAAACCTTCCCAAACTGGACAAACTTGTATTCGAAACATGGAATGCCATCCCCAACACTTATATAAACATGAAAAAGTATGCATTTGGAGTCCTGTCGATCTTCGGCTCCACATATGTATGTGAGGAGGTCTTCTCCAACATGAACTATATTAAAAACAAACATCGATCACGCCTCACAGATGACAGCTTGCAAGCCTGTGTGAAAATGAAGGTGACGTCTTACAGCCCTGATGTGCAGACACTGTGCACTGAGGTTCAGGAGCAAAAATCCCATTAACCAGGTAATTTAGCTATTAATTTGCAAAAATATATTTTACATTGTTAAGTGAAAAAGTCATTTTTTTATTCAGATTGACAGCTGACTGCACGATCCTGTATATAGCAATAAGGTAAGAAACAATATATGCAGTGTTATATTTGTTTTAATAGTTGCAATGGTTTTGCGGCTCCCAGTTTATTTTTTCCTTCGGAAACGGGTCCAAGTGGCTCTTTATGTCTTAAAGGTTGCAGACCCCTGGCCCAGACAATATTTTACCTCCCCCACAATTCCCACACTTGTGTTCTGCTTTCCCAACTACACTGGCTGCCTGGCAACTATTGTTGTTTAAATGTCTCACGCTAGTCTATAAAACCCTCCATGGTCTTGCCCCACCTCATCTTGCTTCTCTCATACCTTGCGACTCTGCTCCATCCCATCCTTTACGCTCCCAGTCTCGACTGTCAATCACCATGCCTCCCTCGCCCTACGCCCGATCACGCTATCATTCATTTTCGCCTCTTGCACTCCTTCACTGGAACAAATACCCACTGCACATAAAACAATCATCGTCACTACCCTACTTATGTTCCTCCCTTAAAGCAACCCCCATCCCTTCTCCCTTGCCAATCATGCTACTGCTACTCCCTGCCCCGACCTCCCAGCCACGACCAGGCCTACCCGATCACTACCCCATACTTCACGTGGGTCGATGTGGGTTGTGGGTGGAGCATTAAGGCCATGTTGTTAGCCTTGACTGAGAATGCAACTCAGATGACTCGTTGCAAGTTGCTTAAATCCCTCCAGACCACGTTTGAATTCTCATCCTCGATCTTAGATCTCAAAAGTGGAGGGATAAATATCAAAAGTCATGCTAAATGGCTGCTGTGTTCTCCGTTATGACAAACACGGTGAAAATGTGGCACAGAGCTTTACAGGTCTTTGTCTGGACAAGGAAAAGAGCACCCTGTCGTTATTTAATAATGAAAACGACTGCAACCAATGTACTCTGAATATGACTGATCTCATCGGAAGTTATACTCTTAAGCATGCTTGAGCATGGTTAGTACTTGGAAATGAGAATGGCACTCACCTGTAAGATTGGCCTACGCTTGTTTTTTTACCAGGAGTGAGTTGGAAAAAAGCCCACTTCTATTCATCAAGTCCATAGTTTTTAGTTTGTTGTCCTTCCCCCGCACTTCCGATTAGCATGGTTGGCTACGTACGGTGTGAAAGAAGTTCAACATACATACACACAAAAATACGTTATAATTATAATGTTATACACAATTTATAACAAACGGAAATTTTGTGAATTGGATGCATTGTTAAAACCAGAGTCAGACGAAGAGGCAGCACTTTTGCCAACTATATTCACAGCGATGCAACTATATGCTTTTTTAAACTTGGGGATTGGGAGACGTAAAGGAATACACTTTAAATAGATTGTCTTCATGTAGTCACCTCAGATGTGCTAATTACGTATTTATATCAAGCAAAAAACAGTAACTACAGAAAATTATTCATTAATGTAATAAAGGGGACTTGGGAACCAAAGCATTAATTCTAATGATTATGAATAATATGAAAAATGTAAATAATAGACGTCAGTGTTGTATACTTATCTCTGAGTAATTGTCAAATTTAGTGCAAATATAGATTCCATTTTAAACTTCAGCACCGTCACCCTTTAGGTTCTATTTTTAACTCCAGCACCATCACCCTTTGCTCAGAGTCAACAGGTTGAAGCCATTACACAAAACTGCTGAATCCAAGACATGACTGCTTGTATATAATTACTCGACTATGTGAATGGCATAATTTGTGCACTGCTTCCTTACCACTCTTCTATTGTGACCACCATGGTTCCTGTTCCTCTGAACATCACTCACTGATTCTTCCATTTATGCCGAAGGCTTGGTCTAGCAGACTGCTTCGTCTCATCCATTCTGTGTTCAATCATTCCAAAGACAAAGACCTCCCGTATGGCGTTAACAAACTGTAGGGACAATGCTGTAAGTGAGCACCTTTGAAGACCAACATGGCACATTAGGGGGTGGGTGGTCAGAACCACGCCCGACCGCCGTTGTCTCCCAAGTGGCGATGTTTACACACCGCACCAGGTTTTCATGTGAGGCTGAGTCGATCTATGGGAGGCCCAGGACCAGTTCAGATAATCGTCACTATTTTTGACCGTGGGCAGAAATCGAACCTGGGTCACCAGGTTCGTAGCACAGTGCGCTACTGCTCCCCATATTCTTAGTTTTTTTCGGTAAAGTCACGTAGGTAAACCATTAAAATTAATAAAAGTAAAATAAAATAAAAATCACGACGTTTCGGAGGCAACACAAACTTCCGTCTTCAGGTGGAACCGTCACAGCCACGACAGCTGTATCAAGTAAATGAGAGATTGCAAGAGCTACCACTCCGTATATATAATGGTTGGAGAGGGGGGAAGGGCCAAGTACGGCACACTTTTTATTCATATGGTAAGGTGAGGCTTAAGAGGCTGAGCGTTTGTTATGGAGAGGTACGGTTTGTAACAAGGCCTGGCCTACATAACAATAGTGTGAAAAAAGAAACAACTAAACATGGTAAAACAAGCCTGGCTGTCTATCAATAACCTGTAATAGATGTCTGTCAAATACGATTGGCCAAATAAGTGTAGTTAAATCTTTTTGCATGGTTAATCACATCTTTCCAATGATTACTCAGTTTGTAACCATCATCACGGTTGAAATTATGTCTGTGTTTGTATATTTGTATGGCTTCGTGTACAAACCTTTGATGGTAGCCAGGAGGTTTGCAGAGAACCTTGGTCTTGGAAAAGACAATTTCATGAGAGCCCACCGAGTTGTAGCAATGATCGGCAACGGCCGAAGAATCAGTTCTGCCGTGTTTCAGATCTGACTTGTGCTCGCGGACACGATCAGAAACATGACGTTTCGTTTCTCCAATGTAGCAATCACCACAAATGCAACTCAATTTGTAGACTCCAGGATACTGTAAGTCAGGAACGACATCCTTCACAGATGGAATCAGATCACGGATTTTATGCACTGTACTGAGTCGGACTTGGATCTTATGTTTGTTTAGAATTTTGGAGATATTTTTGGTCACGCCTGCTATGTATGGTAACGTGATAGTTTTGGTCGGAGTCTCATGTGGCTGTTTCTGTGTGGTGGGAGAAACAGCTTGGCGGATAGTGCGGTCAGAGTATCCGTTCATCCTGAGGGCCCGATGTACATGTCTTAATTCACCGGCCAGGTGGTGTTGGTCAGAAATGCCATGGGCTCTGTGGTATAGCGTTTTGATGAGAGAATTCTTTTGAGATGGGTGGTGGTGGGAATCCGGTTTCAAGTAGGAATCTGTGTGGGTGGCTTTCCTGTAGACAGAATGTCCCAAGGATCCATCAGGCCTCCTCTCAAACAGAATATCCAAGAATGGTAGTTTACCGTCTTTCTCCACTTCCATGGTGAATCTGCTGGATGGGTGTCTAGAATTGATGTGGTCCAAGAAGTGGTTCAATGCTGGGAGGCCATGTGGCCAGATGACGAAAGTGTCATCCACATACCTCTTCCATAGGGAAGGACGCAGGGTGGATGTCTGGATGGCGTCTGATTCAAACTTTTCCATGAACATGTTGGCTATAACTGGTGACAAGGAGGAGCCCATAGGGGTACCCTCATTCTGTTTGTAGAAGGTGCCATTCCAGGTAAAATAGGTGTTGGTGAGGCAATGCCTAACCAGCGCAGGTACATCAGAATTCAATCCATGTTGGACTAAGTCCTCAATTATTGTTAGGGTGTCCAGTACTGGGACTTTGGTAAACAAAGATACTACATCAAAACTGACGAGGATGTCATCAGGAGATAGTACCATGTCCTTAACCATATAGACTAATTGGGTTGAGTTGAGTACTGCCGAAGAGGTCTTGCCTGTGAAGGGAAGCAGAGTATCTGATAGTTATCGTCGACACGATGGGTCATAGCGTGGTGCCTTCTTTATGGATTTTGGGAAGACCATAAAGTCTGGGAGGTCTAGCCGCCGATGGTTTTAGAGAGGGACGTTTGCTTGGTTCGATTAGGGAAGTCGAACTCGTGATGATACTGTTGGTTTTTGTCGTTAGGCTTTTAGTGGGATCGTTTTTAATTTTGGAGTAACTCCCATCATTAAGAAGGTCCAGGATTTTGTTGTTGTATGAATCTTTATCCATGATGACCGTGGCATTGCCCTTGTCTGCCGAGAGGATGACTATATCATCTCTCTTTTTTAGGTCCGCGAGTTCAGAGCGTTCGTTTTTTTTTTGTTACTAGTGGGTTTCTTAGCATTCTTAAGAATAGTAGCTATTTCAGCTCTTGCTACATCCGCATGGATGTGTCCTATGCCTCTGAGGGCTACATCAATCTGAGAAATCATATCCTCTACTGGTATATATTTAGGGGTGACGGCGAAATTTAGTCCGTTGGCCAGTACCGTTTTTAGATTGTCAGAAATTGGGATGTTACTCTGATTAATCACGGTCTTGTTAACATCCAGCTTTGCGATGTGTGGATCTGGTTTCTTCTTAGTTTTCAACCACCATAACACAAACACTCATATACTCACACACCATCGTCAACTCCACTGAACAATTACTTATTTTTTTTCCAAAAGACCACACCACCATCAGCACAGAGGAAGTGAAGGAGGGTTTAGCCACAATTAATAAATAGAAGACAGCCAAAAAAGATTATATCCCCCAGGATTTCTTCATCAACTAGGCCCCCGAGTTCTCCAATGGGTAAACAAACGGTAGAAACCTTAACCTTGGAATCTGGATGCATTCCAAAAGCGTGGCTAGAGGATGCGATAGATATTGCTACACTCAAACCAGAGAAACCGACTGATAACCTGTGAACCTATAAGATAATATCTCTCTTGTGCATGACCTACACAGTCTTGGAACATATCATCCTCCGGAGAATCAGCCCTTGCATCAAGTCAGTGATCCCCGAAGAACAAGCAGGATTCTGGCCTAAAGGCTGTTGCTGAGACTAAGTGTTGATCCTTGCAATGCACATTGAGGCCAGATTCAAGAAGAAATCCAAGACTGGCACAGCCTTTGTAGAACTGCCACCAGCCTATGACACGTCTAGATTAAATGTATGATGATGAAGCTGACAAGCATTATCTCCTGCATCAAAGTACTATGCCTGCTATGGACAACGATGCCTCAACGACACATTGCACAGGGCTCAGTACTCGCACTGATGCTCTTTACTGTCGATATGTGCGATATACCGCCAAAGAAGTCACGCAAATTTTCCTATTTGGATGACCTTGCCCTGGGACCTTAAGCAACCACCTGAAATGACATCGTGTCCACCTTGAACGTCGACCTAAACACCATGGAGAGATATTTTCAGAAATGGAGGCTCAGGCCAAACCCCCACAAAACAACAGACACTGCAATTAATAACAGGAACACTAAGCATATCCTGAAAGTGTTTTTTGCTGCAACACTGCGCAGAAACATGATCCAATTCCGACCTCTCTCGGAGTGAAGCTGGACCGCATGTTAACCTTCCACGAACACCTGCAGAATGTAGCCGCTAAGATGAAGAAAAGATTAAATCTAGTCCATGAATTGGCAATCACAAGCTGGGAAGCATTAGCACTGGTCCTACAGACATCAGTGATGGTCATTGTGTACTCCGTAGCCAAGTATTGTGCATTACCAGCATGGGACAGCAGTAGCCACACTCGACTTGTTGATGTCAAACTGAAAACTGCAATGTGGTACATCACTAGAACTCTCAACTCGACCCCGATTCCCTTGCTTCCCGTATTGTCACACATCACCCATCCATTTTTTGTGATGTTGCAACTCTTCAGGAAGTCCAGTGAACTGCAGGATCTCAATAATGTCCCTCATCATTATTTGAAGTTATGTCCTTTTGGACCCACACGCTTAACCTTCAAAAATGATGCTTGAAACCCCGAATGTCGTTCACAAGAAGCCACAAACACTTCGTGAATAACCCAGCGCAGAACATCCCTGGCTTCGATCCTTTGCACAGCTTATGGGGAACCCTCAATAACATCCACACAAACGATGACAGATGCAGGTACTTGATGCACAAATGGAAAATTAAAACTCTCCAGTGTGCGATTGTGGTAACCCAGACCATGAAACATATAACAATTCAATGCTCTAATCACAAATATGGAGGAAGCATCAACACAGTGATATATTCCGCTACTCCTGACGTAAATATTTGGCTAAATCACCTCAATGGCAAATTATAGTTCTTGCTCTATATCAGGATCTGCCATATGAAGACCAAGACTCACGCACTCACTCAACTATTCACCCATCCATCCACTCATTCACCACACAGCAGGTGAAAACACTTCTCATTCTGCTTCTTTCCTGGGACAGCTTGACTTGGAATTCCCTCCCATCTTCTCTTTACTCAAGTTATTTACCTTGCTAAGTTCAAGAAACGAATTGACTATGATTTATTTCCCCCTGAACAGTGGTGTAATCGATCATGCTCAGTAACTGTAATGTAAACAAAACAAAAAATCACATCACAACATTCAAAGACATTTCAAACACAGTTTACTAGAATTAACCCTCACCCATAAAACGCTCTTCTTGTCTCCTTGGACCACTAGCAGCTATACATGTTTATTCTTGAGACATGTCACGTGACAACATGAGTATTGCATTATCTCAACTGGAGGGGAAGTTCAATCTACAATCAGGAAGTAAGAATCAGGTTATTATTTTCCCACACGGGCTGGTTTTGCAATGGTCTTTTGAGTGAGAAAAACAATAATTTGCAGCCTTTCGTCGCTCAACGTCTGGATGAATCCCCCCACCAACTGCTTTTAGTTGTGGGTGTTACTTTTATAGAGGAGTGAAATACATGGTGAGCACAGTTAACCGAGGGCAAGTGAGGGCAAACAAGTGCGCGTGTACAACATGAGTTTGCACGGACAAACCGCCACCCAATTAAGGGGCGAAGCAGGTGCAAACGGGGTCGACGGGTGTGCACGTTGAGACCGGAGGTGTTGCCAGGAAAACGGGAGATAAGGGTTGATTGATGGGCCAACAGGCGCCAGCCTGGCGAGAGCTAAAAAGACACACGAGAGGTCTCGGATAATTAGCAGAGGGATATAAGGGTGTGTGCGTGAGCGGAGAGGGAGTTGTTGTCGGGGACCAAGTGTGAAGGCATCTCGCCACTGCCGCTCCAGCCGTCAACGGGACCTCAACCCTCATGCCGTCGCTGGGCGGGTGTTGGCTGATCCCCCCCGCCTGGGACAGATGGGTGAGCGGGTCTGAGGGAGCATAGGTGAGGGCAGCGGTGGAGATGTAGAGTCGCTGTGTACGGAGACGCTGTGTGCGGAGACGCTGTGTGCGAGGATGCTGTGTGCAGAGTCGCTGAGAGCAGAGCTGCTGAGTGCAGGATAAGGGAGGTGAAAGGTAGATAAGAGTGGGGAGAGGTTGACTTTACCGAAAGAACCAAGAAGATGAATCCCTGCAGTCACGAAAGCTTTAAATCGAAATATAAGTGACCATAGTTTGGATCTTTCGGTAAAGTCACGTAGGTAGAAATAAAATTTAATAAATCACGACGTTTCGATCACAATACAAGCAATCATCCTCAAGTGATACATATATACAGATGGAGAACTGCTGGGGCAGAAAAAATATGTTGTGATCGAAACGTCATGATTTATTTTATTTTATTTCTACCTACGTGACTTTACCGAAAGAACCAAAGAGTACGGATTCCTGCAGCCACGAACGCTTCAAATCAAGATTAATAAATTACCATAAAGATAGTTATAGGAGTGCCTACAACTGGTGCAAGAATAGGTGAATAAAGCGTAAACAGGTGACTTGTTACAACGTGTCGGTGTGAGTAATTTTTGAAGACCCTATATCTTGACCATACCACACCATGCTGGTCAGTGCGGGTTGATGTTGAATAGGGCCAAGGGTTAGTCCAGCCAATATTGCTAACCTTGGCCAGGAAATCAAACTCAGATTGTCAGTTTTCAGACATGCCTGTAGTCCTATTAGTTTTTGAAGCTGCATGAAAATAGCTTAAATATCTAGAGGATTGAACGTCGAGCATGGCTTCAGGATGACCGATTTCTTTATTTGCATGACCTTCATAGGGGAGAAACAATCAGCATATAATGGAGGTAATATATTTTTTACTTGGAGATTAGGTTCATGTGGTGCTGAATTTAATCCAGAACAGTATGGAATGCAGCTCCGGGAATATTTTTTGGCACCCTGACACATCCATCTCACCTCATTGGCCAATACTGTTTTCATACAATGTCAAACAAAAACCATACCATGCATTTTATTTTGATATAGCCTAGAACTACCTATTATGTACTGTGTTATAAATATAGGGTAGAAGATAGAATTATGGATCGGCATACCTTGTACTCCTATGGGAAGTGCCTTATGCCGATAATCTCTACTCCAAGCTGGCCTAGTGGTGTTCAGTAATATATCGAGTGAGAAATTAAACCCTCGAGATATGCATATGCTTCAGAGATGTTGAAGACTCGGCGCACACTCAGTAAATACGCAACGTTGACTCAACATTAATTGATGTTAGGCTAATGTCATCTATTACAATATATATTTTAAGACTTTTTTAAATTGACGAATGTGTCGATTGTTTTGGTGTTAATTGCACCTGTATGCCAGTGTATCTAAACTCTGGTCCTCATAACTCCGTTCCATAGTGTTCCATGATGATAAACCATCAGGTGTGTGCAGTGTCAGGTGGGTTCGTCTCCATATAAGGAGACAACCGTGGTAAATCACAAAAGTTGTACCTTGTGATGCCATGAGGACTGGAATTCAGAACCACTGCGAGATGTACACAACATTAAAATGTATGGGGCCATGCTAGCCAAGGGGCAGTGTGTGCAGGTGCCAATGGCGATGTCAAAACAGATACACGTTAATATGTTTTATAGTGGTTAGCATTTTCACAAGTGTAGTGTCGTAGATCGCTCCCTTCTCGAGGCGTGTGTGTGCGGGTGGCATGCGACGCACACACTCAGTCGGAGACGAGGTAGTCGCAGAAGGCACCTTCTTTCCTTTATTATGTTCACGCCACCAACTCTGCCCCCCTCTCTCACGACCATGGTGCCGTACGGCCCGGCCCAGACACGACCTTGCCCACGTTGCACCGACGGCATCGACCAAGACAGCCAACTACTGTTCGGCCGCGCAATGATCGGGCAAAGGCGGCAGCGATGAAGGCGGCGACGACAGCAGCGATGACGAGATGAGTCAACTCCCAGAACCGGCAGCCCGGAGCTTTCGCTCTCTGCTGCTTATATTCTCCTCGGCGCGGCTTGACTCTGCCCTAGCCACGCCTTCCTTCTAGAAATCACCAGAGGGTTCCAGGGGCCTCCCTATGAGGTCTACCGTGACCCTTGCTCCAGTTCCTCCACCCTGCCGGAATATGCTCAACGGCGTGTGCGCTAAGTGTTCACCTGCATCTTCTTGGTTCTGCAAATGCATTTCCCATAAATAGGCTAAATTCCTCTTCATATGCAAATTCTTTTGTCAAGGCGCTCTTCCTCCTCCCTCCCAGCTTAAATAGACGCTCCAAGCCTAGGACGTGTCATTCAGACTCTGTCTTATCGACAGACATGTTCTTCACCTGAGGACGGCTGCTTGCGTTGTGGCCGAAACGTCGTGAGAATTATTTTATTGTTTTGTTTTTATTATTTTATTACTTCCCTTCTACGTGACTTTACCGAAAGAACCAAGAAGATGAATCCCTGCAGTCACGAAAGCTTTAAATCGAAATGTTCACCTGCAGTTGCAGATGCTGTACAGCAGTCAGCGCTGTGTCACTACACATGTACGCTGCCAATAGAGTACATACTAGCACATTTAGTTATGAAGGCACTTCTCCAACGTCGTGTCGGTCAATAGTTGTGTGTATGTTATGCTGAACCTCTTTCGGACATTACGTAGTGGACCGTGCTAATCGGAAGTTAGCATGGTTGGCTACGGCTGGGTAACGCGCAGGTAGCTGAGGGGCGGTTGGGGTGGTGGTTGAAGTGGGGTACGTGTTCAGATGACTCGCCAATGACGTTAGTAGGCGTGGGTGGGAATTGAGCTTGGCCTGGGTGTGTAGCAGAGCGTATGCTGAACCTCTTTCCCACTGTACGCAGCCAACCTACTGACTAACCACTCTGCCCTCTCCGTAATAGACTCCACTGTCCTCTTACATCACCTGGCCACGCCCCTATTCTAAAGGTTGACTCTCCTGTCATTACATCCCGTGGCCACTAGTCCACTCGCACTGTAGGTTACTCTACTGTTATTACAAGTGTATAGCAAAGCTTTTCAAGGTTGCAGTACATCAATGGCAAGCGTGGACTTGGCATTAACTACCTACGAGTTGTTTTTCATGGTACTGTGCTGACGTAGAATAACAAACTAACCACATACACAGGATAGCAGATAAGCTATCGATTAACGTTAATTCACCTTCATATCGAAAAGGTTTGGGGACAATGACACCTGTTTATTATAATAAATGCGTCAGTGCCAGGAGGAAATAATGCTCATGTAGATTAGCATAGACGTTCACTTTAGTTCATGAACAGGGATAATTATATTATCAACAAAAGGAAAAAAACTTAGTCCATCAACCTATGCGCCTTCTAATTTTACGGTATTCACCTCTGTGAAATGGACAGGTGGCAGTTGCGCAATGGCTTCTAGATCTATCTGTGCGGAGCTTTTAGCGTTACCCCAAAGCAAGGTCCTCTTCAGAAAGAGTATTGAGGCTCTATAATAAAGGATAATAATAAACTATTGATAATAAAGCATTCAGGCTCGGCCAGGCTTTCCTGGATAAAAGGCATTATTATTCTTATTCTTGAATGTGCATTCATGATTACCTGATCTACTCTAAATGTAACCTGCAGATACTGTAGTGTTTTTATTTTGTTTACGAATAAATTCTTTTAAATTACAAGTAAACCCACACTGGCCAGCGTGAAGTCTACTTACGTTAAAACCCCTACTTTCTTTGGGGCCGGCCCTCAATCCAGAAAAGTATTGATAAACTCAGCTATAAACGCACACAAACAGTAGCTACAGGGCGTAATTCAAGCTCTGCTTCAAGTGTTTTTTTCTGATTCTAATATTTATGAAGAATTATCTTCATTTTCACTCGCACCGGACATTGTTTTCAGCGAGCGAGTGACCGCACTGCCACATTGTGAGCTGACAAAAACAACAGCAGGGTTATTGATTTTGAAGATTGTGAGCTGGGTAAAGTTGCCTGGAAATCCCCTTTTGGACGGCATATAAATAACAGGGGGTGGGCGTGGGGTGTTTAAATATGCTCCGTTTATCACTCGGAAATGCGATAGTTCCTCATTGAGAATTTCAGTTTGACTGCGTTGAGTGGATGGATGATCGATCCACATTGTGGAGCGGTAGTGTCGCGGTTGGCGCGCTGCGCTACGAACCCGCGCACCAGAATTCGATTCACGGCCAACGCCAGTGACGAATATCTGAACTGAGCCTAAAACGAGTGCCTGGTGCGGTGTGGAAGCATCGGAACTGGGGAGACAAAGGCGGTCGGGCATGGTGCTGGCCACCCACCCCCTCGTGTGCCGTGCCTGCCTTCAACGGTGCTACTCGCTAACAGCACTTGCCCCAACAGTCTATTCAGCTTATACAGGGGATCACCCCCTTGTGGCATTCCATAGAATTGCAGCTATTGGATTAAATTAAATTAATTCAACTCCGTTCTCGTCTTCACATATAAGATACAGTCCTATACAGGTACAGTACTGTATATATTTTAGTCGAACCAGCCTTATTGGCATTGCAGACCAAATATTCTCACGCAGCATTTGAGTTTACCTACAATGACGCACGGGAAAGCATGATTATGGGTTTGTGTACGGTATTGCTTTTTACACTTTCATTCCATACTTGATATGAAGTGCGCTTGAAAGTAACATCTGGTGAACCAGCAAGTAGAGTCATATTTTTACGCAGGCTTCTTGGTAACAAGCATCAAAGAAACAATTCGAAGGTGGACGGATGACAGGAATGAGGATACCTGTGGAACGGAACCATTGTAGAGTAATTCCTCGTTTAACGTGGTAGATGCGGTCCTGAAAGTGCCGGGTTAAGCGAAAATGTGTTAAGCGAGGATTCACTGTATTGAATCACATTTGCACTATAAAATCCGCCTGTAGTCATTCCATGGTGGGGCAATGAACTCAGATGCGTGTACGCTATTGCGTACTTATTATTACACGCACTGTATCAACTGCTCAGCCGCACAGCTCAAGAAAGTAGTTCGCCGTCGACCACTAAGAAACCTCGTTATAACGGACGCGTTCCACATTGTGCGAAACGTGTCCCCTGACAGAGAACCGTGTATTGCGAAAATGCGTTGTACAAAAAACATTCAGCGAGGACTTTCCGCAATACTACGTCGTGATGTATGGATATGAGCTGTAGGGTTATGCAGGGAAGAGTGGGAAAAGAATGAAGGATAAGAGATGACAACAAAGAGGACAAGGAATCTGGAAGAAGAGAAGTGGAAGTCAAGAAATGCGTGGGCAATAAACGTCAAGTGAGTTAATAACGGTGGGGGGCACCCGCAGCATTTATTTACTATTATTTACTAAGAATAACCAAATGTAGCCTAATAGTCAATAAGCCAAGAAACTGAAATATATATTACGTGTGGAGACAGAGAACAGAGGTCTGCTAATATTTGTTTTCACCCATAATCCTTCATGGCAATGCAATGTTTGTATCCGATTAAGACTCCGCGTTTCCCAAACTCCAGTCCTCGCCGACCCATTCAAATTAACGCGTTCGACGCTGCACGTGCCCGATGATTGATTGTTAAACACGTGACACGCTAATAAATGAACACTGCGTTAATAATACCGATTCAAATTAGGATTGAGATATCGGGTGTTTGGACGTAGTTTCACGCGATGCATTAATTGCTGGGACGTGTTTAACGATCATCGCGCGCGTGCAGCGTGGCATGAGTTAATTTGTATTTTATTGGGAGTAAATGGGTAAACGCGGAAATACGTAATATGGTGGGTCGCC
This sequence comes from Lampetra planeri, assembly GCF_965212315.1. Classification (NCBI taxonomy): domain Eukaryota; kingdom Metazoa; phylum Chordata; class Hyperoartia; order Petromyzontiformes; family Petromyzontidae; genus Lampetra; species Lampetra planeri. Next base: position 6,609,237 of record NC_136109.1, read on the forward strand.
GAGGACTGGAGTTTGAAAAACAATCGATTAAGTTATCCATATTTTTTTTGTTTGAACATTTATGGCTGCCTCTTAGCGCTTACATGAGTCACGTGAATCCATATACAAACAATAGTGCTTCTGATATGCATGTCCGGTGCGTTTAAGATAATAATGTAATGATAGTGTGAACTTTCAACGTGCCACCGAACAGCATTCACTCACTCTCAAAACTAAAGGGAGAGAGAATGACTCGAGGAACAAGGAGAAACCACAAACTCGAAAGGGATCAGCCACGCTGTGAGCCAGTGCCAAATTCCCCTTCCCCCGAGCTCTGAGCTCTATATATTAAGATGTTACCGGCCATTGGAACCTCATTTGCCAGTAAAAAATATAATTGTTTTTTTACCCTTCTATCTGGCAACATATTTTTACTGGCAAATGAGGTTCCAATGGTGTAAATGCTTACTCGAGCTCTCATACTCTGATGGTGCATTGTCTTTGAGTTGTGCGCCTTTTGGCGTCATCTGGTCCAACCCATGTGAGACTAGGCTCTAAGGAAAGCTGTCTCGGGTGTGGACCAATCAACTTCAAGGACAGTGCATATATTATCAGTTATTTTTTTTTGCATTATGGCTGCAGGTATTGTGGTCTATGCAAACATGACTCCTTGTAAAAAAAGGTGTCAGTTTTGTTGCCAGATAGAAGGGTAAAAAACCAATTATCATGTTACCGGCCAATTAGTGTTTATAGATATGGGAGGAGACAGGAGCACCGAAAGCATACCCATGCATGCGAGAGAGCAACACTTTATCCCATTAAGGTTGAACAGGTGCAGTCCACATTTGCTGTATCACCATTACAAGTGAAGGTATACTTCTTTGACGCCCACGAGAATGGAGTTCCACAACAGTTGTGTGATCCACCAACCCCCACTGCCTCAACACAGTACGGGAATGTAGGCGTGCATCACGCCTGGGGCGCCGTGGTGGCGAGATGTTACGTACCTCGCCTGGTATCAGGCCATGGGTTCGATCCAGACCCTGATGCCTGTGTAGTGACTTCAACTGAGTCACAGACGTACTTCTTGGAGGTAACACAATTATTAGCACCAACACTTGGGTTAACAGAATAACAACCTATGGTGGTGTACCACCAGGATAACTACATTAATTACAGTGTAACTAGCTACAACGGACCGACCACAGCTTGGGTCCAGGTCCACGTTTTGGAGACTCTTCTTGGATGTAAAACGTAGATGGAGGTTTTTTCAGAATGAACAACAGCTCTGGTCCCTCTGGGGGACCCGGCTTATATCCTCTGCGGCATGGCTGGCTCCGCCCTTGGCCACGACCACTTTCGAGAATCCTCGAGCAGGATCTCTGCCCTGACACGTGACCATCCCTAGCCTCCACTTGGGGTCCCCGTGTAGACTTAACCGGTCACGTGTCCTCTGGGGTCAACCAGAGTGCCACGGCCTTTAGTAACCCTGTTTCCATGGCCGGCACCCCCACACCCTATCCTGTAGAGGCCGGCACTGCACGCTATGCGTGGTGCCATCCAACGCGATCAATCAGCGCTCACCGAGCCCCTCTAGGGCCGGTACTGCACCCACGTCCAAGTGGTGTCCGCCGTGCCTCTCTCGGGCCGGCATTACACAGTGACATCCTACGATGTCACTACACCTGTATAATTGGAGTTGCATGTCCTCCCTGTGGTCGCGTGGATTTTTCTCCGGCTCATCCGTCCACATTTGGAAACATGCGTTTAGTATTCGGCTGCTGTAATTTCCACGCGATAAGCCACTTCGTTGGCTGATCATTTGTGGCCAGGTCACTTCTGAAAATGAGCTATATAGTTCAGTTGGCCTTACCTGGTAAAATAACAAAAATAGTTTTAGTGTTTTCGTTTAATCACCACTGCCTGGCACTGCTGGCGGGAGGGCCCTTCGAGATGGTATTTGGCCACCTTTTCCACGCTGCCAAGGTGTACTTAAATAGGTATGAGTTGCTACACCCTATCCCACAACATGCTATTTGCTGATCGACTGTGGCCTGCCCAATTATACTGCTAGGTCGACAGAAAGCTTGCACTTATTTAGGAAACGTGTACTCTGGTTTCAACTGCTGTGTTGAGGGAACGAACCAGGGACCTCCGAACTTGCATGGTCAGTTTGCAAACTATAATACCACGGAAACATGCCTTCATTCTTAAGCAGCATAATTATAAAAGTATGCACATCACTAGTACGTACGTATGTTTAAAATAATAGTGCCGATGGTTTAGCCAAGACTCATTTAGGAGTATTCAACTTCCCAGGCAATTTTTTTTGTATTAAATAATGAGGTAGTTGGATGACTCGGGGGTGAGGAGGCTGAGCTGGCACTGCTGATATCGCGAGTGGAATCCAGACACCACCCGTGGTTTAGTTAGATTCTCATGCGTGATGAGCCAGTGTTCTCAACTTGGTGACACTTAGCTGCACAACACCCATCCCATTATATTAAGCTTGATTTTGAACATTATTTGAATGTATGTATGTTGAACTTCTTTCCCGCCGTACGTAGCTAACCGGGCTAATCGGAGGTGCGGAGGAAGAACAGACTGAACACGAAAAGAGCCCTGCGAATTGCAAATGTGTTTTTACACGCTTTTATTTAACCCACTGTCTGTTGTTGTATCCTCAAATCGTGTAACTCAATTTTTACCCACTTCCCAATGTGGTATCGACTGCAAAATTAGTAAACGTATGTCATACTGATGACAATACTATATTCTATCATAAACATTTAATATTTTTAAACAATCTGTTTTATATGTTATGTTTCGGTTTGGGTCTAATTGTCCACGCTCAACTAACGTTGGCTGTAATTGACCACGGTCCCTTACGTTATGGCAAGTTTCGGGGCCACTTCCTGGAGTCTTGGGAGTTATTCCATTACTAGTACGGTACATTTCATTAAAGCGTATTTTATTTATTTATTTAAATATAACTTATTTATTGCCATTTGGCTAACGTTACGAACGTTACTCTTTCTAGAAGGATGGGGTTAAGTGGGGGGGGGGGGGGGGCTTGTCCCCCCCCCCACTTAACCCTTCGGTAAGCAATTTGAGTGCGAACCCTTACTGTTCAAAAAATTATTAAATTAGTACGTGGTGCAATGTGTAAACATTAGCACTGGGAACACAACGGCAGCCGAACGTGGTTTTTGCCACAACACTCATACGGACCTTGAAACAATTATATATGCGCAGAGTGCCCACTGGTAATCATGTGTGTGTGGTGCTTTACAGGGTATATTGTTTATTGTCTTTGTGTTTTCAATCTGAAGCAGAGCCCCTGAACTTTGTTTGCAATGACAAGTGTCAGATGTGTGGTGCAGTGAACATCCGAGCTGGGGATACAACATGGGCTGTTTCCATCCTATCCCGGTTTATACTTGGATCGTCCTCTCTTTAAAGTAGAAGCTGTCCTTTAATAAGTAATATATATAAAAAATATTTTTTTTTAAACACGCTTTAATGAAATGTACCGTGCTAGTAATGGAAGAACTACACGACTCCAGGAAGTGGCCCCGAAGCTTGCCATAACTTAAGGGACCGTGGTCATTTACAGCCAAAGTAAGTTGAGCGTGGACAATAAGACCCAAGCTGAAACATAACATATAAAAAATGTTTAAAAATGTTTTTTATGATAGAATATAGTATTGGCATCAATGTCATAAGTATACCAAGTTTGCAGTCGATACCACATTGGGAAGTGGGTAAAAATTTAGTTACTAGATTTGCGGATACGACAACAGTGAGTTAATAAAAAGTGTGTAATAAAAATAAAATGTCTTTCCGGGACATGAAAAGGCCCCGAGTGTTGTCATTTGCGCAGTAGTAATAATAATACACCACTCAGGACAATGCATATTTATACGCAGCGATCACTTCCCAATGTATCGTGAAATAAGCTTCCTCTTTTGGCGACTACTATAAATACCCACATATGATAAGCCACTTCGATGTGCTATCATGTATTTCAAGGTCGCCTCGTGGGCTTTATCTGGTAAATACAAGTTTAGATTTGAGTTGTGTTTACTGTCACGGGGTTTTTTTGTATAGTACTGTAGCTCAGAAGTGGCACTCATAGACACAGGTGTGGGCATGCCAGAGATTCATAGATGTTCGATAATTGCGTTTTCCCATACAAAAAAACATGCATTGTTGGGTCAAAGTTCCACGTTTACTGTGCAAAAAAAGTTCAGGGTAACCCGGGGTGTGTCTACGCATCTCTTACGTGCAACTGTTTGAATACGCATTACATTTGAGCGATGGCGCAGTGGTAAGCGTACACGGGTCTAGAATACAATCCCGACCACTGCTAACGTGCGTGGCGGCTGATAAGATAACTAAACCCGTTCTAAGCCCTTCGGCATCTTCACCAACCCGCACGAACCAGTGGAGTGAAGTATGATCAAAACACCTCCTCCCCCGTTGCCAACACGGCGTTGGGATGCCTTCAGACAGCAGGGTTGCTGTACATTTCGTCCGAGCACCCGGGTTAACCTCAAAAGGGGAATCCCCCGATCGACCGCGTGGCATGCCAACCGGCATGTGGTAATCTCGGTCGTCTCAACGACACCCGCTGGTGCTGTTCGGTACTGAACCCATGGCCCCTGCCAATTACTCTGGGTTCTCTTATTAAAAGTTGGGTCCCGCAACCTCTGTAGTTAAACACCCACAACTGCTTTGTCAACATCTCAGTGAGGTAGTTGAAAACAAGGGAATTAAACGGGCTTGTAATAGCACGTGGTGAAATGCATCACTACCTAGTACACATGGAGCGTTGTTGGGCTGACGTTGCATGTTTACTGGGTACAAATCAAGGGGCGGATCGCTTGAAAGTCGAGTGTCTGCTGCGAGCAACCGGTTGCGCAATGGCTTGCAACTGGTTGTCGAAAAGTTCACACGTAAGCGATTGAGTTGTAGCCAATCCAGTTGTGGAGCCGGCAACACGGGAAGTATGGAAAAGAACGCAGCTTAAATGTCATTGCGCGAAACTCACAGGTTCAATGAGTTACCGCGATGACATTTTTTACGATACATGACATTTCACGATGACTTATTACAGATGTTGTGACATCGCTGTTTGTCAACATGCTGGGTGCAGTGCCGGCCCCAGAGGGGCATGGCGTGCGGTGTAGTGACATCGCGGATACCACAATGGTGTGGGTGTAGTACCGGCCCTAGAGAGGCCCGGTGAGCGCTGAATAGCACTCGATGGCACCACGATTGACGTGCAGTTCCGAGCCTACATGACAGGGTGTGTGGATGCTGGCCAATGGATGAGGTTATGCGAGGCCATGGCACTCTGGTTTACCCGGGAGGACACGTGACCAGTTAAGTTGACAAAGGGACCCCAAGAGGGGGCTAGGGGTGGTCATGTGATTGGGACCCAGATCCTTCCCGAGGATTCTGGAAGGTGGACGTGGCCAAGGTTGGAGCCGGCCACGCCACAGAGAACATCAGCCGGGTCCCGAGAGAAACCCTTCGTCTACGTTCTCCTTTTAACGAGTCTCCAGCACGTGGACCTGGGCTGAAGCTGTTGGTCCCGGTCCGTAGTAGTTACATTGTAACTATTGTAGTTAGCCTGGTGGTCACCACCATGTTGTTATTCTGTGAAGGGGAAAGTTAACATGTGTTGGAACTGAATAATTGTGTTGCCTCTCAGTCTCCATCTGCGACTCAGTTGAACCCATTACACATACATTCGTAATAACCTTTAATTTGTTCGTCTTGTGTTTTGTACTTCAAGTATTGTACTGTTGTTCCCTCCCAGCGAGCATGAAACGTGGGCGCAAGATTGCACGTTTACTGGGGGAAGCACTTCTGGTAGATACAACACATAAATTCCATAGCCTCCAGATGTACATTCCTTTTGTACATGTGTAGTGACATAGAATGGGTCACTACGGCACGTAGCGCTGGTTACTGACAGGGGAATTGTAGGCATAACAGCTGATCTGCCAGCAGAGCAGGGTGGAGCAGCCGATCTGCCAGCAGAACATGCAATGCCATGGAATGGGTCACTAGGGTGCGTAGCACTGGTTGCTGGCAGTAAGGGGCATATGAGGATGGAGCAGTGCCGCTGGCTAAGAGGGCAGGTGATAGGCCGGGGGTAGGGGATGTGGGCCAAAGGTGACTGAGGGGACACGTGGGGTATAGCTCATAACCTTCTGGTGGGTTCCAGAAGGGGGCGTGGCCGAGGGCAGAGCCAGGCCACACCAGGGGGCATAAAAGGAAAGTCCCGAGGCTGGATCAGGGCTGTCTGTCGTTGAAATGCAACCTGTCGTGCTTCGTCCGGCGTCGTGGGCCAGGCAGCGTGCCGACTGTCCTGACCCGTTTATAGTTATCCCGTGTGTGAACAAGTGTTTAAAGTGTAGAAGAAACGTGTGTTGCCTTCTACTGTTAGTGTCTCAGAAGTGACTCACTACACATGCAGGGAATGTTTCTCAGAAACAACCTAAAACGACGACAGTGTATAATCCAGTATGTAATATGACTAAGCCACTATCAATGTCTCATGAGATTCCAGAAGCTAAGCCTGGTTGGTACTTGGATGGCAGACTGCTCGGGAATACCATGTGTTGTAGGCATGAGTTGAAAAATTACCTAGAGAGAGCGGTACAGCAGCGGATTCCTGAATTTGTCCTTGTGGATATTAGTGTTATGCCCCTTGTATGCGTGGCGATGTCTCCGGCACTCGGGTTTCCCCTCGCATGTCAAACATGCGTTAATGGTAACCAGCAGACATATCAATGATGGACTCTAAAAAAGTGTCGAGAATTGGTGAGGCATTTGCTGGGTAAAGGGACTTTAAAAAAAAATATTGATAGCGCCCTTTTGTCCTAGGAATTATCGTTATTATATATTCGTTTTAACTAAAACTGTGGCAATAAAGGAAAGAATGCACCGACTGTTTAAATAATTGTATTTAATGCACTTTGTATATGCTTTGAATTATTCGGAAGTAAATGTCTTGTACACGTTACATTTGCCAGTGCGGCCACAACCACTGGATTACGATTTCAACTTGACTGTGCCTATCGGGGTGTACCCCAGTCAGACAACACATAGCACCTGGGTCTGTCTCGTGACCTGCAAGCGAGAGTTTGACACTTCACGTAGCCTCAAGGTGCACCTCGTCTGGCACAAGTCCCGTGGTGACGTCACCACCATTTCTTGGCGAACGGCAGTTCTACTCCTGGGTTCGATTCCAAAAAAATAACGCATCAGCGGCATGCAGTATGTGAACATGACTTGGGTCTCGCCTAGGTCGAATCAGCCTTAAATTAGTACTTTTAGTTCAGTGTGCAAAATATCAGCAATTGGAAGACAAAGGTGAGTGTGGTCCTGGCAACACACCATCCACCCCTCGTGCCCTATGCCAGCTTCAACAGGCGCTCGCTAACAGCACTGAATCAGCATGTAAGACTAAATGGAAGATCTTTGAGGGCACAGTAAACATACAATTTGACTAAAGCAGCAGATTATAAGTCATGGTATATGCACACACATACATTTTGTTAATAATTAAATACATCGCAGTATTGCAACTGGTATAAAACACAGCAGTGGTATTCTCATGACCAACTCAACTTCCAGTCAATTTGCAATTCATGATTGACAACACGACGCCTCTGTCTGTCCAGTACATCCAGCAGAGCAATATCATGACGTAATAATATTAATAAGTCATGTTCTTTGCCGAGGAAAACCTCACTGTTTAAAGACTCTTTATTCAAGTGAGAAGTTTGACCAATTCTCTTAAAGAGCCTTTGGCATGTACAAAGAAACTAAGCGGACATATAGAGACATCAACCACATGAGCGAATAATGCTTAAAGATGGATACAACAATCCATTTGATGTGCAGCCATCTTCTGGCCACCTCACAGCCAAGTGGATTCAGAAAAGTTTGAGATCTCGACACGATTCATCAACCCTTGCCCTCCCCCCCCCGGCAAGCGCTGGATTGCAGACGTTTGCCAAGCCCGACTTTGTAAGACTCATTTGCATCATTCACAAGAAGATCACACGATGTTATACAAGGTGCCATAGCTGAAATCCAAATGTTACCTGTAATTAAATGAACAATGATAGGGCGAAGTAAATAATTGTCTTAACTGTGGCCATTCAGGTCCTGCAAAAAGTGCTCCAGAACGTATGTAGACTGACACTTGGTTCGATAAAATGGTTGGACTAATGATGCAATTTCAGGAACCTTTAAAGTAGTGTTACACAAAAGTTGATGAATGCTCCCGAGAAAGAATATACATAATTTTGGTGTTCAAATAACTGGCCAGGTGGCTCAGCGGTAGTGAGCAGCTCGTGAATTGGAAGATTGAGAATTCAAATCACGTTTGAGGGTCCACTCAGCCCATCATCCGTCCACAGTCAATACATGTATTATGATAAACTTCTTTTGCACCGTACGGAGCCAACCGTGCTAAGCCATAGAACATCACATTGCTGGAGGTACCAGAACTTGACCGAAAAAAGATTGTTTTTCATTTCTGAGAATAATTTCTAATTCAGTACAAATACATATTATTTATTGTAGCATCCAAACCTCGGCACTCTAAACAGATATCCAAGTGCATCCAGAGGAACACTGCGCACCACACTACTCGACTGCCTTATCAACAAAGCCAAAATTATGAAAAAAACCCATTATTGAATTGAAGTGTTCCTAGAGTTGAAGAAACACAAGAGATTCCTACTTTGAGAATAACCTTCCCACTTCTCACTTTGCCCAACTGCAAGGATCATGCGCACCACGTGTTAGTAAACAAGCCTCAAGGCACAGGGATTCTCATCACATTGCACCGTCCATGAGATATCTCAAAGTGAGCACGGCAACACATTTTCGCGCACACACATAAATGAGACCCAACCATTCCAATCCTCAGATCCCTAAACTGGCCCCAGATCCAGTCCTAGATCAATTATAAGATCATCCTCAATGTTGTCCTCAAGATCTTCTATGGACTCCTCCCTGCATACCACCCCCCCTGTCATTCTACTCTGCCCCCCCTTCATGTGTTCAACACCCCAGCAATGAAGGCTCTCTCCAAAAATCCTTTGCTCAATGAGTCGCTCCTTTTATGCTTTTGGCCATGGGCGTTGCCACACTATGAAAGTTGGGGCATGTCCTACGAGGAAACAGACCCTAGTAATTATTGGTTAGATGGCTGATACAATCAACGGACTTCTCTATTCAAACGATGGGAGGGCACTTTGCGGAGAAGTCAGATGTTCAACTTCGTTTGGTCATAAAAGGTTTGCACCAACTTCACTGCCCGACACAAAGACGTTCCTACGGGCCAATAAGCATTCTCAAAGCAGTGTGCAAATTACAGATGCCAAGCATTTGGGAATCTCGTCCTACTGTCTCCAGACTCTCCCCCCTGCTGATAGAGCCACACTGTGGACTGCTCCACCCAAGCACTTGGTTGCCATTGCCACCTTTGGTGCAGTGTCAGCCTATGAGGGGTGACAAGGCCACGGATATCCTGTGCCGCTGTTACAACCCATCCTGCTGTTCTCTGGCCAGCTGCTCCCGGGTGCGCGGACGGGCAGCTTGCCGCGCAGGTACGAGGCCGCCGCCATTATGGCACTGCGGTTCTGCCGGCAGTCGTAGAGGCCGTGGTGCTCGAAGAAGAAGCAGTCGAGGATGAGCTGGAAGCCGGGGCTACGGTCTCCGCTCTCGCTGCCGCCATGGCACGACAGGTGCAGGCTGCTTCTGGGGTCCGTGTGGTTGGGGTTTGGCGTGTGGTGCATCACCACGAGGACGGGTAGCTCACCTGCACAGCCAGGGAGACAGCGCCGAGCATAGCCAGCATCAGTATAATGAGCGGGGATGGGGGAAGAGGTGGCCACGCCTACGTTCACCAAGTCATGTCGCAGGTGACAAATGATTCGTGATCTCTTCTGCCTGGGAGTTTTATGTAAATATAGTAAGGTGTGCTAATGAAGACATGTGCAATGTTACGTATGATTGCACCAATGTTCTCGCCTGTGTAAATATAGGGGCAGCATAGGCAGTTGTTGGCATGCGTGCTGCATGATGACCGTGGCAACTCGAGTTAGATTCTCACCCATGGTCAACTCCAGTAGCGAGTAACACCTGAACCAATCCTGAGTACTCACCTACACCACCCCGCACTGACCAATGTAGTGAAATATGATCGAATGAACCCCCATAACTGAGAGGACATGGGGAGGCCTTCCTCCAGCAGTGGATTGACAAAGGGATATAAATTATTATTCTTCGGTATGTAGAACTAACAAGGAACTTCTAGATTGGGTTCAGGAGAAACGTGCAATTATAATAAATGATGGAAAGCAGAGGATCTGGATGGGACATACTGTGAGAGGGGATGGCTTGCTGAAGGATGCTCAAGGAGTAAGAAAACTGGGCAAAGGTCAAGAGGTAGAAAGGAAGGTGGTACTTTAAGAGAGGGCAGTCATGTGAGAAAACCAAGAGAAAAGTGCATGCTCTGACAGGAAGGAGCAACTCGATCCTACACTCAGGCAGATAACTCATGAGAGAAAGAGTTAAACATAGGCTACATCACAAGTGAAGTAAACATAATAAATATTATTTTAAGCTTCCTATTTGAGATTTGGACTGTGACAATAGCAAGCCCTGGTCTACTTTTGTAAATAATGCGAACGAGTCTTAAGCATACATATTACAGCAGGCAGCTGTAATAACAGCATCACTACGAAGCCAGTGCACAGTGGCTTTGTCGGCATGTCGCAGACCACTTGCCAACAATTAAAATCCAAATTCAGCTCTGATCCAAGCATGCTTTACAGGTCACGAGCACCGATTATATTCCATGGTGTACCACATGTTGCTTCCATGCTGGGACTAAGATGGGCACCCTAATCAAACCAATCCCATGGAATCTCAGACCTGGGTCCTCAGGTTACCTTCTGACATCACTCACTTTGTTCAGCTTCAGGGCCATGTTGGTGTGCCACACACGAATAGAATTAGAAAACAGATTTTAATTTACATAGTCAAACCTAATACTTGTCTACATTAAATATATGAACTTTCTTATTTTTTCAAGAAAGCTCCCATGATGGAGTGTAGAGACCCGGGCGAGCGTTTCTTGATCATTCCTGGGCCATTGAAGCCCCTTTTCCCAGCAAAAGTTAAAATAATACACAAACGATTCATGGGGATAAACGTAATCCTGAGTATCGCTTAAATTATGAATTGATTAAATTGATTAGATGTTTAAAGTTAAGTGAATTTATTTTTAAATAATGGTACGTGGGGAATATGGCCTCTAGACTATGGAAAAATCACTGCTGTGCGTGCCACGCGTGACGCGGACATGGGCGATGATGGTGATTGCATCACGTTTTGAGCTTTCAAATTCACACAAATCGATTTACCGGTGAATGGAAGCAGTAATCTACAGAGTAATTGATTATTAAAACATCAGATTATGACCAAGTGAGGCGAGCCGTAGGGAGCAAACTTGCTGCATGTACCTGGGCTGAGCTCACGGCGTGCCGGCTCCGTGTCGCTGGCAACGCGCGACACGTTCACGCAGAACACGAAAAGCGGCAGTGCAGGGGAAGCGGCGGGAAACTGCGACGCGGCGTTGGCCGGGAGGGCACAGGGTGACCGCTCAGCCGACGCGGGTTGGTACGTGGGCCTGAAATCCAAGCCTTCCGACCTGAACGGCTCGGTGAGCCAGCTCAAGAAAATCTCCGCAGCCCCAAACATCTGCCCGTAACAGCGGTAGGGGAGTGGCACTGGAAGAGGCGGCTCTGTGCACATAGGAACAAGTCGTAAAGTCGTTCATGTGCTCATATCACAATTGTCATCATTGCCATGAGCATCACCTTCATCTTCAATTTAGTTTAGAGTTATCATTCTCAAAGCAATCGCTGAACTGTCAGTTTCAAGAATATATATTTTCGTGTCTCGTTTTTACCATCAAATTGATCTGAATTATTTTCGGTTTTTATTTTTCTGAATGGAGCCGGCTGGGCCAAGTGCTGCCCACTTCTAATGTCAAGGGCACGGCTCTGGTCCATAAATAACACTGAGTAACACCGTGTACAGCAGACACTTAAAGGAAAGGAAGCAGATTCAAAAGAACATGTTATCCATTCTTTGACAACCTATTTAAACCCCCCACCCACCCCTCAATCGTTCGGGACCCCTGAGCCCAACGCCCCTTGAGGCATCATCTTGTTAATTGTATGAGATCCCCCTCAACTAACATGCGCAGTTCGTTACTCTATCAAATGTCAGCCCCTCCATCAGAAAAGGGCAGTGTAGTGAAAACAACTTTTGTACTGTACTATGCTCCAACGTACATGCATCCCGCATTCACAAACCCGCACTGAAAAAAAATTCAAGTATGGTTAAATAATCTTCAACCCGCATGGCATGGGGAGGCCCTCATCCAGCAGTGGATAAAAAAGAGGTATAATTGTACAAATAGTATTGTTTTACCAAGGTCTCTCTTTAAAAAATAGAGACTTAAATTGGTCGAAGTGGGCTCTCAGCCAACTACAAATAAAGCACATGTAGACGAGTGTCGGTGTAATAAATTATAAATCTAAAGCTTCTACCGATTCCTCGACCATCTTTAAAATATTTCTGCCCTTAAAAAGGCACCTCCTCTTTTGAAAAGTGGCGACTCCACAAGTCCATCATAGTATTGATGACCCGCATTGTATTTGAGATTTGAGTCCCAGGTGTTTGCCAACATCTTGGCCATGATTGTTTCAAATGCCTCTGCCATGTGTTTGGGAAATTCTGGATGTGCAGAATCAAGCCAACGAATAAACCGTCACTGTGACTTCTTATTCCAGTCACAACTTAAACAATTACCGTGAGCTTTGTGGAGTCTTTTCATTTGAGCGATTTCATTTCTTAAAATGTTTCTTCAAACTCTGAACCAGGCAAATTATCTTCAATTAACGACACTGGGCGTTCCACCTGAAGATGCTGACTGGAGGCAAATAATCAAGCTCACAGTCCTCATGAAGCCCTCTCACTTGTACGAGTAGAGATATCCACAAGGCAAGAGACTCGAGCTCACAGCCCTCATATAACCTGCTCACCTGATGTAGGCAGGGATGCTCTCTGCAGGCGAGCCACCTCGTTCCGCAGCTCTCTATTTTCCTTCGTGAGCAGCTCGATCACATGATGCTGACACTTCAACATGCACAGAAACTTCTCTCCGGCCACCAATGTGTCCTCTTCCTGCCAGGCAAGTGAAAATGGCACATTGTTAAAAATAAGCAAAGCCATAGACAAATTAATTGATTTTGGCCAATCCTTTGATTACCTGGTCGTCTATAGAATAAGTCTTTTATAGCAACACTACTTTTATTAACTTAATATTATTTACAGAAGATCATCTTTTTGAGAGCTATTGTTTCCCCCACACCTCAGGATAGCCAGACGGATGGACAGCGGTTATTCATTAACACTTACACCCAAAGTTGGTAAGTGTTAAAATATGAGATATAAAAACAAGCTGGTAGTAAACGAGACAAAACGAGAATCGATTCTTGAATCTAACGATGACCCCAAATCCTGGCAGTTCATTGTGGTGGGAAAATCACACCCCTAAGTATAAATGAACAAACCTGGTCATCAAATATACTTCATAATGACTGAGGTTACCCTGGCTGCGACAGGCCTGGACATTTCCTCTAAGTCTCTAACATACACTGTCAGGGTTATGGCTAAGTGCATGCGGCTGTATTAACTGTGATAATACTACACATACTCTGCTTCACAGTGAACTTTCAAGATCCCATGACATAATTGGCAAGAGTAGGTCATTATTTGCCGGTGTCATAGTCCCAATTTGTTACATTTGAAAAGTTAACCACAAGCGTAGAAGTCATCTCCCCCTCCTGCAAAAAAACATGTTCGGAGACTCAGGCTCTCTTGAGTAAACAGGCATAATAGTTATCATACTGGAGTACAGCAAAAAAAACAACACCATGAAAAACGAAATACATTTTCAAATTTATAGTAAACTGATATCGTAATAATCAGATCGTGAAATATGACATCGTTCTGTGAAAAATTATATCGCAACAACCCTACGAGCAATCCACCACTGTGTTCAATCTCATCTGTGTGGACGTGAAGAAATCAGGGCTGTGTATATGTGCCTGGCTGTCCCACGTCACCTTTTTTTAAATCTCGTTTCCACCGTCTAAATTGTATTGTCAATTCCTTCTGCAACCATACACTCGTGTTCACTCCATTCACCTGTGACACCGCAATGCTATGTATCAGTCAAGCAACACCTAATTTTACACACGCGATTGAAAGCGTATTCTGAGCTGTTAGAACGAATATTACTCTATGAATAACTTTATCTTGTATATCTAAATTAGCTCAAGCCCAGCTCTGAATGCCTCGCCTCTCCCAACCACCCCCCCCCCCCCTGTGAAAACAGATGCTGCTCCTCCGTAGAACTCACTTCTTGCTGCTATCCTTCCTCTCTTTTCTCACCTCTCATCACGCTCTGATCCCTGACATAATGTCCCCGTTCCATCTCTACCTACACCTCTTTCTGCTGCTCATCTTGAGCCGTTGCCCTCTTTGTCTGTTTTGGGACTTCCGTACCAGAATCCCTTCCCTTCTTTTTCTCATAGATTAGAATATTACATTTCAACTTAGAACGTGCACAGTATCCTCTCACTCTCATAAAGAGAGAATGACTCTGAGGCATGAGGAACCACAGACAAGCAGGAAAGTAGCTACGCGGTGAGCCGGCACTACCAACAATTGCGGTCCTCTACACAAAATATGAAGGTGTTAGCGGCCAATTATTGAGTGTTTACATGTGGGAGGAAACCGTAGCATCTACAGAGAACACATGTGCTCAGGGGAAACACTCAATCCCATACAAGACAGAACAGGCGGAGTCCACATTTGTTTTCCTCCTCGACGGCCACGAGAAGGGAGTTTCACAATCATGTTTGCGATCTACCAAAACCCTCACTGCCTCGACTGTGCTGGATTACAGGCCACGCGCATAGCCACCACTGCCCGGCTATAAAATATCCGTGACTCTACTGTCTCTCTCCGTGGTGTGCATTGGGCAGGCTCGGACTGGCCATAGGGCAGTCCGGGAAAATGTCCGGTAGTCCAGTCCATTCCGACAGTCAGTGTGCCGGTCTGTATCGGGAAATTGCAAATGTGATCAGAGTAAAAAAATATATTTCTCTAACTAAAATAATGCATTACCTCTAATATGTACGCTTCATTGCTTATTTACGCTCTTAGTTGGCATTACGTCCCATATTCGGCAGCCCCAAAGATTATTCCTCACTGGCCCATTCGTTTTTCGGACCCAGCCCAAATGGGTCAAAGAGATCGCACTTAATTTGGACGGGTGTGTTTAGATATGCCTGGGCCGATTTTTTTGTCCCAGTCGATCACTGACTACGGGATAAAAGGTTTCTTCTCTTCTACTCCTTGCATTCATCGCTACAACATGAAACGTTCTTTCCCACCCACGGCACGGACACGAGGTGGTCACAGTGAAAGCAGAAGCAAGCCCACATCTCACGGCGTCACTCCACCACCAAGCAGCAAGCTCAGCACACACAACAACCGCCGTTCGCCGCTAAGTGTTGGTGACGTCACCACGGCACTTGTGCCAGGCTAGGTACACTTTGAGGCCACGTGAAGTGTCGAAGGCTCGCTGGCAGGAGGTCACGGGGCAGACCCAGGTGCCACGGGTCGACTGAGATGACTGACAGATTCACCAACTGTACTCCCCACACAGCCACTGCTGTAATGTTACACTTCTCGCTGAGCAGAAACCGCCAGTCGAACTATAGGATCGACATCTTCAATAGAGGAGTCCTTGTCTATACTGTAACGTCTGTCAGTTCACCGGTATTGATTCAAGCAAGCCTGACTTATGCTGCTGCTGATGAGACGGACTGTCCAAACCGGTCCGGAGTTTTGCTTGTGCTGATGGGCTTTTGTAATGATTTATTTTTGATGACTGATATTTGAAGGAGACAAAACGTATTTAATGTTATTTATATTTTTCACAATTATTTAGTAAAATGTCCTTCATTCACATCTAACCAACAGCTCGCAGCTTGGCTGGTTGGGAAGTTTCTCAACTCTCGGCGTGATTCACCAACCCTCGCCTCCAAAGGCGACTGGTGTCAAGGGCTCCCCATTCTTGCATGCGGCAAATTGTTCAGAAGCTAAATGGCAATATCGAGGCATGCTAGCTACGGGAGTGCTTCAGGAGGAGCGCAGACTCGTGGTTTAATTACACGGCCCATAGTTCGGGTTGCATGGCCACAACCGCCTTACCGTGGCCTGTCCGTCTTTATTTTCCCCATTTATAATATAATTAGCATGTTTGGCTACGTACGGCGCGAAAGAAGTTTTTAAATATGTAATTACGGAATGCTTTGATGGTGTCTGCTTTCCCAGTCGCCCTTGAAAAGCGCTTCTCGGCTCAATGGGGCATTTTGCTCGGGAAATAAACTTCCGATTTCGACGTTCTGCTGCGTTTGAGGGTTAACCCCCCGACAGTGTCTTCAAGAGGGGGGTGGGGGACGTCAAAGCCAGCGCCGTTGTGGGTTTTGAATTCGGTGTTTATTCCGGAATAACCCATACACCATGGGGGGAATAGGGGCGTCCCGTGCCAGATGCGCGAACCGACGACGGAACCCGGCGAACGACCCATGCCTCGAACCCAGCAAAATCGCCCGCTGGCGAAGAGCCCTCCGGACAGCCCAAAAACCTCTGATGACCGACGACCATCCCCGTGTCTTCTCCCTCTCACCACCCCCTTGCGGGTCCGCCTCGCTCACCTTCAGCTGCAGCAGCAGCCGCTGCAGCTCGGGGTTCTCGCCCGACGCCGCCATCCGCGTTGCGTGCGCGGCGACTCTTCCGGGGTGGCGACTCGTCCGGGAATGGGGCGGGTGCCTGCAACTGGCCCACGGCCACAACGTCGACTTCCGCGTGACTTCTGGCTGCGAGTTAAAGCGCACCGAGCCTGGCCACGAACCCCGGCGACAAGCGCGGGTTCGGATCCCACTCGCGTTCCAACGCCGGTGACGATTATCTGAACCAGTCCCGGCGCATCCCCATCGGTGGGTGTGTTAAAAGTAAAAACATCGCAAGATCGAGAGACACAGCGGGCTGGGACCTGGTTACTGACCGCCCCCGTCCCCTCGTGTGCCGTGCCGGCCTTCATACGCGCTGCAAGGGCATCTGTACACGTGTGAGTCGATGGGCGCGGTGTCACAGTGTGTCCCTCTCTCTCTGTGTACTAGCAAATGAATCAGTTCTCTCGCCATGCCCCCTCGTTGCGAGAGAACGGAGTCCCCGGGGCGATCAACGCAATGCAACCAAATGGGGCAGGGAGCGATTGCCACAAAAACACGAACCCTCCCCCCCAGGGTCGATTCTCACGAGAATTGTTGCAACGATTCACAAGGAATCGAAGTCGAGTGTGATGCAAATCGCTAACGTTTGCGTTATGAATTCAATGCAAGTGTAGTTTAACACGTAGGGGCTTTCGCGACCAATATCAATCATCCATAATGCAGGTTTCTTTT
Source organism: Lampetra planeri (assembly GCF_965212315.1). Taxonomy (NCBI): domain Eukaryota; kingdom Metazoa; phylum Chordata; class Hyperoartia; order Petromyzontiformes; family Petromyzontidae; genus Lampetra; species Lampetra planeri. The sequence goes on from NC_136109.1 coordinate 6,626,867, forward strand.
TAAAATAAATATGTCGTTGAACCCGCCACCACCTGACAGCCAATGAGTAAGGGGCCGTCCATAAAGACGTCACGTGATTTTGGACGATTTTTTACCCCCCCCCCCTATCGTCACAGGGGCCGTCCATAAATGACGTCACGCGATTTTGGACGATTTTTGACCCCCCCCCCCCATCGTCACACGGCGACCACAAAAAGTCGCCCCCCCCCTCAAATATGACGTCACAAAGCTCTGCCCCCACAAAAAACATGCTTCAAATCGCTTAAACTATTGTCATTGTCGTGCGTATTTAATGTGGCGCTGCACTCTGATGTTGTAAGAGAATACATTCATTAAAAAATATATTTAATTAAGTAGAACGCGTTGCCTATATTTAAAGTTTCGCATTTTTATGTGACGTCACATTTCTCACCCCCCCCCCTCGTCACACATCGTCCCAAATGTCTGACCCCCACCCCCCCCCCCCCCCAGGTGCGTGACGTCATTTATGGACGGCCCCTAAGGTTTGCCACGTAAACAAAACGTGTCAATTCGTTACTAGTACAGCAACACCGGTGTGTTGGAGAGCAATGCCACAACGTTTACGATCTGAGTACGACGTTTTCGCCAGTAATTACAACTAGCACCATCTGATGGGATATGCAAAAATTTGTATACAGACTCCACCCCTCCCTCCTCCGTGTCCCAGCCTGGAAAGCCCCTGGGGCAGGTAGCCAAGCGAAGTGAAACTCCCCGCCCCACTCGCACCTCCCCGCCTCACTGGGCGAGAGACGCTCACTCAGCGTTGATGAGCTGGTGAGGAGGAGGAGGACGAGGCGAGAGTAGAAGCGGAGAGCGAGCCAGAGCTCAGGAGAGAGTCGCCCGCACTGAGCTCATCGCTGCGTCGCCTGCAGATGCCGGGACAGGAGCAGCAGGAGCCGCCGCTGCTGCTGCTGAGAGCGGTGAGAGAGCTCCGAGTAGTTCCAAGTCGGGGTTGACCGAATCGTCAAACCCGGTGGCCCGGTTGTGAGCTGTGTGCTTTTAGTGGGGGGGGGGGGAACCTGCTGTTTGTCTGACAGTACCTGTTGGACCATAGTTTAATTAATTCCGTGTTCAATTGGCACAGCCTCTTGTCACAGTGCAGGTAAAAGCCACAGTTCACCATTTGTCAGAGTTTAAGCTCATGTTATTATCGATGACAAATATTGATGACAAGTCATGTGAGTACGTCGTTGAAATAGGAAGAAGTTACATTGGCACTATTAACATTCCAATTATGGCTGTGCCTTATACTGGTAGGAACCCACTGGTTCCACCAGCCCACAGGGGATTATTGTGTCCGTCCGTCCGTCGTGCAGGGAGGGGCTGGGTGGGGAGGGAGGGGCTGGGTGGGGGGGGAGGGTGGGGAGGGGCTGGGAGGGGAGGGAGGGGCTGGGTGGGGAGGGTGGGGATGGGCTGGGTGGGGAGGGTGGGGCTGGGCTGGGTGGGGGGTGGGACTGGGTGGAGAGGGGCTGGTCACCCCGTGGTGCCCTTATAAAACTCAACGTTTAATCTACTCACGCCGGCTTGTGCTCGCCCTCACAGTCGGGCATATTTTCGGAATACACCACGCCGCCGTTGACCCTGGCCATTGACCGAGCAACCCGACGTTCCTACCAGCTCCCTCTGCAGGAATGTGTTGCTCTCCCACAACTGTGCCACCCCCTGCGTCGCTGGAGTTCTGTCTCCCTCACTGAGTTCTGTCTGTTCCCACAGCTCTGTGGAGGAAGGACCGAATCCCCACCCCGACAACGCGAGCTGAGCACGCAGAAAGCCATGGCCGCAGGTTTTTGTGCAAGAACACCAACGCAGGGTCACCTGGCTGAGCCTCCTCAACATATCCCCATGCCTCCACTCTTGCCTCTACGCACAGCATGTGTGAACATATAGCGTGTTCGTGCACGGGCCTGCATTTTATTAAAAACTGTTTTTTTATTTTATTTTACCAGGTAGGACATTAAAGTGGCTTATCATGTGGAAATTTATAGCAGCCAAATACTCTAAACACATGTTTATAAATGTGGAGGGCAAAACCGGAAGACCCGGAGAAAAATCCACGCGACCACGGGGAGAACATGCAAACTCCAAATATACAGGCGTCAGGGTCGGGCTCAAACCCACAACCGCCTGTATACCAGGCGAGGTAGTTAACATCTCGCCACCATGGCGCCATTCATACATGGCCTGAGCACAAAGCCCTGAACATGAGCACAAAGCCCTAAACATGACCTCCACACACGGACCTGTTCATGCATGGCCTGTGTGTTTTCACAGCCCTGTGAACACAGATAGCCCAATGATCTAAACCTCTATGTAGACATGGCATCCTGTACAAGTAGCCATGAATTCATCGTATGAATCACATCACATTATTATTCTGACATCACATGTAAAACATATACAGGTATCCCTCGATTCGTTCTTAAAAAAAAATACACGTGTAAAACGACACATTCATTCAGAATGGCTTTTCCCATAAATTTAATTAAAAAAATAGGGATGTCTTTCAGACAGTCATTGCATCTCTACTGCTAACCTAAAAATATACACCTATATCCCTTTTCACAATACAAAATTAATAATGAACATAAATATAAAAACTAATGAATAATAATGAATAAAAAACAAAAATAATTTACTTTTTCAGGGAACTGACCGTAATATATCCATGTTGGAATGCCTGGAAAGGTCCTCACAGCTCACTCAGCACTGGGCACTCACAATCCGCCCGGCCACTCGCAGGGGCCTTTCGAGCAGTCCCATGCATCCTACTGTGGGTAGAGTTCTTTCTCCCTCCGTGCGAGGCACGCTGCTCGCAGGCTTGGGGGGTTGCGCTCACGCTGTTCTCCTGCGGCTCCCGTATCACGGCGCGACGCGGTGTGTGACGGTGTTGCCACCGGGAGTTATGGGGAGGATGTGGCCACTGCACATGGGGGTGCAAGCATATCTGTACCACGTATGGCCTGTGGAGGGCACTTAATGGTGACTCCAGTTCCTTTGCATGCTATCGCAAGTGTCGTGTTGAGCTCTCAGAGCCCTACCCTGAAAAACTCGAGCCTTGTAACTGGGGCCTGGCTGGGACCCTCATACCATTTGAGCAATGGGATTGGTAGTCAATGCTGTGGTAGCAGTACTGCATTGAAATTGGGTCCATAATTTTGAAACACCTTGTAGAATGCGACTGGAGTTGTAAAGTTGAGATCAAACCTTATTGGCAACAAGTTGTATTCCTGTTGAGAGAATCACATCTGCCATTAGAATGTGGAATTTCTACCGTGAGCTCAGGGTCCTAGTGGAGGTGAACGTTGTCCAAAACTCCATGAAGATAGGGGACTTGAGGCAATGGACTCGAGTGCGACCCCAGTAATTTGGCTTGAGTTGACTTGAGTGCTTGCGCTGTTGCTGTGATAGACGAGAGATTCAAGAAGAAGTCGGAGCAGGTGCGGATTCTTCTGGACGACCTGAAGAAGCTCTCCAGGTGAGAGGAACAGTCTCCTCACCCGCAAAGGGCTTAACTGCACCTTACATTTTATTCTAATTAATGCAACTGTAATAAAGCACTTCCACGACGACTTCTGACTGGCGTCTTTCTTTATTAACAATAACTGCACAGCTCTGCTCCTTCTCTTTCTCTCTCCGGATGACTCCTCTCTATTCTCTGCCATGGCTTGAGTTGACTTGAGTGCTCTCTCTTTCACTGTCGCGGATCGCCCCTCTCTCGCTCCGGTCCCGCCGCTGGCTGGCGGCGTACTGGGAGGAGAGGAGGCTTCGCTGGAGGAGTCCTCCACGTGGTCGGTGGCGAGTAGAGGTTGGCGGTGCTGCAGTACGGACTCGAGGCTTCCTACGCCGACCACGAGTCCTTTCCTGCGTCTCCTTATATTGCGCCCGGCGGAGATAAGCTCCGCCTCTAGCCACGCCCCCTCGTGGAACCTTCCCGATGGTTCCCACACGTTCTCGCTAACTCCGCCGTCACCTTTGGCCCAGATGGAATCCCCACTTTGGATTGGATACCAGTTAGCCGAGAGTGCCCATGCAGCTACTCCTTAGCATCCAGCAGATGGCGCTTTCTCATTACACAAGCATTTTAGATTGATTCAGTGTGTATGCTGAGAACTGCCTCTTACATTTGAATGGCAAATTACGTTACGAGCGCAGAGTAGTGCCTGGTAAACTCTTGGTGAGAAGCAGGAGCCAGAAGTTAATCCAGAAGCAGCATGAGCTGGAGTCGCACAGTGCGGCGCATTAACGGGTTGGGTGAGAAAGTGCATTGGGGAGGCTGCAACGATCAAGGCAGAGAAAGTGCAAAGGCCACTGTGGAGGATGTGGCAAGAGATGCAAGGAAGCTCTATAGACATCGGGAAGACAACGGGGTAACTCAGGTACACAAGTTAAGAAGCAGTGACTCCACTCGTAATGTGCAACGACAGGGAGAACAGTGGGAAAGACGGATAGACATAAGTACATGAAGAGAGATATGGGGACATGGGGAGAATGACAAGAAAGAAACAGGGATATGAGGAGAGATATGCAGAGTGACAAAGAGATATGAGGAAAGACATGGACACAGAAGAGCATGCGAAGAGACACGGGGCCATGTGGAAGGAAATGGGGCAAAGATTGATTCACAGAAAGAATGTAGAGAGAATCGAGAAAGATAGATGATTCACATGGTGAATGGAGAGGAATGAGATGTGGTGATATGGGGAATTTATGGGGAGAATGTAGAGCAATGAGACAAATAGAGAGGGGAACGTCAGGAAGTTTGAAACTGTGCGGAAATCAGCTTCTCAAATGATTGCAGGGCGCTTTCGCTGAGTTGAGCTGTGTGAGTGACAACTGTGTAACTCCTAAATATACATACTGCACATTTATGATCATATCACTTTGCAGTACTTAATTGTCTCAATAAAATAGAGTGTTTTTGTCTGAGTGGAGAAAGGTTTTTACCAATATAAAACCTTAACATGTAGGGTGGCAGATTTTATAGTTCATGAAAACACATTGAAACACAATTATATAAACAATAAATAATAATAAGCTACATACACGTTGATGATTTTTCTTAAATGAATAATGTGTATATTGGCATTCCGTTGTCTTTAAATAATGTCAGTTTAATCTTAAACTGCACCGCTTGTTTTTCCAGGTATGACAATTCAATCGTCCCAACCCTGCAGATGATTGATGGCATAAAAGATGCATACAACCGGGAGGAGCGGCAAGCGCTATCACGAACCTTCCACAAGGAGGGGGGTGTAGGTGAGTGCTGCCCTCACTGCATGTCACAACCATTGTGTAATGCGGGCGTAAGCGACCTTCCGGATGTGACGTCACGGGGAGGTGGAGTCATGTGACGTGGGAGGAAGGTTCGGGTCCTTAAGCGGTAAAACCGGAAGGAGAGGGGAGTTGGGTTGTGACTGGAAAAGGGTGAGGCCACGCGGGCGAACGAGAGGAGGGGTGGCACCGTCGGCCAGCGGGGGCCAACCCCAGAGACAGTAGTGGGCTACTGGGTGGTGTGAAGCTGCAGAGAGTACAGCCCGGAAGGCTGTGTGATAGAGGCAGTGGTGTGGCTGCCAGGAGTTGCGGGGGCGACAGAGAGAGAGACAGCCACGAGGCTGTCAGAGTCTACGGAGTGACCGAGAGAGAGGAGCTGCAGCGAGTACAGCCAGAGAGGCTGTGTGAGAGTAACAGCAGCGGAGCTGCCACGGGTGCTACGGGAGCGACGGAGACCAACAGCGGGGCTGTTGGCGGTGACGGGAGCAACAGCGGAGTCAGCACCATGGGGACTGAACAAATAAGAGACAGCCGTGTGGGAAACAGAGTACGAACCAAATAAAGGACACTGAGCCAGACATCGTGGTCAAGTCTTTTATTACAATTGTAACAAAACACCTGTGGATAATGTCCATCTTTCCATGTGAACGAACCCTTGACAATCGGACGTTGACATCCACAATAATTAAAATCTCAACGTGTAATACATCACGCCTCCTCCTATCCCAGCCATGGGTGGCCAGTGCAAGGGAACTAATACAAAAACACGGAGATTACACAAAAAGATGGACTCATTTTGTTAAAATAGTCTATAGTCCTCCCCCCCACCTCCAGCACGGTTGGCTTCGTACGGTGCGAAAGAAGTTCAGCATACATACATAACGTGCCACACAGTATTCGCTCGCTCTCGAAGAGAAAGAATGATTTGAGGCACGAGAAACCACAGACAAGTGGGGGTTGGTAGCCACTCGGTGAGCCGCTGTCAACGATTTACCAAGATCTGCGGTCCGATAAATAATAACATATGTCCATATGCCTCCAGGTTACCTCAGTGGCACTGGCAAGGCACCACTTATCATGCTTAAAATATTGAACGAACAAATTATGCAACAATTTTTTTTATTTTACCAGGTAAGGCCCACTGATCTATATAGCTATTTTTCAGAAGCGACCTGGCCACAAATGATAGCCTATTGAAGTGGCTTATCACGTGGAAATTTATAGCAGCCAAGTACTCTAAACGCATGTTTATAAATGTGGAGGGAAAAACTGGAGGACCCGGAAAAAAATCCACGCGACCATGGGGAGAACATGTAAACTCCAAATATACAGGCATCAGGGTCGGGCTCAAACCCCCAACCGCCTGTATACCAGACGAGGTAGTTAACATCTCACCACCGCGGCGTTATGCAGTCCCAGCAATTTGGCCTTCAGAAGCTCAAGATGTGAGAGCAATGGTGGTCAACGGGCCTCACTGCAGCTTTTCCGCTTCAACGAGCTATAGCTCTCACCTAGCATTCAATTCTCAGCACCAATAACTGGGAGCTATTGTATATAGAAGGTGCAGGATTTGTAGCAGTTGTTTGCAAATAGATGCCTGTATTTTGTACAAGTAAAACATAGTGTCGTTAAACTTTGTCCCAGGGCACAGAGGATGATAATGGTGGTTACTTAGGAGTATTGTTAAAGCTGTTGTTTTTTTGCATCACCAGTAACCGCATGAAATAACTGCGTACATGTAAACCCCAAAGGGTTCAAATTAGTGAGACCCCTACTGATAAACCTCAGGAAAAACCCCCACAAGAAACAGAGGCAGAAACACAATGAATTGAGAGAGAACCACAAGAAACTGAGGCATTGTAACATTTAACTTTCAAGCATGCATGGGTGAGTCTACTTTTAGAGAAAAGGTAGAGAGGGGATGATTACTAAATATGTGTATGTAGCAGCAATGGGCTAATGCCCCACCATCACTTCGTGAACACCCCCGTATTGAATGCAATAATAATAACCTTGAATAGTTCTAACTCTATTTGTTTCCCGCTTATGTCTCATTGAAAGGCTGTGAGAAAAGACAACATTTTTGGAGATAACCCTTACACAAGACTTGAACCAATGGGCAGCAGCTGTCAATGCAACGCAATAAACAAATTTATAGATCTGAGTTCATTATTTTCAGGTCAGCAACAGAAAATAAATTAAATAACTGTGAGTCTCAATGATAATCCTTGAGACTTGACATGTATGTGAATGGTAATAAACCACCTACTGTTTTGCCACACATAAACATGTTTCGCAAATAAACATCACATTTTTATCTGTTTAACTGAGGAACAAAGGGGGGCTGCAATGGGGTAGTGATGGGTATCAGCAGCACATTTGAGTCGTGATCCAGAGATCGCTGGTTCGAATCCATCCTCTGGCACGGCAGTTGAAATAAAGGCGCAAGCTTCTTATATAACTCCACCTGGCCACTGAGCAGTATAAATGGGCACCCCAAAGTCGATCGGCAGATGTTGCCATTGGGGCTATGCACTTTTTAACTCTAGGTTGAAAACTCATTTCTTTAGAACTGCTTTTTGTGTTTAGTTTGTTGCCCTTGCCCCGCACCTCCGAATAACAAGGTTGGCAACGTACGGTGAAAAATAAGTTAAACATACATACATACAGATGTCTGGCCAGCATGGAAGTGTAGGCCAAATGCCCTCTAGAGCTTCCTCCAATGGAGGCCCTTCCACGAGCAGTGTTGTGAGCAAAAAAGCAAGCAATTGTCGAGTTGCACCTTTACCTTTTAACTGAGAAATGAGGGAAAATGTACCACAGGGTCACTCATGTAGGCCGCAATGCCATTTGTATGTTCACACGAGCCAACCAGTGCATTTATTACTAACATTTGAATGGAAATGGTTGCTGGTTTCTGACTTTCAGAATCGGTGATCAATTCTGAAGATGGTCACCGGATTACCAGTTATCATTTATCAACCCTACTCGAGAATAGAATCACAACCAGGGGAGTGAGACCCTGCTGAGATGAGCATATCCAAGCTTCTCACTGCTCCTGTTCCTATCTGCAGAATGGAATAAAATCCTAGAGGACACGTGATCCATGGGTGCTCATTGTTGTGGTTTCTGGACAAGTTTCACCATGATCTTCAAAAGACTAGTGAGGCAGCAGATAACCTTGCGGATGTCAGAGGTTTCATTTATTACAAAATAAAGAGAATATTTATAGATATGTCAAATCTGTTCATTGTTCAAACATGTACATGGAACTTCCCTCTTTAATATTGTACATAATACATAAATGAATACTATATCATGAAGTTTACATTTTGTGTGATGAGTCGTATCATCTCGCAGAGCTCTACATGAAAATTTTAACGAGCCTCTCCCCGGATGGCTCGAACATCCCGGACTCCCTACAGAGACCCATGGAGTGGAGTACAAGGAACGTACTGGCTTATGTTCAGATGTACTCCGATCCGAGTGAGTACCATACCCACACGGCTTGTGGCACATGCCAGCACTTTGGAGGCAAGGGTTGGTGGATCACACAAATTTGTGAAACTACTTACCTGTGGGTTTTGAGCTCATGATCTCTTGACTCGCCAGTGTGCAGTAGTACAGCAAGTGGATTAATTTCGATCTGTATAAGGATTGAGAATGTGACTCAAGAGTTGTAAAGTTGAGCTCAAACGTTATTGGGGGGTCGACTCTGTGGTCGCTAAATTGAGTACTGTGTTTTGGGAAATAAGTTATCTTATTGAGAGACTGTCCTCCTCTGCCAAAAGAATGCAGAATTTCCACCGTGAGCTCAGGGTTCCTAGTGAAGGGGACTACTGTCTCATCGTCCTTGAAGCCGGATGACTTGAGTCAATGGACTCAAGTCATCTGGCATGTGCAAACCCTTGCATGTCTGGGTTTCCATCCAGGTACTCTAATTGTCTCCCACATTCATAAACACACATTCATAGACATGGTTAAAACATCCGAATATGCAGTAGGACCACAGAGTTTTGGCGTTGGTTGGCGCCAGTTCTGGGTCCCTTCCCGCTTGTCTGTGGGTTTTCCCGCACCTCTGCGCATGTTATAATTTCTACAGAGTTTTAAGATGTAATTTGCATGATGCTATGTAAAATACAAATATTCTTAACTGTAATTGTATTATGCTTGTGAATTTTGCCTTCTTATCCACTTGCAACAGTGGAGACCCCAGCAGGTTCCTGCATCAGATTTCCTATGCCTGGAGATTGTGTTAAAATCGGTGTCGATGCCGGCTACAAAATATCCTACTTAACGTGTTGTTGAGTATGTTGTGTTAATAGATTACAGCTATTGAGTGTAAAGTAGTCTGACGATATTATATGTATACCATATTGATAGTCTTGTTTGTTAGTAATGCCTGGATAGTTGAGGCTCACACAGCTTACATGTAACATGTTCGTAAAGAAATGTCTAAGATCGCCATCAGCGGAAAGGTTTCACGATTTTGCTTGTGTTTGACATGAGCCAAAGCTCACATGGTTTATACAATCTCACTGGGTCTGTGTCACCCCATATCTGCAGTGCTGCTCTAGAGTGGGTGATGCAGTAGACTACTGTAGCTCCTATGGTTTACAATTGTTAGGCTCTTAGCTCCTTTACCTGGTAGAGCGCACACAAAGTTAGTAATGGGCATTGTGTTAATAATGGACATACTGAGTGATTACTGGACACAGGTTAAGTGTTGGACACACTGAGTGAGTACTGGGCACACAGTACTGGGCACACATGTTGAGTTCTGGACACACAGGGTGAGTACTGGATAAACAGGGTGACTGCTGGACACAGGTTGAGTACTGGGCGCACAGGTTGAGTGTAGGACACACAGGGTGAGCACTGGGTTGAGTGGAGGGATCTCTGAGTCTGGTTCTTCTCTGTCTGGTTACAGTGCAGGCCCTCGTGGACTGCGGGGGTATCAAGTACCTGTTGGGCTTGCTCAAGCATCATGCCTGCCAGGGCCTCATGCTTCGCTTCGTGAGTCTCCATGGGGGTTAGGGGTGAGGTGGTGGTAGTGTTAGTGGGGTTAGGGTCTGGTTGGGCTGTGGGGTTAGATTATCAGAATCTTTATTTATCTTAGAGAAATCCGATGAGCTATGAAACTATTTTTCACAGATGTCCTGTAGGGGTGGACATTGGGGAGGGGGGTGGGGTCTGAGTTAGTGGGGTGGAGGTGTGGTTCATAGGGTTGGGGTGGGGTTGTAGTAGGGTTGCGGTTAGTGGAGTTTGGTTAATGGGGTTCGGTAAGGGTGGGGTGGGGGTGGTTTGGGGGTGTGGTGGGGCCCTGTGCATGGCTGCTGGATGCTGCTGGACTCTGATGGGGTCAAGACTGGCACTGAGCAGCGATTTCAGTCCATTTCAAATGTATATAACTCTACAAATTATCCCATTTCCCCATAACACTCCCTCTGTTCCTCTCAAACTCCTATTTAGATTAGTTAGAGGTAGCAATAAGGAGGATTGGGGGCTCGTTTTACGATTTAATATTAGGCATCGTTACACAAACATATAAAATTAAGCTTTCAAATGTAGCCGATGCACTCTGTCTGGACTCATTTCAGGAATCCAAAAACACACTGAGGTACGCGGTTTCCATTCTCGCGAACCTGACCATGGAGCCAGAGCTGAAGTCGTGCTTCCATCAGGAGAGGGCGGTAGACGTGCTGGCCTGCTACCTGGACGTGCCCGATGCTCCCTGCAAACTCTCCGCGCTACACAACCTGGCCAGGGTCGCCACTGAGCAGGACCTGGACATTATCTGCAATGCACAGGGTGAGGAGGGGTAGGCACCAGGCCCAGACTGGCCATAGGGCAATCCTGGGAAATGCCTGGTGAGCCGGTCAATTCCGAGGGCTGGTGGGGGCTGGTCTTTGTGGGGAAATTGCAAATGTGATCAGAAGATTTTTTAAAAATTAAAATAACCTAATGCCTCTAATGGGTATGCTTCATTGCTTAGTTATGCTCTCAGTTGGCATTAAGTCCCATATTTGGCAGCCCTAAAGATTATTCCTCACCGGCCCATTTGTTTTTTGAACCACCCCAAAAGAGCCAATGAGATCGCACAGAAAAATCACACTAATATGTCACACTGCAAATCTAGCTACTATACAGTTTGTCACACAAGCCATAAAAAAATGCCCAAAGCCCGAATTTTGGCCGGTGTATTTACAAATGCCTGGGCCGATTTTTTGTCTCAGTCCGTCACTGGCAGGCACAAAGAGTACGTTGCCCAGTTTCCCTGCAGAAGCTGGGCGATGTACTCTTTGATTGCCTCTTTCTATAAAAGGGACTCGACTGAAATGTATACATTTTACATTGAAAGTCTTGCAGCCCCATCAATGCAGATCCATTTCTGGTTCATTCGTGCATCTTCATCGATCATAATTGGGGAAGAATTCATAAGAGGCTGCATTACCAAGCAGTCCTCGATTTCCCTCTAATGCTGGGGTGGGGAACCTTTTTTCTGCCAAGGGCCATTTGGATATTTATAACATCGGGCCATACAAAATTATCAACTTAAAAATCAGCCTGTTATATTTGGTCAAACATTTAATTAACTCACCCCTAATGTGATGGCTGGAACTGCTTCTCTTTGGTGAGGCGTGTGATGTTAGCTGGTATTGATAATGTTGCTACTCACAACTGCTTTTACAGGTTTGCGCCTAGATTTATTGAATTTAGAGTCCCGCCTACGGTTGCCTTGGCAGGGCCAGACTAAATTATTTTGCGGGCCTTATACGGCCCGCGGGCCGGATGTTCCCCACCCCTGCTCTAATGTAACTCAAGTCTGAACATGAATTTACATGTAAAGGCACTGCTGAGTTTAGTCTAATGTCACCATGATAATAGATAATAGAGTGCCGGATCACAAATACTGCAGTTGCAATTGCTTCAGCATAAATATATGTGTATTTGTGTATGTTTAAACTACGTGTGCTGCTACACGTTCTGCGAGCATCCTCTGTGTGTGCTGCGGGTCCTGTCTGTGTGCGCCGCTCATGTCCCAACACCAGTGACGATTATATATCTGAACCAGTCCTGGACCTCCCTTAGGTCGACTCAACCTGAAATTACTACCTGGTGCGGGGTGTAAACATTGCCACTCGGGAGACAAAGGCAAACAGGCATGTGCCATGCCGGCCTTCGTAGGCGCTCGCTAACAGCACTTGCCCCAGAAATCTGTTTTGGCTATACAGCAGATTTTTGTCTATGTGTGAATGGTGACTGTGTGGACTGTTACTGCTGTAGGAGCCATCTCGCTGCTGACGGACATGGTGAACCGACCCTCGCATAAGAACTTTACGGCGCTTGAGAACATCGTGTATCCGGCTGTAGAGCTAGTGAAGATTCTCACCTTGATCTCCATCACGGCTGGAATACGCAGGAAGGTAAGGCCTTGCGCTTCGTTCCGCTGACTCCTGCCCAGGCAATATCGGTCAGTCTCTTATTCAGATGAGAGCCCATTGAGCAAACATTGATCTTTTAGAAATAGAGAGCTGAGGGAAGATAAAATGTACAGGATTTAAAAATTGGAAGATGCAATGTTCTGTATAAGGGTACAAGGATTCAGGGGAAAATATAAATTGTGACAGATAAACAGCAAATGGTACTATATTTAAATACTATATTCATTCATCATGCATAGTCAGCAAAGGACCATTGCGCCAAATGCATGACCTCTTGCGAGAGCATTCGCATACACTGCTCTTGCTGCCATACCAGTGTCTCGAGTAATTTGTTTGAGTCACGCATCGTGGTGGGGGCGACCATGGGGGTGGCGCCATTCCTTAGAGGGTCGCAGTCCACTTCGAACGTCAATCGCCAACTCAAGTGCGCAATTTGCTGGAGTTTGCGCATCGAAATGGGCCACGTGTCCAAAAGTGACAGCCGTCTCCCTCGAACTAAGCTCTCAATCGCTAGGAGACCGGTCGCAGATGCATAGGTGACATTCCCGATGAAGTCCAACCATCGGATGCCAAGAAGGCGTCTTTGGCATCGTATGTGGAAGGACTGCAGCTGATCCAAATCAGCTTGAAGCAATGTCCAGGCCTCTGTACCGTACAACAAAACTGACAAAACACAGCACTGGTAGACTCTCAATTTGGTGCCCAGACTTAAACGTTTCTGGGACCAATGCGGTTCACAGCTTCATGCACTTAATAATATTACCTGTTCAGCTGATTGATACGTGGATTTAAATAAAGTAATTATGTATTTCTAAGTATTGTTACTACAATTGTTTAACATCATTTTCAAGTGCAAATACAGCATAATATGATTGAGAGGAAGAGGATTACTCGTCCTTTGCTCACACCACACACGGATCTCTCCGGGTAGAGAGGGGGAAGATGACTCGTCGCTGTTTTGCCCTCAGATGTTGAAGCCGGGAGCCGAGTTGGAGGAAGAGGCGCTGCAGGAAATCCTCCCCGAGGTGAGACGGCTCCCAGGGCTCCCGTAGCTCCACCAGTCGGGCATCAGCAGTCATTAGTGGAGTAATGTGTAATTACGATTTATTTACAAATGAAGCAGTTGAAAGTATGGAAAAGATGTTAGAGGAACTTTCGAGTGCAAATAATACAGCAGCACTGGCAATAAATATAAGTGGTGACATACATGTATGTATTCTAATTTCAGTCTTGATTAATCGGGGCTCGTGATTAACATTATTTGTATTATCAATTAGAACTAATGATGCATCTATTAGCCTACAGGCATGGTAAGTGCGACACTTGGTCATAGAATTACGTGGCCTAACACGAAAAAAATATTATTAATCATGTCCTGTGTCTCTAAATCTTAACTCTGGTACTCTCTCTCTCTCTCACGTGAGTGCAGCTGAGAGAGAAACTGAAAGTCGAGGCTGAGAAACGTGGTGAGGAATCCTATATAGTTTGTGTGTGTCTCTTGCAATCAAGCATTGTCACACAACTATCAGAGAGCACTCAGTGTGTATCACTTACAATCGGGAATAGTTTTTTTTTCCTTTTTTTATTCTATGGTTCTTTCGGTAAAGTCACGTAGATAGAAAAATTATGATAACAATAAAAGAATAAAAATAATAAAACATATTTTTCTTTTTTTATTGTTATTATATTTTTTTCTATCTACGTGACTTTACCGAAAGAACCAAAGAATATGAATTCCTGCAGTCAAGAAAGTTTTAAGTCAAAATGTTTTTTTTGTGTTTAGTTTGTTGTCCTTTCCCCGCACCTACGACTAGCTAGGTTGGCTGCGTACGGTGCGAAATAAGTTCTAGATACATTGGCACACAACTATCACAGAGCACTTGGCGTGTAACACTTACAATCAAGCATTACCACGCAACTTTTTACGGTTACTAAGTGCTGGTTTACCTGAAGTAGTAACGCTTATATTCCATCTGTCACAGCTAATGTGTTGTGAGTGTTTCACAGTCCAGTGTAGTGAGTCTCTTATAGTGAGTGCAATACGTGTCTCACTCTGAGCGGGGATTTCTTACGCATGCAGTTAGCGCACTCCTCAACTAACCTGACCACCCACGCTCATGACCAAGTATGTGAAGAATATCTAAACCGGTTCTGTGCCTCCCCAAGGTTGACTCGATCATATAGGAGTACCTAGTAAAGTCTTTAATGGACAGCAGCACAGGGGAGACAAAGGTGGTTGTGCATGGTGCTCATCACACCAGCCCCTCGTGGGCCATGCCAGCCTCCAGAGGTGCATGCGAACAACACTTTCCCAACAGTCTGTGCAGTTATTTATGGGTATCTTTGTCATGTGGTGTTTCACAGTGTGAACGTTATGCCTCACAGTGAGTGAATGTTTCACAGTGTGTGTGAAAGAGAGTTCAGTGAGTGTCTCACAGTGAGTGAGTGGCGTTCTCCCTGCTCACCCAGACCACACGCTCGAGTGGGGAGACACCGCTGTGAATCCCATTGTCACAGTGAGTGTCTCACATTGGGTGAGTGAGTGTAGGAGTGCCAGTGAGGGAGTGTGAGTGAGTGAGTGAGTGGAACTGTGCCGTCTCACCCAGACTACACGCTCGAGTGGGGAGACATCGCCGTTCACCCCATGCGCCGATCCGTGCAGAAGTGGCCCAAGGCCAGGGATGGCCGAATCTACGTCCCGTACAAGGTGTCCCTCGCCTTCTGTGAGTGGCCTCCTCCTGCTTCTTGATCCCCCAACTCGACCTCACTCTGTGCTCCCCCTGCCGGAACCCCCCACTCACCTTCACTCTGAGTGTCCTGCCTCAAGGGGTCTCTCTCAGCATACCGACGTTTAATTCTGTTTGTAGGCATAGCTTTCTCACTGTGTGTTTTCAAATGTCACGTATTTTTTCCCAAATTCAAACAAATATGCGTAAAGTCGTTGCGTGTTTCACGTATTTTCCTCGGGAATTATGGTTCACCGCTTCACACATGTGGTGGTTAAAATGTACACCTCTAATTCCTTGTTTCGCTTCCATTGTAAACATAATTATCCACGACCATGTTATTTCATTTATGCATACATATTTAGTGAATGCTGCTAAAATTTGTTTTAACAATTGGTCCTGCTTCTTTGATCATGTCAATGGTTATAACATTTTATGCAGGAGCTTTCCCCATCTTCTTAAAGCAAAGATTAGATTTTCTTCAAGTGTGAGATTTGGAACCTACTCCTCTTCATCTGAAATACATTCTGCATCATGGGCTATATGAGATTTGCATACACATGTAAGGGACACCAAGAGGTGAACTCTATTAATAAATATTCACCGGCTATATGAGATTTGCATACATGCAAGGGACACCAATAGGTGATCTGCCCTGTGGTTCACCCTTGCTCACCTTTGCTCACCAAATGGCTCTCACTGTGCTGCTCTCACTGCCTGTCTTTGCTGCTATTCTACTGAATAAGGTCACCAGGCACAGTGTCTTGTTGCGTCTCCTGTAGACGACAGCGACGTCAAGAAGATTGAGGAGGCTGCGTTGGAGTTTGAGAAGAAAACGTGTGTCCGGTTCATCCTACGCTCTGGCGAGACCGACTACATCTACATCCATGCGTGGGATGGGTGAGGCACGGATACACGGACATACAGAGACACGGACACGACAGAGACATGACGAATAGAGAGACACGGCCAATACAGTGACACGGACACAACAAAGACACAGCCACTCCAGAGACAGAATCGTGGAGGGGAGTAGAAGCAGGGGATGGGGTCAGGGCGGGGTCACGGCTTGGGGTTCATGATTCATGAGCTCCAGCAGCAGCGGGGGCCAGGGATGCTGAGGCCATTAGGGTCCAGCACCACTGAGGCCTAAAGCATCGACAGGGTCCCAGTGAACCAGGCACATACAGCGTGAGTCAGCAGTAGCTCTTACAGTTCTATCCATCTGTCACGAGCATAATGATCAATTTGAATAAAATATTTGCTCCATCTCTATGATTATACTCGTGGAAGTGGCCGTCTTAAAGAATCTGAACTGCTGTTGATTTGATGTTAATTTATCCGAGTGCATTCCTAGGTTAAATATATTGTTTTAAATTACATGTAAAAATGATATACAAAGAACAGATAATATAATTAATAATTGATGTATGGGTCAGATTGCGAAAGTTAAATTTCTGTCATCATCATGCTGTAACTACCATCGTGAAGCTGTAACTACCAGCAAAACGTACCTAATTGTTAAATTATATTAATTGCTCTCCAACACACCAGAGCAGTGCGGAAGCAGTAATACATTGCCATGTTTGTTTACGTGACAACTGTAATAATTGGCTGTGTCGGCCGGACGAGTTATGACACACATTCAACTCTCTCTAGCTGATCCAAAAATCAATAATGAATTATAATATTGATTGTGAAAGCCTACGTGTTAAATTAAACATATGGATATGATGATACAGAAAATGAAGATCGGGTGGACTGGAAGCTCTAATGCTATAGAGGGCTATTTAAGCAGAGGAGTTTGAATAGTCACATTCAAGGTCTTGTGTCTGTGTGATGAGTTCTGAGTGAATGGGGCCCGGTGCTCAGGCTGGTGTTTTCTCTGTGTGATGAGTTCTTGAGTGAATGGGGCTTAGTGCTCAGGCTGGGGTTGTCTCTGTGTGGTGAGTGGTGAGTGAATGGGGCTCCGTGCTCAGGCTGGGGTTGTCTCTGTGTGGTGAGTGGTGAGTGAATGGGGCTCCGTGCTCAGGCTGGGGTTGTCTCTGTGTGGCGAGTGAATGGGGCTCCGTGCTCAGGCTGGGGTTGTCTCTGCAGGAATTGGTCGTTCCTGGGCCGTCAGGGCGGGGACCAGGCACTGTCCCTGGAGCCCGGCAAGGTGACCAAGGGCGTCGTTCTGCACGAGTTCATGCACGCGCTTGGCTTCCACCACGAGCACTGCCGTAGCGACCGCGACGACCACGTCTGGGTGCTGAGTGACAACATCGATCCAGGTGGGGTGCGGGGAGAGCTGATGGATGCACATCTGCAGCAGTTGGTGTCTGGACCTGATCTAAGCGTCCTCTGAGTAAATTGAACTCAATAAAGTATTTTCCACAATGTGCTGTCATCTCAACTGGAGAGACATAAGTCATAAGGAGTGAAGCTAATCCACCCCCTCAACATGTGCTGTATCTGCTATACTGTTTTTCATCATAGGCCCTTGTGTATACAGCTTAACATTCATGATATAAAATCAGTTATGTTTTTGTGCCTTTTTAATCTGATATTTTGTGTGTCCGGATACCTTAATATCTTTTTTATACCTGGATATAGCTTATATCTATGGGACTTTTTTGCCAGTATCAAAATGATGAAAAAATAAGAATATGCTTTATCCTTCAGACAATAAAACAGGTGTCAAGATGTTCAAACACAAAATAGATACCTATTGCATTGTCATTTAAACTGATTGGCCTACACGTTGCATATATTATAAGAACATAATTTGTTTGCATATTTTGCCACAAGTATGTGTGGTTAATGCAAACCCGATGCCTTTAAATAGGTTTATAGTTGGTGTTTGAACATCTTAACACCTGTTTCCGTGCCAGAAAAGGTAAAACCTATTCTTAATTTTCATTCTTTCATACTGGCAAAAAAGGTTTCATGATATACTGCTCATCACACATTTTTTTGATCATTTGGATATAGCTTAAAAACATGAGCCATGTATAAAGGCTGCATCATCGCTCTGGCCCTTTTTCTGCCTTTGCCATCGCCTGGATTGTGTCAAGATGCTTGGGGGACAGAACTATTCAGAGACTTTGACAATGCCAATGATGCGGTCCCCTTTATGGAAAGCCCGATCGTGTTGACCTTTACATTAGCTAGCTTCGACCCAGTGGCCAGCACTACGGGTATCCAAAACGTTGGCTACAGTACCGCACTGTCTCCTGTTTCTGTGACTGGCCAGGCAGTTGAAGCCACAGACAAGTTCACATTGCTTGGGTCCCGACATCCATCAACGGATAATCATCTATAGTGGGACAGCTCGATAATTTGTGGCAGTGAAAGTGGTTGAGCCTCACCACAAAACTACGAATGTATGACAAACTGCGTCGTGCTCATCGTGCTCTTATGGGACCAAGACATGGAGGCTACGGGAAGCCAATGCGTTAAGCTTGGAGGTGTCCCACATGTAATGGCTCAACTTCGTAACTAACGACGCAATGACAGCAGAAACGTCAACCACGTGACCGTCAAGAGGCAGTTAAACTCTGTTCGGCCATGTGAGATGGATGCGGAGAAGACCCTGTCCGCTAACGAGTCTCTACAGGCTAGTAAAGAGCATTCTTTCTACGAGAATTTGCAATAACGAGCAATTTGAATTTAGACCCACTTTTTCCAGAAACAAGCAAAATGTTCGCTTAGCGAGCTGAGACCGTGGCGGAACCGGGCGCACAACGGCCCACTGCTGTTTGTTTACCAGATTTCTTGTGCTGTGTTCCCACAACCTGGCCATGAATAATAGCTCAACGAAGTGACTTATCATGTGGAAATGTATATCAGCCAAATACTCTAAACGCGTGTTTCTAAATGTGGAGGGAAAACTGGAGGACCCGAAGAAAAATCCACACGACCACAGGGAGAGAACATGCAAACTCCAAATATGCAGGTATCAGGGTCGGGATCAAACCCACGACCTCCTGTCTACCAGGCGAGATAATTCATATATTGCCACTACGGTGCCCTGTACTCATACTAATGAGTGGGGGAGGGGCCTCGTGGTGGCACTGTAATGGGTGGATGGTGTGAGGGGTGAGTGGCGGCGCCAATTAATTGCAGACTTTAATGAGGACAGGGAGTCGAGCTCCATCTCGCATCCCCGTATCGTGACTATGAACCAAGCAACCCTGGTTTGATTCTCAGCCACTGCTAACACCATTGGAGAGTGATATTTAAACCAGCGGTCCTGCATGGCTTCTGGTGCTCCCTCCCCCCACTACTATATACCCTTCAAATTACATAAATCCCAGGCTCTTGCAAGAACTGTGGTTCTTTATGTGTGGTGTTACATTTGATGTTCTCTCTTGTTAAGTGAGATACGCCTGTACAGCCCGTGTTGAGTTGAGGTGCGGAGTGAGACATCTCGTGGCGGAAACTGGAAGCATCATGTGGACATGGGCTACTCTCTGCTGCTGCGGAGGCGTGGACTGTTGCAAGTGACTGGCTGAGATGCAGGGTGCCACGACTCTTTGCTGGCCAAGCACAGCTGTAGTAGTAGCCTTTGGTAGGCGGTGAGGGCTCATTTGGTATGGATATGAGTTACTCCATTATGCAAATCCATATCCCCTTGGTCTGTCTTATGATCCATCAGCGAGCCTTCACCGCTAGTCCACCAAGCCTAGCACAGACACCGTTGGAGGCGTCGCCACCATTGTATAGTGAATGGGGAGCTCTGATTGTATGCGTGATTTAAGATATTCCAATGAATGTGGTGGTTTGTGCAAGTCTGTATACGCTGTGTTTTGTGTATGTTTCAGAGTGGAAGGATGCGATTGAGAGGAAAACGTCACAAGTTCATACGACCCCCTACGACTACAGCTCCATCACCCACTACAGCACGTGAGTCGCACGGTCTTGGCTTACGGGCGCACGTAGGGTGACTGTAAAGGGTTGTCCGCTAATATCCACGTTGACGTCCCCAAACCGGTGTTAGAAAGTCCACATTCCCATGGCAGGCGGAGCCAGTCTCTTCTTTAGTGCAACTGCTGTTGATGCATCACAAAGTTTTTTTTTTTGTCAACCTCGGAGTAGGGTTGCCAACTCTGAATGAAGCAATTTCGGGATTTTTTTTTCTCAAACAACGTGACAAAATGTCATCTATAGTTATGGTAGTATGTCTGGTTTAGATTACGTGTTACTTCATCACGCTGTCAAGGGACGCAATCAGATGACACTGTTATGTTTTCACAATGAATGAACATATGTTTGAATTATCTGCATTCATTATATTAATTACATTTCTTAAATATCCTATTCTTAAAATCTCCAGGATATTTTTCAGTCGTCACCAGGATATTGATGCCATATCTGGTAGAGACTCCCAGCCAATCTATGAGGGTTGGTGACCCTACCTAGGAGGGATGATGGACCGAGTGACTCCCGACCCTGAGTTGCACTTCTCATCCTTGTGCCTACAGAATGGCCGGCTCCAGAGATGGGCAGAGCCCGACCATGCTTCCCAAAGACAAGAGCAGCACGCGCCGCTTTGGAGGCGGCCACAGCCTGAGCGACGGAGACGTGGAGAAGATCAAGGAGATGTTCGAGCGAGCACCGGCAACAGCGACACCCAGCAGAGCCGCGTCACAGCCTGGCTCCTTTACAGGTGCGGGGCAGCAGCAGCCACTGCAGTCACAGCGGTGGCAGCCATAGCAGCAGCAGCAGCCATAGCAGCAGCAGGTGTAGTCAAGAGTGGTAGTGGCTGTGGCAGCAATAGCTACACCTGCAGCAGCAGTATCTGCAGCAGCAGCAGTAGCAGTCATAGAAGTCCATAATAAAGGTTTTTGGGGTAAATTGCAGAAGGTTTGTCACGTAAATAAAATGTGCCAATTAGTTACTGCTTCAGCACACTGGGGTGTTGGAGATTAAACCCACGTAATTTTCAATTTTAGTACGAAGTTTCGCTGATGGTTACAACCTTACTAGTTGGCTGTCTCGGGTGGTGGTGTGTCAATAACACATTTATATTTTAGGCGATCTAACACAAAAACCTGTATTATGCATATTATAATTGGTCGCAAAAGCCTACGTGTTAAGCCACAGAAGTAGCTGCAGTAGCAGCAGTAGCAGGAGTAGCCGCAGCAGCCGTAGCATCAGCATCTGTGAGCTCAGGGAGCAGTTCCAGCGTGACTGCCCTGCGAGATAGTCACAGCGTCTCCTTGCTTCATGAACAATGGCACGGCGCTCACCACTGCTGGTGGCCCTGAGCCAGTGGTGCACTCGCCATCCCCCCACACACAGCGGCTTCCTTGAGTGCATCGCATTGTGCATTACATTTGGCGTGTGCGTGTGCGCGTGTACGTGTGTCGAGCTGTGCTATGAACCCCGCAACCCGAGTTCGATTCCTGCTTATGGCCAACATAGGTGACGATTATCTGAGCTGGTCCTGGACCTCCCCTAGGTCGACTCAGTCTCAAATCTGTACCTGGTGCGGTGTGTGAACATCGTCACTGGGGAGACAAAGGCGGTCGGGTGTGGTACTGGCCAACCTACCCCCTCGTGTGCCGTACCAGCCTTCAAAGGTGCTTGCTAACAGCACATGCCCCAACTGTCTGTTAAGGCTATACAGCTGATTTTTTTCGTTGTGTGTGCAGGAGCCGGAGCAGGAGCCGGTACCACGCACAGAGATGCTGGTGCCTGCACGAAGGAAGACGCGATGAGATTGTTTAACAAGGTACGTGCACGGGTGGTGTCGCCTGGGCTCCGTTCATAAGGAGCCGGTGTACCTCATTGTGGGGCTACATCGTGAGCAGCAATGGGAAGTGCAGCAAAACCCATTGTTGTACTGTACTTCTACGCCCCCACGTGTATGCTTCAGCAACCCGCACCGACCAGCGCGGTGAAGTATGGTCCAATGACTCTTACGGCCCGCATGGTGTGGAGAGGCCCTCATCCAGCAGTGGAGTGATAGAGGGTTCGACACGTGCACACCTCGCCACCTCTTCTGTACAGCAGCGCTTGCAGTGGCTGTGAGCAAGTGCAGCAGTCACGTGCGTTTGTGTTGACTCAGCTCTGTCTTTGTTTTGCAGCTGCCCCAGGAGGTGAAGGGTAGCGGCATGAGAGGTACTCGCAGTTATGGTTATTCTTTAGTTTTAAGAAGCTGATTTTGAGGATAGCCATGTCTGCAATGAACACATCACCACCACTGCACAGCAATAGGCAGTGGCACTCAGGTGCAGGCAGTGCTTTCTTGTAATACACAATTGTAATCTGTACTGTTGTCATTTTTTGTTTATTAAATGGAATGAAACACACTCTAATTTTAGCGGTATTGTCCTGCTACACTCACATATTTTATATCATCCGTATTCAAATGCCCTAATACCAGAATATAGAATTCTTCAGGACACATACATTTACACACATCTCATCATTTAAAAACCTTTCGCATCACCCCAATACTTCTGCATGAGGTATGCATATCACCAAACTGTACAGATAACAATCCTTCTGCACATTGTAGCTGCACTGACATTTTCCTTAACCAAAAACCTCAGCACATGTTCTGGAATCTCACAGCACATGACACAAACTGCTTGTATGTATGTTAAACTTCCTTCTCACTGCACATGGCCAACCGTGCTAATTGGAGGTGCAGAGGAAGGACAACTATCTTGAAAGTACCCAGGCTGTATTGCACAGCCGTCATGTCGCCACTACGACCCCACAGGCTGGCAGCGATCTGCCCCTCAGTTCCGGTCACCTTGAGCACAGAGTGCAGTGACCCTTGAACCTCGCTCCCAGGTTTTTTCCTCGTCGCTGGCTGGGAGGGCAGAGTTGCTGTACTAGTTGAGCGCGCTGCAGGGCTGTGGTGGTGAATGTCGCAGTTATGCGGAGACGCTCGCTCGCCGTGCCACCGCTGCTGCCGCTGTGGTGAGAGCGGCGCTCTGGAGTGCGTGCCGAAGCCCTCCCCGTGTGCCGTGTCTCGGCAGGAGCGCCCTCGCCTTGTGGAGTCAAGGACGGCGTCTCCACAGGCAGAGTGGGACGCTGGCCCCAGGGCCCGGGTGGCCAGGTGTGCATCCCGTACAAGCTCTCCGCTGCCTTTTGTGAGTGCCTCCTGCACCACAGCATGCTCATTCTGCTCCATGCTGCAGGGTTAACACTGCACTCATCTCCTACTTTATGTTTCAGTGTAATCACTACAATATCGCCTTGAATCCAATTAATTGTTGATGCTGGTCCGACTTTTGGATGAAATCACATTTTTATTTAATGGCCAGTCCATCCATGGCACACCTGCTGTTGACATGCAACAAAACAATTTTCACTTAATTTACCCAAGAGGGATGAGGGGCTAGTTGACCATCAGTCAGCTTGATGTTGAGCAATCCAGCGTCCTATTGTGTGCAATGCGCTTTGAGTACAGGGGCACCCGGCCTGGTGTAGATCCCAGTTGCATATTGGCAGGGCCATTGCCGTTTTGTGTTGAGATACAAAATAAGTGACTACTTTTATTTTACCAGGTAAGACCCACTGAGCTATATAGCTCTTTTTCAGAAGCGACCTGACCACAAATGATAGCTTAACAAAGTGGCTTATTACGTGGAAATGTAGAACAGCCAAATACTCGAAAGGCATGTTTCTAAATGTGGAGTGAAAAACTGGAGGACCCGGAGAAGGATCCCCGCGACCATGGGGAGAATATGCAAACCCCACATTTACAGATGTCAGGGTCGGGATCGAACCCACGACTTCGTTTATACCAGGTAAAGGAGTTAACATCTCGCCATATAGGGGTGCCATGACCATGAAGAGCTGTCGCAGCGAGCGACATGGAGTGGCGCGTAACCTCGGGGATGGCTGCTCGATAGCCGAGGCCCCTTCGGTCAGCATATTGCATCCCACACTGCATGGCACTCGCTCATGTCCTCATAATCTCATGGCATCCCAGTGACGCCTGTATTCATCATTGCGGTTATATACAAATATATACCCATGTAGGTCAAATCCCAAATACAGGTACATTGCGATTGGGTTTCATGACAGCTATGAGTGTTCGGGTAGAAACCATTACCTCACGACACTTGAGAACCCAGTTTTATCATGGGTGACTGAAACCCAGGTTGGATCCCAGGTTCTCAGTGCTGTTGGATCAGCATCTCTAAAACAGAAATCACCTCTGAGGCACTGAGCCACCACCACCATAACTTTTCATGGCGATGCCAAAGCCAAGAAAGCGAGCTTTTGCCTCTCACTGGAGTTTTTTTCTGTAAGAGTGGGGCTCTAAGGCTACGGTCCTGCATACGAGTGGATTCTAACA
This sequence comes from Lampetra planeri, assembly GCF_965212315.1. NCBI lineage: Eukaryota > Metazoa > Chordata > Hyperoartia > Petromyzontiformes > Petromyzontidae > Lampetra > Lampetra planeri. The sequence continues at coordinate 6,651,634 of NC_136109.1, forward strand.
CAGCTTTAATGATTCTAACACTATGTCGGTGGACATACCACTCATGTGCCAGTAATAAATATACTTGGGCATTGTGTTTTTCTCAGACGACTATGACGTGGAGGCGGTCGTACAGGCGACACAAGAGTTTGAGAAGAAAACCTGCGTCCGGTTCCAACCCCACGCTGGTGAAACGGACTTCATTCACATCCAGGACTTGGGCGGGTGAGGGATTCACATCGAGCATCGACATCCAGCATTCACTCTCAGTATTTACGCCCACCACTCACACCCAGCATCCACTCCTAGCATTAACTACCAGCAATCACTTCCAGCAATCAGACCTAGCATCCCATCCAGCAACCACATCCAGCATTCACTCTCAGTATTTATGCCCACCAATCGCATCCAGCATCCACTCCTAGTATTCACTACCAGCAATCACTTCCAGCAATCAGACCTAGCATCCAGCAACCACATCCTGCATTCACTCTCAGTATGCATGCCCAGCTTTCATGCCCAGAATTCACACTGAGCATTCACACCCAGTATCCACTCGCAGAATTCACATGCAGAATTACCACCCTACAGTGTGGAGGGTGGGGGGGGTCTCAAAACAGGTATTACACCTGCAAAGTAAATGCCCTAGACCTTTGGGGATTTTGGTCAAGTGTAAGATTGGTGTAACGCATCCGAGAAGACATCGACCGAGAAGATGCAGCGATAGAATAATATAATGTTCAGGTGGATTGTTGCATCGCAAGATCGTGAGAGGTGTTGGTGGCTTGGGGAGGCCTTCATCTATTCTTTGGCTCATTACTGGCTTGTCTGCTGAGACTCTGATGTGAAGAAGAAGATCAGAATCTGTATTCATACTGGAGGAATCTGATGAACTATGAAGCTCTTTTTCACAGCTGTTGGTTAGGAGCGGGTCAGCAAGTTGCATAAATAAGAAATACTAGAGAGGATACAAGAGTAAAATAGAGAAAAGTCAAGCAATTCAATAAAAAAGGGTGTACATACAAGTTGCACAAGTATATACATTTTGAAGATTTCTCAAGATCAAATGGATGCTTGGGAAATGCAACAAAACAACAATAACAGAAATCAAAGACCAAACCAAGACAATAACGTCTTTCGATTACATATCAATCCTAAAATGTAAAAATGGGTAATTTTCCCCCATGCCTCTCAGCAAGAGCTGGTCACTGCCAGGGAAGCAGGGAGGGGAGCAGCCACTGTCCCTGGAGCCTGGGAAGGTGACCAAGGGCGTCGTTCTGCACGAGTTGATGCACGCGCTCGGCTTCCAGCACGAGCACTGCCGTAGCGACCGCGACAACCACGTCTGGGTGGTGCCAGAGAACGTCAAGGAAGGTGAGAGACATCAGCAGCAGCATCACCCTCAGCAGCCACGGTTTGTCTAGTGAAGGTATTTTATGGAGAGAGATGTATAGTCAACACAAAAAAATACATGTATAGTCGTACCCCGATTTATTTCTCCCCCTTTTACATAGTTTCGCAAATATGTTGCCGCTTATTTTAATACTGCTACCTGATTTGCGTCACCTCAACCCACACTTCCTTCGCTGACAGCATCCGTCTTTTCTCGTATCCATCGCCTCAGCCTTTGCATCCACCTACCCTGTACATGAACGACTTTGCATCTCGCATAAAGAAATGTACTGTACTGGAAAATTGCTTTGATTTGCGTCGTTTAGATATTCGTCTCACCTTTTAGGAACGCATCCCCAATGTAAACCGGGGTGTATGTTGAATTTCTTTCATACCGTATGTAGCCAACTGTGTTAATTGTAGGTGCGGGGACACAGTACGGTACTACTTTACTTGATTGGAAAAGTCATTAACATCACCTTCCTTTGGCTCATTACAGTTTTAATTTAACTGAGAAATTGTCCAACCATTCATTACAGTACAGTCATACTTTGAAAAAACGAAAGGATAATAAATGGCTCGACAATTTCTCAGTAAAGCTAAAACTGTAATGCGCCAGAGGAAGGTGATGTAAATTAAATGTCCAATCGCACCTCACAACACACATTGGCGCTACTTGGCCGATCATCAAGTGTAATAACAGAGTTGCAGCCATTAAATGGAATGCATCCCAGAGGATGAAAGATCAGTTTGTGTGGAGGTGATGGCTAATAAACCAATACTGTAATGAATCTCATTGTTCTCTAATATGGTAAAATAAAGAACAGACAGATATAAGCAACATGATGGGTTCTGAGATGGTTGAATGAGATGGTATCAGTCCTTTGAACTACCGGGCCACCTCGTAAACTTATGAAATAAATAAGCAGTGGCACCTGCTTCTCACTCTTGAGACAATTTTTTTTACAATTTAAGCAAAATAAACTTAAACTACACAAAGCACAGGTTCCTGCGGGGTCAGTGGACTGGTTTCGAGGCTGCGTATGCATCTGCGAACGTGAAAAATGCAGCACGGTTCCGTGCACTTGTCACCCAGTGTGCATGGAATGCAGGGAATCTGAACAAGATGCTTATCTGTGGTGTACGTGGCATTTGCAACAGTGATGATGCGATATCACAGGTGTTCTTTGTTTTTCATAGAATGGAAAGAGCAGATTGTGGACATCAATTCAAACGAACAGGATTTGGGAGCGCCCTACGACTGCAGCTCCATCATGCACTACAGCATGTACGTATGTGTGTGTATTCGCGTGCTATGCTATGATCATGGCGAGCCGAGTTCAATTCCTGCTCATGGCCATCACCAGTGACGATTATCTGAACCGGTCCTGTGCTTCCCCTAGGTCGACTGGTATGGTGTACAAACATTGCTACTAGGGAGACAAAGGTGGCCGGGTGTGGTGCTGGCCACCCACCCCGCCTTGTGTGCTGTGCCAGCCTTTATAGGTGCTCACTTACAGCCCTCGGCCCAACAATCTGTCAAGGTTATATTGGGGTTATTTGTGTTTGTGTGTAACGTTACTCATGCACAAAAGCATGTACGTGTGTGTGTGCATAACTTTACTCATGCACTATAGAATATACCTGTATGTGTATGTAAGATTACTCATGCACAACAACATGTATGTGTGTTTTTAACATTACTCATGCACCACAGCATGTACGTGTGTGTGTAACATTAATTATACACCACAATGTATCTGTGTGCGTAACATTACTCATTCACTACAGCTCGTACGCATGTGGTCTTCTAGGTTGGCAGGCTCCGTGGATGAGCGCAACCCAACGATCATCCCCAGGGACGTTCTGTGCATGTTGCACATGGGTCAGAGCAACTCGCTGAGTCCCTGCGACGTGGTCAAGGTGCAGAAGCTGTACGGCTACGAGGCGGAGGTGCATGCTGCTTCCGCAGGTTGGGCCACGTGGTTTACGGCATTGGCCTCTGTGTTGGGTTTTAGTGAGGACAGGGAGGGTCTCATGATTAGCCGTGTGTCCGTGCGTCCATTCGTCTGTCGCATTCTTACCTCTACCACGGTAACTCCAACCCTGAACAGATGCAATAATACCTTTCACAAAGCATACCCACATATTTGAAAAGTACAATTTTTGCACGAATGGCATGAAACAGACACAAAACATAGTTGATGAGCTATGAAGCTTTTTTTCACAGATGTATAGTATGGGCGGATCAACAGTAAGCTGATTGATAATAGGTTTTTCCCCTTTTTTCTGACAACAAAACAGGTGTTAAGATGTTAAAACACCAAACTGAAACCTTTTTACAAGGAATCATGTCTGCATTAACCACAATGCTTGTGGTCAGAATGCAAACAAAAAACATACTCTGATATAATATGCATTGTCCTTGAAACTGATTGGTCCACACCAGAGACAGCTTTCTTTTGAGCCTCGTCTCAAACGTTGTTTGACTAGATGACGCCTCTGCTACTGTCAAAGGTGGTCCCATGAAGTAAGCTGATTGTTGTAAAGCTGTTACTAGAACCAAACCAATCGTGCATCTATGTCTTTAACTCAGCTCAAGCACCCCATAAATCCCATGACTTCCCCTTTCCCCTCTCCTCTCGCCCTTCTACTCCAATGCTCTTGCACTATGTCCATCCCACAGGCCTCTGTTATACCTCTGTAGACATCCTGTAACTTTACCGTTGGAGACTCCGCTCTCTTCTGGATGATAGCAAGGCTGGCCGCGGTTCCTTCATGGGATTTAGTTTTTGTCGCACGCATCGTGGATCCCACCGTCAGCTCATTTCCCAGCTCCCACTCTTTCTGTCCAGCTCCCACCCTCCCCAGGCAACTCCACCTGGTCACCTCTCTCTCTCTCTGCTTTAAACTAAACTACTTTTATTTTACCAGGTAAGGCCCACTGTGCTATATAGCTCTTTTTCAGAAGCAACTTGGCTACAAATGATAGCTCGACGAAGTGGCATATGTAGAAATTTACAGCAGCCAAATACTCTAAATGCATGTTGATTCACACTACCACGGGGAGAGAGACATGCAGACGCCAAATATACAGCAGGTTTCAGAGTCGGGATCAAACCCACGACCTCTTGCATACCAGGCGAGGTAGTAAATATCTCACCAACATGGTGCTTTCAAATTTCTCCTCAAAGTTTTCCCTTTAACCATGTTTTCGGACCTCTTTCATTTGTTATTTTCTCTTTTATCTCCTTTGCCCGGTCCGTGCCATTCTCTCCCGTTTCCTCATTTGTATTTCCACGCTGTGAGACACTTGTTGTATGTTATGGGTGCATTAAGATTGTGAGTTATTGTTGTATATGAGGAATTCTGGCTATGTGAACTTCAGACGTTGTTCCGTGGCCGTGCATGGTGCCGTGGAGTTGCTGGGTGCCCCCCATGTGTGCTCACCTGGCCCTGTCTCTGTGTCGGCAGCAGTGGCCAGGAGGAGCAGAACCTCGGCTGATGAGGACGCGCCGCTGGACAGCAACGTCGGCGTTTGGAAGGCAAAGGTAAAACAGAAGCTGACTTTGTTTTAGGGAATGACTTATTTATAATCCATTACTTTATCATAATCGTTCAGCATACATACAAACACAATTATAAAACTGCATGGCTCACAATTAGGTTCTGGGGCGCCGTGGTCAGATATTAACTACCTCGTATGGTATACAGGAGTTTGCGGGTTCGATCCCGACTCTAACACCTCTATATTTGGGGTTTGCATGTTCTCCCTGTGGTCCCGTTGATTTTTCTCCGGGTCCTCCAGTTTTTCTCTCCACATTTAGAATCAACATGCGTTTAGATTATTTAGATTATTTTGCTGCTATCAATTTACACATGATAAGCCACTTCGTTGAGCTATCATTTGTGGCAGGTCACTTCTGAAAAAGAGCTATATAGCTCAGCTTACCTGGTATAATAAAAATAGTTTCATATATATTAATGATGAAATCAAGGAGCCATCCTGTTTTCAACCGGCGATACTTAACATTATTCACTCGTTCGTGGGATGATTCAACCAGATTTGCAAGTGGCAGGGTTTTAGGTTGCATCACCATTGATCGGAAGATATGTGTGCATGCTTCACCACACTGGTTAGTGCACACTGGTGAACTCACCTGACATGGGGAAATACAGGCCCATTAGCCTCTGGTGACACTTATATAGATTGATCTAAAAAATAATTGACAACGGAACATGGAAAATAGAGAAGGGCAGCCAACCAACGTGAGCAAGCAGCATTTAGGAACATGTTATGTGGATACTGGTAGAGAAGTCTACCAATCACATTTTGGAAAGAAACGAATGAATATCAAAGAGCATTGTATATAACCACTGTAAACCATGGAAGATATTCGACTCAGTGAAAATGTATGCAGTCAGCCACCCTCTCACAAACCAAGGCCGAAATAATGCAAATATTTAAAAGTAATATTACATTAAATAAAAAAAGTGTGGCTGGCTGGCTGGTTGCCTTAATGCCTGGCTGGCTGGTACGCCAGCAGGCAAGCGTGCGTACACGATGGTGACATGATTTAATTTATTTAGACAAATACTGTAATGTCCTAAGTAAATAGCTAGACGACCACCGGCTGGGTATTAACCAACCTGTGCAAATCGAATGCTGAACACCGCACCATTCTTAGAACAAATGAACCTTATGGCGGGACCCTGGGGTCCCATAAGCCCCCGGCTCTCGCATAAACTGCCTTGCGATGTCATTTTATGTTTGTTGAAGGCGAACGATACGGCAATCTATTCCTCTCGATGAGCTCTACACGATGCGCTAATCAAAATTCAAAAGTTTTGTTTATGACTACGGCAATTTTGGCAACGACGGGTGCTTGGTGAAGAACAAGAGGATTGATTTCTGGTTGGTCGCGGCATTTATGTGCGCGGTGGGATGGAGTCGCCAAAAATAAATAAATTAATTATGATTTTGACTTCCGTTTATTCGGTACCCCGGGATCCCTCCATAAGGTTCAAATATTAATCAGTTAGCAAACATTGTTTCTGCTCCAGTTTTTTTGGTTCAATTACATTTTTGGTGTGATTTTATTATTTTTTGTATCCAGTTGCAAGAGGGTTTTCCGTATCGAATTACATTTGAGAAGGGGAGTTAGACAAGGAGATGCAGTAATGCATTGTTTACCATGTAGCAATTATTTAAATTTCCACATTACACTGTAAACTATCTTAAGGCATTCACACTGATTTTTTTAAAGCTAATAATCACATTTCCTAGAAACTTGATTTGCATGCAAGATTTTCAAAATGGCTCTGACCATAATCACAGTGGTCAAAGATGTCGAATAATAAGCGTGGCTACTGATGAACACTCTCAACCACTGCACTATTTTTTTGCACGCACTATATAAAAAATTGTGACTGCTGTAATGCAGTTTACGGGTGTGGTTTCATGAGCCACTGTAATTTTCTTGTTTTACAAATTAATCGTTTTGCATTTCCGTGCGTTTTCTCCATGAAGACGAAAGAGGAAGTTGACGAGGAAGCCAAGAAGAAAGGTAACGGCTGGTGGGGATCCCATGGTCACAGGGTGCAGGTTGCCTCAATCAATGGCGGAGCCAGGATTTTCAGGTAGAGGGGGAAACCCCTCCAGAAATTAAAAATGATAGGAGTTGTTAGTAAGTAAGGACTTTCGTGACTGCAGGGATCCATACTCTTTGGTTCTTTCGGTAAAGTCACGTAGGTATAAAATAAAATAAATCAAGAAACAATTGCTGTGGTTGTCCCACCTGATGACGGATGCTTGTGTTGCGCCCGAAAAGTCGTGATTTAATTTATTTTATTTTATACCTACGTGAGTTTACCGAAAGAACCAAAGAGTAAGCAAGGACTTGTCGCTTGATTTTATTCGACACGTGTGCGGCGATGGCGTAGCCATCGATCAAGGGTCGAATTTGAACCGTGTGTGATCGGCATCGTGCTCGCTGAAGGTGAATGCCTTCAGGGAAGTTGTGTACTGTATACGCAACTGCGCACAATTCTGAGTCACTTATAGCTGCTTTGCCGTTACTTATTGCCAATTATGAACTCAGAATATTGTCCTATCATCTCATAGAGTTCCTGGCACATAATAATATGCTACACAGTGGCAGTGGGGGTCGCAAAATGCCGATTTATTTCTAATAAACCCCAATGATCCGATCGAAATTAGGGATTTCAATCGGACCCCCCCCACTGGCTCTGCCACTGGTCTCGATGGTCTTGCTGACCACTCGATGAGATTCCCACGCCATGGCAGAGTGCCTAGAAAAAATGCACGGTACTCTCAGTTGAGCACTCATATGTTATTTCTCAATTTTGATAAACTCTATTGTCTCCACTTAAAGCTTTCGTGACTGCAGGAATTCATATTCTTTGGGTCTTTCTATCTACGTGGCTTTACCGAAAGACCCAAAGAATATCAATTGTCTCCTTTTTATAATAAATGCACATTGCTGTGCTTCAGCACTATCTTTGAAATACATGTTTTATATTTTCTGTAAAATGAAATGTAAATACTCCCCTGTATGCTGGTTTTATGCCGGGACAAATATTACGTGGAGATGGGTAAATCTTAGTGAAATGAACAAACCCTCATCTCGGTTGTGGGATGAAGCTCTCTAAGAAAATAGTTTTTTGACCATAGTGCGGGAAGCTCCATGAGGTCATAAACACTTAATATATATGTCATAACTCATCACATTCACCAATGGTAAACATATGTATTTGTTGATTTGAAGCTTTCGTGACTGCAGGAATCCATACTCTCTGGTTCTTTTGGTAAAGTCACGTAGATAGAAAAAATAATAAGAAATAAAAGAAAACACGACGTTTCGGTCGCAACACAAGCGTCTGTCTTCAGGTGTGAAATAATTATCTGCTGTTGGGGCTTTATATAGGCACGGGAGTGGAGAGGGAAGGGGGGAAGGAGTTTGTCTGTGGGAGTTCACAGGGGAGAGGGGGGAGGGTTTGTGGCGTGCATGGACGGGTGGGGCTAGAGAAATTGGACAACGACAACCGGGTGGGTGAGAGAGGACGACGCCAACCGGGTGGGTGAGTGAGGACAACGACGACAACCGCCAGGTGGTGAGTGAGGAGGACGACAACGGGGTGGGTGAGTGAGGATGACGACCACCAGGTGGGTGAGTGAGGAGGACAACAACGGGGTGGGTGAGTGAGGAGGACGACAATGGGGTGGGTGAGTGAGGATGCCGACCACCGGGTGGGTGAGTGAGGATGCCGACCACCGGGTGGGTGAGTGAGGAGGACGACAACCGGGTGGGTGAGTGAGGAGGACGACAACGGGGTGGGTGAGTGAGGACGACGACACCCGGGTGGGTGAGAGAGGACGACGACACCCGGGTGGGTGAGTACGACGACACCCGGGTGGGTGAGTAAGTACGATGACAACCGGGTGGGTGACTGAGGACGACGACAACCGGGTGGGTGAGTGAGGAAGATGATCACCGGGGTGGGTGAGAGAGGACGACGACCACCGGGTGGGTGAGAGAGGACGACGACAACCGTGTGGGTGAGAGAGGACGATGACAACCGGGTGGGTGAGAGAAGACGACGACCACCGTTGCAACCGAAACGTCGTGTTTTCCCGTGCCTATATAAAGCCACAACAGCAGATATTTTTTTCACACCTGAAGACGGACGCTTGTGTTGCGACCGAAATTTCGTGTTTTCTCTTTTTTAATAATTTTTTCTACCTATGTGACTTTATTGAAAGAACCAGAGAGTATATATCTTTGATATGGTGGTAGAGCTGCAAAGTTTTACAGTAAAGGCCAATTTTTTATGGGCTTCATCCCACTACCTCATCATAAAAAAACTCGCAACTACAATTCTTGTCTCACGCTGTCAGGGCTCGAGTGGAAGGAGAAAACGGACCCCCTTAGGAACCTCATTAAAGAGCTGATGGAGATCCGCTGGTGAGGAGCTCTCTCTTGGGCTGTTTGTACCCCCCTCTCCCCATTCGTGGCTTCTCTTCTGGCCAAGGCTTTTTCTGGAGTCGGTATCTACTGCTCAAGTCAGAATTGGGCAGCAGTCGTCTCTAAGCTCTCCAGTGGGAATCTGTCCACAGGATAACCCCTCTTGATATACAGGGTAGCTCAAGAAGCAGGTCACATAGGGCTTTCTATTTATTTCAACATCACGGAGGATTATTTAATTTATTTTTACAAAAATGTTCAAAATGACTTCCAGTAACATTAATGTATTCATTAATTATTTGTAAAAAATAATTTAGGGCTTTTTTTACAATTACAGCAGCATAACTAGAAACGAATTAAATTTGTTAATCTTTAGTATTTTTTTTTACATTTTTAAATGTCACCTGAAATAGATATGAAAAAAATATAATTGATCAAATATTAACTTAAAGAATAATCAATGAAAATGTTTTAATGCCATTGTTAAAATAAATTAAACAACCATACGTGTCATTACTTTGAGCCATCCTGTACTGACAAAGCAGTTGAATCATTTCTGATGGGATGATAGTCTGAGTCAAACTTACAACCTAACATTTGTAAAATGCACCATCAGAAGATTCTGCTACTTGGCTGGATTATCAAGCTTGTTTTCATATGTAACAGATATTAACTTTACATTTTTGCATGCTTAGTGAACCAAACGATCATGTTAGTCTTGTTTCACTTTGTTAAATGTTGTTCGTATTACACTCATCTGTAAAACGTAAGCGTTGTTGCTCTTTGTTAATGCCAAAATGTACCTTAAAAAAGGAAGAAATGTCATGTATATGCACAGATTGTGTAATGCTTTCCAACATGAATATATATTTTGTATGAATGCGTATGACCTGTTATGGGTCAGAAACATGGATGGAAACAGAGAAAATGGAAAAAGAAATTCAAAAGCACATCAATTAACTTGGAGAGTTGCACAAATGGCATTACATTGAGAGACAGAAAGAGGAACATATGGAACAACAAATGCAGAGTAAATGCATCATATTGACTGTTAAGAAAAATAAGTCAGCTTGGACAGGATGCATCGCTGGAAAGGATGATGGCCTCTGGGAATGCGCCCTTGAGGATGACCATCACAGAGATGGAGCAATTAAATAAGCAGGTATACAGATGCTGGATGGATTGTTACATCACAGGCAAATAAGAAATGGCGACAAGTTGTGGAAGCCTTCATCCAGCAGTAAAACTATCGTGGTTGATGATTAACAACGTTAGCATCCTAGTCGCATGATGGGATGATGTCATGCGACATATACCATGACATCACATGCAGGTAGAAATGAACATGCTCATTTGCATGCTCATATGAGTTTGGAGACACTTTTTGCATCACATAGCTGCTTGCTTCCAGGAATGAATAGCTTGTTTGTAATGTAGCCAATGCATTATTTATGTGAATGCAATAGATTCTGTTGTGCTTATTGTAATACCAGCGTGCGTCTATTTGGCAGGTATGACAGCTCCTCACTGCCACGCCTGCAGAGTCTGCTGAACATGCTGTCTGCAGAATGTGTTGAGGACAGAGAAAAATTGCTTAATGTTTTCAAGCAAGAGGGCGGTCCAAGTAGGTTTTGTATTCTGACACGTTTTTCATTAAACGATTATTTAATCAACTCAGTACAGAAAAATCATATCAAGTTAAGTTTATATATATATATTTTAACCATGTGAAAACCCAAGAGACCAGGATAGTCTCATTTGCAACATAGACCTAGGCCACCAACGTGACATTGCAAAACAAATCATATAAAGTACAGCAATGAAAAAATAGAAATTAGAGCAAACACAACCGTGGCACATGAGAAATCCAAAATATGATGCAAACATAAATAAATGTTAAATAATACATTCCCTGTAATGGAAGGTGGCTCTTGCAGATTATTTTTAGACTGAACAGAGCACAATTACGAATTATTTTACAGACACATTACACAGATAGAGGGATATGACTAATAAGTAAACAGACGAGGATATATGAGTTAAATGGCCAATGTTAGTATATGTGCAATGTAAGTCTGTGAGCAATGTCAGTTTATGGTGACTATTATACGAAATTGTAAGCAGAAAAAGACATACGAAACAAATTCCATTGGAATTGAAGTGAACATAAATGTCTAGGTGTCTATATGCTGTAAAACAAGAGGAAGGATGGGAGCTTGTGAAAAAAGAGCGAACCATTAATGTGGCAATTCAAGTTCAGGAAACTTGTAGAGGGTTTTAATCGGGTATCAACGACCCGTTTTCACGTGCATTGAATTTCCCTCATCTCTGCCACTAATCACCACACAAAACAACCATGGCAGAATACAACTTTTGGATTCCAGTTAATTCATTAAGGTGTTTTAATCAAGCGTTTTTTTAATGAGCAGGGTGCAGAAAGTCTCCTCTCTTTTCATTAAGAATTATTGTGTGGTGCTGGATTAAAGTGACCCGTTGTTAATTAGGTCCCCCACTCCAAAAGCAAACATGCACAGACATAGCACAGACTCATGTATCACCAATTCCTACCATTATGTTGATAATGAATTATATAGTTAGACACCTAGGAACTAGCCACACCGCATTAAATTTCAACATTTGTTCAAATAATACAGCTTGTGCGATGCCATAATCTTACATGGGTCTCTTGTAACTTATTTTCTAGCTCTCTTACAGAAGATGATTGAGTCTTGCAGGCTTGACAAGTCACGAGTGCAGATAATAACGTTGAGGAATAAGATTACTCTGCTTCTGTCAGAACATGAACTCTTCGAAGGTAAGATATCTATTCTTAGCCTTGACTTTAGTTAATCTGTATAAAGAATGGCCAGAAAGCCTAAAAATATGCGGCTTATTCGCCATTACCGTTATTCCCCCATGGCTTCTACTCTGTGTTGCACAATCTTCATTTGTGTCATGCATTTGGTGAGATCTCTGCATTGCATGTTTGCATCAAAACATCTAACCGTCATATTTTTTCAGTTTTGTACCACCTGCTATGTCGTTGCTGTCCTATGTTAACATTTACGAATAAGTATGACATTGATCCTTGTTTACAATACGTACACGGCTGATCTTAAATGCCTCCTGGCTGAAGGAGCAAGTGTTTTCTTGCAGAACTCACATGTCCCCACTGCTATGGTGTTCAAGTTAGAGTTTTCCTTCAAACAGATTAATTATTGGACAATGCAGTGTTGGCCAACCGATGCCATATAGACTTTGTAGGCTGGCGCTCATGGCTTTACCATTTACACGTTATTGTTTCAGGTTTCAAGTTCTTTTATAATTTGCATGTATGTACAGTAACTAGTTTCCAATGTACAGTCTGTTCTCCTATAACGCGGTAGTTGCGTTCCTGAAGAACACAAGCATTGTGGAAAACCGAGTTATAATACATGATATCCAATTTATGGTGAAGCCCAGTCCACGATAACACATGAGATGCATATACAGGCTGAACAAAGACAGGCACGTGGGTAGCATCTAGAAGCATCCAGCAGTATCCCACCTTGTGTGATGCTACGCCGAGGCAGTCGTACAACTGCTTATTTCTACTCGTGCGACGTAATTCTGTTAACTCAATCGCATTATATCCAGTTCGCATTATACAAAATGTGTTCCCAAATACATTCATCACGTTATATCCAATTCGCGCTATGAAAACACCTGGCGTTATTGGACAACAGACTGTATTTTGTAATGCGGCCATTAGCTGCAATTGATTTAGAAAAATAATTGTACTTGCCTTTCGTCACACTTTATCTTCTTTTGGTGTAATAGTTGGAAAACAGTTCGAGAAGACTGGAGACATTGCAGGAGATCCCTCAGACGAAATCAAGCTGTGGCCCGAGCAGAGTGGCAAGGTGTACATCCCCTACAGCGTCTCCATCGCCTTCAGTGAGCGCAGCGTGCACTGCCTGGCCGCACGTTTCATTCCACACAATGGGCTTCACGACCAATATTATTATTATTGGTTTCTTTTGGGTTAGATCGTATAAGTGTTGTTGAATTGGAGCTGTAAACTCTCAACCGTCCGACTAAGCCAAACAAATGAAGTGGTAATGTGCTACTATAGCCCACGTGACAACTTGGTTATGTTGAAAAGCATGCTAAATTGTACCTTTAGTTACACGATGTTTCGCTAGAAATTACCCTCAGCGTCATCAGGTTTCAACAAGATCTCAACTTTCGAGTGAAACGTCGTATAAAATTGTCAAGTTTTTGCTTTGCGTTGTTCGACTGAAACACTGTTAATGTACTTTTGTGTAACATTTTCAGACCACGCATCATACTTGCCTATGCTATATTTATTCATTTATACCGTCACAAACCTCACATTATCCTTACCCTTGTGACACTCCTCTATATAACCACGCCCAATATATCCATTGTGGTTCCACCCAACCTGAATTGCATCGTTCCTCACCATTTCCCTGTTGAACATTATCTTGAGAAATGTGCGTTTAGATGCTTTCTCCTTCCACTTGGTAAGGTTCGTATCGGTCTCTTCATTCATAATGTTTTGCTACGGCATGAAGGGAGTAAAACTACTAGTAAGTGGCATCAATGTGAGAGTAGCATTTTCCTTTCAGATGCCAGTGACAAAGAAGCCATTCAGCAGGCCTGTGATGAGCTGACGGAGAAAACGTGCGTCAGACTTATACCCAAAGACCCCCAGGAGGACTACTTTTACTTCAGAGCGCTGGGCAGGTGTGTCTCCTAGTTTTCTGATCTGCTACAAATAAAAATAACATTCTCTGTCACGAAATGTACTCACTGTTCGAAGTTATTTTATATTCATAGAGCGCCTTCACTCAAGGCGTTCAATGTAAATAAACCGTGACAAAATATAATAATTCATATGGTAGGGGCGGGCAAAATTTTAGAAAAGAGTGACCGCGAGGGTACTTAGGGGTCACGGAAGGGTAGGGGATTAGTCTTAGGGGATTTTTTTGTTGAAATTGTAAAGGTACGAAATTTTGTAAATGTACAGATGTCTCCGTTACAAATTAGTGGAGCAAATCGCCCGACATAGTATTTTCATCCAGTTAATAAAATTGAGAACATGGCCCGAAATGTTCTAATCTACAATGAGATTTTATCATAATCTAACTAAATCTTGACTTAAAGCTTTCGTGACTGCAGGAATTCATATTCTTTCGGTCTTTCGGTAAAGCCACGTATACACTACTATTATATCTTGTCAACAAACTTTGAGACAAGAAGACTCATTTGATCGAGTCCTCACTTTTCTGAAGAGATGCCACGACACTAAGGTAATACCGATCGCCTTTACACTCACATCTGCTCCTGTCACTTCTCCTAATGCTAAACGGATCTTGTTCAGGGCCAGCCTAGCCCTGATCTCAGAGAGAATAAGACTGCTCCGATTTGAACTAGACAATTTAGACAAGACCCTCTTGCAATGACACTTAACATTGACAGAAAAAAATTCTACATCTGATTGGGACCATGTAGATAACATGACATCCTCTTCAGCCGCCTCAATGTCAGTTAAATGCAAAGATAACCTCATTTCCAAGTTCAACCTCCTCTCCAAGAAGAAGCCAGATCCAGACAGAAAGTTAGATGGTGACAAGATTGTTATCAATCAGAGCAACATCCCAATTTCCGACAGCCTAAAATCTGTTCTGGCTAAAGGGTTGAATTTCGCAGTCACCCATAAACACATCCCAGTTAATGATATCATTGCCCAGGTCGACGTAGCCCTTAACGGGTTGGGACACCTTCCTGCAGACGTAGCAAGATCATAAATCGCTGCAATTCTCAAAAATGCTGAGACACCTATTAGCAACATCAGCAAGGATGAGCGCCTTGAACTCTCTCAACTAAAAAAAGAGAGATTATATAGTCATCCTCTCAGCCGACAAGGGCAATGCCACTGTCATCGAGGACAAAAGCACATACAATAACAAAAATCAGGACCTATCTAATGATGGCAGCTATACCAAAATTAGTAGAGATCCTGCCAACCGCCTGGTAACGTAAACCAACAACATCATCACTGATTCGACGTCTTTAATCGAACCAACCACACGGCTTTCCCTGAAACCCTCTGCTGCTAGACCACCCAGATTTTATGGATTACCAAAAATCCATAAAGAAGGTACACCACTCCATCCTACTGTCTCCACCATTGACTTACCCACCTACAAACTGGCACGATTTCTGTCTGAGAACTTGCAGACACAAAATCCAGGTACGGTTCAACACAGTACATTAAATTCGTAATTGTATCCCATCTCGATTTAAAGCTTTCGTGACTGCAGGGATTCATCTTCTTGGTTCTTTCAGTAAAGTCACGTAGAAGGAAGTAATAAAATAATAAAAATAAAACATAATAAAATAATTCTCACGACGTTTCGGCCACAACGCAAGCAGCCATCCTCAGGTGAAAACCAGGTCTGTCGAGGCGACAGCGTCTGAATGAAACAGCACCATGCTTGGAGCATATATTTAAGCTGGGTTGGAAGGGGGGGGAAAGGGCGCCTTGACAAACAAATGTGCATATCAAGAGGAATTTAGCATATTTATGGGAATTGCAGGTATGTGATTAGTACTACTTATGCCCGTGCATTATGCAGGATTAGCAGCATCCACAGAACCCTGGCAGCAGCATTAGTTGTATAACAAAAACACACACGTGCTGTCCAGGAGTCTTCAGTGCTGCAGCTTTGTCTACTCAATCTAGGCTGCATCAAGTCAAGTGAAGGCCACTACTGCGTGCTCACTTTAGGCTCAGATGACATGGTGGAGATCTTTTACAGGCCACAGAGATGGCTCTCTGTGCAAAATTACAACGTCTTTGGTAAAATTTACAGATCATGTCACATGTTTCACAAGAGTAGGCCTTCGTGAGTCTGTATCATAGCCCTCAGCTGAAATTTAACAAGGAAGGGAAATCATGGAATCCGTAATGGTTCGAACATTCTTTTGAGTTTTTTTTATGAATGGATACTACCTGCTATTATATGGATCACAAACATGGGCATGTGTGACATGATCGCATTGGCCAAAAAGGTTTTTCTATTTATCGCTGGATTTAATCGCCAAGTTTTGGGAAAGCCTTTGATCAATTTGCTTGGTTTTCTCGAATAACATTTAACTTTCATTTGATGATCTCCCCCAAAACCCCTGCCCTGCTTCAGACAGACAGACACAAGGACAGTTATAATGCATTTATGATTTCAAACTTAGTTGGAAAGTGTACAATATAACACGTATCTAAAACACACACATATAACTGTCCCCACATTGTTATTCTATTAGAAAATTAGCTCTCACTTTGTTAAAATCTATTACTTAAAAATATCCTCGTCACTGGTGCAAAAGTGCAGTGCTCTAGACATTTGGCCTCTGTAAAACGTGTCCAGTGTTTTGAGGTGCCGGTGAGGGATGTTGCTGTGAAACACGCGGTTTCCCATCAGGGACTCCTCCTCACTGCTGGGTGCCAGGGCAGGAGAAGCATCTCGGTCCATCGCCCTGGAGCTCAGCGAGGTTGAGAAGGGCGCGGTGCTTCATAAGCTCATGCACGTGTTCGGGTTCCATCGCGACCAGCAGAGTGAGTCACCTTTACAAGCGGGACACATGCCCTTATGATGACGACTTAGTTAAAATTAATAATAATGATGCAATTTATAATGTGCACAATATTTTACGGACATGAAAGACTGCGACTGCTGCGCGGATTCAAGATCAGTGTCGCTCAAAAGCCAAGGCGAAAGAGGCTGGGCCTTCAAGTGTCCCTTAAAAGTCGGTCTGCGATTGTGCAGCGGAATGGCTTTCCAGACGGCGGGGGCTGCCATGGAGAAACAATGACCGGCAGTGATGGTCCTGGTCCATGGTGTTGAGAGGAGGTTATGAGTCGTGCGGCGGAGAGTTCTACCGTGAGCTGTAGTGCAGGATGACAAGAGTGAATTAACAGTGGTTTAACTCAATAGTCCAGCAAGTAGCTTGCCTTGCACGATGGTGTAACTCAAATTGAAACAGTGTTTTACATATGTCTTATATTTTATTTCATAGTATGTTTCAAAAAGTGAGTGCAAACAATCAATACAAACTTGAAACGTTATTCTTCATGTTGGATCACCATTGATAATGTGAACAGCGTTCAGGTCTACGGTTCCAAGAGGAAGTGCTGGCAAACAATGATCGTTGCTTCTGAACCCGGAGCTGACACGGATGGATGGAACAAGGCCTGTGTGTCATGCCAGTCATTGCCATCAGTGGGGAGCGGTAGTATAGCGGTTTGCACCCGCAGTGAAGTCAACGAAGTGGCTTATTACGTGTACATTTATAGCAACCAAATATGTAGGGGAACCTAACTGTGGCAGATGGGTCACTTCCTCCGCAGGCTCTTGGGGGTCTGTGTTGCTATGGGAGAGGACGAGCAAACCATTGTATCTCAGTGGCAGGAGATTATCATGATCCCGAGCCCAGAATTACCTTGGGATTCTTGCAATTACATTTTTACCGAGCCCAGAATTACCTTGGGATTCTTGGAATTACATTTTTAAAAAGGAACGCACTCATCAACGATAATGTTGTAATTCTCTCGCACATTCGATTAGCATGGTTTGCTATGTATGGTGTGAAATAATTTGAACATGCATACATACACAGAAGCAGCATCATCGTGCATGATACCCAATTATTTAGGCTCCACTTTATGTGATACTGAGCATGCTTTTTGGTTGTCTAGATGGAAGCCATGACTGGGTCAAGCACCGAGATGGTAAAGTCTACGTTCTCTACGATGTCTGCTCTGGTTTTGGTGAGTGGATCACACACAGCCGGCAGCCGTAGCTTCAGATTGACGCTTTAGGGCTCTTTATGAAATAGAGATTATTATTATTATTGCTTTAGCGAGAGCCCCAATCTGGAGCTACAGTACTTCAGCTGGGACTGCTGACTCTACACAGGCCCTTGGCACATCACTCACTCATGGTTTTGCACATGGAGCCCTCTCGGTGAGATTTTTATTTTTAGCGCACGAATGATGCCACTTTTTTTAAAGGAATTAGATGAAGCACCCAATTGAATGTGTTCTTCAGCCATTTCTAAGATTTCATGGTTTTCATTGAAATTCATGATTTCCATAACCACCGTGACCTCTGTGACAAAATTTTCATCACCATAGTCCTTATCAACCAACTTATCGCCATCATCCATCATCATTCATCATCATTCATCATCCGCACTCATGATAACGTAGGTTCTAAGAGTTGCACGTGTATACATGTACTTACTTAATACATATCATCCATCTTATCCATCTCCATCCTCACCAACATCTCATCATCTCAATCGAGCCCGCACCTCGCCCCCCGCTCCACATCGCCACCAGAAGGGAAGGAAATGTTGTCCCCTAGTTCCCCGAATCAAACGCCCGGGATAAGCTTTGTAACACAAGGATTACAAGGATTAGTGTCATTCTAACTTGGGGATACTATAATCATATGATTGTAGTTAATTATATTAGAATACGTATATTTAGATCATATGAGGATAATTGGATTCTCATGAGGATCATTTTAGAATGAGGAAAATATTATTATAATATAAACACAGTGTGATTCTAATGTGAGGACATGCTTCTCTTTTTTAGACACCAATGACAAGGAGAACATCCAGAAAGCAGTCAATGAGTTTGCAGAGAAAACCTGTGTTCGGCTCATCCGGAAAGACAACCAGGAGGACTACATCAACTTCCAGGCCCTGGACGGGTGAGCAGCAGTGAGCGGCGTGGAGAGAGAGAATGGGGTGCAGAGAGAGAGCAGAGTGTAGAAAGTGAGTGGGGCATAGATGGTGAGCGGTGCGTCAAGGGTACATAGAGCTGATAGAGAGTGGGGTATAGAGAGAGAGTGGGATGTAAAGGGTGAGTGTGGCGTAGAGAGAATGTGAGGTGTAGAGTGAGCGTGGTGTGGACAGAGAGAAGAGAGATTTATCGATTCAGATCTCTGCAGGGCAGGGCAACCCTTCGTGTTAGAAAACCCACTGAAGGGGATATCACAGAACTACCTCTGAGATCCCCTAAAGTGACCTCTGATCCAGAGTGGAAGGCAGCACTTTTTCACCTGCTCTGCATAGGAGACTTATGTTTGCTCTATGACTGTGAACCACATGTTTTAAATCTCAGAGCTAAAAATTAGCCAAATTAAGTACAAAATTACATTTAATGTAGTGAGATTGTTTTGTGTGAATTCATTGTTCACCAAACTGAGACCATCAATTCATTACACTTGAGAATGTAGTTTAATCACAGGCAGCTGCCTCGAATCAAAGCCAGGATCTAAGCAGTGCCCCTCAGCTTCTTGAGGTTTCACTTGCAAGCAAAATGAACTCTTGCCTGGCTCTAAAAGGGCTGATTTACTGCATTTGAATGTATTATTTGTTTGTGACATTTTTGTCTTCTGTTGAGAGGAACACACATCGGTAACGGCAAATTCAAGCTTAGAAAGGCAAGTAATAGTATTTCTTGTGGAGTGGATCTTACTGAGACCCTTACAGAGTGCAGACGTAGAAATTTAACCCCTTCTCTGAACCTAGATTATCACACAATACAGTCTTTTTTTATTTTGAAGGTCATCTTTCGTATGGCATTTAAAAGCAACTGAGATATAATTTTAACTCTATGTTCAGTTTGGTATACCATTTGATGGCATCAATAGTTGCTTAACATATAGCGTGTGTGCATCCTGTGTAATTGTCTAATGGGCAGTGCTCAGTTATGCGATGAACAGAATGCACATTGACAATTTGGCGACTCATTCATATTCCATTTATGAACAAAATAGCTGCACTAGTGTGCGTTTTTCAAACAGCCCATTGCCTTCTACGCAGGCTTACGCCAGGTACTTCCTGCGTGGGGTGTTCAGGTAGTGACTTGCAAGCCATTCAGCTTTCACGCCACCCGCCACCAATAGCAGTGTCTCCACATAACGCAAGGTAATCATGACGTGAAGGTCATGGGGGTGATCGTGAAATTCCGTGGGAATTTTCGCCACCAGGAGCTGGTCCTTCCTGGGCAAGAAAGGAGGGGCCCAGTCTTTGTCCCTGGAGCCCAGGAAGGTGACCAAGGGCGTCGTTCTGCACGAGCTCATGCACGCGCTCGGCTTCCACCACGAGCACTGCCGCAGTGACCGTGACCAGCACATAAAGGTCCACGAGGACAACGTCAAGGAAGGTGAGTGGTGCCACTAGAGTGAGTAAAGCATCCAGGGGTAGGCGTGCTATTCATTACTAGAAACGGCTTGTATTGCACAAAGAGCACATTAATTCGATGTCCAGTGTGTAGTTTACTTTAACGAGGAAGTGTCAACACAGCAGGTGCAAGAAACTGCCACGCAATCTTCCCATTGCTCGTGTTGCTTCCTCCAGTGCAGTTTTAGTAACGAACGTACGGATGGGCAGGCGAATGATCGTTTTTGTATCTAAGACAGTCCTCAATGGCTGTGTCGCGACCCGTGGTGGTGCGTGTGCTGCCACACATGGGGCGCAGTGGTGTAACGGTTAGCGCGTTGCGCTATGAATCCAGCGACCCGAATTGAATTCTCGCTCACGGCCAACACCAGTGACGATTATCTAAACCGGTCCTGGGCCTCCCCTAGGTCGACTTAGCCTCAAATGAGTACCTGGTGTGGTGTTTAAACATCGCCACTAGGGAGATAAAGGCAGCCGAGCGTTGTGCTGGCCACCCTCCCCTCTTGTGTGCTGTGCCAGCCTCCATAGGTGCTCACTAACAGAACTTGCCCCAATATTCTGTTAAGGCTACACGGGTGATCTTTGTTTTTTTTCACATGCGGCTGGCAGCACCGCAATCACGGTGCTCACAGTACACACCGATGCAAGGGCTCACGTGCTGCTCATGGGTTGGCTCGTTAAAACAAGTACCACTTTATGGGATGTCCACAGTGGTCATCCTATAGAAGCACTGGTCTCCATCATAGGTTTGTGGAATATCCACCACACTCCCAGAGCCACCAGTGGAGATAAGTTCCACTCTACACGCATTTGAGCTGGAGAAACTTCAGCACGAGTTTGTTTTAATTAAATTATGTTATTCACCGGTAGAGTGAGTGTCCTCCACTCAGAAGGTAATGAGTTCAAATGCCGGTGATGGGGTTGATTCAGCCCATTATTTCTCTCAGGTAAATGCAATGAGTACCACCTTGTGGAAAAGTCAACAGTGGTCGTCTTATAAATGGACCTGCCCCCACAATAGCAATGTGGAATTTCCAACACTGTCTCGAGGCTCTACATGGAAGATGAGTACTGCCTCCATGCTCATTTGAGCAGGAAATTACTTTGAGTTTCTCATCCTTGCTTCCATATAAATAAACAGTGCTGGGCTAAAACAGTCACAGCAACAGCCTCGTATAAATACTGGTATTATCACTATTAATCCAATATACAGCTCTTGCTAAAGTTTAGAATGTCACATTACACAATATAGCACTGATGCTAACCCTCAGTACGTACCGCTGGGTAAAACATCGCACTGGAGGGCTGATATTGGAACCACATCTTCCATGCAACTGGTGCTGTTTGTGCATTGAAGTTACTTGAATAAAAAGAACATCACCGTTACACTTTATAACGATCCCTTTTCAAGATAAATAAGGGATCTTTTAACGCCATGCCTTCTCACAAATAATTGTGCAAAATATTACGTTTAATTTATCATCATTAACAAATACACATCGAGTCGGGAAGAGCAATACCCAAGTTAGTATTCCCGGCCATAGTTAACACCAGTGCACGACGTTACTGACGAACGTATTGGTTTTTTTTTGGGGGGCACCCTCTTTCACCATACTACAATCCTCCAGCGTGAAGTACGGTCAAACAACCTCCACGACTGACATGACGTCGTGGGGAAGCCTTTATCCTGCCGTGGATTGACTTAGGGCCTTTTATTATTTTATTTAAGCACTGAGCAATATTACCGTCCATTTACTCCAACAGCTCACAGCACTCGAAAGAAGTCAAGCCACTTGTTGCACACGTTCCACTTACCAAAACGCTACCCCAACAATCTAACTGTGTGCGCTCTTGGTAGATCCGGTAACAATTTCCGCACCTCCGATTCGCACGGTTGGCTATGTACGGTGCGAAAGAAGTTCAACCTACATACATACAACATGATGAAAGGTGTGTTTTGTAGATGCGAGCATTAAACCAATGTTGTCGGTTAATAAGAGCCACGTGTGCCTGCTGCCTGCAGATGAGCTTGGGCAGTTCAAACGGCTGGAATGCAATGGCTGTGGAGAAGATCTGCCCTATGACTACCTCTCCATCATGCACTACGGCAGGTGGATCTCACACAGGCTGTGGCCTTCACTAGCATGAATGCTGTAAAACTTCTCAAAACCGGATTAATTTGGGGAAGGGAGCCTTTCTGGTTATAGAGGGATGTCTGGAATACTGCAAATACAGTAAAACTCAAACTAACTGAATCCCGGCTAGATGAACCCAGGCTAGCAGTTTGGGGTGTGTGAGGGTCTAATGGGCAAGGAGGGTGGACACCACACCAATAAACTTTCATCTCATATACTTAAACAACAAAAAACAAGCATGAAAAGCAGGAATCAAGAACACCATGAGATAACAATTTTACGTAAAGCCTATTTCTCCCAGATGGCACATGAACACTCCCGCTTGCTGTGCTGCGAGACCACACAGAAGGGCAGTAACACAACTTCCTTGGAATTTCAATTCTTTGGGCATCCAGAAGTTTACCAGGAAGACTGATGGCGTTCTCCCCTGTGAATAGGGGAAGTCATCTTGAAATCCTCCAACACGGCCTGATGATGCTCTTAATAGTCACCACCTCATTCACATCTTTTTCAGCCTCTCCTTGGCCTGGCTATCTGGATTTACATTTAGCTGGACCAACGCTCTTGATTTTTTTCGTTCCACATTTGTGCTTATTACTGTTTATGTCTCTTTGGTGCAGCATCAACAAACGTCAAGGATGGGTACATAACAACACCACACAATACAGTCATCGCAACACGTAATTCTGTAAACGCAAAACAGTAGTTTTTTCATTTATGTTTTTCCATAGTGTTGTAAATTAGACTAAATGTATGAAGAAATGTATTTTTCTTCTTGGTTCTTTCGGTAAAGTCACGTAGAAGGGAAGTAATAAAATAATAAAAATAAAACATAATAATATAATTCTCACGACGTTTCGGCCACAACGCAAGCAGCCCTCCTCAGGTGAAGAACAGGTCTGTCAGAAAGACAGCGTCTGAATGAAAACCACCAGGCTTGGCAGCGTATATTTAAGCTGGGTTGGAAGGGGAAGAGCGCCCCGACAAAGGAATTCGCATATCAAGAGGAATCTAGCATACCAATGGGAAATGCAGGTATTATTTTATTACTTCCCTTCTACGTGACTTTACCGAAAGAACCAAGAATATGAATCCCTGCAGTCACGAAAGCTTTAAATCGAAATGTATTTTTTATTATTTTTAAGTGTTGTTCATACTAGGTATGTATTAAGGGGGGTCGTGAGCAATGAATTACGTTGTATTCACAGCTGGCCAGAGTTTTTGACTACCCGGACCAGGGCTCACTCTTCACAGTGCGGCTCACCGAGAGATTTTACTGTAATTACATAATTGAGAAAATACAACATTTTTATTACATTCTTCAGAAATTATTTATACTTAATAACAAATTACTAAATATGAAAAATATTTGATATGTATAATTCAATAGCAAACAAAAATACAGTCATACCCCCACTTACACCGTCCCGTTTTCCGAAGCTTTCGCTATTTTTTCTTCTAATTAAATAATTTCAATTAAAATTCTGGTTTTCAGGAACGCATCCTGGGTGTAAATCGAAGTATGCCTGTACGAAACTGTACAGTTTATTCCGAGTTACCATCGCCTGTGAAGCTTAAGGTGGATAGTTAAGACTCAGTGCAGCTCCTATAAACAACACTTTAGGCATGAAACTCTCTCCTGCAGGGAGCAATGCAGGGTCTGTTTGGTGGTTGAGATGAATAATACATCGGTGTCCCCGGCTACATGGGAATAAATGAGTTGCAAATGAAAACTCGGCAGGCTCGTGTTTGGCACTGATGTACGCTTGGCTTACAACCTGTAAACTTCACCTCAATTGGTCGTCATCTGTGCTAAGGAAGGAATTGATTACAGATGTGTTAAGTAACCGGTAAATGATTTAGAGTGGTAACCAGTCACTCAAGTCCAGTGTGTAACGCGCTGATCTCTTCTCCAGGTACGCCTCATCCTCGGACTACATGAGTGAGACGATCACCCCCACGACAGCAGCTAAAGCTCCCATCGGCCAGAGGAGCGGCCTCAGCCCCCTGGACGTGCTCAGGGTGCAGCTCAAGTACCAACCGGTTCGTCACCGACACCTCGATGTTTAGTGAGCTCACAGCACTAATTTTACATGAACATAGCACGGTGTTAGAATCTGAGCCATGCAACACGTGTTGCCATTTAGTTGCCATAATTGCTTTGTTCTTACAAATGTCTGTGGGAACTTGTTTGTGTTTAGTTTGTTGTCCTTCCCCCGCATTTGCTGTTAGCACAGTTGGCGACGTACAGTGCAAAATAAGTTATACCTACGTGACTTTACCGAAAGAACCAGAGAATATGGATTCCTGCAGTCACGAAAGCTTCAAATCAAGATGCATACATTTGTTAACAGTTTGACATATTGCACTGCTTAAAAATGTTCTTCTGCAGGCATATTTGGTATCTTTCTTTTTATTGTATAATTAAGTTTTACAAAAGCACTCCACCTTGCTCGCGTTCGCTCGTTCATTTAATAATGTTCTCGATCCACTTTAAGTAACTACCCTATATATAGATATATATGAAAACAATCTGCTGTGTTTTCCACGTGTTTTCCTTTCAACAGTTATTCCCATTGGTTTAGCAAGCTCTTTATTCATGGCGTTTGTTTTGCTCATTCATCTTGAGCCCAACGTTGCAGCCCTCCTTGTTAAGTTATTCGAAATTGTCCATTGGTTGTTATATAAGGACTACATTGTCAGTAAATCTGACATGATTAATCCTTTCTCCGTTTATGTTTATGCATTTTTTTTTCAATAAAATTTTGGAAAATGTACTATCATGTTTTTTCGAATATCCTTGGTAAGAGCGTATCTTCATGTCTGACTCCTGCTTTGTATTTTACCTGTTCATTAACTGTTATGTTTGTTCATGACTCTTATTTTGTTAAGAACTCCCAGGGTTTGATCTTCCCCAAGAAACAGTGGTCAGCCCTAAGTGGCTGTAGAACAGTGTATGGCAGATGCGGTCCCCTTCATCGATGCAAATTGATGCATGATTTACAGATTTTTAAATCGATATTTATTTCAAAGTCAACTATTCAGCCTTCTCTATGAAGTTTAAAAATCATTTCCACTTTTTTAAATGAAATGTTATTATTATCATGACTTTCATCCATCTTTCCTTTTTTTCAAGTTCACGTGTATATTTTTCCAATGCAGATTTAATAAAATACATTGTAATGTTGTGCATAGCCTTGAGGATAACATATCTCTCCGCCTGCCTCTTCTGATTTTTAAGGCTTTTACTCTCTGCCTGAAATTTCAATGTAGTGGTTCCTTCCATGTAAATAGTTTTGATAATCACACTCTGTAAGTTGTTAATGCACGTGACTGTTTCCTTTCAGAACCTGGCTGGTGTGTCGGAGGACAAAGCCTTGAAGGTCGCTCTTGCTAAGGTATGGAGGTGAAGAGGAGTGAATCAGCGCAAGCAATGGGAGTGTATATAGGTGTTTATTTCCTCATTTTTAATAATTCACCCTTTATACGAAAATCAACAAAGTGTACACCTCTAACATTGCCCAACAAAAGTAGAAACCATACATGCGAATCATTGGTTCCTCCATAAAGGTCATACTTGTATTTTCAATAGATAATCATAAACATACAGTCCAAAGCTGTTTCAGTATTTAAATATCATTTGCATGTAAAGGTAATGGGCGCTGCAGTGGTGAGATGTCAACTACCTCGCCTAGTACACAGGAGGTCGTGGGTTTGATACCGACTCTGACGCCTGGATATTTGGAGTATGCATGTTCTCCCCGTGGTTATTTGGATTTTTCTCCAGGTCCTCCGGTTTTTCCCTCCATATTTAGAAAAATGCGTTTAGAGTATCTGGCTGCTATACCGTTCCACGTGGTAAGCCACTTTGTTGAGCTATCATTTGCGGCCAGGCTGCGTCTGAACAAAACCTGTATAGCTCAAGAGGCGTTACCTGGTAAAATACAAAATAGTTTAGTTTATAGTTTTATTTAATAGTTTTCAAATCTGTCTGTGCATTTGCATTAAAATTGTACCTTGAACTGGCATGACATCACTACTCAAGTGTTGTATTTTTTTTACCCAACTGCACATTGCTTGAAAAGCTATGAGTTCACATTAATTGTTCAATCTATTCATGCACAAAGACAAGTAGTGAGTGTTAAGGATGAAGCTGAAATACGGTGACAACTGTCATTAGATTTAAGAAACAAATGCATACATATTAATGGAGCAAATATTAACCATCTCAGATTTTTCGACTTCATTGTCATTGCAACAGCCAATTTGGAAATGATTTACGGGACACGTTATAAGAACTTAATCAAGAAGACTGAAACGTTGCGTATGAGATAGATATGAGCAAAACAAAGTTCATGGACAAGTTCACTTAACAATCAGACATTTATTAGATAATGTATGCAAATTAGAGATGTCATACCGACTGTTTACATAATAATGGGCTTGCGCAGCAAGCACCATTGGAATGGTTTATGGTCGTGGTTGAGACAAACAACAAAGTGGCAGCCAGAGGATGGAACACGGCCAAGAGGAGGACGTCCATTGTTGAGATGGAGGAATTCGTGTGAAAAAGCTAGATGGATTTCTGCATCGCAAAATCATGAGAGATTGTGGTGGCTTGGGGTGGCCTCCACCCAGCATTGCATCATGATGAAAATACCATTGTTACAATGACAATTTCTCCCTTTATCTAAGCCACATGCTAGCTTTAAACCAGAATCTTATTTTTCTTCTTTTGGATGATGTTGTTGTAGAAAAACAACTATCATTTACCATTGAGGTGGTTGAGCCAGATCATTGCGTCGGAGTAGCGGAGTAGTTTATTGCTGTGTTGATGCCTCCTTCGTGTTAGTGAATTGGGGACTGAGTCGTGATACGTTCCATGGGCTGTTCTGGGTGACAACAATAGCACATCGGAGATGCTTTAATTCACCCTTCGTGCATCAAGTATCCGCATCAGCTGCCATGGTCAATGCAGATGCGGTTGTAATTGTGAGGAAAACAGATGAGGGTTAATGCATGCGATGTTTTCCTTCATGGCCTTAGAGTGTACATGCACCATGGTGACATCACCACCACTTAGTGGCGAATGTTGTTGTTGTTTCCCTTCAGACGGCCGCTCTTTGTGAAACCCTGCAGGAGCCTCCCCGTCCGGTGAGTGTTTCCTGAGCCCTGGTTACTTGTACAGCAACGTGCGCCTCTCAGGCATTCACGTTGTCAGCCCCAGTTAGACAGTGCACATGGTGGTGGTGGAGCAGCCGGCGACAAGAGGCGTGGACACAACCTCAATAGGGTCCTGTTGGTGGGAACAGGGATTCCCCACGCTACATTTTACTATTCGAGTCACAACATTACAACTTTCATAGAAGCTCAGGTATTACTTTTATTGTTATATACGCTGAACTTATCACTTAGAGTAGTGTTATTAATATTGTGAATTGAGGTGTAAAATGAAAAATTTCGCATCAAACTAAGACCCTTACCGTAAAGAGAAGGCCCTTGCCTGTAAGATCGGCAGTTCATCAGAATTGATTCAAGCAAGCCTGACTATGCTGGTTAGACATTTTGTTGTTGAAACCGGTCCAGAGTTTGCTTGTCTTGAGGCTATGCTGCTGAAATTACACATTCCCAGAAGGCCTTTGGCGTGATGAGTTGTGTAAGAATTTCTTTTTTTACGTGGAGTGATGGATATGTGAAGCAGACATGTCTGCTTATTTATGTTGTTAAATATTTCGTGGTTTAACTTTGACACTCGCTATGTTGTGTTCATCATTGTGGACTAAGTTACGACATTGTTACTTATCTCTTTTTGGTAGATACAAGATCTTGCAGTACAAGCGGAGGTAAGCGCATTTGCACCACAGGGAAGGACAGAGAAGCATGACATGCAAGAGCAGGCATGCACAGCGTGCATGAGCAAACATGTGAACCAACACTCCTAAACAATCTACCCCCAAACCGACATTAGTTATTTATTATTTGTGTGTAACTTTGTGCAGACATCAGCGTATTTCTTCCCATGTTGTCAGGGTATACGTAGATTGCAGAGCATTCATTGCCCAGTTATGTCTGCACAGATCTTTGAGAACTCATCTAGCATCGGGGTGACAGGATCACCGACAAGAGGAGTTCCCTTGGGTTAACGACGACCATTCATGCTGCAGCCATCCATATTTACTGGCTGCTTGACCTTTCCCACTGGTTGCCCAAGTTTATTGCCACTTCCTGGCCATAATATTTTATTGTGGTCAGGAGGTGGCATTGTAGCGTATGGATGGTGATCTTATCTGTGTGGAACTTTGTGTGTTATTTCGTTGTATATGTGAGTTTTCTCTGGATACTTTTCCTCCAAAATGAAGCCAAACATTCCATTGCAAAAGAATGACAAAACTCAGTGAGGCTTTTATTGAAAAATAGATATTATTACGTCTTTGACATATTTGTATCATCCCAATTATGGCATGATTTACTTTGACTGTGACGAGTAAAAAGTAATTGTAAAAGCTAGGGAACATTTAGATTGCAAATTTGTCACAATGGGAACTTGTGGATGTCAAAACACAGTTACACTGTTTTTTGTCCATCTTAAAAATACGACGCACCTCTACTATAAAGTTATTTCTACTTCTCAAAATAAATGCACATCCAAAAAAATACACTTCACTCGATTTTGTGGACTCTCCATCGACATGTGTTGCTGCTGTTGCGTTTTTTTCCCCCAATAGATGATTGAGCAGATGCTGACGCACCACTGGCAGGGGCTCCAATTGGAACAAATGGAGGCTATGAAGAAATAAGTAATATTAAAAAATACTTTTTTTTAAACACGCTTTAATGAAATGTACCATACTCATAATGGCAAAACTCCACGACTCCAGGAAGTGGCCCCGAAGCTTGCTGTAATGTAAGGGACCATGGTGATTTACAGCCAACGTCAGTTGAGCGTGGACAATTAGACCCAAGCCAAAACATAACATGTAAAAATATCTTCTTAGGTTTTTTCGGTAAAGTCACGTAGAAAGTAAAATAAAATAAAAACAAAAATCACGACGTTTCGGAGGCAACACAAGTCTCCGTCATCAGGTGGGACCGTCACAGCCAGATTAGCTGTATCAAGTGAGGCAATGATTCAAGATGTAATCCCTTAAAAGCGTGTTGAGGGGGGAGGGAGAGGGAGGGGGGAGCTCATCAGACTATGGTAGCCAATGAAAGGAACGTATCGGGAGGGAGGGGGGGGCGAGGCCAAAAGGGTGGGCGATGGACGTGGAAGCGCTTGTGCGCAAGCGGCCAATTACTGCACACGCCAACACAATGGAGCGATTGCGCGCAAGCGGCCAGCCACTGCACCCGCCAACACAATGGGTAGAGAGGAGGAGGGGAGGTCTAATACACATGATAGACAAAAGAACGAAAATGATGATGGGTACAAACTTAGGGGGAGCTCATCAGACTATGGTAGCCAATGAATGGAACGTATCGAGAGGGAGGGGGGGGGGCGGGGGGGGGGCGAGGCCAAAAGGGTGGGCGACGGACGTGGAAGCGATTGTGCGCAAGCGGCCAATTACTGCACACGCCAACTCAATGGAGAGAGAGGGGGAGGGGGGGTCTGATACACATGATAGACAAAAGAACGAAAATGCCCATGTTTATACCAATGCTGGCTGAACAATGAAGAGAGTACTGTTAAAATAACTGGGGATGTTAACACTCGGTAAAGTCCCCAGTTATTTAACATCCCCAGTTATTTTAACAGTACTCTCTTCATTGTTCAGCCAGCATTGGTATAAACATGGGCATTTTCGTTCTTTTGTCTATCATGTGTATCAGACCCCCCCTCCCCCTCTCTCTCCATTGAGTTGGTGTGTGCAGTAATTGGCCGCTTGCGCACAATCGCTTCCACGTCCGTCGCCCACCCTTTTGGCCTCGCCCCCCCCCCGCCCCCCCCCCTCCCTCTCGATACGTTCCAT
This sequence comes from Lampetra planeri, assembly GCF_965212315.1. Classification (NCBI taxonomy): domain Eukaryota; kingdom Metazoa; phylum Chordata; class Hyperoartia; order Petromyzontiformes; family Petromyzontidae; genus Lampetra; species Lampetra planeri. The sequence continues at coordinate 6,682,354 of NC_136109.1, forward strand.
TCATTGGCTACCATAGTCTGATGAGCTCCCCCTAAGTTTGTACCCATCATCATTTTCGTTCTTTTGTCTATCATGTGTATTAGACCTCCCCTCCTCCTCTCTACCCATTGTGTTGGCGGGTGCAGTGGCTGGCCGCTTGCGCGCAATCGCTCCATTGTGTTGGCGTGTGCAGTAATTGGCCGCTTGCGCACAAGCGCTTCCACGTCCATCTCCCACCCTTTTGGCCTCGCCCCCCCCTCCCTCCCGATACGTTCCTTTCATTGTCTACCATAGTCTGATGAGCTCCCCCCTCTCTCTCCCTCCCCCCTCAACACGCTTTTAAGGGATTACATCTTGAATCATTGCCTCACTTGATACAGCTAATCTGGCTGTGACGGTCCCACCTGATGACGGAGACTTGTGTTGCCTCCGAAACGTCGTGATTTTTGTTTTTATTTTATTTTACTTTCTACGTGACTTTACCGAAAAAACCTAAGAAGATGATTCCTTGCAGTCACGAAAGCTTCAAATCTAGAATGTAAAAATATGGTTTAAAAATGTTTTATGATAGAATATAGTATTGTCACCAGTAAGACATAAGTATACAAAGTTTGCAGTCGATACCACATTGGGAAGTGGGTTAAAATTGAGTTACAAGATTTGAGGATACGACAACAACAACAGTTAGTAAATTAAAAGCGTGTACAATAAGGAAGAGCAAGAAAGACAAGGTGTTGTGTTTGTCCCCACACCTGTTGACTGCAAAATGAAGGAAGCCTTAGAAGCTCCTCCCATTTCCTCATAAATATCCCCAGGTTTGATTAGGGCTGTGGAAAAAAATGCCTTTTCAGTGGCTGCTCCCTCATTATGGAATAATCGGCAGGGAAGCAAGCGCGATCACCAATCTGTATGGATCATACTTAAAGTTCCCGGTTACTGATTGTTTGCTTGGCTAAATTACATTTTTTTGCTTGCTTTATTTTTGTCCATAGAAAATGTAGTTATATTTTTATTTACATTTTCAATCAGTTCCCTATCCCTGTAATATGTAAAGCAAGTACTGATACTCGCTGTTTGTACTGCGACCTAAGTAAACATGATTGTAACTAAAGAGTAAGACTTGTATTTCGATTTAAAGCTTTCGTGACTGCAGGGATTCATCTTCTTGGTTCTTTCGGTAAGACAGCGTCTTTCCGACAGACCTGTTTTTCACCTGCTTGCGTTGTGGCTGAAACGTCGTGAGAATTATTTTATAATGTTTTATTTTTATTATTTTATTATTTCCCTTCTACGTGACTTTATCCGAAAGAACCAAGAAGATGATATTTTATTATGTTAAAAATTGTTTATTTTATTATTTCCCTTCTACGTGACTTTACCGTATAGCATCTGCCCTGTCGCGCGATGCCCATGAAATAGAGCCGAAAAGCTCATTAGGCCCTTCCTGCTGAAATTAAATCAAATGTATTTATCTGTCTATAATGAAGCACATGTTGATAGTACCTCCATTGCCACTGTTGTGTACGGTTGCCTGGTGAGTATTGCATTCAAATTAAGTCCGTATCAAACACATGAAAAGCTGCCGGGATTCAAAAACTAAAATAAATAATACTTCTGTAAATCTGTCTTTCCGGTAAATGTGTAATATAAATATTCAGTAGTATGAGTATTTTAATACTCACGGTACATTTAAGAATATTTTAGACATGTTTTAAGAACATTTATTAAACACTAGTTTTAATCAGTTTATTTTCTTGAATTGCATTATCAGTGGTGCTTAAGCACAAATAACAAGAATTAAACGAATTCGTCAATAACGCGGCCCTAAAAGGAAAATATATTATAGGTGACATTTAGAGCAATGGCTCCTCTTCATAGCATAGAGATGAATCACTATTATATATATTGAAAGTCAAATCCCTCTCATAGCTTTACTGATTATCTATTACAATCCATGGGCAGCAAAGGCATAGCAAAGATTGAGACTCTGCCCGCGCTGCATTATCCCAGCTATTATTAGTTTCAAGATCCAGGCTCCTTTTGTGCAACTTTGACTTCAGCCGTATCCATTACACACTTGGTTTCTGGACATCTCTAAGCCAGGTAACCAGCACTGCCCAAAGCAGCTGCGTCACTTGCCTACAGTCCACACACTGTGATCACTCCAACCACCTCCATTCCCCATTGAGTGGCAGGGACGCACTTCACCATGAAGAGTAGGGAGCGTCGGTGCTACGAACAAAGAAGCTTTGGATATATTTCAGGCCAAGGCTGCTGTCTGTCGTGGATCGTACTCTCGATTGACTCAGGAATAAATCAGGACATAATGTGTAAAAATATAAATGTACACAGATACACACTACAAATAAATTCTAAACTACATTTCATCAAATATATTACATATTTAGTAAATAATGAATGCCTCACACATCCCAAGAAAATAATAAGTGCCATCTTGATCCAGAAAATCACATTGTTTGGAATGCTTCTGCTGTGATGAATGCAAGTGCCCTTGATGTGAAGCAAATGTGTTGAGATTGCTTATTTTCCTATTTTTTTCAGCTCTTGAAGAGTAGCTGCTCGATTTGGTGGCTTTACACAAATGAGCATCAGCGAACTGCTAATTTCCACTGCTGACTAAAAAAATGGAACACCTCCACTTTGTTATACTCTTTCCAAAAGTTATACGTTTGCAGTTGTGTTACTACAACGTCACCAATGAACACTTGCCACAAGACGGCAGTACAACAAAAGTATGGACTCCACGTGTTCTGTCTTAACACAATATTCCCTCGTTCTTCACGAACTTTATATTCGCGATTTTGGTTATCCACGAATCGCATCGGGAACTCTAGACGACTGCATCGAGAGAATGTGATGAGATAAAGTGATGAGAGAGAATGGAGTGATATGTATTATCTATGTATTTAAGATAATTCGTTCAAACGATAGGTTTTCTTAGGCCAATATCCGCAAAATGTTCTATCACAAGCATGTCTATCCTTCGCGAATAACGAGGGAAACTGCATGATTCCTTGAATGCTCATGTAAACGCTCATTAATTGGCTGAAAACGTCTTAATATATAGGAAACCACACAGCTTTGGCAGTTGTTGACGCCAGCTCACCGCCTGGATGTCTTTCTGCTTCTCTTTGAGAGTGAGCATATACTGTGGCGTGTATCAAGTTGAAATTAATATTATTTCTTAAGCACTAATTTATCTACACTGTAAATGTTGGAAATGTTTATTTTTCAATAGGATAACTTGACCCCAGCTTGTGTTTTGAAATAATAAAAGTTATGAAATTACACAAGTGTACATATTGGTTACCACAGGACCATATTACATTATTTGTACTGTTGCCTATGCATACTTGGTAATCTAGTCCGGTAAATGACAAGTCATATCCATCTGTGTGCAGGTTAGCTTTATGATTCCACTCCTTGCTAGGAGGGTTTTAGCTTTAAAAAAATGTACAGCATAATTACTGGCAAATGATTTTTTTTTACCTTCCTGGGAAGATGGAATATTTTTACAATTGAGTGAAAGGGAACTATAGAGTAATACACAACACAGGCCTTGCCCATACTTTGCGTTTATTACCAGTTCTGAATTTCAGAATTTATCAGCAGCAAGGAGTACACTGAGCTGTATAGGTAAATATATGTTGGCTGGTCTAGTAGTGTGTGATACGAGGTGACTATACTTTACTGATGAGTTCTGATAACGATGTAACAAGTCTATAGTTTTCCACCTGTCGGTAAAATTTTATTAAATAAATGTTGTGATCTAAAACAAGAAAACCACAATGCAGTTATGGTTTTTGCATAATGCACAAAGGCTGAGTGTTTTTTTTACACGTTTTTGCCTGTTTGTGTGGAGCTGGGAGGAAGGTAGAACTCAGGCAGGGAATGAAGTGGCTAATTGGTCTAGCGGAGTGTGATATTGGGAGTGAGGTTAGAGCTCCAGAAACACCTGGGACAGGAGTGCGGTGTCGTGGCCACTGCACTGCCGATTCTACTGGAACGGCTAACTGGTACAGGGGGCTTGAGATTTATGTTGCTGTTTATCTCGTCGGTCTTCATTCAAGCTTCTTGTCTAGTGTAATGCGGGCGTAAACGACCTCCCGGAAGTGACGTCATGGGGGGAGGAGTTACGTCACGTGGGGGAGAGGGTAAGGGTCTATAAGGGGGGTAACCGGAAGCAGTCGGGAGTGATCGGGGACTGGGAAAGTGAGAGGCCACGCAGGGCGAAGGGTGAGAGAGAGTGCCGAGGTCGCCACACACCCGAGCCACGAGGATCGGCACCGTCGGCCAACGGTGACCGACCCCGGGGCAGGAGGAGCAGCGAGGAGGCTGCAGAGAGCAGCGGGTCTGCAAGGGAGGAGTCGGGCAGCAGGGGTCTGCACGACGTGACAGCGGCGGGGCTGCTAGGAGGGAGTTTGGGCTACGTGAGCGACAGCAGCCTGGGGCTGCAGAGTGGAGAGTATATAGGGGAGTACCGTGAGGGAAAAGAGATCGAACCCAAATAAAGGACACAGGACAGAGAGAAGCGTCCGAGTCTTTTATTACACTGGTGTCAAAGTGTAACGGTATGGCTAAACAACTGAGAAAAAAGAATATTCCTTCTCCGGCATCGGCTTCATCTTCCGACGACGATGACCTTCCTCCTGCGGTGGACCCGACTCCGGTAGAGGAGGAGATCCGTGCTGGGACGAGTGCGGGTCCAGGGGTCCAAGATGTCGCCGCGTCGGCGGACCAGTCTGCACCAAAGGACGCGGATTTGAGATGGAGTCAGATGGCGGAGCAACTTGAAACTCTCAAGAACGTGCTTGCACAGTTGTGTGCGCTCGTTACGCCGAGGACGGCGTCGGAAGGCGATGTTGGTGGTCCGCATGAGCCCGGGTTGTCTTCAATGTCGACGCCATCAGCCACGCGGCATGAAGACGCCATCTTGGGCGTGGCGCACGACGAAAGGCGGGAAGCCGCCATTTTGGGCCCTCCGCGACGGAAGGCCGCCATCTTGTCGACACCACGCTGCGACGCCATGTTGAACATGCCACCGGAAGAGTCAGCGGCTGGAGGGAACGCGCCAAGGCGTCGCAGTTGTCACCTAACGACTGTCAAGGAATTCTCCATCGGGGGCGATTGGAGTGCATGCGCCTGCAGATTTTTGGCAGCGGTGCGCTCGGCGAGGTGGACTGACGCCGAGGCATTAGAAGTTCTTCCGACTCTCCTTGATGATGAGTCCGTTAGATTCTTTCGCTCTATAAAAGCTGCGAAGAAGAAAACATTGCGTGGTGTGTTCGACGAAATGGCAGACGCTTACGAGCCGCCGGATGATGCTCATCGCCGGTTTGTGCAACGACAACGCGCACCCAAGGAGTCTCCGGTGGCATATAGGGGCGCGGTACTGGAGCTGGCAATGGCCGCATACCCGGAGATGGAGCCTGACCTGTTGGAACCTCTCATCCTGGGGAAGATGTTGGAGTTGTCCCGGGATCTCGGCATTCCCATGCCGGTGTGCGGTCACGAGAAGCTCACATCCCGGGCTGCGGCTAAGTGTCTGGACACCCAGTTCAACCTGCGCCGGTGGAAGCAGGTTACGGCGTGGACGGGTGGGCCCATCGTCGAAGGGGGAGCTGTGGGTTGGGACCCCAAGAAAGCTGTTTATGTGCCGGACGACAGGAGCCCGCAGGAGCTGTCGGCTGCCGCTGCTCCGTGGCCGTAGCCGCGGGCTGCGCCGCCGACACGGCCGCGTCGGGACGGGGCGCCCGCAGCAAGGCACAACAACATCGACTGCTTCGCATCGGATGAGTCCGGCTGAGAGAGAGCATGTTCGAGGGGCAGTGGATGACATGTTGGCTGCGGACATAATATCTCCGTCTAACAGCCCATGGGGCGCACCTGTTGTTTTGGTCAAGAAAAAAGATGGCAAATTGCGATTTTGTGTAGACTTTCGTAAATTAAATAAGGTGTCGGTGGCAGATGCGTATCCCCTGCCGCGTATGGACGACTCTCTCGATGCCTTGTCGGGGGCGAAGTTCTTTTCAACGCTAGATCTCTCTTCGGGCTTCTGGCAGCTTCCCCTCGACGAGTCCTCGCGAGAAAAGACTGCTTTCCGTACGCCGCAGGGGTTATTTCAATTTAACTGTCTTCCGATGGGGCTGAATGCGGCCCCTGCCACTTTTCAGAGGTTGATGGAGTTGGTATTAACGGGGTTGCAGTGGGAGACATGTCTTATATATTTGGACGATATTATCGTTTTCAGCCGCACATTTGACGAGCATTTATCGCGGTTGGAGGCCGTGTTCACCAGGATGCGTTCCGCTAATTTGAAATTTAAGCCCAAGAAATGTCACCTGCTGCAACACTCCATGCGTTATTTGGGGCACATCGTCAGTGCGGACGGGGTGGCCACAGATCCGGACAAAACTGCGTGCGTCCGTGACTGGCCAACCCCTGCCACGGTGGGGGATGTGCGTCGGTTTTTGGGGTTCGCCTCATATTATCGGAGGTTTGTTCCAAATTTTGCTACGATCGCGAGGCCTTTGCATCTCCTGACGGGTAAAGGACACAAATTTGCTTGGGGACCGCCAGAGGAGGCAGCATTTCGAGGCCTACGCGATCTATTGGCTACGGCACCGACGTTGGATTATCCGGATTTTGCGCATCCCTTCATTCTGGATACGGACGCGAGTGACACGGGTATTGGGGCGGTGTTATCTCAGTCCAAAGGTGGTGTAGAACGCGTGGTCGCGTATGGTAGCCGGGTTTTGTCTCCCGCTGAAACCCGCTACTGTGTCACTCGCAGGGAACTTTTGGCTATTGTTTTTTTTCTCCGCCAATTTCGACCGTATCTGTACGGTCGTTCGTTTATTGTTCGCACGGATCATGCGGCCTTGCAGTATGCTCTTAAAATGGACCAACCATCCGGCCAGCTGGCGCGATGGTTGGACACGCTGCAAGAATTTTCCTTCCAAATTCACCATCGGAAGGGAGTGCGTCACGCTAATGCGGACGCACTTTCCAGGCTGCCGCAGCGATCCCCTTGCGCATGTGCGTCGGGGACGCATAGGTGTGGCCCGATTCAGCAACCCTCTCCGCCTGTCGCGCTGGCAGTCGAAGTGCCGGAAGCTCCACTTGAGCCGGGGCCGGCTGATGCGGGGTCGGCTGATGGGGGACCGGCTGATGGCATTCTACATCTCCCGAGGTCTGTGTGGATTCGGGAACAGATGTTGGATGATTCCTTGGTAACGTTACGTAAGCGGCCTGTCAAGGGGAGTGGGCGACTTTGTGCGGGTGGCGTGCCGGAAACCACTCTCCGTGATGGCTTGCTGATGTGGAGGGAAGGGATGCAGGAACGCTGGCGTCTGGTTGTACCGGCATCATTGCGGTACGAGTTGATTAGGACTCTGCATTGTGACACGCTTTTACATCTGGGGGTGCAGAAGACGCTATTGACGCTGCAGCGAGACTACTATTGGCACGGCATGACGACGGATGTCGTCGGGCACGTTCGCGCGTGTCCCGATTGTGCCCGCCGTAAGCCGCCTAAACATCCATATGTGCCGCCGATACAATCCATCCAGGTGTCTCGAGTTAATGAGTTGGTGGCGTTAGATATTTTGGGACCCTTTCCGCCATCCGCTAGGGGAAATAAATATTTGCTGGGAGGGGTGGAGTACCTCTCCCGCTGGCCGGTGGCCTGGCCTTTGCCTGACCAGTCAGCGGCGTCTATCACAGACGCCTTTCTTTTTGGGTATGTTATGGACAAAGGGGCGCCGGAGAGGCTCCTTACAGACCAAGGCCGGAATTTTTCCTCCAAATTGTTGGGGGAGGTGTGTGCGGCGCTGGGTACAAAAAAAATACGGACATCTCCCTACCACCCACAAACGGATGGTATGGTGGAACGGCTTAATCGGACCCTGTCCGCCATGTTGTGCCATACGGTTAGTGAAAAACAATCGGATTGGGATTTGCATATCCCTGGGGTGCTTTCAGCGTACCGGATGACGCCGCATGCGGCTACAGGATATTCGCCGTTTTTTCTAATGTACGGTCGTGAAAACGTACCGCCGATTAATGAACAGTTGGGAACCGAGGCGAGGGGACCTGTCAAGCCTCTTCCTGATTATATTCAGGACACCGTTCGCCGAGTCACTGAGGCGCGGGTGGAGGCTCGCATGGCTATGGCCAAAGCCCAGGCTCGGAACGAGCGGTGTGCGCGACGTTCAAAAGGGGAATGCCCTTGGAAAACGGGGGACCTGGCCTGGCTCCATTGTCCACAGGTGCGGCCAGGTACCTCCCCTAAATTACATAAGCCATGGCAAGGGCCGGTTCGCCTCATCGAGGTTCCCAACCCACAGTCGGCGCGTGTTCGGTTTGGTTCTCGGCGTTGGTTCGTCCATACATCTCGGTTGAAACCATACGTGGCCCCTCGACCGGATGCGTCATCTCCTGAGGTTGCCTTGCCGGGGTCTGTTGCTGCCGACTCGCCCTTGCCTGTGCCTGCTGACTTTGCTAGAGCGCCTGTCGTGCCTTTCACAGACGAGCCGGCCGTGACGCGGCAGGGGAAAGCAGACCCAGCTCGGGGTGCGCCTACCACGGCTGCGGAACCTTTGAGACCCGCAGCCCTTCCTACCCCGCCGCGGACACGATCGCGGGACGCCTCTGATGCTGCGCCTTCGAAAATAGGGGACCGGGAAGTTGCCAGGCCTCCAATAGCGAGTGACGAACTTCAGCCTGTCGCTCTTAAAACCCTGCCACGTTCCCGCTCGGCGGGAGGGCTACCGACCGTCCGGGACGGCCCGGCGACCCGCACCTGCTCGAAATCCCTCACATTTCGTTAATTATTGTGTTGTGTTCTTGTTCTCTCCGTATATTATCGTGTGTTCTGTGTTCTTTTTCGTATTCGGTCGTGTTCGCTCGCATTGCTTATTGGAGTTGTGTTCAGCCGAGGTCGGCTGGATTTTCTCTACGGGGGAGGGTGGTGTAATGCGGGCGTAAACGACCTCCCGGAAGTGACGTCATGGGGGGAGGAGTTACGTCACATGGGGGAGAGGGTAAGGGTCTATAAGGGGGGTAACCGGAAGCAGTCGGGAGTGATCGGGGACTGGGAAAGTGAGAGGCCACGCAGGGCGAAGGGTGAGAGAGAGTGGCGAGGTCGCCACACACCCGAGCCACGAGGATCGGCACCGTCGGCCAACGGTGACCGACCCCGGGGCAGGAGGAGCAGCGAGGAGCCTGCAGAGAGCAGCGGGTCTGCAAGGGAGGAGTCGGGCAGCAGGGGTCTGCACGACGTGACAGCGGCGGGGCTGCTAGGAGGGAGTTTGGGCTACGTGAGCGACAGCAGCCTGGGGCTGCAGAGTGGAGAGTATATAGGGGAGTACCGTGAGGGAAAAGAGATCGAACCCAAATAAAGGACACAGGACAGAGAGAAGCGTCCGAGTCTTTTATTACATTAGGATAGTGAAAACAGTAATAATGAACAAAGACATCGATAATGGTTCATGTATGCTTTCATAACTCCCCTCTGTCTATTGGTCTCTGTCACATTGGTACATAACTGGCAACAACCTAAATTCGAGCCAATTTAGACCGTTAATGTTTGCAAAAATATGCCAAACATAGACAATATTTCATTTTGGTGTTGGGTTGTTTTTTAAAGTAAATATGAACAGGTACTTAACGTGCATATATTACTAGTAACTTGCTCATTATAATGTAATTCACAGCTCATGTTAACCATATAATCTATAAGCCTTAGAAAAGTGTAGCATATTGAGATTCCAAGTAACTCTTGTGTATAAGACTGTCACAATGAACAATAAACTATTGTCTGAATGTTGCCGATTAAATCATGTCTGTGAAGCCAAATGATTGTGACTCTTAAGGCGTGGGGCCAAGCTCAAGTGTCGCTCGAAAGCCAGTCGAGATTTGGGGCCTTAAGAAACAGGTGGGTATTTAAGAAACAGGTGGGCCTTCAAAAAAGAGGTGGGCCTTTAAGTCTGTCTTAAAAGTCCCTGTAGATTGAAAGCTGCTGCAATTGTGCAGCGGGATGACGTTCGAGACGGCGGGGGCTGCTGTCACGCGACACGAGCAGGGTGGGGGAATTGGGGTGGCAGCGCCACCCAAGGCCTTGCTGGTGAACATGCAAACAAAGACACTGGTAATACTGTATATGCATTGTCTTTAAAGCTGATTGGTCCACACCAGAGACAGCTTTCTTTAGAGCTGTAGTCTTAAACAGTGTTGATAATGGTTTCTCTCTCTGTGTATTTTCGGTACAGGAATCGCGGATCAATTATGTTATTCAATTGTAATTAAATACAAAAATGTTTTAAATATAAAACTATTATTTGTGTTAACATCCCCGATCGTAAATTTTCTTTTGGCCAATCAACTGGACGGAAAGAAACAGCGTTACATTTTGGAGGCGAGTAGCGTGTGCGGACGCCGCGAGTGCGCGGACGTGCGTGTTGTGGAGTGCTCATAGGGGCGCACGCGTAATAATCCCAGGGTGGTGGTGAGCCAGCCAGTGAGCGATGTCCCTCAGAGAGGTCATTGGCGCGGCGGGGGGGGGGGTCCGATCACCCGATCGGCGGGGGCCCGACGAGAAGCGGCCGAGGAGGAGCGGGGAGTGAAGGGGGTGGACGTCGCGCCCCGCCCGCTCACGGGGAGCGGGGAGGTGGGCGTCAGCCCCCCAACAGACGCATACACAGAGAGGGAGACAAACAAACAGAATCAATCACTAGACAATTGCAGGCATAGGCATGAAGAAGGGTGATAGACAGGGACAGCCAACGAAGGACAGACGCAGATACAAGAAGAGAGATCAAAGACACGCAGAGATCCGGAGACGGACAACCAAAACACCTCTGGTTCCGAGAGACACGGTTCAAGAGGAACGGAGCCACACACCTAAGTTGAAGTCCACCCCCCTGACCATGGTGAAGTATGGGGCCGTCCATAAATGACGTTACGCGATTTTGGACGATTTTGACCCCCCCAACCCTTCGTCACACGGCGTCACAAAAAGTCAGACCCCCCCTCAAATATGACGTCACAAAGCTCTGCCCCCCCCCCAAATAAAACATGCTTAAAATCGCTTTAAACTATTGTAATTGTAGTGCGTATTTAATGTGGGGCTGCACTCTGATATTGTAGGAGAAAACATGTATTAAAAAGTATATTTTATTAAGCAGAACGTGTTGTCTATATTTATTTAAAGTTGCGCATTTTGATGTGACGTCACATTTCTCAACCCCGCCCCCTCGTCACACATCGTCACAAATGTCTGACCCCCCCCCCCCCCCTAGGTGCTTGACGTCATTTATGGACGGCCCCTATGGTAAAGCAACCCCTATGACCGACACTAAGCGAGGAAAGTTTTTTTTTAATCCAGCAGTGGATTGGCAAAGGGCTTTATGTACCTGAATGTTGAACTTCTTTCACGGCGTACAGAGCCAACCGTGAGAATCGGAGGTGCGGGAAAGGACGACGAACTAAACACAAAACATTGCTATAACCATTATTATTGTCGTCGTTAGTTTGCATTCGTTGTTAAACTTACCAGCAATATCATCCCACCCCTTGCCAGTGTAGCTCAGAAGCAAACCCACTCGCAACGCTACCGTGAAATGACGAATTCGTAACGCGTCACAGTCCGCAGGCGATGTGGTGGGTGGGGGTAGTGGGTGGGTGGTGTTGGGGAGCGGTAGTTGCAACCAGAGCTCGATTCCCGCTCACGGCTAACACCTGTGACGATGATCTGAACAGGTCCTGGGCTTCCCCTAGGTCGACTCGGCCTCAAACCAGTCCGTGGTGTGGTGTGTCACAGCATCACGGGACTGTGACGCGTCACGAATTCGTGACGCGTTACAGTCCCCGTATGCACGTGAGTGGCTCGGACTGAGCTGAGCTGGCGTTCAAGTTCCCCGCAGGCGATGTGGTGGGGTGGAGGGGTGGGTGGTGGGGTGGAGGGGTGGGTGGTGGGGTGGAGGGGTGGGTGGTGGGGTGGAGGGGTGGGTGGTGGGGTGGAGGGGTGGGTGGTGGGGTGGAGGGGTGGGTGGTGAGGTGGAGGGGTGGGTGGTGGGGTGGAGGGGTGGGTGGTGAGGTGGAGGGGTGGGTGGTGGGGTGGAGGGGTGGGTGGTGGGGTGGAGGGGTGGGTGGTGGGGTGGAGGGGTGGGTGGTGGGGTGGAGGGGTGGGTGGTGGGGTGGAGGGGTGGGTGGTGGGGTGGAGGGGTGGGTGGTGGGGTGGAGGGGTGGGTGGTGGGGTGGAGGGGTGGGTGGTGAGGTGGAGGGGTGGGTGGTGGGGTGGAGGGGTGGGTGGTGGGGTGGAGGGGTGGGTGGTGGGGTGGAGGGGTGGGTGGTGGGGTGGAGGGGTGGGTGGTGGGGTGGAGGGGTGGGTGGTGGGGTGGAGGGGTGGGTGGTGAGGTGGAGGGGTGGGTGGTGGGGTGGAGGGGTGGGTGGTGGGGTGGAGGGGTGGGTGGTGGGGTGGAGGGGTGGGTGGTGGGGTGGAGGGGTGGGTGGTGGGGTGGAGGGGTGGTTGGTGGGGTGGAGGGGTGGGTGGTGGGGTTGAGAGGTGGGTGGTGGGGTGGAGGGGTGGGTGGTGGGGTGGAGGGGTGGGTGGTGGGGTGGAGGGATTGGTGGTGGGGTGGAGGGGTGGGTGGTGGGGTGGAGGGGTGGGTGGTGGGGTGGAGGGGTTGGTGGTGGGGTGGAGGGGTTGGTGGTGGGGTGGAGGGGTGGGTGGTGGGGTGGAGGGGTGGGTGGTGGGGTGGAGGGGTGGGTGGTGGGGTGGAGGGGTGGGTGGTGGGGTGGGGTGGAGGGATAGGTGGTGGGGTGGAGGGGTTGGTGGTGGGGTGGAGGGGTTGGTGGTGGGGTGGTGGGGTGCTGGAGGGATAGGTGGTGGGGTGGAGGGTTGGGCGGTGGTGACGTTGACTGATCCGCAAATGAGTACCTGGTGCGGCGTGAAAACATCACCACGAGGGAGACAAAGGTGGCCGTGCGGCGTGGTGTTGACCACCCACCCCCTCGTGTGCCGTGCCGGCCTTCAAAGGTGCTCGCCAACAATACTTGCCCCAACAGTGTGTTTAGGCTATACGGGGGGCATCTTTGTCTTTGGTGTTGACGTGGTAGGCCGGTGGGGTACCTCCCTGCTAGGAAATCCCAGTGACGTCCAAGCACTGCCCGGCGACGTCAACTCGTGCGCTGTTCTTAGCCAACAACAGCAGTCGGCGTAACGACACGCCGCGAGACGTTCGCTCGTACACTCGCGTGGACCATTGCTTTGTATACATATTTTTGTTAGCGCCGGTGGAAGGCTTCTAGTAACTCGGGTCAAGGAAGCGGTGCTGTTGCGTACGTTCTGGCAGCATGTCCGGCCGGCGAGATGCGAGGGGGGTGCACATGGAAGCCGAGGATGGGGATGATGAGGAGGAGGAGATCGGGAGGCCACGGGACGTCGGCATGGCCGGGCGCGGGGCCACTCAGTCTGCGAGCGGAGCAACACCCGGCAACCCGGGGGGCGACTGCCCTCAGGAGGGGCCCCAAAGGTGAGTTCCCCTGACTGAGTATTTTCTGGAGGGCCCCAAAGGTGGGTTCCCCTGAATGAGTATTTTCTGGAGGACCCCAAATGTGGGTTCCTCTAATTGAGTATTTTCTGGAGGGGCCCCAAAGGTGGGTTCCCCTAATTGAGTATTTTCTGGAGGACCCCCAAAGGTGGGTTCCCCTAATTGAGTATTTTCTGGAGGACCCCAAATGTGGGTTCCCCTGAATGAGTATTTTCTGGAGGGCCCCAAAGGTGGGTTCCCCTAATTGAGTATTTTCTGGAGGACCCCAAAGGTAAGTTCCCCTGATTGAGTATTTTCTGGAGGGCCCCAAAGGTGGGTTCCCCTCAATGAGTATTTTCTAGAGGGCCCCAAAGGTGGGTTCCCTTGAATGAGTATTTTCTGGAGGGGCCCCAAAGGTGGGTTCCCTTGAATGAGTATTTTCTGGATGATGATCATCAATGCGTGGCGTGGGGGTTGCTTCATCCAGTGATGGATTGACAAGGCCATGTACATTTACAGTAATTCTCATTAATTAAGTCTGGAGGGGCAGTGAGGGACGCAGATTTTGTGCAGTAATTGAGCAAGTGAGCGGTGAGGGTGAGGGTTGGTACAACTGGGTCTGTCCCGTGGCCTGTCACTGAGTCTTCTGTCACTTCACGTGGCCTCAAGGTGCACCCAGCCTGGCACAAGCGCTGTGCTTTTTGTGAAGCTGGGATGATCTCGTGTCCCTGTCATGATTGAGCGCCTCTCTGTCTGTCTCTGCGTTTAGTTTATTTGACCTTCCGTAGCCATTTCTGTCTCTTAGTGACTCTGTGTGTCTATTTGTTTCGTTGTGTCCCTCTATATCGCCGAGCCTCTCAATGCATCTCTCCCAGTCCATGTGCGTCTCTGAATGTCCGTTCATGTGCGTACGTGTCTTTGTGTCTCCATCTTTGTGTCTCTTAAGTATGTCACTTTGTCCTTGCGATACAAACCCAGCTACCCGAGTTCGATTCCCGCTCACGCCCAGCACCAGTGACGATTATCTGAACCGGTCCTGGGCTTCCTCTAGATCGATTCAGCCTCAAATCTACCTGGTGCGGCGTGTAAACATCGCCGTTAGGGAGACAAAGGCGGCCGGGCGGGGTGCTAGCCACCCAGTCTCTCGCGTGCTCGCTGACAGCACTTACCCCAAAAGTCTGATAAGGTTATAGGGGGATCTTTGTCTCTTTGTATCTCCATGTATCTGTCACCATATGTCTGTCTCACTCTCTGTGGGCTTATATATCTTCGCCTCGCTCTGCGAGTAAACACTCGTTCGCTACCGTGAAATGACGAATCCGTGACGCGGCACAAACCCCGCACTGCCCGGTAGGCGTGAGTGTCTCGTACGTAGCTGATCTGGGGTTCAAGTTGCCCTCAGGTGAGATGGTGGGTGGGGGTAGTGGATAGGTGGTGTTGGGGAGCGGTAGCTGCACTATGAACCCGACGACCAGAGCTCGATTCCCGCTCACGGCTAACACCAGTGACGATTATCTGAACAGGTCCTGGGCTTCCCCTGGGTTGATTCAGCCTCAAATCAAGACGGGGTGCAGTGTGTGATTGCATCACCACTGGGGAGACAAAGTCGGTCGGGTGTGGTGTTGGCCACCCACCCCCTCGTGTTCCGTGCTGGCCTTCATAGGTGCTTAATAACAGCACTTTCCCCAACAGTCTGTTAAGGCTATAAGATAGATCTTTGTCTTTGGAGGGGTGGGTGGTGGTGACGTAGACTCAGCCTCAAATGAGTACCTGGTGTCGTGTGTAAACATCGCCACAAGGGATACAAAGGTGGCCGGGCGTGGTGCTGACCAACCACCTCCTCGTATGCCGTGGCGGCCTTTATAGGTGCTCACTAACAGCTCTTGCCCCAACACTATCTTCAGGATATACGGGGGATCCGTGTCTTTGTTTTTGTCGTGGCAGACAAGGAGTGTACACCATGCTGACGCCTAATGCAGAGAAGCACCAGCGTCTGAAGACACGTAAGTTGTTTTGCCATCACTGTGTTTTTTTTAAATCATAGATATTAAGCAAGGGCTCAAAAGACCTAGAACACAACGTGGCCCAAACAGAAAGTGTGAATAATAATAGGGCATTTAAACACGTGTAATAAACGACTTCCATGACGAGTGTCCTTTTATTAACTAAATTACTGCACAGCTCCGCTCCTTCTCTCTCCCGGCTATTTCCCTTTATCACTGCCATGGACGAGGCGTACTCTCTGTCCCACCTATGAGGTCCGCCAACCTCTCTATCCGATCCCGCCACTGACTGGCGGCGTGTCCGGGATCCGCCACGTGGTTGATGGCGAGGAGAGGATGAGCAGCGACGCTGTCCAAACTCGAGGCTTCCCACACCGACCACGAGTCCTCCCCTGCCTCTGCTTATATTCCTCCCGGCGGAGCTAGGCTCCGCCTCTAGCCACGCCCCCTCGTGGAACCTTCCCGATGGTTCCCGAACATTCTCTCTGACTCTGCCCGTTACCCTCTAGAAGAGGGTCTGTCTAGAGCTCTCTCTAGTGGAAGCCTAGTGGAGGCAACTTCCTCCATCCATAGCATTACGAAGTATTTTCACGGCTGCACCTTTACCTATAACTTCAGATAATTCCCCCCGAATGCATTATCTGGAGTTACATTGGTGTGAAATAACAAGAACAAACAAGATGGCATGGTACTGTGAGCTAGCCAACTCTCCCCGCATGCGTGTTATAAAGGTGCGGCAGAGGAGGAGGCAGCGTTGGACCGGTTGCGGAGCGAGAGGAGGGCTGTGGGAGTACGCATCACCCCATCGCACGTCGGTGAGTTTTGTTAAAATCCAACGCTTGCTACTCCCGAGGGTGTGCACATTGGACTCCATGGATTTGGAGCAATGTATCCGTCACTACAACACAAATAATTAACCACACTGTGGCTACAGCTCCCAACAGTGGAGGCACAGGGAATCTAAGCAAAAGGTAGGGACCCAAAATAGGTCAAGGATCCACAGATTCATGAAAGGATAGGGGTTCACTAAAAATATAACTCAGATCTATATATAAGATGTATTAACTCTCATCTTTAAAAAAAATGCGCCTAAAATAGTTGCAATTAGTAAATGAAAGTACACATGTTATATTTTATCTTCCGTAACATTTGTGGCATTTATTTATTTAATTTCAGCTCATAGCCCCCAATAGGCTGGCACCACCACCGACTCATTACATTGTACAATGGATAAAGATCGTATTCCACACTGACGCACTCAAAACACTTCCTTCTATCTCCGTTTCCCTCACACTCTGCCATAATAAAGCCTTGCATATTCCCCTTTAATTCGAATCATTTGGATGCAGTGGGACATGCCTGTGATCAAGCGATTTGAAGGCAAGAAGGGTTGTTTGATCACATAGGGATTTGGGAACCGTGGACTAACCACTGTGCTACCGCTCCACCCTATAAATAACTATTCTCAGCATTTTAACATACTGGCGGTACACTGGTGCGTGGTATAAAAAAAGCACATTTTTGGAAATAATAATTTATTTTCCTGCGATTCGCAGTCCTGGTCATAAAATCTTGCGGGGTGTGTCAAAATCAGTTTTCGTGATGTCGAAGCAGTTGGAAGGTGAATGCCAGTTAAAATTTAGATTTTCGACTTTAATGAGAACTGGTGTGTTATACTGCACCGGTGTACCGCCAATATGTCCATTTATCCAGGAAACCTCAGTGAGTGTCAAGACTGTTTTTCCAGAGGGCCCTGCACTCTGATCTTTGGCCGATTCCGTTCATGCCTGTTTTGCGTGTTGGAGCAAACCGAATCACCCAGAGAAGACCCAGACAGTGAGGACATACCATTTAAAGATCTGCGTAGATGGATCCAATAACGTACTCTGGGTACTGCCATCACTTGGAAAACCGAGAAGCCCAGCCTGTTTGTGAGTTTCACATGCCTGCGTGGTGATAAAAGTGATCATACTACGTTTTTTACAGAGCATTACTCATGAAAACTGAATCTCACAATGCTGCACAATCCACAACCCACGAAGTAGCATATATATTATGATGTTTTCAGCCAATTAATGAGTTTGTATATACCTGGAGAAAACCTGCACGTGCAAGGCGGCAACACTCTGACAGTCTGTACCATACAGATAGGAAAGATTACTTTAGGTCGCACTTTACTGAACCGCATTCACCTTGCAAGCCAGAATATGGCACCTCGACAACCATGGGAAGGGAGTTTTGCAACTTGTGTGTGATCCACCAACCCTTGCCTACTAAAGGACTGGATTAAAGGCGTGCACCACCATCGCCTGGCTAAATAAGATACAGTGAATATTTCCACTGAGTATTTGGTTGCAAATAATAGTGGAGCAGATAAATTAAACGATTAAACTATAAACGAAACGAAACAGTTTTATTTTACCAGGTAAGGCTATCTGAGCAATATAGCTCTTTTGTAGAAGCAACCGAGCCACAAATGAGAGTGCACCATAGTGGCTTATAATGTGGAAATGTATAACAGCTAAATACTCGAAACACATGTTTCTAAATGTGGAGAAAAAATACCAGAGGACCTGGCGAAAAATCCACACGACCACGGGGAGAACATATCAACTCCAAATATACAGGTGTCGGTCAGAATCAAACCCACGACCTTCTCTATCTATACCAGGCGAGGGAGTTAACATCTCACCACAGCAGCTGTGTCAAAGCTCGTTCGCAGCATGCTATCAGTTTCTTCACAAACCTGTGGTTTCCACCGACCTTTGCTTCTGAAGTGGTGGATCACAAATGTGACTCAACACGAACTTGGCATGCTGTCTGTTTACATGGTCAGTGAAGTGAACTAGCGGGAGCACATTTGTCGCTTGTTACAGAGGTTCATAGTTCGAATCGAGTGGTCACCCTGATTTTAACGGCAGGTGTATTAACCATATGAATACTGAATGCCATCTCCTTCACAGAGGATATTAGAGACCCCGTGATGTCATTCCCAAGAGTAGGGACTGTGTGCTGGAGTCGGGGACTAAATTTCCCAAATGCAAGACTGCAACTTTCTCAATTGGGATCATACCTTGCAATAATCACACCCACTGGCAGACTAATGCCCAACACAACTCTTACAAATGAGCCTAACATTGAATTCTCACCTGGTTAAACAAAATGTTTTTAGAAATGAACTAAACATGCTGACAGTGGAATGTGGCATATTGCTGTGTGAGTGAAAACTTCGCTGGAGAGGGTCCTAAGGTAACAGTTTCACGGTCCACATCCGTGGTTGCTGAAATAGTGCCCCCTTTGCTTGTCATTGACTGGCGCGGTCATGGTCACAGGCGGATCCCTGTCAGAGGGGGAGGTGCGAAAGAATCAGCAGCTGACGACGAGCCGAGCCAAGATCCAAGCCAGGGTGAGAGGATCCTGCAGCACACTGCTCGTCCATACACACCCTCAATGGGGATATCGTACCCATGCGACCTCCACCCTTTGTGAACAGACCCAATCAGCTACTTATTGCCGTGTACACGCACATGTACGGCTCTTTTTCAATCCACTCCTGGATGAAAGCTCATCCACATTGTACGGGCCATAGGCGGTGTTTTTCCACGACGCTTCACCATGCTGGTCAGCGCTGGTTGGTGAATGTGGGCAGCGTAGGCGTAGGGGCATTGAAGTAAAGTACAGCAGTGGATTTATCCTGCACTGTCCTCTGCTGTCCACAACATAACTTGCACAGCACCTGTAATTATCATACTAATATTACGCGTTGTCTGCTTCACAGTGGATGTCAAAGATCCCATGACGTCAACCGCAAAAGAGTAGTCCACTGTGTGCTGGCTTCATGGTCCAAATTTGCCAATATTTTTAAATAACCTGAAAATTACTTGATGGCAATTTACATATTAATCATCGCTACCTCTCTCTAGTTCACTATATTGTATCTTTAGTCTTTCTTTCCCCGGTTGCTTATTACTTATTTTCCACCTTTAAATGCATAGCACTCTGAGATCTGTTCTTTGAGGGCACCTTATAAAAGTACATAATTATTATTATTACTGTGAAAACTTGTGTAACCAGTGTGGTTATTTTACTATTAAATGACGCATATATTCACACTATCGTATTAGAGAGGGTGTAATTAGTGGGTTTTAAACCTTGTGGATGTTGTGGAGTTACGATTGGCTTAGGATAGATGGGCGGTATGTTAGGCCACGCCCTTCGTAAAACGAACGTTAGGCAGGCGCGTGACTTAATTGCCAGAGTCACGTGACCACTGGATAAGGTTAGTTGGTATACAAATTTAGCTTAACTATTACAATTTAACAGTAGCCATCCTTCATAATAAAATAACCATGAACACATTTATATTTTGTAATACATGAGATATTAGTGAACTTGAAAAATTAGTTAATTCTTGAATTTTTATATTTTAACATAAATTAAAATCTGTAAAATTAATGGTGTGAGATATAATCCCTTGGGATCTTGAAGAGAGGGAGGCCCGTATTGAGGACCAATCGTGACGCTAGCACATTAAGTTTACAGAAAGTCCTTCGTGTGCACGTGGCCGGTGTTAGGAGTGAGAGCAGGTCGTGTCGCAGTTTACGAAAAAGATGATCTGGCAGTGGAACCAAGGAAAACAATGCAGAAGTGCTACCAAAACTTTTATTTAATCATTTATTGATGACCACCCTGTGTCGTCTAACAATCAAGGCCAGTAAAGATCGAGGCGCAGTGGTCACGGGTCACACTTGGAAGGACCCTCCTAAAAAAAGTCACGAGATTCAATGAGGCTTTCCTGGGCAAATGAGCATAACAAATAAATATGCCTATCCATGCGTTCACCAACCCGCACTGACCAGCCTGGGGGCTATCATTCATCACTGGATTAACAAAGGGCTGTACATGTATCCTAAATGCAATATTAAGCATATAATTTGCCTATAATTTCCATTCATTGTAAAAAAAATATTCAAATAATCGATGTATGGCTTGATAAAAGTGTGTAACAATTTTTTTTGTTCCTGGGTAGTAAGTGTTATTTCCTAATTGCTTATACCTCAGAAGTACACAAAATGGCTATTAGTCTCCACAGAGTATGGAGTCCCCACAAACTTTGCTTTTGTGACCAGGACAGTGATATTTTGAAATTTACCTATTTTCAATGAGAAAACGGGCGAATTTGTGTCTTTTCGTAAATTTCAAAATATCATTGTCGGGGTCACAAAAGCAAAGTTTGTGGAGAATAATAGCCATATACTTTTTAGGCATAAGCAATTACGAAATAACCCTTACTACCCTGGAACAAAAATTGTGTTACGTAGTGTAATAAGATGTGTAATAAACAATTTCATGTGACGAGTCGAAGCATCGTTATTCGCCAAGAGGCTTCTTGGCCTCCTGAATGTGTCTGTCTTGCCGCTCGGTGACAGATGGATCGCGAGGAGCGTGAGCGTTGCCGCAGAGCCCAGGATGAGGCCGAGTTCCAGAAGAAGAAGGACATTCAGAGGCAGAAGGTGAGACCAGAGCAAAATCCTGGAGTCTAATTTGGGTGTCAGCCACCTCTGTGTTTAAACCAGGGTTCTCAAGTGTATTGAGGCTGATGGTCTCAGTCTGGTGACCAATATCTGCACAAAAACACATTATATAAAATTTGGTTTTCACTTATTTTGGATAATTCTACAGCTCTGAAGCCTACATTTTGGATGCATGTACTGTATATTGAACTTCTTTCATAACGTACATAGCCAACTGTGCTAATTGCAGGTGAGGGGAAGGACAACAAACTAAACACAAACATTTATAAAGAAATCAGTTTTCAATCTAGATTTAACAGTGCATAACTCCAGTGGCTTATCGGAAAGAACAGCATTCCGAATGGCTGCACCATGCAATGCGGTCACCATCTTTGTTCAAAGGCTAGCCAAAAACTGCTGCGAGCAAGACTGGAGTTTGTGTGATGGTTTATGTTCCTTGACAAGATTAGCAAAGTATTGTAGATTGACTGCCATTTGACAGATATAACTAAAGCACTTCACATGATCAAATTCAGGGCTCTATCTCCCCCCACCCCGCCGCCAGTCCCCCAAAGGATAACAGGTAAGTCAATAAATCTTCAAACTAGTTCCATGATGTCTCCTTCCACACACCATTTTTTTACATAGACCAATGCACTGATTTGCAGGAGTTCGATATTGACATTCTTTATCTCCTAGCATGTTATTGTTAAGCAAAATTTCAACAAAATAGAAATGATTTTCTCATTTACAAAAAACTTGTCATGAACGTGTATGTTAAACATTTGTTATTTCATTGTTTATTTCAAAGTATCAATGTCCATTGCCATGCATGTGTGTGTGCTCGTTTATTAGGCTATAGAAGCAGAAAGTCGACATAAGCAGAGAGATGCCCAAAGGAGGAGATCATTCGCAATGGATCACTCCCGGTACAATCACTCGCAATAAAACTTCACCCGGCAAGTCCTTAAGAGACCTTTTTCTAGCTGTACAGAAGATGTAAAGAAGCTGGTATGAGTTCTATCAACCATGAATTTATATTTATGCGATGTAACCCAAAAAACCTTTATTATGGATAATATTGGTCGTGAAAGTCTACGTGTTAAACTGAGTTATATCAATGGTTCTGGGCCTCCCCGAGGTCAACCCTGCCTTAAATGAGTACCTTCTGCGATTTTTAACATCAGTACTGGAGAGACAAATGTGAATTTGTAGTGACAATTTACACCATTGGTGAGTGATAGCTGAACTGGCCCCGGACCCTTCATCCCACAAACACGCACTTACCGGCGTGATGGAGTATGTTCAAACAATCCCAATGACTTATGTGTTATCTGGAGGCCTTCATCCAACAGTGGACTGACAAAAGCCTATGAAGTTATATTATTTTTGTACTCAATTATTAAGTACTGAAGTCGCAGGTTTGATCTGTCGGCACGACAGTTGCAACAATGGGGTGTTTTAAAATCTCTCCACCTGTGTCCACCCAGCTGTACAGATGAGTTCACCACAGTTAATCGATTGGCAGGCCATCATAGAAGAATAGGGCAAGATATCTTCTCCAGGGACTCTCTGTAGCTCCCTTTAGTACAGGGGTCAGCAACTTTTCAAAGAAGAAGAGCCATTTTTAAAAAATCTTTGACAAAAATATTTCAAGAGCCGCACCACACGCAGAGCTACTTGTACACAAACACAGCAGGTATACAACAGGTGCCAAAAAAATCCTGACGAAAATGAACAAAAATGTTATGGAATAAACTGCATCTATTTAGTTCTTTCCCCCTTCGTTATTGTTTAAGAACACAGTTTAACTGTATATTTTGCCATCACCAGAGCATTCCATCGTGTCCCATTCCATTCCATATTTAATAAATGATCTCTGTTAAATTATGCTTAAGATTTAAGTAAAAAAATGGCTGCCCGCCAAGGGGGCAGCCAAAGAGCCACAAGGGAGAAGCCAAAGAGCCACAAGGGGGCAGCCAAACAGCCACAAGGGTGATGCCAAACAGCCACAAGGGGGCAGCCAAAGAGTCACGATGGGGAAGCCAAAGAACCACCTAAGGCTTCGGAGCAGCAGGTTGCCGACCCCTGCTCTAGTCGAAGCTCTTCCCCCCAACAGTGGCATGAGCAAATCATTGCAGGGCTTCACCTTTACCTTTTCTTTTTACTGTCCTGCGAGCTTCAGGTGGGAGAGAAGGTTTGATGAACAACTCATATTTGTCCTCACTTTTTCCCCAGGACCAATGAGCACTTCTTGAACAAAGTTGAGTGGAGCAGCCAAAAAGACACTGCTAAAGGACCTCAAGCAGACACAGCCATGGTAAGGCACTATATTTGATTCTCAGTGCAAAATCCAGTGCAGTTATTTGTGTTTCATAACAGTATTGTGAAACATATACAGCCCTTTTGACCATCGACTGCAGGATGAGGACATTAATTAACATCACAACAATAATTTTACTGACCATCTCTCCTCACATTTTACTTCCTTCAGTGCACCTTAATAAGAAGAATGTCAGTAAAACTTAATAGGCTTGACCCTATCTGGCAATAACACAGGAGATGTTCAAACATCAAATAGACACCTATTGTAAGGCATCAAGTCTGCATTAACCAACAGAGCATGTCTGTATATTTTACAAGCATGTGTGGTTAATGCAGACTTCATGCCTTGTAATAGGTGTCTAGTTGGTGTTTGAGCATCTTAACACTTGTGTTATTGCCACAAACATGAAGCCTATTTTGATGTTGGCAAAAAGGTCCCATAGAAAAATGTCAGTAAGTTTTATGGCAATGCTCGTGATGGGGTTTGTTTATCGATGCTTCACCACATTAGTCAGTGTGAGTTGGTGAAGGGGAGGAGCACAGAGAAGTATAGAACAATGGATGATGTTGCAATGTCCTCTGCTGTCCACCACTTAGCCTTACAGCTGTCTGACTAGAAAAAGTGATTCCAAATAAGTATTGTAAGTAACTTTTTAAGTTTTGTGGTTTATTTTTATTGGAATTTAAATGAATGGTGATTGAATGTGTTATTTGTTCAGGCTAGGAGTAAATTCAGGGACTACAGAGATTCCCAGCGGAAGGAGGAAGAGGAGGCACACAGACTGAAAAAGGAGACACAGAGAAGAAAGGTATGGATTTATAAATTACCCTCCAGCTCCCAGCAAAGCAGCCTTTACTCAACAACACAGCCCTCTCTCACTAACCACTCAAGTGTAGCCATCACAGCCAATGGTGGTGATACCAACATACCTGACCATTTCGTCCTTCCTTCTTAATCCAATAGTTGAACCTTATGGTGGGACCCCGGAGTCCCCAATAAACAGAAGTAAAAATCGTAATTAATTAATTTATTTTTGGCGACTCCGTCCCGCCGCGCATATAAACGCCATGACCTACCAGAAATCAATCCCCTCGTTCTTCACCAAGCACCCATTGTTGCAAAAATTGCCGTAGTCATAGACAAAACTTTGATTAGCACATCATGTAGAGCTCGTCGAGAGGAATAGATTGCCATATTGTTTGCCTTCAATAGACATAAAATGACGTCGCAACGCAGTTCATGCGAGAGCCGGGGGCTTAAGGGACCCTGGAGTCCCACCATAAGGTTAAGCTGTTGTACAGCAGCAATGGCCAACACTCCATGCACTCTGATCCATGTTAGTGGATCTCAATTGGAACTCCCATCCACCAGAAAACTACGACCAATAATTATCCATCATTAATTTAACCCTGTAATACTTGATACAGTACAGTAGACAAAATATTCATCTTCTTGGTTCTTTCGGTAAAGTCACGTAGAATGGAAATAATAAAATACTAAAAATAAAACATAATAAAATAATTCTCACGACGTTTTGGCCACAACGCAGACAAAATATTGGCGGAATTTATTGGTAGATCTTATATTATCCTTTAATATACAGGTATCCCTCGATTTATGAACATTTGGTTTACAAAATTTTGCTTTAACACAATTGACAAATTATGGACAATTTTCAGTTAAAGAAATCGAATTTCCGTGTTCACAAAATTTCACACGGCACGCACCATGAGATAACATAGCATAAACCGCAGTCACCTCATAATGCACTGCACGAAACAGCTGCCTGCTGAGTAGTGCATACAGTAGTACATACAATGTTGTCCCACGTCTGACTGCATAGCCGCATGTGAGTGAATTCAAACCGCATACTGTATATCAAATTTTGGGTAAAAATAGATGAGCCACATATACGCTTAATCAGAAAAACTGAACCCGCATACAGCGAGGGAAACCTGTACAAATAATTCTTAGTTATTTGTTTTCCATGATTTGTAACTAAATTTGTTGTACGCTTATGCCAACATTTGTTGTCATTTGTCCTGAGAGCCACAATAAAAATTCAGATCCATCCATGAATCCTGAATCACATTTTGGGCACCACTGTTGTACAGTCAATGGCTCACCTTCAAGGTCTATTCTTATGATCAAAATGAATCAATATTAATTTATAAATACTGCCCAACTAGGATGAACACCACATGAGGATGAACACCACTGGAATAAAGTGCACACTGTAGTACTCCCTCTACCATAGCCCAACTGGGTTTTGTTTCTTTCCATGTTCACTGACCCCTTCCAATGCCTCTCTCAGCAACCTGACATTCTATCCTGTACACACGTCCCACCCATCACACGCACCTTTATTTCCCAATTATCTACACAACACTTTGTTGCGACGTTTTATTTAGAGCTTCCAAGTTGCTTAATCTATTATTACATGAATCACTGGCATCCTCTGCATGCACTCAAATTCTAAGTTCAGACATATTTTGTTGTTGCTTCCTTGAAGTTGAACTCTCTGACCCATATGGTCACGTGATAATTAATCTCTACGGATGTAATAATGCATTGATTTATCAACTAAATATTACTATCGCATTCATGATGCAGGTATTGTATTGTGTAAAAGTAATACATTTGTATTCATTCAGTTATATATATATTCTCATAGATTATTTTTGGGCGTGTAGTGCCGCTGACACAAGTTCTTGCTTACTATGAGCCTTTATTTTGGACACAACACTAATTCTAGGCCCAGGCTTCGATTCTTGATGGTTGACCTTTGTCTTCTCTCCAACGGTCCCTTCCCCTTGTGCTCTACCCTTTTATATTCCTCGAGCCCCCTTTCTCGAAGGTTCGCTCACCCCATTTCCCTCAGCCAATTCTCGTCCTCTTTCCCTAACGGTTCTCAACCCTTATCCCGACAGTCCACCCTCGTTTTTCTGCCTCTTACCTTTGAATTTTCCTTGCAATCAGTTTAATTCTCTGACCATAACCAATCCTCGTTGAGGCCTCCCTATACCAATAAGAGGCCCCTAACACACTTCCTGACTGTCCGTCTGCATATGTACAGTACCCTGTCAGGCAAGGGTCTATTGATTCGGTCTTTATATACGTAAGCTTTCACGACCAATATAATGATTTATAATTTGGTTTCTGGTGGGTTAGATCATGTACATATAATATTAGTTTTTATTTCTATAATCCTCCACCACCTGACACTTAAATCAAGTTATCACATGGGCAAATGTGCACATTGATTCGTTTTATCAGCAACCTGGAGGAATATTGAAAAGAAAGCAACACTTTTGATAATTCTGTATGAAGTTTCACTGGAGATTACATCCAGTTTGATTTTTAACATTCCGGATTTCTGAAAAATAAAACCCATTCTCATATTTTCCCACATGACAGTTGGATCTAATTGGATCTGTCAGGTGGTGCAGGATTATTGTAAAAGAAAACCTGATACCGACACAATCTAACCTAAAATACACTAATTACGAATCATTATAGATTCTCTAAATGTGTGTATTCTCTACATTTACACAAAACATGTATTTGAGTTGTACATCGAATTATGACCTGAGGTTGGTGTGAAATTCTGGATCATTTAGAGTTTGGAGACGAGGGTTTTGGCGAAGTCATTACATGCGGTGATAAATTGGCTTTGAAATTGCATTTTTCCCTATGCTATATCTACTGCCGGTGAGCTTGTGGGATGAGTGTGATCACTTTTTTTTATTCTCATTTCCAGGCAGAAGATTTGGAGGAAAATAAGAAAGCCGAGGAGAATAAGAGAGCTCGGCAATTGCAGATGGATCACAGGAGGTGCGAGAGAGAGTGATCTTACTTACACGGTCTTTATGCAAAAACGGATTGAATAAAATAAACTTATATTTAAAACAGACAAGGGCCTGTTTCACTTTGCAAATATTAAATCAATTTGATCCATCAGTTGATGGGTATTTTTTGGACCGAATGTTTCCCAGTAAATTCTATGAAAGATGCAGTTTTTCCCTCCACATTTGTAAACATGCGATCGATTATATCGCTGCTCGAAATTTCTACGTGATAAGCCACTTTGTTGAACGATCATTTGTGGTCAGATCACTTAATAGATCTGTGGGGTTTACCTGGAATCAAAGCGGCAACCTATGGTGGGCTAACCATTACACTATGGCAGCGTCCCTAGTAAATATTGAAGACTGATTTGGTTATTTGATCATCAGAGCAAACCAGGCTTTCCTGGACAGGCTGGAAGGACGACGCAGCGGAGAAACGACCAACATCCCACAGTGCGAAGGCACCTGGCATGAAGAGAGCAGCACTCCCCCTTTTAAAGACGGTGACAACATAGGTATTTGTCATCATTTTCATTTCTATCATGCACTGTATTTATCAAGATTGGTGTCATTGGGTGCAATGGTGCATTGGTTTATGTTCTGCACGATGAACCAGGCAATATATTTTTAAGTGATGTTTACCTTTCTATACTTTGAATTCCTATCGTGTTTTTGGATTGTTGGTTGTTGTAACGTTCTGACTTGCCCCTACTAGGCATTTGTGAAAAAGACCTTTATAGCTCATATTCCTCCAGTTGAAATAAATATTCTGATTCTAATCCTAGTAAAAATCCCGGCCATGGATAATGTCAGCATCGAGTGATATCTGATTTGGTTATGAGATATCTGTGCAGAGTTTGCTCTTTTCTCACATGTGTGGGTTAGTTTCTTGGCTCTCTGGTGTTATCTCACTCGTCATAAAAAAGAGAGAATTGGTTGAGCATCCGGGATGCAGAACACTGGGAAGTGGTGGTGTGGTTAACCAGGATAATACGTGCCAAAGCACGGAGGCAGATTATGTGTTTGAATACAGGTTTCAACTACCTGGGATTAAATCAAAATCTCAAATATAATGAGTTGACCGTCTCGGTCTACTAATGACAGTAAAGGTCACGGTAAGTTTGGTTTGTCACTCCAGCATATTTGGCTTTGGCTTGATTGAAGAACTTGCATTACCAACAACGTTGATTAAACACCTTCAGGCTGTGGTGAGGCTGAGCTGCCCATGCCCATATGAATGTTCCTGTGAATTTTGCATAACTGCGCAGGAGTGTGGAGGAGCAGTGGTGCTGATTCCAGGCCCTTGGACAGCTTCAGCAGCAGAAAGTAAGTTAATATGAGGAGGAGGGAGTGCGTGAGTGAATGAGCCGTGGGCTCTGTGATGTAGAGCTCATGTATGGGTGTTTTGTCAATCAATTTCAAGATGAGGGCTCCCCACACCATGTAGATTATGTTTTGTTTTCTACTATACGTCACCACGCTAGTCAAGTGCGGATTTGTAGAGGTGGGAGCTTGGATTTTGCTCTACCATCCACAGCTGCTTATGACAACATATTTGTGCATTGTGGTTATCCATCTAAGCACAAACCAGCCTCAATCCTAATTGGCTTTTAACAGCCAATGAGATCGGGTGCATTGCCTGTGGTCTGGTTTTAAGGAAATATGTCGCACCTTTGTGAACATAATTAAATACAGTATTTCCTTGTTATCTGGACAAGGGATACATTTCAGAGATGCTCGTAAATAGAAATTTTTGCGGATAATGATATTGGCATACGAATATCATTTTTTTAATGAATTACCTTAAAGAAATACTTAAATAAGCTATTAAAACACGAAAATTATCAACAAAAAATTGGTTCTAATCAGTGGTGGCTCCTGCAAAATCTCTCAGGGGAGGCAAATGTCTGGATGATTGATAAGGATAAGGTCCATCCATGCAATGGATACATTAACAGCTTAAGCATGTAAAGGCAACTTCACTTCTTTAATATTAATGAAAAATAAAGTGACTCTTACAATACATCTTGTTTGTTTCTATACTCACTATTAAAACAAACCACTCAAGTTTCTTTTATTAAAGATTCCACTAGGTGGCGACAAATTATATTGTTGGATGAAACGTGCTTACGTATGATGACGTAAGCACGTATGATGACGTAAGCACGTTAGTGCGAGCCCTCCCGGAAGCCATAGAGAATGCATTGCAGCGCCCACCCCGTTCGAAAAAAACATCTTTGAATGTAAGTCTATGGGGCCACTCGGGGCGATTCTCAGCCGGAGTGAAATCGCCCAAAAAGAGGCGGTACTCCACAGAACGTGACATGACGCTGATTGGACTATATCCAGAGGCACAGTGACGGCTAGCGTGACTCTGTGGTTGAATGACATTGGTGGTGCGTCGCCCAATCGCCCTAATGAAGAAACCGCCCCTGGTTCTAATAAACATAAAGTAAATATAACATTAACTTGTGAAATAATAGTTTGTAAATAAAATTTCCTTAAATTATGATGTTGCTGCGCAGTAGTTCCTCCATGATACAGGTTTTTTCGGTTAGATCACGTAAATATAAAGTGTCGTTAAACCCGCCACCACCCGATAAAGCCAATTACTACGGTTTGTCACGTAAACAGAACATGCCGATTCGTTACTAGTACAGCACACCGGCGTTGGAGAGTAAATCCACAACATTTACAATCTGAGTACAACGTTTCGCCTGTAAATACAACTAGCATCATCAGGTGACAGCCATATTTGTGGAGAAATCCTCCTGTCTCGTTCCTTAAATAGTGGGATCAATGTGATGGCGTCACTTGAGAGCCCTTCACGTACGAAGGCCAGAGCAGGGGAGTTAATTAATGTATATAAATTACAATGGGTATCCATTACCGGTTGCGTTATTCATATGGTAATCAACATACATTCCCAAGTGCTGTTTTATTTTTCCCCAGTGATGCGGCAAGCTCCGACATAACCCAGCTGCGGGATAAATTTCCATGGTACAACGAACAAGCCCTGAAACAAATCCTTGATGAATGCTGTGGAGACATATCTCGCGTCTGCAGCCTTCTGTCTGAATGATGGGAGATTTTGCATAACAGAAAAATGGATCAATGAGACACAAATGAAGCTTTCGGCTTGCTCTTTTTCCTAAAAAAAACACAAGACAATATCGACCGATTTAACTATTATGGGTTGGACCTCGTGGCGTAGCTATTGAGTGTGCAGGAAGTACAACTTTATTGGAGTCCATGGGCTGAACGTTCCCATGCAACGGGCCACAAATAGAATAGATATTAGATGACGGGCCCCAATTATTTTCTTGCACCTGGGCCCATGCCACTGATGCATATGCCATTGGATGGACAACTATTATTGTGTGGTTGCTGGTATAATGGTGGCCTTTTAGAGAAGCATTTTGTTGTAACTTAAGGGGTGTAATGATTAATTGATTCAACGGTTAATATTGATTTTTAAGTAAAATTTTGAAGTATCAAATTGTGTCAAAGAAACCTGTATTTTTTGTTGTTGCATATTTTGTATGTAATAGCTTCAGATGACTCCTCCAGTTTCTATAGGGCGTTATATTCACAATGTAAAAAAATAATTGATTTCCGGATATGAAACGCACATCTGGATTACGGCAAGTCAAGGCCTATGACCAAATATCACTCTAAATGCGCCTAATCTCATCAAATCTCAGAAGCTACGTCGGAATTAGCTTGGTAAGTATTTTAATGAGTGAACACCTCAGATTTCCAGGTGTTGTAGGCATGGGGCTACAATGTAGCTTAGCGATGGCTGTCAACTCCTCGTATGCATGGTGGGGTTTTTCCCAGTTTTCCTCCTAGATGAAACCATTAATGGAATCGACCAAACATCCCAATGGAGTACTTTCCTAAATAGGGGTCTTTAAACCCAATGAGGCTTTCCTGGGTAAATATTTGACATTTTGAATATGAATATATAATTGCAAAGAGGGTGATATGTTACACTCATATTTCCTTAAGAAAATGCAGAATCACGACTGTGGGCCAAAGAAACTCGTGCGTTTCTAATAAGCAGCTTATCATGGCTTATTTGAACTTGTGGTTATTTTCAGTGTGAAACTGTTGATGTACTGCTGCTACTTTTAATTGCAACTTTTAAATATATGTACCTTGCCTTTGAACTGCACTTAGTTTATTTTATCAATTACTGCAAAATAAAGCACATTCATGAACCAATAAAACTTAAAATATATATATTTGCGCATTTGTTTACGTGGCAACTTGTATCAGGTGTATGACACGCAATGAAATTGTAACTTTCAAAATAGGTGTTACGCCTATTTATTAAATGTGCTCTCACAGACCTTAAAATAGTTGTCAATGCCATTGTTATGAACGCGATTTTAACGTCTTTGCAGTGTATTAATCATTGATATCTTCGTGTATGTAAACATGCATTTAAGAATTTATGAATTAAAATGGATGTTATACCCATTATACGTAAACTAAACTTTTTATTTTATCAGGTAAGACCCACTGAGCTATATAGCTCTTTTTCAGAAGCGACCTGGCTACAAATGATAGCTCAACGAAGTGGCTTATCATGTGGGGATTTACAGCAGCCAAATACTCTCCAACGCATGTTTCTAAATGGGGAGAACATGCAAACTAGAAATATACAGGCGTGAGAGTCAGGATCGAACCCATACATGTGTAGTGAAATAGAATTAGCTATGTAGCAGCATAGTGCTGGCTGCTGGCAGGGAAGGATCTACAGCTTACAGCAGCCCTGACAGCGGCAGGCCAGGTGATACACCAGAGGGGGATCTAGGGGAAAGGTCGCGGAAGGGGCACACTGGGAACCCGCGGGAAGCTTCTATAAAGGGGGCGTGGCCTGGGCGGGGCCAGGCCACGCGGACAGTAGAAGAGGGGCCCCGAGAGGGGACCTCGGGCTGTCGTTTGGAATGGGATCCCTGTCATGCTGCTGGAGTCTTCACCATTCTTCTTCTCGTCTCCATCTTCACCATCTCGGCGTCGCCAGTCAGGCAGTCTACCAACTATCCTGCCTGGGAACTGTAGTCGACTATAGACGGATTTATTGGATGTGTTAACCCGTTGTTTGCGTGTTAATAAACAGAGTGCCTCCAACTCTTAGTGTCTCTGATTCAGTCACTACACATGTGTAATGAGACGACTTCTGAGACACGATTTGTAGATGATTCTTATTTATTTCTTGATACTTTAAGGACAGGGTCACGAATAACATAAGTACTGAGTTACTTATAACGTAACCACCCATACAGCGACATCGGCGACATACAACTATATAGCTGACTGGCTATATAGTGATGACGATGATGAAGACTATACCTGGCTGGCTACACAGCGACGATGACAACGAAGAGATGGCAGCGATGACAGCGACGACAGCCAGGACCCGAACCCCCACGACAGCCCCTAACCCCCACTTGCCTCTCCCTTATATTCATCCAACGTGATAAAGCCCCGCCCTTGGCCACGCCCCTCTTTTGGAACTCTCTCGTTGGTTCCAGGAGCTTCCAGTTCGATCCCCTCCTTGACCTTTGGCCCAGTTACGCCCCCCTTGTGGACGCCTACATGTGTCGTTTTACAATGCACCCATACCTGTAGTTAGTCCCCCATGGCCACCAGATGGTATCCCATCACTACACATGCATGAAATTATGTGTGCGTGTGAATCGTACAATTTACGTAAATATATGCTGGTAGATTTAGGTCAATGCAGCAAGCTAGCCTTTCCAAACAAAACAGAATCAATGAGATTTCAACCGAGATAATATAAATGCGGCAGAAAAAATAATATTAAATTAAATCGTGAATTGTTACAGGATGTTCGCAAGCCAGAGTTATTTAATATCATTGGTTTTCATAATCGTTTTTTGGGTTAGATCGCATAAATATGAATGTATCGTTAAACCCGCCACCAACCGACACAGCAAATTTTTAAACATTGTCACGTAAACAAAAAAATGTACTCTTCAGTATGCGACTGTGATCATCCAGAACAGACCATACAACACAATGCCCGATCCACAAATACAAAGGAGACATCAAAGCAATATACTCCACAACTCCTGATGTGGTTATCTGGCTTGACCACCTAAATGTGAAATTATAGTTGTGGCTCTGCATCTCCATCAGTCATACGAAAGAAGTGCAACGTTATTCAAGTGTATGACCTTGGCAAGCTGAACGTGGAGTCAACAGTCTGCAGTTCCTCCTGCAGAAGTGGTGTCAGGTTATCAGTGGTTTCTGAGGTCTACTTAGAATGTTTACTTTTTAACATGATCGAACGCAAACAAAAACTATTATTAATAATACTGATCGCGACAGCCTACATGTTAAACTTATGATGAGAATGTAAACGAGCTTTGATATCAAGCTGAACTAAAATCAGAAATTGATCCAATCGGTCGACCTGAATGATGTCCAAAATAAAAATTGGGATTTGTGCTGAAAAAAATGTCCAGTGTATGTCTGCTCTACGGGTTAGGCCATTGACAACTTGAATATACTCTAGACCAGTGGTCAGCAACAAAAATAACAAGAGTCAATATTTTTGAATGCGGTAAAAACCCTCCACATTGCAAGAGCCGCAATGCACGTAAATACGAGATGGTCTTACTAACGTCACGAAGCAGTGCTTAAAGCAGGTTGCCGACCCCTGATCTAGACTAAGCATATTATCTATGAACTGGCAGACTAACTGGAGAGTCTGCCCAGACATTGGTATTAAGGAACATAGGACTTGAGCCAACACGTTGGGACATTATCTAACAGCTACCCGACCCGTGAGAAATCATACAATCATTATACTGCTTAAACAATCCTTATTATCTATGCATAACCACATTCAAGGGAAGTACAGGGTTCTTACATTTTTTTTTACTTATATGGGACTATCGTTTTTAATGGACAAAAAACGTATACTACACTGTAACATGATAACAAATGTATGTTAATAGCTTCAAAAAGTCAGAGTCTCCACTTTTTCGCCATCATTGTCAACACATGCCTGGAATCTTCTGCAGATGGTCTCCAGAGCCCGGAGGCACATTTCTTGTGGCGTTGTTGCAAATTCTCAGAAGTGTTCACATTGTTTTAAGCACCCTGTATTATGTTCACCATCGTTTCCTGCATGCGTGCGTTGCTTTCTCTGAACTGGTTGTTCGGGTTTGTTTGCATTATAACATGTTGATCTGCAATGCTGATGGATATTACGATTTCCTTATCTTATATTTAAAAGTCTCCGCGCGGGCTTGCGAGGGATTTGGCTCTCGAACGGTGGGGTTGATGTCGAAATAAATTTGCCGGCCAGCACGCCCTAAGCCCCGCGGTGGAAATAGGCTATTCCTTTTTCATGTCCGTCACCTTTAAATTAGTTAAATTACCGATTTAGTGTGATTTAGCTATATTTATTTATTTATTGCGCGACATCGCCTGTAGCACTCACGCCAATTGCGTGGGGGGGGCGGACCCTGCCAAGTGATGCGCGTTCTGTCGAGCTCACAGGGGACATTCTCTTTTACGCATTTAACATGCAATAAATATACACATAACGCTGCGGCTATTTCTTCACAGTGTGATGTCCTCTTCGTCCCCACCCAACACGATGCGTGCAGTTACTGCTATAAAGTCCGGAGATATTCATATTATTACAACGCTTACATAGTATTATTATAGTATAATTGTTGACTATTATTAAACAAATACGTTGGCAGATATTACAATAATAATGTTTGTGTGCACAATAACTGATTATTCATTATTAGATTGCTAAATATTCCCTTTTTTTGCTGTGCTTTTATGACGCTGCGACGGTATATTGCCAGTCTGTGATGTGGCCTGCTGCCTGCTGATTAATTAACGTCAGTGCACTGGCACTCTTATCTACACTGCTAAATTTCCTTTTCACCATTATGAGTGTATGCCAGTCTATAATCTGTTGCCTGCTTTTTTACCTCACTCAGTCTACTGCCAGCCGTTCATGTCGACTGTATTCTGCTTTTTCAGCTGCTGCCCGTATTGCCAGCTTTTTATTGTGACTGTAGCAATGCTTATGTCATTGAGTCGGCGTATTGGCAGTCTATAATCTAGACTGTAGCCTGCTTCTCAACTTACCTGTGCGTACTGCTGCTCTTTAATTTACACTTATTTATGCTTATTTCTTCAATGCATTTCTATTGTTTCGATTGCTCACGTCATGCTATTTACTCATACGTAGTACTGCGATACTGATAGCTGTGCCATCATCGGGGATTGCTGTATACGTCGATGTGTGTGTGTGTGTGTCAGTCCAAGTGTGCGTGTCAGTCCATTTGTGTGCGTATCAGTCGCTGTGTGTGTGTTAGTCCATGTGTGTGTGTTAGCCGATGTGTGTGCATCGCTCCATCTGAGTGTGTAAGGCAATGTGCGTTTGTGTGTCTATGTGTGTCAGTCGATGTGTGTGTGTACGTCGATGTGTATGTGTGTGTCAGTCCATATGTGTATGTTTAGTCCGCATGTGTGTGTAAGTCCATACATGGGTGTGTGTCACTCAACGTGTGTGCATAAGTCAATGCGTGTGTGTGCGTCGATTTGTATGTGTTAATCCATGTGTGTGTATCTAAAGTAGATCTCTGTGTGTCACAGTCCATATGTGTATGTGTGTAGGCCAATGTGTGTGTCAGTCTATGTATGTCTGTGTAAGTCCATGTGTGTGTGTCTTAGTCGATATGTGTGTGTGTAAGTACATATGTGTGTTTATGTCAATGTGTGTGTGAGTACACGTATGTCTGTGTGTAAGTCGATGTGTCTGTGTGAGTTGCTGTATGTGTGTACGTCGATATGTGTGTGTAACTCCATGTGTGTGTATCTAAAGTGGATGTCTATGCGTGTGTGAGTCCATATGTGTGTGTGTGTAAGTCCATGTGTTTGTGTGTGTGAGTCGATATGTCTGTGTGTGTCAGTCCATGGGCGTGTGTGTTAGTCGCTTTGTATGCATGGCTCCATGTGAGTCAGTGTAAGTCCATTTCTTTGCGTGTCTGTAGGTCCATGTGTGAGTGAATGTGTGTGCTTTATTGACCTGGTCAAGGCCAATAATACCATGAATAGGCCTAGCCTCTGGGTTGTTCTTCATGCTTTCGGAGTCCCTCACCCTTTGCTCACGATCATTAAGGACCTTCATGATGGTGAGCGGCCCCGCGTCAAACTACGTGGCCGTCAAGTCAGAGCCATTCCCTCTACACCTTGGGATGTGACAGGGATGTCCTCTGGCTCCCACATTATTTAACATATATATTTGACCACGTAGTTCGTGAAGACTTCAATGGCTGTACCGGAGGAATAAACATATGGCACAGATACGTGTCGATTCCAAGAATCGACTTCGCCCCCACCGACACAACTTTGCCATTTGTTTTGCAATGACGACGACAATTTCCCATTCTCCCCGCATACGCTATCACAATCAACAAGTCGCAGGGACAGACGTTCCATTACGTTGGTAAGCGCACAACTTTATCTTTGGTATCGTGAATGCGCATGCATCGTGAATGCGCATGCATTCTTTGGTATCGTGAATGCGCATGCATTCACGATACCAAAGATGCATTCACGATACCAAAATGCACTTTTAGCATTCTAAGGTATTTATGTAATCAAGTGCGCATGTCTGTCAGAAGGGAAAAGCACTTGACTGCTAAAATCACAACCTGCAAACAAGTCCTTCTCTCAAGATCGTGACGGTGGGTAATGCAGATAAGACCAGTTTCATAGCAATCTGGCCTGCTGGCAGGGCAACTGCATCAGGGACCCAGGGGACAAAGTGGACAAGGACCCCTTTGAATTCCTTGCACCAGAGCCCATATACCAACCACGCTTAGTCAGGGCAGATAATCTCTTTCTTGAATCTAAATATATAGTAATAGAATAAAAAAAAAATTACACAATAAATAAGGAACAGTAGAGTTGTGATTCCCATCTCAACAACATTAAATATTCTTCAGATAAAAAAACCCCATCAATATTGTTTCACATTAACGTTTTAAAGATAATTTTGCCTGATGTTGATGTAGCACTTTCCGAATTAGAGAACCTATGTTCAGGTCGGCGGTTGCACATTTATTATTTTAAAAATAGTGTGCCAGTAGTGTTGGTGTAAACACAATGATGGACGTGGATTCTTCCTCCAGGTAGATTCATGTACAGTATTCTCAAACTCCAACTCGAAACCTGCACACAAGAAGTGTCACACTAGGTCTCTCAGTTCACAATGCAGAAGCATGCCTTAATCGTCCAATGCTCTCAACTGGTATTGACTGGTTCCAGCCAGATCAGAGGCAAGACTGCAAGACACATGCGTGGATGGGCGGAGCCTCAGTCGTACACTGCTTGTTTTTGTAAACACCTCTTCAGTATTGTAGTATTTCTATAGCGTCATATTATACCTTTTTGTTGTGTCCTCAGCGTTCAGGAATGCAGTTGTAAGTTTCGTTTTTATGAATGCATTATTGATTGCTACACTCCTCGACTATTTTTTGTAGGAGTTGAAAAGCACTTGAACAAATAGGTCAGAGCCTCAGTTTAGTTGGCCTGAATGGATACTTTAAAACATTGCAACTACTTTTAATAGTGCAACACTGGACATCTTTAACATCTTGGCATGTAGTGATAGCACAGTCGTTAGTGCACTGCATTATAAACCCATATATCTGAGTTTTATTTCCAGCTACAGCTAACTTCAGTGGCGAGTGATATTTTAACCATACCAATGTAATGCGAGCAAGGATTGAGGGGGGGTGGAGTCTGGGTCACGTGGGGAGAGGGAGGAGTCAGGGTCACGTGGGAGAGAGGATTTAGGGGGAGAACCGGAAGGGGAACGGGGAGTGGAGACGGAGTGAAACGGGAGGAGGCCACGCTGGGCAGTACGGGGAGAGTGGCGCGGTTGCCACGCGGTGGGAGACGTCGACACCGTCAGCCATCGGTGTCAGACGTAGGGAGCTAGCGGGCTGTGGGAGGCTAGCTGGATACGGGGCAGCAGTGAAGCTGGAGAGCGGAGCAGCGGTGTGGCTGCAAGGCGGAGCAGCAGGGAGACTGCATATCGGAGCAGCAGAGTGGCTGTGGAGTGATCGTCGGGAGAGACGCGGGCCTGAGCGAGGACGCCGTGGTAACGAGATTCTACGAACCCAATAAAGGACAACGGAGATCAACATATGAGAAAGAGTCCTTTATTACATTGGTGTCAGAAGTGAAACGGCATGTCAAAACAGCTCAGAAGGAAGAACGTCCCTGCACCATCTTCTGCAGCATCTTCTGACGACGACCTCCCTCCAGTGGTGGCGCTACCGACGATGGAGGAGGAAAGCGACGCTGGGACGAGTGGGGGTCCAGGCGTGCAGGACGTGGCCGCCTTGGTGGGCCCATCCGCGCGAGTGGACGTTGACGAAGGATGGCGACAGGTGGCGGCCCAACTGGAGGCACTGAAGACGGTGTTGGCGCAGTTGTGCGACCTTGTGACGCTGGCGACGACTTCGGGGAGGCCCGGCGGGGAACAGCGGGCCGGGGCCTTGCCGTCGCCATCAGCCCTCTCGACCACGCGGTACGAAGACGCCATCTTGGGCGTGGCCGAGGAGGAACGGCGGGAAGCCGCCATCTTGCGCCCTCCGCCGCAGGAAGCCGCCATCTTGCACACGTTGTGGAGTGACGCCATCTTGTCGCTGCCGCGTGAGTCACCATCGGCGGAGGACGGCGGAGCAAGGACCCGCAGCCATCATTTAACAACGGTCAAAGAAATCTCCATCGGCGGCGACTGGAGCGTATTCGCCTGCCGTTTTCAAGCGGCCGTACGATCCACCAAATGGACGGACGCGGAGGCCCTGGAAGTCCTACCAACACTTCTCGACGGCGAGTCCGTCAGGTTCTTCCGCTCCATCAAGGCCGACAAGAAGAGGACGCTGCAGGGTGTCTTCGAGGAAATGGCGGATGCGTACGAACCTCCGGACGATGCCCATTGTAGATTTGTACAGCGGCAACGGGCGCCTGATGAATCGCCGGTGGCTTTCAGAGGCGCCGTTCTGGAACTGGCGATGGCAGCATACCCCGAGACGGAGCCGGATTTGTTGGAACCCCTTGTGTTGGGCAAGATGCTGGAATTGTCTAGAGACCTGGGGATCCCCATGCTGGTGTGCATCCATGATAAGTTGACGTCCTGTGCTGCGGCTAAGTGCTTGGATGCTCAATTTAATCTCCGACGCTGGAAACAGGTGTCAGCTTGGACGGGGGGCCCCATCGTTGAAGGCGGTGCTACGGGGTGGGATCCTAAGAAGGCGGTCTACGTTCCGGACGACAAGGGTCCGCAGGAGTTGACAGCCGCCTCCGCCCAGTGGCCTGCTCGAGGGGGAACGGGGCCGAGGTCCGGCCCGCTGGCGCGGGAGCCACGCGCCGAAACGACGTGGAGTGTTTCCACTGTGGCCGTAAGGGCCACTTCGCCAGGGCCTGTTGGGCTCGCATCCCGGGGCCGCTCCAGCAGGAGGCCTCGACCACGGACGTCGCGCGAAAAGACCAGCCAGGACAGGCAAGTCGGTACGCATCAGACACCCGGCAAGGCCTGTCACCTCATGCATCACCATCGCCGCGCGGTCAGTGTGTCGTTAACAACGAGGTGCCGCCGATTGACCCGTGTTGCTCGCTGACGCAATGGCGGCGATTGGCACGGAGGGTAGTTGCGGCCGCTACTGGGTCATCCACGGTACCGGGTTCTATTCAGGGGGTCGAGGTGCGTATTTTGGTGGACTCCGGTGCGTCCGCGACCATTATTTCGGATGTCATTTTCCATCTTTTGGGCATTCCGCCAGGGAGAGTGCGAGCGGTTTATGATTCGTGCATAGCGGCGAACGGGGGAAGTATGGGAATTGTGGGCCAGGTGGACGCCAACATATCGATTGGGGGGGTGTCGGCTTCAGGGACCGTTTTGATCTCTAGGTCCCTCGCGGTACCCTGTTTGTTGGGGACTGATTTCCTGGCAAAAATGCCCATTCAAATAAGGGTTGATCAAAATTGCATTGAATTACCGGGGGGGTGGAAAATTTCGTTCTTACCATCGCCATGGGGCCGGTCTGCCCCTGTTTGCCAGGTACAGGCGCTGTCCGAGGTATCTGTTGACATTCCACCTGGTTCACAGATGCTTATCCCATTGAGATATCGGAAGCCAGTACCTGGCGTTGAGGGAGCGGAGGGGGTTTTGTTATCGCCGTCCATGGCTATAACGGGTGGCTCGGCGCTGGTTGGGGCACAAACGATTGTCCGGCCAGGCCAGCTCCCGTTCTTGCAGGTGCTGAATGGGAGTGCGGAGAATGTTAGTGTCCCGGCCGGAACGGTTTTGTCTCACGCCACGACGGCGTTCACGGCCCATGACAACCGGGGCCGCCGGGACATGGTAGGGGGGGTTTTGGGGCCTACGGGGCAGGATGATCGTTGGGTTGCCGAGTTGTGCGGGGAGAATTCATCCCTGACTGGAGAGCAACGGTCCGCGCTTCGTGCGCTGTTGCTAAGCTATTCCAACGTGTTCAGCTCGGATGATTTTGACTTGGGACGCACCTCCTTGCTTTTTCACCACATTGATACGGGGGATGCCGCTCCGATTCGGTTGAACTCGCATCGGTTGAGCCCGACGGAGCGGGATCAGGTCCGCGGTGCAGTGGAGGACATGCTGGCCGCTGACATAATATCCCCGTCTAACAGTCCATGGGGCGCGCCGGTAGTCCTTGAAACTGCGATTTTGCGTCGATTTTCGAAAATTGAACAAGGTGTCCGTCGCAGATGTGTACCCCCTGCCGCGTATGGATGATTCCCTCGATGCCTTGTCCAGGGCGAAGTTTTTTTCAACACTGGATCTCTCCTCGGGATTCTGGCAGCTTCCCCTCGATGAGTCCTCGAGGGAAAAGACGGCTTTCCGTACGCCGCAGGGATTGTTTCAGTTTAATTGCCCTCCAATGGGCTTGAATGCGGCCCCCACCACTTTTCAGCGGTTGATGGAGCTGGTGTTAACGGGTCTGCATTGGGAGACATGTTTGATTTATTTAGACGATGTCATCGTCTTTAGCTGCACATTTGACGAACATTTACAGAGATTGGAGACGGTTTTTGCTAGGATGCGCTCCGCCAATTTAAAATTCAAACCGAAAAAGTGTCACCTACTGCAACGATCCGTGCGTTATTTGGGACACATAGTCAGTGCGGACGGGGTGGCCACGGACCCAGAGAAGATGGCGTGCGTCCGCAACTGGCCAACCCCGGCCTCGGTTGGGGACGTACGTCGCTTCCTTGGGTTCGCCTCATATTATCACAGGTTCGTTCCGAACTTTGCTATGATCGCTAGGCCCTTGCACCTCCTTACGGGTAAGGGTCGGAGGTTCAGTTGGGGTCCGCCGGAGGAAGCGGCGTTTGAGGGCCTACGCGATCGGTTGGCGACGGCGCCGACATTGGACTATCCGGATTTTGATCGACCTTTTATTCTGGATACGGACGCTAGTGACACCGGGATCGGGGCCGTTCTGTCACAGTCCAAGGGCGGCGTGGAACGCGTGGTAGCCTACGGTAGCCGTGTGCTGTCCCCAGCAGAAACCCGCTACTGTGTTACTCGCCGCGAACTATTGGCTATTGTCTATTTTTTCCGCCAATATCGGCCGTATCTATACGGCCGTTCGTTTATTGTGCGCACGGACCATGCGCGTCTGCAATATGCCCTGAGAGTTGACCAACCATCTGGCCAACTTGCACGATGGTTGGAGACCCTGCAGGAATTTTCCTTCGACATTCAAAATCGGAAGGGGTCGCGTCACGCGAATGCGGACGCGCTCTCCAGATTGCCACAGGGGTCCCCTTGCGCTTGCGCGTCGGGTACGAATAGGTGTACGCCGGTTCAGCTACCCCCTC
The DNA here is from genome assembly GCF_965212315.1 of Lampetra planeri. Classification (NCBI taxonomy): domain Eukaryota; kingdom Metazoa; phylum Chordata; class Hyperoartia; order Petromyzontiformes; family Petromyzontidae; genus Lampetra; species Lampetra planeri. The sequence goes on from NC_136109.1 coordinate 6,724,519, forward strand.
GGCCTGTCGTATCAGCTGTCGAGGTGCCTGGGGCTCCGGTGTGCCCAGGACCGGCCGATGGGGTTCTGAACCTGCCGCGCTCGGTATGGATTCGCGAACAATTGCTTGACGACTCGTTGGGGGCTTTACGGAGTCGGGCTGCGAAGGGAGCGGGGGGATTGCTGTCCGGTGGTATGCCGGGGGCCACTCTCCGGGATGGTTTGCTCATGTGGAGGGAGGGATTGCATGACCGCTGGTGTCTTGTAGTACCGTCGTCGTTACAGTACGAATTGATTTGGACTCTGCACGGCGACACTTTATTACATCTTGGGGTGCAGAAGACTTTGTTAACATTGCAGCGAGACTACTTCTGGCACGACATGACGACGGATGTCGTCGGACACATTCGGGCGTGTCCCAAGTGTGCCCGGCGGAAGCCGCCTAAAACCCTTATGTGCCGCCGGTGCAGTCTATACAGGTGTCTCGAATCAACGAGTTGGTGGCACTGGATATTTTGGGACCTTTCCCGCCATCCGCTAGGGGTAATACATTTTTGCTGGTCGGGGTGGAATATCTTTCCCGTTGGCCGATGGCTTGGCCCTTACCCGACCAGTCGGCGGCGTCTATCACGGACGCCTTCCTGTTTGGATATGTGCTGGACAAAGGGGCGCCAGATAGGCTACTCACGGATCAGGGGCGAAATTTTTCTTCTAAATTGTTGGCGGAAATGTGCGCTGCTCTGGGAACCAAGAAGGTTCGTACGTCTCCTTACCACCCGCAGACGGATGGCATGGTGGAACGGCTTAATCGGACGCTGTCGGCCATGCTATGTCACACGGTTGACGAGAAACAAGCTGATTGGGACTTGCATATACCTGGGGTACTCTCCGCATATCGGATGACGCCTCATGCGTCCACAGGGTATTCTCCACTTTTTTCTAATGTACGGCCGCGAGAATGTGCCGCCGGTGGAAGTACAGCTGGGTACAGGGGCGAAGGGTCCTGTTAAACCTCTCCCCGAGTACATTCAGGACACTGTTCGACGCGTCGCCGAGGCACGGGAGGGGGCCCGATTGGCTACTGCCAAGAGTCCGGCGCGAAACGAGCGTTGCGCCCGGCGCTCGACTGGTACATGCCCCTGGCGAGTGGGGGACATAGCATGGCTGCACTGCTTACAGGTGCGGCAGGGGACCTCCCCTAAGCTTCACAAACCATGGCAAGGGCCGGTTAAGCTTATTGAAGTCCCTAACCCGCAGTCCGCGCGGGTTCAGTTTGGATTGCGGCGCTGGTACGTCCATACGTCTAGGTTGAAGCCCTACGTGGCCCCGCGGACGGATGCGTCATCCCCTGATGTTGCCTTGCCAGTGTCTGTTGCACCCGACGCACCTCTGCCCTTGCCTGTTGACTCTGCAAGCGCGCCTGTCGTGCCTTCTACAGACGAACCAGCCGTGACGCAGGCGGATGCGGCGAATCCTGCTCTGGGTGGGCCTACCACGGCGACGGGGCCACTTGACCCCGCTGCCCCTCCAACCCCACCACAGACACGGTTGCCAGAGACCCCGGACTTGGGTCTCTCTGGGGAACGGGACCTTGGCATTGACGGGCCTCCATCAGCGGCGGGCGGTTCTTCTCCCGTCAATCTTAAAACCCCGCTGCATTCTCGGTCTGTGGGGGGACCGCCGCCCGTTCGGGATGGGCCGGCGACCCGCACGCGTTCCAAATCCCTTTCCTTTCGTTGATTGTTTTTGTTCTTGTTGTTCTTGTTATCGTTGTTATATTCTCCATTGTCCAGTGATGCCAGATGGTTAAAATGTTGCTCGCATTATTTTATTATATTTATTGCAGCTGGGGACGGCTGGGTTTTCATCAGGGGGGGGGGTCGTGTAATGCGAGCAAGGATTGAGGGGGGGCGGAGTCTGGGTCACGTGGGGAGAGGGAGGAGTCAGGGTCACGTGGGAGAGAGGATTTAGGGGGAGAACCGGAAGGGGAACGGGGAATGGAGACGGAGTGAAACGGGAGGAGGCCACGCTGGGCAGTACGGGGAGAGTGGCGCGGTTGCCACACGGTGGGAGACGTCGACACCGTCAGCCATCGGTGTCAGACGCAGAGAGCTAGCGGGCTGTGGGAGGCTAGCTGGATACGGGGCAGCAGTGAAGCTGGAGAGCGGAGCAGCGGTGTGGCTGCAAGGCGGAGCAGCAGGGAGACTGCATATTGGAGCAGCAGAGTGGCTGTGGAGTGATCGTCGGGAGAGACGCGGGCCTGAGCGAGGACGCCGTGGAAACGAGATTCTACGAACCCAATAAAGGACAACGGAGATCAACATATGAGAAAGAGTCCTTTATTACACCAGCACGGTCACGAATGGCCAAAACGTCAATGTCAGACAGGGTGTGGAGAGGCCATCTTTGAGTTATACATTTGACAAAGGGACTCCAATCATAACATTCTTACCGTTTTACGTATTCAGGCTAGGACGTTGTAGTTGGATCACCTAATTCACAATGAGAAGGCTGTGAATTCAAATCCTATTTTATTCTGGCATATGGCAATACAGGATGTTCAGGAGCTAAATATCGAGGTCTGCTAGCCACGAGAGGACGTCAGGAGTGATTCGCATACTTTTTTACTCTATCGTCCATAGTTTGAGTTCCATGGCCAAAGTCGCACTGAAGGCAAGTGTTTAGTTTTCCATTTTTGAAAGAGATGTGCACAGTGGCCTGTTGATGTTCTGATGGTTATGTTGCAGTTGATTGTTAATTATCAATGGGTTCCAATTATGCGTATGGCCGGGAAAGGGACATTATATTATCATATTGGGGTTCTACTGTGTCTTGACAACACCCGCGGATAGGTTTCCTCGCCTGGGTGGGGGTGGGGTTATGTAATGGTCCTCCATAGTGGTCCCCACAATACCAGAATTCCCTGACGGCATTTCCTGCACCGAGTTAACCAGGAGTAACCCCGCAGTATGAAGAAAGGGTGGCAGGAGATGAGTTTGGTGGCTGGGAATGAGGTGCCAGGGATGAGGGGAGGGAATGGAAAATGGGATCGTGGGGTTATGAGGGCACTTTTGAGGAGGGACGGGATGAGAGAGTGGTTCATGAAGGAGGGAGCTGTGTGATGGAGGTGGAATAAATGGATTAGAGCCCTTAATTGTCTCTTGGTGAGAAGAGTGTCCACCGCAGGTACATCAGTGTCTTTGAGGAATATCGAGGCCAGGAGGTGCGATGTTTGGGTCTCGAATGAGCTGTTTAGTCTAGATGTCCAAGTTCCACTCTGTTCGCCAATATTCTTCCAGCCCTGGGCAAGATTCTAGAATGGTGACATCCCAGAACGGGAATCGGGACTAGAGTCAGCAGCAAGGAGGATTGTTTTGGTCTTGGTTGAATTGGAGGTGGTTGTTGTTGTTGGCAATAAATAATTTAAACTCCATGGCAGTTTGAATGTATCTGCGGATATTTGGTTGCATAATTTTAGTAACAACATGGAGCCAGGGGATTGGTGTTAGTTTCAGTCTTCCTGCTATGATGTGAATTGAGTTTTTTAATTGTGCAGCTAACAGTTTTGAGTATGGCCAGGCTGGTGCACAATACTCTGCCATTGAGGAGATCAGTGAGAAGGCATCAGTTCGTGAAAATATTATCTGAGGTATTCCGGTCAATCCTGCAAGTTTCTGTAGCAGAGCGATTCTTGATTTGGTCTCTTCACAGATCTTCTATCCATCATAACCTCTAGATATATTTTGAATGGGGGTCAGAGCGATTACTCTTTTTGTCCAGAATCCTGATCTGCTATTTGAAACGTCCATATAAGTATTCTTATAAGTGTCCATAACGAACTCATGTCTTCCTTTCAAAAGAGATAATAATAAATCGCTTCTTGGCCTTTTGGCAAATATGTACGTATGTTGAACTTCTTTCGCACCCACCGTGCTCATCGGAGGTGTAGATCAAGTGTAGTATCTTTTCTTATCAGTTTAAAAGAGATACTTAAATAATGTTTAACCCCTAGACACAATATACCACGATGCAGTTCTACATTTAAATTCGGTAACTTTACTCTTAACTTAATTTAGTTTATATGCAATTTTTTTTACCTGCGAAGAGTTTGTTAGATACGCAATGTCTACTTACGACTGTGCAGGTTTTTGTGGCAGTGTTGTATAGTTATTTGACGTTTTCTGGATATTTCCTTATTCATTTAACTCTGTGTAATGGGAACTTTTTGTCTTTCTATAGAAAACTACTCTTGTCAATTCAAAGCTGCTAATTTGTCCATTATCCCCAAGGTTATTGCCTGAAATGTAAAATTACAACTGTATATATACTTTTCGTACAAATTAAAGCTATTGATTAACGTGGTGAGTGTAGTGCACCCAATGCACTACTGGCAACGCAGTTCCTTATTTTAAAAAAATCTAATTTCGAACAAAATAATTTCTAATTCTAATGTGCAACACGTTATTCACTCACTCGATAAAACAGATAATGACTCAGAGGGCAATTAACCACAGATAATTTAAGTTTTCAAGTTTCATATATTAGGTATAGCCCTGTGAGCCATGCGGCACTTGAGTCGGGTGTGTGATGCCGCCGCCACGAAGCCGTTCAGCAGGCGCCCTAGCTACGACCTCGCCACCACCAAGCGACGGAGCCAACCCCGCGTTCCCCTCACCTCACCTCACATGAACACACCCGCACGCATTTCCCCCCCCCCCCCCATAGAGCTCCGAGGGGAGGTCACCTGGCCGACCGGTTTTAATCCGAGAAGCCCTTATCGGGATAACTTTCACGGTTTCCGGTGACCAGGGAATTGGACGACCTCCCCCGATGCTACTGCGCGGTGCTGCGACCGGCATTAAGATTGCAAGGTCGCAGCGAGGGGCCCCTCGGCCACCGCGGTTGAAACGCACCACACAAATTCCCACGTACACAAATTCCCACGGCGAGCCTTTGTGATGGACGCCGCCGCAGGATGCGCATAACCAAGGCACCCTGCATAAGAAAGCGATTGAATAGCATATGCCCGACACACATGGCAGGAGAGGGAGCGAAGAGTACGTGGGAAGGGGGGAGGGGCCTGAGTCCGGGAATTAGGATAAAAGGGAGCGTAGCAAGGTAGAGAGATCTGACTTCACTTCAAGCGGCCCGCGTTCAAGTCGGCTTCCAGCTCTGCCCTCCGAACGTCCGCGTGACGTGTCCAGACGAGCATCGAGGAAAAGCCACAGGACGCCGAATACTTCGAACCGTGAGTAGCAAGGTGAAAGGGTATTGTAGGCCGATAAATAGGGAATAGGCCCAGGGGTAGTAGGATAGGCCAGCCTCGTCGATACGTACTGATTTAACAACAAGTCCCAGGTAGCAGACAATAAATCATTAATAGCTGATCGTGGCCTCGTGTGATCTCGTTGAGAAGTGTGAACGCGTGTGGTGCTGCATATACAGCGGCTCGCCTCGTGGGAGCGCTGCGCAGAGTGGCGCGAGAGTGGGTGTCGCGTGTGGAGCTGCGTGTGTGCGCGTGCGTTCACTCCGTGTATGATACAGGTGCGCGATTGGTAACGTGGTTATCCGACGTGGAGACGAGTGCTGCACAGGGCGGTAGATGGGCACACGCTCGCAGCGTGCGAGAGCTGTACGTAACGGTGTATGGCGTTTGATTGATTATGCTGTGCGTACGTATGCTCGCAGTGTGAGAGCGCTGCGCGAGGCTGTAGGAGTATGGGCGTCGCGTTCGAATGCCGGCAAAACCCTAGCGGGTATTAGGGCGGTGCGGTAACCCAAACGGAATAGGGGATGCAGGCAGGGGCGACCCCGGGGGCCAACGGCCCCCACAGGTGCAACCGCAACAAACAAAATATGAACAGAGAACATCTTAAAGCGACGACGCGCAACAGAAATATCCTGGATAAACCAGCAAATCTTCCAGAAAAAAAACACCGTATTACAACACTGTGTGCAAAAATCCCAGTGTGATGCAAGTCAAACAATAACAACCATAAGACAATTTAGATTCAAGTTATCAGGCCAACTCCGCACTTCCGCAAGAAATATGGCTTAACCATATGTTTAGGAAATCACCAAAATAAAGCTATAAAATACAATGTAGCAACAGTAATCAACTTTGATTCAAATTTAACAATAAACGATATACATAACATGTACGACCAAACTTGCAGCCATATCTGGCAGCATGACACTCCCAGTGTATGATGTGTGAGTGAGTCAGTGGTAGTGTGTGTGAGTGTATGATGTGTGAGTGAATCAGCGTATTATGAGTGAATCAGTGTATGATGAGTGAGTCAGAGTAAGATGAGTGAGTGTATCACGGCATCCTCCCCGCCATCGCGGCCTCCTCCACGCCATGATGGTGTTAGGTTAGGCAGCTAACGAGGTGAGCCGTCGCCAACAATTTCTTAAGCTCTGCAGTGTTTATATAGTAAGGTGTTATAGGCTAATTAATTAGTGTTTACATGTGAGATGAAACTAAAGCACACTGGACTACGAACCTGGATACACGAGGTAAATTCCTGGCCATGGCGAACGTCGGAGATGATTTATATCCATGCACGGCCCTGAGCTGCCTCCTTCAAGCTTTGTCAGCATATGCTGACTATCGTGATGAAGAATTGTGGTCATGTTCAGTGGCGGCTCCTGCAAAATCTCTCAGGGGGGGCAAATGTCTGGATGATTGATAAGGATAAGGTCCACCCATGCAATGGATAAATTAACAGCTTAAGCATGTAAAGGCAACTTCACTTCTTTAATATTAATGAAAAATAAAGTGACTCTTACAATAAATCTTGTTTGTTTCTATACTCACTATTAATACAATCCACTCAGTTTCTTTTATTAAAGATTCCACTAGGTGGCGACAAATAATATTGTTGGATGAAACGTGCTTACGTATGATGACGTAAGCACGTTAGTGCGAGCCCTCCCGGAAGCCATAGAGAATGCATTGCAGCGCCCGCCGTTCGAAAAAAAACATCTTTGAATGTAAGTCTATGGGAACACTCTGGGCGATTCTCAGCCGGAGTGAAATCGCCCAAAAAGAGGCGGTACTCCACAGAACGTGTAATGACGCTGATTGGACTATATCCAGAGGCACAGTAACGGCTCGCGAAACTCTGTGGTTGAATGACATTGGTGGTGCGTCGCCCAATCGCCCTAATGAAGAAACCGCCCCTGGTCATGTTATTCCCACGTCCGAAACAGTATGAAGAGCTCTTCGTCCCACAGTGGATTGGATTGACAAAGAGCTGCATATTATTATCAGTGGTCATCAACATACATAACATGTATTTTATCTGCTCTCCACCTTCAACAGACCACACTGACCAGTTAGGTTAATAATTGTCCTGCTAAAGCCCGTAACGGCCTGAGGAGTCCGTCGCTCATAGAGCAGTATATTGACAAATGGGTTGTACATATGCATAGCAGAAAAAAATGAATAACAGGGGATTGATGTTTTGGATAACGTGCCTACTTCGAAGCAGAGGAGAGTTCATTGCGACAAAAAGAGGGGATTTTGTCGTGTTCGTGATTGTGCACCACTGTCTACACTATCTCCTCATGTTTTATCTGTACGTGATTTTACAGCTGTAGCGTTTACAGGCAATTAAACGTTGCATGTTTAAGTACTTTAACAGATGGTATATATTAATAGTACAGTACTGTAGTATAACATCCACTGGCCTTTGTCAGCCCACCCCAGATATATTTATCACAAAATAAAGCATTAATGTTCATCATCTGTTGCTCAATTTTCGCCTCTTTATTATTGTCTGTTTCACTCTTCATCTGTGGTATATCCAGTTTAAAATAGCAACCCACATCACCAAAACTATATATTTATTTGTTGCAAGACCATGGCGCTTCAGCGATACGCGCGTCATATAAGTAAACATTCCCATTGTCTCCTTTAAGATAAGCAGAATGAAAACACACTTTGAGTAAGCACAGCAAAGACTGAGAAAAAATGTTCATTTTAGTTAGTAAGGTTACTTGGTTAATAGCAAATAAAATATATTTTTTCTGATGCTGAAATAAAATAATGTATTTTTATGTCTATGAATATTCTTACAGCTGATGAGTGTAGGAATAATGCAATCATGCAGCAAGTTCGAAAAAAACGGTTTAGTAGTAACACAATAATTTACATTAACAATTTGTTATCAGGTTTAAAGACTTAAACATGAAGGCATATTTCTATTGTACATGCATTAATTGCGCATAATGTTCGCACTACATTGTGTCAGGACAGGAGAAAACAAAAGTGGTTTGTACAAGAACCGAAATCTAGTTACGTGATAAAGTAGCTCCCTTCATTAAACACATTCTTTTGGACATTACAGGTTCAATTGAGGTGATCCATCATCAAAACAAAATGGTTCACAGTGCTTGGTGTATTGGCCACAACTGACCTTTGCGATTGTGCATATGCAATCCAGATCACTACTACACGTATTCAAATGCTATGAGTTTAAATTATTAATTATTATAACATTCAATATATTGACTTGTCTTGACAGCGTTTTGTTTAGCCAAAGTGAATAAATCAGTCAAGACGCACAGTTACACGGATGCATAACTTTATCAAATGCCAACGAGATAATGCTTACAATGCATGCCGGGAAGTTTTGGTTCCCCAAAATCGAGGTGACACATTGACCTTGAAAGAATGCAGTTTTGTTCGAGATGCAAACATGGGGGTGAGTGGGGCTGATCCAATATAAATACTCTCGGTTATCTTCACTCATTACTACGAAGACACTTCACACACACACACATCACCAACGTAATTCCTTAGTGATACTGTGTGCATATATTTTAACACCTGCATAAGTAAATTACACAAGTCATTATTTTCAACATCAAGGCTTGACAATGTAAGTATAGTCACATACATCTCCCCACTGATAATGTTTGCCGTACGGTGATCGGTCAGGCGATGGCTCTTTTTGTCCAGACTCCCAAACTGCTATTTGAAAGGTCCATATAAGTATTCTTATAAGTGTCCATAACGACAAATATGTATGCATGTTGAACTTCTTTCACACCCACCGTGCTCATCGGAGGTCCAGATCTAGTATAGTATCTGTTCTTATTAGTTTAAAAGAGATACTCAAATAATGTTTAACCCCGAAAAACTATGTAACACGTTGCAGTTCTACATTTAACTTCAGTAACTTTACTCTTAACTTAAATTAGTTCATATGCAATTTATTTTTACCTACGAAGGGTTTGTTAGATACTCAATGTCTACTTACGACTGTGTTGCTTTTTGTCGCAGTGTTGTATAGTTCTTAGATATATTTTCTGGATATATTCCTTATTGATTGGCATGATGTCTGACGTTTCGCTCTGTGTACTGGGAACGTCTTGTCTTTCTATAGAAAACTACTCTTGTCAATTCAAAGCTGTTAATTTCTCCACTATCCCAAACGTTATTGCCTGCAATGTAAAATTACTACCGTATATATATTTTTTTCGTACAAAGTTAAAGCTATTGATTAACGTTGAGTGTGTTTTATTTGTCTGCACCCTACCCACTACTAGCAACGCTGCTCCTTATTTTTTTTTAAATCTAATTTCGAACAAAATAATTTCTAGTTGTTATTTGTGACACGGTATTCGCTCACTCGATGAAACAGATAATGACTCAGAGGGCGATGAACCACATATAATTGGATAAGGCAGCTAAGGAGGTGAGCCGTCGCCAACAATTTCCTAAGCTCTGCAGTGCTTTACATATTAAGGTGTTATCGGCCAATTAATTAGTGTTTACATGTGAGATTAAACTTGTCTCGGCCTCGCTGTACACGGCGTTGCACCGCTATCCAAGTAGGTAACCTCGCATTCAATAAACCTTCAGAGCCAGGGTGAACATCTGAGTCCAATCTATTTAATGAATAGAACGAGGTAAAACTGATGGAAAAACACAGCACAAATACAGCACCTGTTAATTCTTGCAATATCGACACAATTAATGAACACATGGAGCATCATGACATTGTCTTAGATAACATGCATCTCAACAATAGGTCCTGGATGGACCAGGCACCTACATTAGCACTGAATAGCTATACCACAAGAGAATAAGCTACTGTGTTAAATAAGGTCACTTTGTGTAATCACCATACTGCAGCCTAAATGTACAGTCTAACCTCTAAAATAAATGTTGTGTCTGTCTGTCTGTGTGTGGCCGACACTTGCGAGGGATTTGGCTCGCGAACCGTCGGGGTTACCTTTAAAAAACTACTCAGGTAGCACGGCATAAGCCCCGTGGTGAGCAAGCGCTATTCCGATGTAGCGTCGGTCGTCATTAAAGTACTTTAATTAGTGATTTGTGCTCTCTTTGTTGCTTATTAAAATTGCGCCTCGCAGCACGCGCCAAAGCATGCGTCTGCGCATGCTTGTCCCTACCAAGTCACACGCGTTCGGTGGGGGTTAGGAGGAATTCTCTTTCATATGGACACTGCGCTAGGTAACACACACAGGTTTACAGCTCCCTTCAAACATTTATTACCATAACTGTTTACTCATTAAAATTGCCTTTTATAGGTTAGATTTAATGACAGGGAAAACCAATGTCATATGACAGTTACCCTAAGTAACACGATTTTTTCTCCCTGACTACTAAGTGCTACTTTTCAATTATTCTATACAAAATTATTCCCCATTATCTTTGCTTTAGCGACCACGTCTTTATGTGAGGGCACGATACTTATGCGCACGTTTTCTCTTTGAAATAAGGTACATTTCTAATATCACTGTCCTGCTCACAAAAAACAGGTTTGAGGGGAAGAATAGCCTTCTTCTGTACTCTTGAGGCATAAGCAGCCACGAAATATAACTTATTGCACAGGGGCTAATCAATACATATGTAGAATATGACTTCTGGGAAGTCTTCCTCCAACTCCCTCTCTCTCTCTTGGTCCCCCTTTTTGTCCCCCTTTTCCTGGGCTCCTCCCTTTCCTCCCCTGTTCCCGTGCTCGCCCCTCGTTGGGTACTCGCGGTACTCCTCTACACATATACTCATTGCTATTACGTCTTCATTCTATCATATTTACACTTGCCCACTCAGTACGGGGGCTGAGCAGTTACATTATGTCAATTACGCTCCATTGGTGCGCATCTGTTCATAGTTACAGGTAGGTTAGGTTCTTTTTGTATTAGTTGAATTTCATTTTATTTACCGCTCTTGCTCACGGCAAATGTTTTCAACAAAATGGCGGAACACCCTCGTAGTCGCTCCTAATTACTTATTATACACGCGTGGATTTCCCCTCTCCCTTGCTTTTTTCGCTAAAGTCACGTACATAGAAAACTATTATTTACAAACTTATTTAGTTTATATAAAAGTTAGAGTGTGCGTGTGTACGTCCATGTGTGCGTGCGAGTCCATATATGTGTGTGCGTTGTGTCTGTATGCGTCCATGTGTGTGTGCGTCGATGTGTGTGTGAGTCAATGTGTGTGTGTGACAGTCGCTGTGTTTGTGTGTTTATGTCCATGTGTGTGTGTGTGCGGTGTGTGTTTACGTCGATGTGTGTGTGTCAGTCGATGTGTGTGTATAAGTCCATGTGTGTGTGTTAGTCAATATGTGTGTTTGTGTAAGTCCATATGTGTGTGTGTAGTTCGATGTGTGTGTGAGTCCATGCATGAGTGTGTTTAAGTCGATGTGTTTGTGTGTTAGTCGATGTGTGTGTTGGTCCATGTGGGTCACTCGATGTCTGTGTGTATGTCGAAATGTGTGTCTGTGTGAGTCGATGTGCATTTTGTAAGTCGACGTGTGTGTGTAAGTTGATGTGTTTGCGTGTGGGTCGATGTGTGTCAGTCGATGTGTGTGTTTGTGTGTATGTCGATATGTGTGTGTGAGTCCATGTGTGTGTGTGTCAGGTCCAGTAAAACAATGCCCTAACTCCTTGTGGTGCCAGACGGGCAACGCTGTCGTGGACAGTGCTGTGAGGGGGAGGGCCAATTCCAATTGGCCTTTCCCCTCAAGGCGTCTGTGACCACCACAGCGGCTAAATGGGGGCTCTGGATGGGTGCGAGTGGCTGGTAACCCCCCCCCACCTTCAATTAACTACCACTAAACTACGACCGAAAAATGTAATTAATAAGCTTGTGCCGGAGGCCCCGGAGGGACAGGCATCTATGACGTCTCCTGGCCAAACCCCATTTGGCGGAGCCAGGAGATTGAATCTTTACCCTTGGCGCTCCTCCAGAAACAACAAAAAGCCACTACGGATGGCCATGTGGAATGTTCGAACGCTCAATGCGGAGGAGAGGCTCCCACTCCTCTTTCGGGAGCTGGAACGGTACAGCCTGGATCTCTGTGGCATTCAGGAGGTCCGGTGGACCGGCTCTGGCCCCTGCCACCATGAGGGCAGGACAGTCATCTACTCGGGGCAGGAGACTGCCAAACAACAGGGTGTGGATTCTAGATTTGAAGCTTTCGTGACTGCAAGGATTCATATTCTTCGGTTTTTTCGGTAAAGTCACGTAGGTAAAATTTTTTTAATTAATAAAAGTAAAATAAAACAAAATAAAAGTAAAAAAAAACAAAATAAAATAAAAAATCACGACGTTTCGGAAGCAACACAAGCCTCCGTCTTCAGGTGGAACCGTCACAGCCATGACAGCTGTATCAGGGTGTGGCTCTTCTTCTGGACTAAAGAATGAAGGGGGCGTGGGAGCGTGGCGGTGAGGTGTGGGAAGCTGTAAGCCCCAGGCTACTTTGGGCTCGCCTTCCCATCAACCAGAGGCGAGGAGTGGTGGTCGTGATTACTTATGCCCCCATCGAAGACGAACATCCGTGGAGGGATGCAGGCAAGGCCGATGAGTCAGATGCCTTCTACGACCTCCTGTCACAGGTGCTGGCTAAAGTGGCCCCTCACGATAGAGTCATCTTGTTGGGTGACTTCAATGCCCGAGTTGGTCATGATGCTGGCACCTGGTCTGGAGTGATTGGAAGGCATGGGCCAGATCAGCCCAATAACAACGGTAGGAGGCTGCTAGATGTTTGTGCAGCCCATGGGCTTGTAATTACCAACACGCTGTTTCGGCATAGGCGCATCCACACAACATCATGGATGCATGCCGGGTCCAAGCAAGAACATCTGCTGGAATATATAGTGACGGACCAGCAGATGCGAGCCCATGTCATTGACACCAGGACCTACCGTGGAGCTGATCTACCTTCTGATCATCGACTAGTTATCTGTAAGAAGCGCCTGCCATTCTTCCACTCTGGTGGTGGGTGTACACCCATGACCCCATTCAAATCTAAGGTGGCATGGTCTCAGCTAGCTGATGAAAGTTGCAAGTGAGAATTTCATCATCTTTTGCGGCTGGGGTTGGCATCGTCCCCTACTCCTTCAGATGTCGAGGGTAAATGGGTGAGGTTTAGGACTGTGATTCAGGCAGCTGCAATGGCTGCTTTGGGTAAGCGGTCCAGACCTCCCCAGAGACCCTGGCTGACAGAAGAGGTGTTCAGGATGGCTGAGAAAAAGCGACAGGCCCACTCTCATCGGCTACAGCATCCCACGTCAGTGAATGAGGAGGCTTACCATGACGCGCTTCAAGGATGGGTCGTGGTGACGGGTTGCTGAGGAGATGGAGTCTGCCTCAATGGCCCGCGATCACAAATCCCTATTTAAGTCCATTAAAAAAGTAACCTGCAGTGCCACACCTATTACCATCATTAAGGGAAAAACGGTGATCAAATCTCCAACCAGGAACAGGTTTGTAGATTTGCTGAGCATTTCTGTGAAGTCCTGGGAGAGGGGAAATCCCTCCACATGGAAAACATCGTGGGACAAAGTGGGATGACCTTGCTGAGGCTGCGGTGCCTAAAATATTGGAAGAGGAAGTCACCCCCTGTGAGTGGCTGTCTGAGGTGCCATCTGTTGAGGAAGTACTGAAGGTGATCTCCCAAGCAAAATGCTGAGGGAGGGTGGCGTTTGTGCGCAGACTGCGCTACATGACATAACAACAGTCGGGTTCCGCAGGATTGGAAGGATGCCCTGGTGGTCCCCCTCTTTAAGAAGGGGGAGCGCACAGACTGTAACAACTACAGGGGCATCTCACTCCTCAGTGTGCTGGCAAGGATTATTCAACACCGCCTTGCCAGGCACGCTGAGGAGAGGCTTGCAGAGCCCCAATGTGATTTCAGGAAAGGGCGGTCCTGCACAGATGCCATATTTTCTGTCCGTTTGCTACAGCAGAGGTGTAGGGAATTCCAACAAGACCTACATCTCTGCTTTATTGACTTGGTCAAGGCCTATGATACCATCAGTAGACCTGGGCTCTGGGTTGTTCTCCGTGCTTTCAGAGTCCCTGACCCGCTGCTCACGATCATTAAGGACCTTCATGATGGTGAGCGGGCCCGGGTAAAACTACGTGGTCAGGAGTCGGAGCCATTCCCTGTTCACCTTGGGGTGCGACAGTGATGTCCTCTGGATCCAACATTATTTAACATCTATTTCGACCACATAGTTCGTGAAGCCTTCAGTAGCTGTACCGGAGGAATTTCCATCTGGTACAGATACAATGGGAGGCTGATCGATGCCCGGGTGCGGTCAAGAGATGGCTCCCTATTGGTCAACCACATTATGTATGCCGATCACCTGGTAATTGCGGCTCACTCACAGGAGGAGTTGGAGGCACTGCTGCTGAAACTGGAGTGTGCCACTAAGAGGTGGAGCCTTACCATCAGCCCAACCAAAACGAAGCACCGGCCTGGGTATTTTGTACCATCGGGCACTCCACCCCCACAACTCCCAATCGGTGATGGGGCAGTTGTGGAGAGAGTGGAGAGTTTCCCATACATGGGTAGTGTGCTTATGATTGGCTCCGGACGCGTGCGGACTGGGGACTAGGAACATCAATCAATACCACCGGACCTTGCCAGGGCTTGTGTAATTTAGGGGAGGTCCCCACCGGCACCTGTGGGCAGTGGAGCCAGGCCAGGTCCCCCACACGCCAAGACGATGCACGATGGGAGCGCCGGGTGCACCGTTCGTTCCGGGCCTGGGTCTTGGCCGTAGCCAACCGGGCCGCATCCCGCGCTTCCGTAACGCGACG
Source organism: Lampetra planeri (assembly GCF_965212315.1). Lineage (NCBI taxonomy): Eukaryota > Metazoa > Chordata > Hyperoartia > Petromyzontiformes > Petromyzontidae > Lampetra > Lampetra planeri. The sequence continues at coordinate 6,739,585 of NC_136109.1, forward strand.
AATGGAGTCGCGAATATAGTCGGGAAGGGATTTCGCAGGACCTTTCGCACGTGTGTCGAACAGTACATCAACAGATGGCACATTCTCGCGGCCATACCTTAAAAAGAAGGGCGAATAGCCCGTGGACGCATGCGGCGCCATCCGGTAAGCCGAGAGCACTCCAGGAATAGGCAAATCCCAATCGGCCTGCTTCTCGCTAACCGTATGGCAGAGCATGGCCGACAGGGTCCGGTTCAACCACTCAACCATCCCATCCGTTTGTGGATGGTATGGCGAGTCCGGACCTTCTTAGTGCCCAAAGCATCGCAAACGTCCCGCAACAGGTTGGAAGAAAAGTTGCGGCCCTGGTCCGTGAGCAATCGTTCTGGCGCCCCCTTGTCCATCACGTATCCGTATAAAAATGCATCCGTGATGGACGACGCCGACTGGTCGGGCAAGGGCCAAGCCATTGCCCACCGTGAAAAATATTCCACTCCCACCAACAAGAACTTGTTCCCCCGAGCGGACGGAGAAAAGGGCCCAAGAATATCCAATGCCACCAACTCGTTAACCCGCGTCACTTTAATCGATTGCAACGGAGGAACGTAAGGCTGTCTAGGCGGTATCCGACGAGCGCATTCGGAGCACGTTCGAATGTGTTCGACGACGTCAGTCGTCATTCCGTGCCAAAAATAATCACGTTGCAACGTCAACAAGGTCTTTTGCACACCAAGATGCAACAACTTTTCAGCTTGCAGGACCCGAACCAATTCAAACTGCAACGGCAACGGAACGACCAGGCGCCAATAGCCCCGCAAATCATCCCTCCACACAAGCAATCCGTCCCGGAGAGCCGCCCCAGGCACCCCATCTGACGACGGGCTCCCCTTAGACCTGCTCGCCTGACCCCGCAGAGCCGCAAGCGAATCATCCAACAATTGGTCGCGGATCCAAACGGAACGCGGCAAGTTTAAAACCCAATCAGCCGGCTCAGGACAGGTCGAGTCCGCGGACTTATCCACCGGGGACATGACAGGCCAAAGTGGCTGAGGGGGCCGCGTGCACCGATTCGTGCCCAAGGCACACGCGCAGGCGGAACCATGCGGCAGTCGAGAGAGCGTGTCCGCATTACCGTGACGAGAACCCTTACGGTACTGAATGTCAAACGAGAACTCCTGTAAAGTTTCCAACCATCGTGACAGCTGGCCCGAGGGCTGGTCGACTTTCAAAGAGTATTGCAAGGCCGCATGGTCCGTGCGCACAATGAACTTCCTGCTATATAGGCCGATATTGGCGAACAAATAGAAAGGTAGCCAATAATTCTCGACGGGTGACACAATAGCGGGACTCCGCCGAAGAGAGAACGCGGCTCCCGTATGCTACAATGCGTTCGACGCCGCCCTTACACTGAGATAGGACAGCACCAATGCCCGTATCACTGGCGTCCATATCCAAAATAAAGGGCAAATAAAAATCAGGGTAAATCAGCGTCGGTGCTGACTCCAATCGGTCGCGTAGGCAGTGAAACGCCTTCTCCTCCTCCAGGCCCCATTTGAACGTCTGATTTTTCGCCGTGAGGAGGTGCAGCGGCCTAGCAATCGAAGCAAAATTTGGCACAAATCGGCGGTAATAGGACGCAAACCCAAGGAATCGACATATGTCCCCGACCGAGGTAGGAGTCGGCCAATCCCGAACGCACGCCGTTTTTTTCGGGTCCGTGGCCACTCCGTCCGGGCTGACAATGTGACCCAAATAGCGCACAGAATGTTGCAAGAGGTGGCACTTTTTGGGCTTAAGTTTTAAATTTGCGGAACGCATCCTAGCAAAAACGGCCTCCAATCGCTGAAGGTGATCCTCGAACGTGCGGCTGAACACAAAACTGGGGGGTTAGCCGCTCGTGGCCACACACGGGCATTGGGATGGCGAGGTCTTTGGACAGCTACAACTACTTCCCGAGTATCAACGGCTCCAACAAGACAGGCTTAGTGTCAGGGTACGCGGCCATGGCCAGCGCAATCAGAGCGCCACGGTAGGCCACGGGTGATTCCTCCGGCGCACGTTGGCGTTGGACGAACCTGCGTACGCCTCCGCCCTCTCGTCGAAAGCCCCCCGCAGTGTCGCCTTCTTCTCAGCCGGAATGGAGCAGAAACATTTCAAGGATGCATCATCAAGGAGCGTCCTCAGGGCCTCCAACGCCTCCTCCTCCATCCACCTGGCGGAGCGGACGGCCAATTCGAAGCGCCAAGCAAATGCGCTCCAGTCTCCGCCAGTGCAGAATTCTTTTATAGACGGCAGGCGGTGGCTGCGACCCCCGCCTCCACCAGACGTAGCTGCACCATGCGGCGGCGACAAAATTGCGGCCTCCTGCTGTTCCGTCGCGGCCGCGCCCAAGATGGCGGCGCCCTGCCACTTGTCGGCGATGGCGGGACGCCCTTTCCGTCAGTCGCACTTCCTCCTACTCCCGCACACCATTGGCTGACGGTGTGCTTGGAGTTGTCTCCAGCCACGTGGCTGATGGCGCAGGAGACGCCCCACAACCCAACGTGGACCCACTCCGTGACTATACCAACTGACCACGAGTCTCTTCTGGATCCCCCTTATATTCCCCTCACACGGCATCCTGTCTCCACCCTTCACCACGCCCTTTCCGAACCTTTCAGATTACGCCCTTCGCTTCGCGCCCCTCCAGCTCCGCCCTTAGGCTCCGCCCCTGATCTTCCGGGCATCCGATTGGACCGGAGGTGGGCAGCGGACCTTCCCATACACCCACATTACTGGGCCCCACCCCCAATACTCCGGGCGTCTGATTGGCCCAGAGCTGAGCGGCTAAACCTCACTCACGCTCGCATTACACCTGTACGGCAGGCATTTTACCGTTCGATCGGACCACGTGGCCTTGCAATATGCCTTGTGTGTTGACCAACTATCTGGCTAACTCTCCAGATGGCTTGAAGTCCTTAAGAACTATATTTTCACGGTTAGCTACCGCAAGGGTACCCATCATACTAACGCCGATGCTTTGTAGCGTCTACCGTCAAGCGAGAGGTGCGCTTGCTTCCTCGGTTCGGGCCATTGCAAGCCACCAGGGGTTAGCCCGGTTCCGCCCCTCGCCGCAGCAGCTGATGTGCTCCCCTCTGGGATGAGTCCCTCAGGGGATCCTGTCGAGATGGCCGATCAAGACGACATGCTCGGCCTGACCCTCGCAGAATGGAGTCACCTCCAAATGGAGGATGCATCCCTGCTTAACTTATGTCGCCACGCCGGACAGTCAGCTGATGGCCGCGGGAGCTTCGCATCGTTTGTCTTGCGTGACGGCCTTATTTTGATATGGTATGGTAGCTCCCGCCGTTACAAAATTGTGGTGCCCACTGCCCTGTGGGGTAAGACCGTTTTGGCGGCGCACGATTATCTATTGCATCTAGGGGCACACAAAAACCTCGCCATGTTCCAGCTGCATATATTCTGGCCAGGCATGGCGCGGGATGTGGCCGACCTACTGATGGGCTGCTCCCAGTGTGCATGGTGGAAGCCACCAGCCAGGCCGTCTTACCCACTCTTACAGTCTATAAGGGTGTCCCGCGTCAATGAGCTCGTCGCGTTGGACATCCTGGGGACTTTTCCTACCACACCTTGGGGTAACAAGTACCTACTGGTTGGGGTGGAGTATTTTACACGCTGGCCCATGGCCTGGCCACTCCCCAACCAGTCGGCAGTAGCCATCACTGATGCCTTTGTCCAGGGCTATGTCCTGGAGAAGGGTGTTCCTGAATGGCTGCTGACCAACCAAGCGAAACATTTTTCGAGCACCCTGCTACGCGACGTGTGTAACCTTCTAGGCACGAAAAAAGTCCACACCTCACCATACCACCCACAAACTGATGGTATGGTGGAACGTCTGCATAGGACACTCACTTCTATGTTGTGCCACCAAGTGAGTGATTCCCAACTTGACTGGGATCTGCAGATCCCCGGCGTCCTGGCCGCATATATGATGGCACCTCATGCAGCGACGGGGTTCTCTCCCTTTTTGTTTACGTACGGCAGGGATGTAAATCCCCCCGTGAAGGTCCAGCTGCGTATCAGTCCGCCCGCCTCAAAATCTAAGATGACGGACCACTTGAAATAAAAAATCCGAAAATTGGCTGAGGCACGGGAAGCCGCCATTGAGAATTCGGGCTCTTGCCAAAGAGCCAATGAATGGTTGCGTGACCTTCGGTCGTCCGCACATGTATGGGTCACCGGGGAAGTGACGGCTCTGTGCCCGTCCACGCCAGCCACCCTTGATGGTGAGCGCTCCACCGGCCTGCCAAATGTACATGCTGATGGGCCGGTCGCATCCGCATCGCTGCCAATACCCCCTGTCCCATACGATGGGCCAGCTACGCGTACGCGCGCAAGAACTATGCGCTTCTCGTGACTTCTTTTTTTACCCCCACGCACCCACACACGCACCGCACTGACCACTTACCTTTGTGCCCGCCGGTTCGCCCCGGTCGGTGAACATCACCTGCTTCATTGCCTTGGGTCGTATTTCTCGTCTTCGCCGTAGTCAGTGTGTGTGTTGTGGTGGGGATGAGTGTGTGGCCTCTCGCAATCTTTTGTATACATGTCCATCTTCTTATATATAAAAGTCTCCATGCGCTCTCGCTTGCGAGGGATTTGGCTCTCGAACGGCGGGGTTTACGATAAAAAAAATTGACAGGCAGAACGCCCTAAGCCCCGCGGTGGGAATAGGCTATTTCCCATCCGTAAACTTTAAAGTCGTTTAATTACCGATTTAGTGCCATTCTTATTTTAATGATTTACTTATTGCGCGACATTGACCGTACCAACTGACGACAATTGCCTAGGGGGGGGGGGGGGGGCGGACCCTGCCAAGTGATGCGTTATCTCACGGGGGCCATTTCATTTTACGCATTTAACATGCCATAAATATACACATCACGCTGCGGATTTCTCTTCAGAGTGTGATGTCCCCCCCCCCACCCCAATGAGTGCAGTTACTGCTATAAAGTCCTTACATATTAATATTATTACAGCGTTTACATAGTATTATTCCAGCTTGGGCGGGGGGATGGTGGGGGGGCAATGTAGGCGACGCCGTGGGCTCACCAGGCCAATGTAAAGTACAATTTAATGGAATCTTTCGCTAAGAACTCAGCTGCATTGTTTACTATTATGAAACTAATAAGTTGCCAAATCTTTACATAACAATGTTTGCGTAGCAGATAACTCAGGTTCATTGTTTACTATTATGAAACTAATACGTTGGTAAATATTCTAATAATGTTTGTGTGCAGAATAATATTTTTTCATTATTAGGTTGCTAGATTTCTTCTTTATTACCTGTGCTTTTATTACGCTGTGACGGTGTACTGTCAGTCTGCGATGTGGCCTGCTGCCTGCTTATTAATTAACGTCAGTGCACTGCCACTCTATTATCTACACTGTTAATTTTGCTTTTGCCCATTATGAGTGTATGCCAGTCTATAATCTGTTGCCTGCTTCTTTACCTCACTCAGTGTACTGCCAGCCTTTCATGTCGACTGTATCCTGCTTTTCAGCTGCTGCCCGTATTGCCAGCTTTTTCTGTCGACTGTAGCAATGCTTATGTCATTGAGTCGGCGTACTGCCAGTCTATAATCTAGACTGTAGCCTGCTTCTCTACTTACCTGTGCGTACTGCTGCTCTTTAATTTACACTTATTTCAGCTTATTTCTTCTATGCATTTCTATTGTTTCGATTGCTCACATCACGCTATTTACTGATACGTAGTACTGCGATACTGATAGCTGTGCCATCATCGGGGATTGCTGTGCACGTCGATGTGTGTGTGTTGGAGTCGATATATGTGTGCGTGTAGGTCCATGCGTATGTTTAAGTCCATGTGTGTGTCTGCCTTTATCGCCCGGGCAACGCCGGGTACTTACTGCTATTAGTGTATATTTGTGTAATAAGTGGCTCTGACACGGTAAGAACTTCAAGTTATTTATTAATAAATCTTTCGGTACAGCTTCGGTTCTCTCTCACTGTTTGCGGATGTTGAACCGCTCGGGTGGCTGCGCTGCCCCGCGCTACGTGGTGCTCACCCGCTCACCAACACGCCTCTGGCTGACGGCGCTAAGGAGCAGCTAAGCGGCTGGAGGTCGAGCCGCCACGTGGCAGGTGGAGATGGCGGGGCAGCAGCGACGGGGAACTCCTATTGATCTTCACACACCGACCCCGACCTTGCTGCGCCCCTGGCTTATATTCGCTCCCTGGCGACTGAGCCCCGCCTCTGGCCACACCCCTTCTGGAACCTTCGGGAACGTTCCAGAGGCTTCTCTGGTGGATCTTCCCCATCACCTTTACTCCAGATATAATCCCTACCGTAACTGTATAAAACAATGTACGCCCCACAATAATACAGGAGATGGTACCCTTATCACATTTGTACAGGTGGGCTGGGGTATTTATGTTGGGTTCTTTGTTTTTCTTGTTGTTATTGAGGAGGCACACGCGTTTTCACTTTGTTGCTATAAAAATGTTTATTAAGGGGATAGTTAGCAGCCGGGATGGCTGGGTGTTACGAAGGGGGGAGGGGGGGGTGATGTAGGGGTATTGTTGGGCATGATGCGCCACCTCCAATACATTCAGCTGGTAGTACTGGCCATGTGCCAATAGGGGGCAGAGGAGGGGCTGAGCCCCAGTGTTAAGGGACGATGGCCCACGGGGCCCAACGGAAACCCCTACGGAATGGCAATGCTAGTGGTGCAGATTCCAGACCCCAAGAGGGGGCTGGGGTATGACATCACCCCAGGGCCTGTTGGAAGGTTCGAGAGGAAAAGTGTGACTGGGGAGAAGTTAGCCACAGCTCAGTATAAAAGTCGGACCTCTGAACGGTCCCGGCAGTCGTCGTTCGCCTGAAGTTGAAGAAGCCTCCTGAAGAGAAGAGCCAAAAGGGCAGAGACGAACCCCTGGCTAGGGTCGGCTCAAGCTAACCAGTGAAGACTTGAAGAGAAGAGTCCAATGGCAGAACCGAACCCCTGGCTAGGGACAGCTCGAGCTTAAACCGGTGGAAGAGTTGAATGTAGCCAGTGAGAGGCATATTAGTCCGGAGGGGCTACCTCCTTAGATTATCGGGTGTAAGTGGCCGTTACCCCTTTGTATTACATAGTTTATTATTGATAATTGGTTTTTTACCCTTTTATCTGGCAACAAAACTGACACCTTTTTACGAGGAGTCATGTTTGCATAGACCACAATACCTGCAGTCAAAAGACAAACAAAAAACTTAACTCTGATAATGAATGCACTGTCCTTGAAGTCGATTGGTCCACACCCGAGACAGCGTTCCTTAGAGCCTAGTCTAAGAAAAGCTGTCTCGGGTGTGGACCAATCAACTTCAAGGACAGTGCATTCATTATCAGAGTTAAGTTTTTTGTTTGCATTTTGACTGCAGGTATTGTGGTCTATGCAAACATGACTCCTCGTAAAAAAGGTGTCATCTTCTTGGTTATTTCGGTAAAGTCACGTAGAAGGGAAGTAATAAAATAATAAAAATAAAACATAATAAAACAATTCTCACGACGTTTCGGCCACAACGCAAGCAGCCGTCCTCAGGCGAAGAATGAAACACCACCAAGTTTGGAGCGTATATTTAAGCTGGGTTAGAGGGGGGGAGGTGGGAAGAAGAGCGCCTAAACAAAATAATTTGCATATCAAGAGGAATTCAGCATATGGAAAATGCGTAGGAGGTGGGCGGGGGGGGTTCCAAATCAATACTATGCCCGTGCATTATGCAGGATTAGCAGCATCAAAGGGGGGGGGGGAGGGGGGTAGCATTAACAAAGGAAAGGAATTGTTAATGCTACCCCCTCCCCCCCCCCCCTTTGAAGCTGCTAATCCTGCATAATGCACGGGCATAGTATTGATTTGGAACCCCCCCCCCGCCCACCTCCTACGCATTTTCCATATGCTGAATTCCTCTTGATATGCAAATTATTTTGTTTAGGCGCTCTTCTTCCCACCTCCCCCCCTCTAACCCAGCTTAAATATACGCTCCAAACTTGGTGGTGTTTCATTCTTCGCCTGAGGACGGCTGCTTGCGTTGTGGCCGAAACGTCGTGAGAATTGTTTTATTATGTTTTATTTTTATTATTTTATTACTTCCCTTCTACGTGACTTTACCGAAAGAACCAAGAAGATGAATCCCTGCAGTCACGAAAGCTTTAAATCGAAAAAGGTGTCAGTTTTGTTGCCAGATAAAAGGGTAAAAAAACAATTATCATATGTTTTGTTTTTTTTCACTGGCAAATGAGGTACCAATGGTAGTTTATTATTGTTATAATAAACGTGTTCCCTCAAGGAAAGTCTCCTCCCGTTCATACCTACTACACATACATTGAACATACGTATAATACAATTATGATTTGAACTCCTCACGTTTAACATTCTGTGTCTCTGTGTATAGATGCGAGCGAAGGGAGTGGTGGGGCTGCTGCTGGCTTTCTCCTTGTTGGCCGGACACGCCCACGGATTCTTCCCAAAAAAATGGATGGCCTCCTTGGCATCATTTTTCACAAAAGAACACACCATCAGCCACGTGCAAATAACCGCTGCAGCTATTGAGGTGGTGGTTGAAGAAATGGTGAAGGTAATAGATGAATAATATTTGATTTGCATGCGTTGTTAAAATTCGGCCTTATGCCCATCGCTTCACCTGCCAGGAAAACGGGGCGGGTCCAGGCTATTCAGTCACAGGGTGATGCAGTGGTAATACTCGCACTATCACAGTAAGGGGTTCAGGGTTTGATTTGCCGACTCGGGCGCCTTTTTGTGTGGAGTTTGTATGTTATCTACCTGTTTTGCATGAGTTTCCTCCAAGGTTTTATTCCATTCAAGGCTGGATTATGACATGCCGGGACCCTCAGCTGTGTCAAGCTTAAGAAGCCCCATAGCATTACCAAAAAGTGTATCATTCTAATAGAAAGGTGGATGAAAATACTATATTATTTTTATTTTACCAGGTAAGGCCCACTTAGCTATATAGCTCTTTTTCAGAAGCGACCTGGCCACAAATAATAGCTCAATTTAGTGGCTTATCAAATGGACATTTATATCAGCCAAATACTCTAAATACCTGTTATCTAAATATAAATATTACAGCTTAATTTTTGCATATATATGTAATAAAGCTCGTTGAGGCGACTTCTGGAATTCGTCTTTTATTGAACTTATCTTACAGTTTACTTCACGCTGCTGATAGGCAGCATGAGAGGGACAGATATAGAGAGACGCACTGCCACATGGCAACTCGGAGCCCCGCTCCCGCGTGGCCTCCCCCCTCTGTTCGTTCCCGTTCTGACCACGTGTCGTTCGTCTCCACCCCTATTTAATACCCGGGTCACGTGGTACGTTTCCGCCAATCCTCGTTAGCCTGCATGGAATCTTCCAGGCTCCCTCGTCATCACCCGGGACCACGCCCCAGACTCATCTCCCCATTGGCTGTGGCCAAAGCCAGCAGAACCAATCCTTATAGCTGTCAACTTTCCGTCACGTCAGGTCCATGCCCCCAGGCTTCCCCCCATTGGCTGTAAACCAGGACCGGCAGAGGCAATCACCATGACGAGTTGTGATACGTCAGTGAGCCGGATATATCCTCATATTACATATACATTGACGAATATGCAACGAATAATCTAACTAAAACATATATATTGCAAAAAGCCTATTTGTATTACCAAAATACTTTCAATTAGCTTATATGATAACTTTTATCTACAACTACACAAGTGCTCTTACAGAGATCAGCACTTACTAAATGGAGGCAGCAATGCAACCTGTTTATACATAACGTTAAATAAAAAAAATATTTTCGTGATTTTTGGACAGAAAAGTCATTGATGTCCTCAAATGATAAGCTACGAAGTTTATTTCTAAGCACATCATGCAAAGTGCAGACAGATTTTTTTGTTCGCAGTTAAAAAAAAAATTCAACCGCGAAAATTACCTTTCTCCGGAGCAGTTTGTTACCGTTAGACTCAAAGAGCCGAATATTTCTTCTATATTCGGGAGAGCCAACTGAATCCTATCTTGGATGTTGACTTGATACAGATCCTGGTTGCATACATATTCATCTGAATCATTTTGATTGATGGAGGTGCTTCATTTCTCCAACGAGGTTAACATCAACATCGTCATGATAGTCTTTCATCAGAAGCTTTACACTTTCACACAGCAGTTTTCCGAGGCATCTAAATCGATAAAAAAAATTTGTGCAAAACTGCCATTATATATATAACTGATCTGTTCTTCAAATTGGTTTCAAATGTATCCATCATAGGAATACATGTGTAGTGGATTCAACTCAGTTGCAGATGTTCTCTTTAGAGGCAACACATTTATTGATACCAACACAAAAGAGGTAACTGCCCCTTCACCAGATAATAATCTATGGTAGTTGACCACCAGGCTAACTACTCTAATTACATTGGGAGTAGCTACAATGGACAAGACCCCAGCCTGGGTCCAGGTCCACGTGTTTGTGACTCTTCTCGGACGTAGAACGTAGAACGTAGATCTTCAAGATAACAACAGCAACGCTGAACCCCGGTCCCTCTGGGGACCCGGTTTATATCTTCACTGGTCGTGGCTGGCTTCACCCTTGGCCACGACCACCTCCTCGAACCCTCTCGCAGCATTTCGCCCTGACACGTGAACACCCCTAGCCCCCACTTGGGGCCCCTGTGTAGACTTTATCCGTCACGTGCCTTCCAGGGTCAACCAGAGTGCCATGGCCTACAGTAACCCCATTCATGGCCGGCACCCTTACACCCCCTGCTATAGGGGACAGCACTGCATGCCGAGCATGGTGAGTCAGCGCTCACCGAGCCCCTCTAGGGTTGGTACTACACCCTCACGTACGGGGTGTCCGCGATGGCAATGCATCGCACGCCGTACCCCGCTAGAGCCGGCATTACCCAGTGACATCCACGATGTCGCTACATACGTGATGTCCGCGATGTAAGTACATCGCATGCCGTGCCTCTCTAGGGCCGGCACCACACAGTGACATCCGCGATGTCACTACCTCACCCCCCCCCACCCCCTTCGTAGCATTCAGCCGTCCCGGTTATTAACTCCTCCTTAAAATGAACCAAGTGAATAAGGTGATAAAAAGTGAGTAAAAGTGACTAACGCTATGTGTGCCTCAACAATAACAATTACCAATTAAATACCCAAGCCCACCTATACAATATATACACCACTTACAAATGTACATTAACAATGGGGCAAAGGGTCTAAGTACAGAACAAGAACACGATAGAAACAAAATGCAGAAAACCGCGAACACTCGGAATCCCCTCCATCACCAACATCTCCAACCCTCACCGTGTTCAACACCCGGAAGCACAATAAAGGCTAGGTTCAGCCAATAGCTGATATGGCCTACTGAGTGCGACAATCAACTGCCAGTGTGGGAGTGTGTGTGCATGGGGATCATGAAACCCGAAGAGTTTTTGATCGAGTCCTGGAGGTTCCGGGCGAAATATGCCAATGTCCTGTTGAACCTGGCTCCCCACAAAGAGCAGTAGGCCGGGTCAACGGGTTCTACTCTCCCGAATCCAGTAGAGATGATGCAGGCAGTGGCTCGGGGGACGTCGGGCGCGCGGCACCTGAGGACGGGATCGCACAACTCCACTGAGGACCAACCTCAGTGGGCACACACCCCAGCTCGCCGGACACATCTGACACTCGGCCCCTGCGGTGTGGAGATGGAACGAACCCACATGGAGCAATGAAAGGCTTGAGGCGTGAGGGATGTACAAACCAACTCCGCCACCCCAAGCGGATCTGAACACACTATGGTCGAACGACCCGAATCACATCAACCGGCCCTCTCCAGGGTTTGAACAATTTGTGCGACGTACCCACCGGTACCTGTGGACAGTGCAACCAAGCTCTGTCCCTAAGCGGCCACTCATGTGCAGAAGCACGGAAACCCCTCAGCTGCTCATTAGCCAATTGGCGCGAATCAGAATTTACCATGGAAGCTTCCCGCGCTTCGGAAAACTTTTGAAAGGTGAAGCACACGGAGTCAGAAATTTTAGATAAAAATTATGAGTAGCCAGTGGATGCGTGAGTGGCCATCCTATATGCAGATAGGACTCTGGGAATATGTAAATCCCAGTAAAGTTGGGACTCGCTGACCTGATGGCTCAACATGGAGGTCAGAGTCCTGTGCAGCCGCTCAACCATGCCATCCATCTACCGGTGGTACGGTGACGTGCATACTTTCTTTGTTCCAAACAAATCGCACACCTCTCGCAACAATTTTGAAAAAAATATTTGCCCTGATCGGTCAGAAGACGTTCGGGAGCACCCTTGTCCATTACATAGCCATGCCTCAGTGATCGTCGCTGCTGACTGGTTGGGAAGCAGCCAGGCCACAGGCCATTGTGAAAAATACTCGACTCCCACTAGCAAGTATTTATTCCCACGAGGGGTAGTGGGAAATGGACCAAGGATGTCCAGAGCAACTAGTTCATTTACGTGGGAAACCTGAATCGATTGCAATGAGTGGACAAAAGGGTTTTGCCGGCGGCTTCCACTGTGCACACTGCACACACCCTTTCAACAAATTAGCGACATCCTTAGCCATACCAGGCCAGAAGATGTCCAACTTAAGTGTGGCCAGCATCTTATGCACACCAAGTGCAACAGGCGCTCGTGTACCGCCCAAATGACCTTACCCTGCAGGACAGTGGGCACAACAATGTTATAACGCCACAACCCTCCGTCCCAATGCATGAGTAATCCACCTTTAAGAATGACAGAGGCGACACCCCATCAATCCTCGCCCCCATCAGTCTCTCTGACATGGCGTCGCAATTTAAGCAGGGAAGCGTTCTCAACCTGGAAGCGCCCCCATTCTTCGTGGTCTATCCCAATGAAGTCGTCATGCGCCACCGGACCCTCGGCCACCTCAGATGTTACCTCAGCCGACGCCGCAAGGGGAAGGGGCGAGGGCTCGTTGGGCGGCTTACAGCGCCCAGAGCCTGAAAAGTACGCGCACCCAACACTCATTTGGTAATCGCGACAGGGCGTCAGCGTTCGTGTGACGGGAGCCTTTGCGATAGGTAACCTTAATGGAGTAGTCCTGGAGGACCTCCAGCCAGCGCGAAAATTGGCCAGACGGCTGATCAACATGCAGCGCGCACTATAGCGCAGCGTGGTCAGAGCGCACCTCAAACTGTCAACCATACAAATACAGTAGGGGCGATACTGTTGCACAAAAACCACAATAGCTAACAGTTCCCGGCGTGTGACCCCGGAGACAGCACTCTGCTTCCGTATGCGACAACGCTCTCGACGCCATTGACAACTTGGGACAGAACAGCTCCAATTCCGGTATCAAGGCAGGGAAAAGTCGGGGTAGCGGAGGGGAGGGGCGTTCACCAAGCCATCCCGGAGCACAACAAATGCGGCCTCCTCCTCCCCCCAATGGAATTCATGACCCTTTGCCGTCAAGGCGTGCAGAGGTTTAGCGATGATAGCGAACCCCGCGACAAAACGGTGGTAATAGGACGCGAATCCTATGAAACTGTGCATCTCCCCCACCGACGTAGGGATTGGCCAAGTTTGAACAAACGCGGTTTTGTCTGGGTCAGTCGCAATACCCGATTCACTTACTATGTGGCCAAGATACTGAATCGATTTATGGAGGAAGTGACATTTCTATGGTTTAAATTTCAGGTTGGCCGCACGCATTTTGAGAAAGACAGCGTGTAGGCATTTCATGGTGTTCGTCAAACGTATGGCTAAAAATGATAACATCGTCCAGATATATCAAGCACGAGTCCCACTGAAGACCAGCCAGAACCAGTTCCATTAATTTCTGGAACGTGTCCAACGCAGAATGAAGAATGGTGAACGAAAGGCTGTTTTAGGCTTAGAGGTTTCATCTCGCGGCAACTGCCAGAATACGGATAGGAGATCAAGAGTGGAAAAGAAACGTGCTCATGCTAGAGCATCCAGTGAGTCATCTATTCGAGGTAGAGTGTACGCATCAGCGACAGAGACCTTATTAAGCTTACGGAAGTCAACACAAAAGTGCAAGCTACCATCGTGATTTTTAACAAGTACAATTGGGGCTCCCCATGGGCTGGTGGATGGTGAAATAATGTCCGCAGCTAACATTTTGTCAACCACCAGCCGAATTTGTTATTTTTCCGTAGGGCTTAGCTGGTAGGGATTCTGCTAAATGGGAGCGGTGTCCCTCGTATCAATGTGATGATTCAAAAGTGTAGTGCGGCCGATATCAAATTTCCCTTTGCTAAAAACATCCGAAAATTTTCGCAAAAGCGCCCGCAGCTTCCCCCTCTGGACATCAGACAATTCCGCATTCTCAGAACAAAGCTTATCCATCCACCCCTCATCAGGATTCTGGTGCAGCCGCGTATTCGACGGGGCACTCACATTGCCAACGATGCTTCCTTCATGAAGCGCTGGCGACGCATGAGCTAGCACGGTACCTTCCTGGATGACCGACGTGTCTAACCCTGCGTTAAGAACCTGAATGAAGGGTTCCTAATCGTTGGATACCAACGGCTGGGCCCCTACTAACGTCAATTCACGACTGGCTTTATTAAAAGGTCCCAAGAGGATTCCTCCCGCCATCACCCCCTGGTCTAGCGGCTTTCGCAATCGCAGGGGGACCAACATTTGTACGACGGGGGGAATCTTACCTGTCCTACACGCAAATGCTTGCACGGTAGCGTTAGCTGTGCATAAGCGAGTGTGAGAAGGCAAGACTGCCATTCGACGGCCGGATGGTAATTCCAGGCACCCTTGGTCGATCAAAAAATTCAGGGGCATCGTTCCCAGAAAATCAGTCCCAAGCAAGCAAGGAATGACAAGGGACGTTGAAACAAGAACCTGTCCCGTCAATTTAACATCCGCAATGCACACCTCCGCTGTTATTCTCCCAATAATGCCCAATGAGCCACCATTTGCGGCGAAGCACGGAGCTTCGACAGGGCACAAGGAACGACATTTATGGGGCAAGATATTATAAATCAACTCTGAAATGATGGTCGCTGACACACTGGTGTCAGCGAGCATCCTAATTTCTACCCCTTCTATCAGTCAAATAACAGCAGATGAGCCTGTGGTCATGGCCACCAATCGATGGGCCAACTCATACCACTGACCCGGTCGGAGGGGCCGGTTGGCCCAAATAAAAATCCTCCTGCACCGACGCGCGACCGGAACGAAACCCGAACGCACTAGACGGGTGAGGTGGATTCAGGGGCCGAGTGTGGAATGTGTCGCGACTCACCTTCGGGTATAGTGGAGCGAAGGACGGTCGAGCGGATGACGGCTGTTTTCTGGGGAGGCGTCGTCATGGTACACGGCAGCCCAACGAGACATGCCCAGGCAGGTCGCAGCTCTAGCACATGATGGAGCTGCTCCCGGAACGAGGAGATGTCTTCCGCCGTCGCTGGTCGTCATGTTCGTGGTGTCGGCTTGGGAATACATTGCACGCCATGCCCCACTAGAGCCGGCATTACCCAGTGACATCCACAATGTCGCTACATACGTGATGTCTGCGATGTAAGTACATCACATGCCGTACCTCTCTAGGGCCTGCACCACACAGTGACATCCGCGATGTCACTACACATGATTACACTCGAAACTTGTCTCTTGGAGAAAGTTCCTTACCAGCATTATCAGGCAGAATTTATTTTATCCATCATCTATCAAATTCACAATGGAAGTGGAAAATGATGGCAAGCTACCATTCCTGGATGTTTTGATCAAGAAGAGACCTGATGGCTCGTTGGGACACTCTCTCTATAGGAAAGCCACCCACACGGATTCCTATCTAAAGCCTGACTCCCACCACCATCCAGCCCAGAAGAATTCCCTCCTTAAAACACTACACCATAGGGCCCGTTGCATCTCCGACCAGCACCACCTAGCAGGTGCGCTTGAACACGTATGCCAGGCTCTCAGGAGGATTGGATATTCTGACCGCACAATCCGCAAAGCTGCATCCCCAACCACGGGTAGAGAACCATCTGATGATCCAATCAAAACCATCACCTTACCATACATAGTAGGGGGTCACCAAAAGGCTTGCCAAAATCTTAAACAAACTCAACATCCAAGTTCAGTTCAATACAGTACACAAAATCCGTGATTTGATCCTATCGGTGAAGGATGCGATTCCAGACATGCGATGTCCTGGTGTCTATAAGCTGAGTTGTGTCTGCTGCAGCAGTTACATTGGTAAAACGAAGCGACGTATCTCAGACTAGGTTCGCGAACACAAAGCGGATTTGAAACACTGCAGAACCAAGTCCTCGGCGGTGGCGGATCATTGTTTCAACGCTGTGGGCACATATGACATTGTTTTCTCCGAGACCAAGGTGATCTGCAAACCCTCGGGCCACCTTCAGAAATTTGTTCATGAAGCCATCCAGATATACAAACACAGACTTAACTTTAATTGAGAAGATGGATTCAGATTGAGCAATCATTGGAAGGATGTGATAAACCACGTGAAGTTTTAACTGCTATGATTTTCACTCACCCACCCAGTTGTCATCGTCCTCACTCGCCCACCCGGTTGTCGTCGTCCAATTACTAATTGTACTACAAGTCCATTTACTTGCTAATTTCTCTAGCCCCACCCATCCAGGCACGCCACAAACCCTCCCCCCTCTCCCCCCGGTGCTAGCCCCCTCCCGTCCTTGCATGCCACAAACCCTCCCCCCACTGCCCTGTGAACTCCAACAGCCAAACTCCCCCCCTTCCCTCTCCCCTCCCGTGCCTATATAAAGCCACAACAGCAAATAATTTTTCTCACCTGAACACGGACGCTTGTGTTGCGACCGAAACGTCGTGTTTTCTTCTATTATTTTTTCTATCTACGTGACTTTACCGAAAGAACCAGATAGTATAATTTATCCGTATTTCAGGTTAATCTTCCAAACGGATAATCCAACGTTTAACTGTAAGTTGCTTTTTTCAGTTATTGTCTTCTGTTAATTTAAATATATATTTTATTGCAGGTGAAAGAATCAACAACCGGGTACAAAGTGAACTACAAAAGCACTCCGAGCTACAATCATGCAAAGGATGAGATCCTAACAACGAATGCAAACACGGACTCGGAAAAAAGCACCAAAGACGACCCAAGATACCATTTTGATGCAGAGATGTTCGTAGCGTCTCAGCAGAAACTAGTCTCACAACGAAATGGTTTAATTCGATTGCTTCAAAAAAAGGAAGTGACGAGTTACGATTACAGCACGGCACGAAAACTGACCGGAATACTACTCCACACCTTGCAGGTACATGCTCATGCAGTTGAACTGGGGTTGGCTAAACACCCCATCAAAACAATTGCAGTATGAGTTACAGTTACGTATTATGTCAGATTGTATGCATATGAAGGTGCAGCCCTGCAATTTATGGAGAAGGCCAATGCTGACAGAATGCCTGCAACTACAGGGAACTCCCGAGTCCTTTTTGGGTATTTTAGCCGAATCTTCCACACTGGGCCAAATATCTGGGAAGAGGTGGTGAGAGTTTCCCCACTTAATGCCCCCACATGCGACCTGCGATGGACAATGGTGTATCCAGGTGTAGTCAGGTTAACACACGTTCTGACTTTTTAAGAGCCAATATTCAGACACAGCACTGATGCCCAGGGCTGGTTCTTGAGGCTTGAGCTCCGTTCCCTCTCGAACATCCCCTCTGATTTATACCTCCCAAGCCCCCTCTCTGGAAGCTTTTCTCACGCCACTCCCTTCGGCTAATCCTGAGCCTTCCCCAACGACGATTCTCAACCATCCTCTACAGTCCATCCTTGCTTCCTGCCTTTCAAATATTTCCTCCAGTCACTTTCAATCTTGCCTCCCAACCAATCATTGTGGATGCCTCTCTGCACCAATGGGAGGCCTTGGCCTGCTTCCTGTTTGTCTGGCTGTATACTTGTGTCAGATAAGCGGTCTGTTATCTCGGTCATTACGCCAGTATATCGTATTTACATAAACTTGCCCAATGCTATGGCGAATTGCTATGGCGAATTGCACTGGTGACTTCTGGATTGCAATTCCTCCGGATTAGGCAATCAGTGCACCATGGTAGAGCCAACTTTATTTATCCATGGCTGAAACCATCGTACAACTGTTCCCATCCAATAGCCTTGCACCCTTATCTGCCTTCTCCTTATACAGGTTTCCCTAGCTTCATATGGTAGATGCGTTCCAACAAAAGTGTGCGCACAGCTAAACCGCATGAGACAGCTGCCTGCCAAGTAGCGCATATTGCAAATATTTGGAGGAAATAGGGTCGCCATATATACAAAAAATTGCATGGACCGAAACCGCATGAACCGAGGGAAACCTGTGTAGAACTTTTCTGAAAGATCTAGCCCAACCACTCCCCCAGAAATCCTCCTCCCTTTCGCTCCTCTCTTCATCTCACGCCTCCTGCTTCCATTTGGCTAATCCGGTGAGCGCTCAGCTTCGGCAAATAACGCGGCCCTCTCCAACCGCAGCCCCGTTTGACAGCCACTGCCGGCTGACAGATATTTTGAGGAGGGTACCTCATACACACAATAAATTGAACAATTGCTTCATGATTGTAGATTAGGTGTAGAATATGATTCCACATTTGAGCAATGCGTGTAAATACATCACAACCTGAATGCACTGTGATAGTAATAACGAATAACCCAATTCTCTTTTCAGGAAAAAATGTTTTTCAATCCACATTAACTATTGTGAAAAATTACTTTACATATTTGTCAATAAAAATGTATTGTGAAGTATAGTGTATATGTTCCAGTTTCTAAGAAAAGTGTTTTGCTTACTGCCATAATACATTTTTTGACAATTTTACAAGAAAGTGCCCAGGTTATAATACAAAAGTAGAGTCATAGTGTGGAGACATGTGGCTGCTATTAATACATCCAGCCACCTTTATCAGATCACACACTATCAACAACACTGCCTTTGAAAGGAAAAAATGAGCAAACGAGGTTTGGGGCAGTGGTCCTTCCTAGCACATAAATGTTATTAACTACAGTACTGTATTGTCTCTTTTAGGACTTCTACAGTCATTCAAACTGGATCGAAATGGGAAATACAGAGCCAAAAAATGACATCTTTGATTTTACAGCTGCGGAGGTTGCTGGTAATATGCATGTCACTAAAGTAGATAATTTACTTTTTCAGTGATTTTAAATTTACAAACTATGTATGTGATTGTTGCACGTCTTTCACACCGTATGTAGCCAACTGTCCTATTTACTACTGCAATTATTTTTCCATATACATTACCTTGGAAACTGATTGGCCTCCAACAAAGACAGCCTCCTTTATGGCCTTATCTCACCAGTTAGACAAAAGAACGCCAAAAGGCGAACAGAAAAAGGACATTGCAAAAATAAAAACTTTAATAGCTCAGTCTGGATTTGAAGCTTTCGTGACTGCAGAAATCCATACTCTTTGATTTTTTCGGTAAAGTCAAGTAGGTAGAAAATAATAGATCACGACGTTTCCATCGCAACATAAGCGACCGTCATCAGGTGAGACAATCGTCAAATAACGCGCCCCTTTCCAATCGCAGCCCTGTTTGACAGCCACTGCTGGCTGACAGCTGGTTTGAGGAGGGTACCTCGTACACACAATTAATTAAACAATTGCTTCATGATTGTAGATCAGGTGTAGAATATGATTCCACATACGACCAGGGAAACTGCTGTTTCAGCAGTTTCCCTGCTGTGATTGTCTCACCTGATGACGGTCGCTTGTGTTGCGATTGAAACGTCATGATCTATTATTTTCTACCTACGTGACATTAATAGTTCAGGTTGAGCAGTTATAAATATGTGTAGTGGTTCAACTCGGAGGCAGTCATTCTTGGAGGCAATTATTTTATTTATACTCACAATCTCCCTTCACACACCCTACAGTCGTCTAGGATACACACATCCTAGCCTATACACAACACTAGCCGTCTAACACCGATGGCACTGACCAATACAGCCAACAACCATATAGCAGCGCAATATCAAGCGACGACGACTGCAGCGACTAAAAGAATAATGGTGACGACGACGACGATGGACTTGACCAGCAAGACGGGGATCTCACTTACAATCAACAGACTCGAGGTCCCCTACAGGGGCCCTTCTTTAATGTCAGTGTGGCCTGGCTCCGCCCCCGGCCACGCCCCCTTTTTAGAACCTACCAGCGGGTTATTGGTGTGCCCCTTCTGTGACTTTTCCCCTAGATCCCCCTCTGGTGTATAACCTGGCCTGCTGATGTCAGGGCTGCCGTAAGCCGCAGATCCCCTTCCCTGTCAGCAGCCAGCGCTGTGCTGCTACATTACTATTCGATGCCACTACATCTATAAGGGACCTTTTTGTCAGGATCAAGATGATACCCATTGACTTATATTTCTGCATTGCAGTGCAACATTATATTCTACTGTTGTGCATGGCAAATATTCAGGTATTAAAAGCTACTATTGAGGTCTGCTAGCCGAGAGAGAGCTTAAGGAGAGAGTTTGTGTAGTTTGGCTATTACTCCACTGAAGGAGCGCAGACTACAGTGGTTTACTATACAGTCCATAGTTTGGGTTGCATAGCAACAGTTTCACTATTGTGGATTGTTTCTTTAAGTTTACATTAATTAAGATATGCACATCGGCCTATTTAAGTCCAGCATTACAAACTACCCACAACTAAGCACTGCAATATTTCATTGCCACCTAAATGACTATCAACAGGGGGGGGGCGATTCAAATGTTTACAATGGAAACTTGAGAAATAGTTAATAAGGACATTGTATTACTTTTATTATCTAAATAGTTGTTTTACTTGTTAAAGTTCCAACATAGATACATATTTTTTTCTTTAAACAATCGTTTCAATCTTGGAGGCTTTAAAGGATGTCGTACATTTACAGTGTTCTTGCCAATAGCATTATTTAACAACCCAGCAGTATCTGTTAAGCCAGACTTTGCTGACAAGACCCATAATTGTTTAAATCGATCTAGAATTCTGGTGCTTCTTAACATTAGTCTGGATGGCCAATTTGCAGATATACTTACAACTATTTTTTTATGGAGAGACTAAACGGAGGGCGATTAACTAATAAAACATTGTATTGCACAATGCCGTTACCACTAAAGTTTCTGCTTTTATCCCCGAGTTGTACCTCTGTTAAAAGGCATCTCTTTAATTTGTAATATCTCGCATTTCTCTGCACGTCTGCCAGTAGTCACATGGCAGCTGACAATGAGGCTGGAAAAATTACTTCTTCTCCTCCTCCTTTAATCTGGTTATGGCAGTCGCTTTCTGTAGTATGCCTGTCAATCATATGATTTACCCATATTCTTGTCCAGTGAAATTGAGTTTTCAGGTCCATACGGCATACAGCCGTTTTAAAACGGGCAAAATATATATTTTTGCCCATGTGTTTGCATTTCTCCCTTATGATGGGACTTTGTAGGATGAACGTTGAGATTCATAAGGGCACGGGGTGACCAATAAGGTCTGAATTGGTCTGTAATAAGGTAGGCAGGGATAAGGGGTTGACAGGTATGCTGTAGGCGTACGTTTATCTATATTAAGCCCTCCTTTAAGCAAACCCTCCCGTTATACCGTCAATCCATCTCTTGCATGGACGACCTCTACATGTTGTAGCCAGTTTGCTCTGTCCCCTCTCCTCCCATCATGAATCCTTGCAAGTGGGACAGGTCGACTAAATAGACAACAATAACACTAATAATAAAGTTTGGAGATGATAAGTAGACTGTGTTGTTTTTTGTCCTCCGGAGAAGTGGGCGACTCAACAATAGCTGAGTACCAGGGTTTACGAAACGGCAACACTTTATTTCAAAACTCCTTTTCAGAAGGGCAATTGCGTATCTGCAAAAATTATTAGGGACACCCTCTGTCACATCACTGCATCTGAATTCCTCGGTCCAGAAGTCAGCCCAAATCTCCATTATGATAATAGCCGCTTATCATATATAATAACATTTAACATACATATTATTTAACAAACGTTTAACAAGAAACATTTTAATATTTAACATCAAACTACTGTAGCGCCTCCTACAGACCCTGATAATACTACATAAACGAGGCAATATGGACTTATATAATAAATAATGAATACATCAAAAAACAATCTTTATAGTAACAATCTTTATATGCAAATTAGATCAATCATACTTTCTTATACCCGAATCGGGAATGTAACCTTTGCAAAAACACCTCTCCCGCTCACCCCATAAGCTGAATGTGAAAATTAAGCTCTACTTCTATTTAAAGCTTTCGTAACTGCAGGGATTCATATTCTTGGTTCTTTCGGTAAATTCACATAGAAGGGAAATAATAAAATAATAAAAATAAAACATTATAAAATTCTCACGACGTTTCGGCCACAACGCAAGCAGCCGTCCTCAGGTGAAGAACAGAGCTGTCGGAAAGACAGCGTCCTAATGAACACTGCTAAGCTTGGCAGCGTATTTTAAGCTGGGTGGGAGGAGGAGAGTGCCTTGACAAAGGAGTTTACGTATCAACAGAGGAATTTAGGATGTTGATGACAAATGCAGATATGGGGTTAGTCACTCCTTGTGGAATGTGTAAGCGGTGGGGGGGTCTCAAAGTCATATTATGCTAGTGTATTATGTAGGATTAGCAGTAATAAAGGAAGGGAAATTTTAATAATAAAGAAATGCAGCAGCCAAACCACCGCGTATCAAGCTAG
The DNA here is from genome assembly GCF_965212315.1 of Lampetra planeri. Taxonomy (NCBI): domain Eukaryota; kingdom Metazoa; phylum Chordata; class Hyperoartia; order Petromyzontiformes; family Petromyzontidae; genus Lampetra; species Lampetra planeri. The sequence goes on from NC_136109.1 coordinate 6,762,348, forward strand.
TGCATTCTGTGGAAAACAAAAAAGAAGTTTCTAAAGAACTGCAAATACCCTACTACCATACAATAAACCGATGTAAAAGAACGAAATATAAACTACATCAATATAATCAATGTACTCAATATACTCTCCAATAATCTGAGCTATTAACATTAAGTAACTGGGTATACACTACGCTATATAATGACTACCATATAGTAAACCGATAAAAAACTAAAATATAAACTACATCAATATACTTAATATACGCTCCAATAAGATGAGCTACTAACAATAAGTCATTATACATTACACTTCCATGTCGAAATAAGTAGCGTTTTTTTCTTAACGTTAGCACCACGGACAGCGACTAGCGTTGTTCAGACGGACGAGTCCATCTATGCTCGGAACGGAGGAGGGGGGAGAGCGGGAGAAACAGCCACGGTGCGCTACACTGTCCTGTGCTGCGTTACAACTATGCTATAAACTAGACTACTATACATTACAATATTATACCTTCCAATCTAAACTACACTGTATAATATCGCATACACAGCACCAATATAAGCTCTAATATTATGCATTATATTAATATGCCTCCAACTAAACTTTTTTCTACATCACACGACTATACACCGTACTGTACACTGCCATAGACAAACCCCAACATTGAATTATGCACTGCGTTACTATACACTACCCTATACCTTAGACTATACATTGTAATATTACACTATGTATTATTCTACAAACCCGACTGTATACCACACTGCTGTATATTCAATAAAGAATTACGATACTATATATTACCTTATACATGATATTAAACATTACACTATTATACTATTTATTATTATACAATCTGCTATACACCATACCATTGACTGTAGCCTTGTAGGTATATTCATACAGTACATGTAAGCTGGGCTTACGAAAAATGTTTTTATTGTTATAACTATAGGGATATTTTTTTTAAATAAATATAATAAATGTCTGCTGAAACACTGCAAAAAAATGTTAAAATTTTGGTGTCACCCCCTCTGATGGTGTCACCCGGTGCGGTCCGCACTGCCCCCGCACCCCCTAGTGACGCCACTGAGTATGTTCTATATTGAAATCAATTATACTGGTAGGAACGAAGTGAACCAGCCTACAATAGATTATATCGTCCGTCCGTTCGTCCGATGTCCGATTAGGTGTAGCAACATGGCCCCCTACTGCAAACACTTGGCATGACCCTACAAAAACCTTTAGACTCAGTGAGGCTTTCTTGGCTTAACAAGTGTAACATTCCCTTATAATTCCCTGAGATAGCTTTTAATTAAAACATTTAAATTAATGAGGCTTTCCTGGCTAAACAAGTGTAACATTCCCTTATAATTCCCTGAGATAGCTTTTAATTAAAACATTTAAATTAAAAATTAACTCACAGCGGCCTAAAGCCTACAGCTAGGACTAAAGCCTAGAACTAGGCCTCAAACTCTCCCTTCGTATCGTACCCCCGCGTGTGTGAAAGGGAGTTAATGTTTAACAATGTTACATTTCCTGATGTTTTTAAATAGAAACATTTAAATGTAAAGCCTTTACATGAATAAAAAAAACATTTAAATTAAACATTAACTCACAGCGGCCTAAAGCCTACAGCTAGGCCTAAAGCCTAGAACTAGGCCTCAAACTCTCCCTTTGTATCGTACCCCCGCGTGTGTGAAAGGGAGTTAATGTTTAACAATGTTACATTCCCTGATGTTTTTAAATAGAAACATTTAAATGTAAAGCTTTTACATTAATAATTAAAACATTTAAATTAAAAATTAACTCACAGCGGCCTAAAGCCTACAGCTAGGCCTAAAGCCTAGAACTAGGCCTCAAACTCTCCCTTCGTATCGTCCGATTAGGTGTAGCAACATCGCCCCCTACTGCAAACACTTGGCAGGACCCTACAAAAACCTTTAGACTCAGTGAGGCTTTCCTGGCTAAACAAGTGTAATAATACATTATGTTTATATTCTTTGGTTATTCGTTCCTACCAGCCCACCCCGCAGGGACCTGTTTTCTTCTACCTCCGTGACTTTACCGAAAGAACCAAAGAGTATGGATTTCTGCAGTTACGAAAGTTTCAAATCAAGATTGGTCCTACCGTGTTTCAGATCTGCCTTGTGTTCACGAACACAGTCCGAGGCATGTCGTTTCGTTTCCCCAATGTAACTGCTGCCGCAGCCACAACTTAGTATGTAGACAACAGGGCATTGGATGTCAGGAATCACATCCTTTACAGATGGGATCAAATCACGGATTTTGTGTACTGTGTTGAAACGAACCTGGATCTTGTGTTTGTTTAATATTATGGAAATCTTGTTGGTAACCCCTGCTATGTATGACAAAGTGATGGTTTGGATTGGATCCTCAGATGGTTGTCTCCCCATTGCTGGGGAGACAGCTTTGCGGATTGTACGGTCAGAATATCCATTCATCCTGAGGGCTTGGTGTATGTGCGCCAGCTCACTGGCTAGGTGGTGCTGGTCGGAGATGCAATGGGCCCTATGGTGTAGTGTTTTGATGAGGGAATTCTTCTGGGCTGGATGGTGGTGGGAGTCAGGCTTTAGATAGGCATCCGTGTGGGTGCCTTTCTTGTAGGCAGAATATCCCAACACGCCATCAGGTCTCTTCTTGATCAAAACATCTAGGAATGGTAAATTGCTATCCTTTTCCACTTCCATGGTGAATTTAATGGCTGGGTGTATGGAATTGATGTGGTTGAAAATACTCCACCATAGGGCCCATTGCATCTCAAGACCAGCACCACCTAGCCATTGAGGCTGGAGCACGTACACCAAGCCCTCAGGATGAATGGATATTCTGACCGTACAATCCGCAAAGCTTTCTCCCCAGCCATAGGGAGACAACCATCTGAGGATCCAATCAAAACCATCACTTTGCCATACATAGCAGGTGTTACCAAAAAGATTTCCAAAATCTTAAACAAACACAAGATACAGGTTGGTTTCAACACAGTACACAAAATCCGTGATTTGATCCCATCTGTAAAGGATGTGTTTGCTGACATGCAATATGTCTACAAACTAAGTTGTGGTTGCGGCAGCAGTTACATTGAGCAAACAAAACGACATGTCTCAGACCGTGTTTGCAAACACAAGGCAGATCTGAAACATAGTAGGACCAATACCTCTGCCGTTGCTGATCATTGTTTTAACGCTGTGGGCTCACACAACATTTATTTTTCCAAGACGAAGGTACTCTGCAAACCCATCGACTATCATCAGAGATTTGTTCATGAAGCTATTCAGATATATAAACACAGATACAACTTCAACTGAGAAGATGGGTACAAACTGAGCAATCATTGGAAGGACATCATTAGCCAAGTCTTAACTGACTGTGATGTTTCCATCCTACCTGTCTATGTCAGCTGTTATTTCTTAGGGTTTTTTGTTTCTGTTGCTCGGCTTTCTGAAATTGACATGCTAATCTTCTTATTGGCACACCTCCGGTGGCTGAGCCATCTCACATTGACATGATAATCTCTCACATTTACATTACATACAAATTCCTTCTCTAGCTCCGCCCACTTACCTTTGGGTTGGGCCCACCAAAATCCTCTGTAAACTCTTGTTGCAGCAGCTTTCTCCTACATAAGCAGTTCTCCTGCGGTGTTTGTTTCACCTGATGATGGTTGCTTGTGTTGCGATCGAAACGTCGTGATCTATACATTTTCTATCTACGTGACTTTACCGAAAGAACCAAAGAGTATGGATTCCTGCAGTCACGACAGCTTCAAATAAAGATTGCACTAAATACCATTAATCTCATCAGATCTCAGAAGCTAATGGGGGTTAATTGTCGTTGCTATTTGGATGGGTGGCCGTCAGGGTTTGAGAGGTGTTTTCGATTTTTTTGGGGTTGTGAGCTGCCAATGAGATGGTAATGTTGAGCACCACCTACTAATACATCGATGTGCATTATCTCTGGGTAAACCCGTTTCCTCCCACATTAAGCCAAATACTCGTTAATGGTATCAGCCATACACCCCCATGCAGGATTCTGTTTGAATAGTCTTAAGACTCAGTGAGGATTTCCTTGATATAGAATACTCTATCCACTCTCTACATGCAGCAGGTCTTTACAACTGAATTAATCGTTTATATGAACACAAATGTAGTGACATGGGAGGGGAGGGGCTGCTGGGGGGCTCTGGGACCCTGGGCGGACCAGGCGCTTGGGCCCCTTGGCGCCGGGCGCTGGGTTCCCAGGCGGTCCAGACGCTTAAGCCCCTTGGCGCCACCAACGGGAGGGGGGGGGCTGTGTGTGCTCTGTGGGATATCTGGTGGCGCACACGGCCCCACCCCTCGTTGGGGACTAGGCATAAAAGGGGAGCTCCCTGGACGATCAGGGCCAGTTGTAGCTCAAGACCCAAGACCCAAGACCAGCCATGTGAGGACCCTGGGACGCTGTGAGGGCCAGTGGTGGGACTGGAACTCCCGACTCTACGACCTTGTGAGGGCGAGTTCCAGAGCGTAGCCAGAGTAGCAGAGGTGGGATAAAGTCATTGTTATGCAAGTCCAAGTCGAGTCGCAAGTCATCAAATTCATGACTCGAGTCTGACTCGAGTCCAAGTCACATGACTCGAGTCCACATCTCATAGGTGGGACAAAGTCATTGTTATGCAAGTCCAAGTCGAGTCGCAAGTCATCAAATTCATGACTCGAGTCTGACTCGAGTCCAAGTCACATGACTCGAGTCCACACCTCTGCAGAGTAGTGTATCTAGGCTGTGAACCTAGGCTGTGTACCTCGGCTGTAACAGAGTATCAGGACTGTTGGAGTGCTGTTGGATTGTAATAAAGAAGTTACCTCTACAAGTGTCTCCGGAACCCATTACACAAAGACCCCCACCCCTTGTTTCGCGTCTTTAGAGTGCTGGGGTAAGTACTGTTATCGAGCTGGAATGGCACGAGGGGGTGGGTGACAAGTACCATGTTTATATATATATCTAAAGCAACAAACATCATCTGCCGTGTGCCACGAAGTGGTGGTCACATCACCACGGTGCTTGTGCCATGCTAGGTACACTCTGAGGCCACATTAAGTGTTGAAGGCTCGCTGTCAGGTCACGGGACAGATCCAGGTGTCACGTGTTGACTGAGATGACTGACAGATGTACCAACTGTGCTCCCCACTGTGCCAACTTGTGTTTTAGCCGCCCGGCGTTCCGCTCGTTGTTGTGAGCGTCGCTTCTCTACCCTCTGCTGTTGTTGTAGGGCAACTTCTTATAAATGCGCAGTAGTGTCCTTCATGAGCCACCTCCACAAAAGCTGATATTTACACCGCTGGTACCAGTCAGCACACCCACAAATTGTATCTAATTGCTGTTTGTTTCTTGTTTTATAGGTATATGGGATATGAGCAAACAACATCAATCGGGTTTGTAATTGACAGCACTGGCAGCATGGGGCCCTACATTGATGGTGTTCGCATGGAAGTCTTTAGGATCATTGATGAACGTGCCAAAAACGGGGAGCTGCCTGCCATGTTTATGATTGTACCTTTTAATGACCCGGGTAAGCATGAAATTACATTAGTATTTAATTATACTTTAAAATATATGTATTTTTTCGCTCATTGTCTTCAGTAAAATGTAACTGGAATGCTCCTGTATTTATTGTGAAAAATTGAAAATGGATAAAAATGTTATAAACATTTTCAGTTCGTCAGCTCAGCGCCAACAGTAACACCTCACATTATTGACTGCATGAACATACATCACCAGTCTAATAATATTGAACGAGCCAAAAAATCAGTTCATTAAGGGAACCTCAATTTTGTTTGGGGACTTGACTATTGATGCTTCCATTGTGTAATGGGTAGCACACTGGACTTTAACATTAAGGGGTGGCTGCTTCAATCTCTTGATGCGGCAGGTGTCTTAAATCTCCTGGCTTCTATTCAGCCAGCAGTATGTAGGGATGTAATCTGAGTTATTCCACATTAAGATCACGGAGCAGAGCAGAACATTTAAACATTGCGTTTACAAATAAAACTCTGAAACATCCCTGTCATTCATCAAAACTCTAGCTTACACTCTATACAATTCAGGAAAATCATTTGAAATGCTTCAACTCTGATTCATTGCCTAAAACACCATTAGCACTATACCTGAAAGTTGCATGCAGACTGCCTGAAATTTCGATATGAGTACCTGAACATTTGCGTTGTCGTTCGACTGCCCACTAAATATGTGGCATAGCAATTAACGCAATGCGTTGTGATCCTGGCAACCCAATATAATTTAATTCCTCTACAATGTTTGACTGGTCAACCTTAATAGTTGGCTGCTAACAGCACCTGTCCCTCCAGTCTGTAAAGTTAAATGAAAATGTTTTGTTTGTGCGTTGTAATTCATCACTTTGTGTCTTTTTAATATATGTTTTTTTATGCTTTTAGATTTCGGTCCAGTTTTTGTCTCTAAAAATGTAAGCCAGATCAAAAGCTGGATTTCAGAAATAAATGCCAGCGGTGGAGGAGATGAGCCAGAGATGTTTTTTTCTGGTTTAATGGTAAATATTAAATATTTTAATGCAACATAGGCGGTTGCTTAGGGAGAAGTTGTAGTGGAGTGCAACATTTCCAATTCCACAGATGCCTCTGTCATCCACTTGCCCCACCCCAACAATGAAACTAGTGCTGCTGCCAACTTGTAACTTTAATCAGATTAACCCTTTCCCTAACCCTAATTTATTTGTCTCTATCCCACGCATAGTCATGCTGCCTAACTTAAAATGCCCATTAACTTTCCCCATGGGCCCCAACACCAATTGGGATTGATAGTGACAGCACTGTATTTTTCACTATTTCAACATTGAGGGAGGAGGTGAACTAGACTTTGTGGGATTTGGTTGAGAGGGAAATATTGAAGAGAGAAGTGCAGTTATTGTGGTGTCACTTCTGGGCTTTTTCACCAAGGTTACAGGTGCTTTGTTGCTTTTATAGGCCACTGTAATTTTATGGTAATTGTCACTGACAACAGTTTCTGCACAATGTTCTATTGTAAAACAAATTCTAGATGCCCATATCTGGACAAATCCAAACACTGCTGCCTTACATGGGCAACTGGGATAGCAACTTCTAATCAGATCACACACAGGGGTCACATGACTGCAGGGCTGTGTGCGATGTAAACCAATCATTGTTCAATTTCTAACAAGCTTTTTTTTTATTGGATAGACACCACTCTTCCATTTTATAACAAATTACCATAGTGGCTTATAGTAAAGGCGTTGCAGGTTAACAATGTCCCAAAACTGTCAAAATGTGTAGTGCTTCATGGTGTTTCTTCCGAGGTGGTTGGTTGGCTCAGACGTTGAGCAAGAGGACTAAGCTGGCACCACTGAGACCCTGGGTCCCAATCAGGGCAACAGTCTGTGATTACTCAAAATTCTCAAATGTAGACTGTTGTTGGTCTCATCCAATTCAACAAGGATCGCATAAAAACCTCGTTAAATTTAACTTGGTTCTGCACTTAATTTGACAAAATTCAAGCTTCATGAATTTGCAGGGTGAATGACAAAGTGTTGCCCCCTAGTGTGGACCAGATGTCACTTCATGAAAGGACCACTTCCGTAAGCCATTTTCGAATATGAAGGCATGCACTGCTCTGCGCACGATCAGAATGGTTGCTTCATCCCCTGAATTAATATCAATAGTAAAATAAGTATAACCGGTAAAAACAAAGTTTTTCACTATAAATCCTTTATATGCGTGGCGGCTAGAGTCCTCTCGTCCTCTGGCTTGAGATGGCTGCCACATATGGTTCAGATGATTGCATTGCACCATTAAGCAATTGGTAATTAAATATAATACTTTTGTCCTAAAAAGTGTAACATTTTGGAAAAAAAATTTCACGAACATTAATTGTCACGCACAACGAGTCTGTGTGGAAAATGTCAGCTCGATTGGATCACGGGAAGTGGGATAAAAAACGACCGAAAGATTTGCACGGTCCTAAGCAAGCAAGCGAACTTAATATAAAGGATTTAATAAAGGATTTAAAAATATATTTGCCTGTGGAGGACGCGGGGATCGATCCCGCGACCTTTGGCATGGGAAGCGAGGGCGCTACCAACTGCGCTACTCCGCCAGGGCCTGTGGAGGTGTCACGCTCTGGGCTCCTACACTGTGACGTTCAGCCAAAGCCATGAATGAGTTCTATTTGAATGAATGTAAAAAATATATTCGCCTGTGGAGGACGCGGGGATTGATCCCGCGACCTTTGGCATGGGAAGCGAGGGCGCTACCAACTGCGCTACTCCGCCACGGCCTGTGGAGGTGTCACGCTCTGGGCTCCTACACTGTGACGTTCAGCCAAAGCCATGAATGAGTTCTATTTGAATAAATGTAAAATAAAAAAATTTTGCCTAAAAAGTGTAAAATTTTGGAAAAAAAATTTCACGAACATTAATTGTCTCGCACAACGAGTCTGTGTGGAAAATGTAAGCTCGATTGGATCACGGGAAGTGGGTTAAAAAACGACCGAAAGATTTGCACGGTCCTAAGCAAGCAAGCGAACTTAATATAAAGGATTTAATGAGGATTTAATAAAAAAAAAAGGAGCATCAACATAGACGACTATGCCTTGATATGTGCCTGAAGTTTGATAATGTAAATTTGTCAAACATCCTCAAAAATGTGTAGAGGTTGAGCACATTTGTAATACAGTATAGTATATGTAATGCTTTGGCGTTGTGTTTTATTAAGCTATGCCTGAGCGCCATTGAGCCACAGTCAGAGATATTCATCTTCACGGATGCATCTGCAAAAGATGCGGATCTGCAGCCACAAGCAGCTGCAATTGCAGAGAAAAAGAAATGTAAAGTAAGAACCTTCACTGCACTGGACTTGCTTCATATAAAACATATACGATTGTGACTAAGTAAGTGACTGCTATAAATTCTAATTATGTTCTAGAATCTAGAAGGTCTCGAAAGTTGAAATTTACTCAACTTTAGTCCAGACCACGCATATCATTAGAAATGTAAAAAATCGACAATTTGTTTATTTGGGTGCTTCAAACGTAGTAATTTTGTTTTTAAATCTATGCATACAAATTTTTACATCATGAAGGTTTTAACGGTATTTCATCTAGATAGGACATCTGATTGGCATGCCATAAACATTCTCATATAGCGCAGCGAGTTGGAAAGTGCTGTCCTGTCTTGTGTGGACCAGGTCATCTGGAGGTATCTAAGAGGTAACTGCTCCTGTGAAATAGTCTCTGACACTTTTCTAGGTGTCTAAGATATCAGAATAAGTAATATGTCACAAACAGCACAATTGGTGTCAATTTGGGCAAACATAACAAAACATTAAAATCAAAGAGCAATACAAACTATAAATTAAGTGTAAACAAAAAACTAAATCACGGGAAAAAAGTATATCCATAATTACAATAAACGTAGTTTTCTGCAAGTGCCATTACATTTCAAAAATGTGTTCCACATGCATGTGCGATCCTGATTCAGCCTTTATGTCTTTATCTACACAGCATAGATTACTTTATTTTAACAACTGTATATATTCTCAATATTTACAGGTTAACGTTGTGGTAGTGAGAACTCCAGGTTACAGACGCTTCTTTGACAATCAGGGAAACTTCCAGCGCAAACGAAGAAGCATAAATGCACTTTCCTATTACGACGAAATCGCATTTAGCTCTGGGGGTTTGGCTTTGCATCCCACGAGTTCGGAATTTCAATCTCTGATGGTCGTAATTGGCGACCTAAGCAAGACACAGCAGGTGAGTAACTACATTTACTACAGTGATAAATTACAAATATAAATGATGCAACTTCATTCACAGCAATGATTAATCCACAGCTGGATGAAGGCGTCTCGATCCTGCACCACATCTCACAATCCCACGATGCAACGATCCACCTTGTACCGACACACATACTACTTCCATCGGGCCATCTCTTTAGTGGATGGCATCTCAGATGTGGTACATTCCTTGACTGCCATTCTGTCACCATTCTTGAACATCACCCCTGCTAAGTGACTAGTCCTATACAAGCCCACTTACTTTTCATTACAATTTGAATGCTATTAATCTGCATGTGTTCTCTAATACAGATGTTCTTATTTCTGGCTCTCAATGCAATTATAAGCATGCATATTTCCAGGCTCCTTTGCACACGTCATTTTTTGTCCCATGTTTTTTTTTTTAATGACCGTGTCTCTGACCCATACGTAATAGTAGGTAGTACGTACTGATTCATGTACCAAATTAACCGATTAAAATACACAAGTACTTACATTGTATTGTCAATTTCAAGTTGATAAGTTAATAATTACCATCATTTGCCATCAATTTTCATCACATTGATGCGTGAAATCATTTCCACACCAGTGTCGCCCCTCATGATTATGTGATGCCACATTCTTTCATATCTGAGCATGAAGTTAATGAATTTGCTCTATCTGTGCGGCAGTTATGATTTGGACTGAGGGAAGGTATTCACAAAATTATTATCCATTAGCTTTCTCATTCATTTAAGTTTATGAATACAAAACTAATTTTTTGTTGACTATATGCACTTTTTGAACTTAACATGTTAAGTTAAATACTGGCAAAGGTGGTCTCATGATGTAGCTGCTCACTCCAAGCTCTCAATGCCCTGATAGTGGCATTGTCTTTGTGCTGTTCGTGTTTTTGCGTCCTCTGGTCTAACACTGTTTGAGACTAAGCTCTAAAGAAAGCTGTCTCTGGTGTGGACTAATCAATTTTCAAAGACAATGCACATACTGTCATAACATGTTTTTTTGCATGTTCACCACAAGTATATGTGGTTAATGAGCAAAGGTTTCAGTTTGGTGTTTTAACATCTTAAAACCTGTTTTATTTTGACTTAAAGCTTTCGTGACTGCAGGAATTCATATTCGTTGGGTCTTTTGGTGAAGTCACGTACTGTAGATAGCTTAAAAGAAAATAACAAAAATAAGAAAAAACTACGACGTTTCGATCGCAACGCAAGCGGTCGTCATCAGGAGGAAAAAAAAGAGGAAAGCAGCTAGGCAGACTGTTTTAAAGGTTTGAAATGGGTGTAGCCCAAGGGTCATAAACGAAGTGGGCGGGGCTATTGATGTTAAGGTGAGAAATTAGCATGTAAGATCATAGGACGACCACCACGACGACCACGCGGAGGTGGCCATGCTAACTGGGGAGAGAAATTAGCATGTTAATGGAAGATCGAAGGACGACCTCCACGACGAGCGTGCAGAGGTGGCTATGTTAATGTGAGAGAAATTAGCATGTAATGTTAGATCGCAGAGCCACAGCCACGTCGGCGCACGGGGTGGTTGAGAAATTTAACCTGTTAATATAAAATCAGAGAGCCTCAAATATCAACTAACATTGGAAGGTAGGATGGAAACATCACAGCCAGTTATGACTTAAACTGGTTAATAACGTCCTTCCAATGATTGCTCAGTTTGTAACCATCTTCTCGTTTGAAATTGTTTCTGTCTATAAATATGGATGGATTCATGAACGAATCTTTGTTGATAGCCAGTGGGTTTCCAAAGTACCTTCGTCTTGGAGAAATCAATTTCACGTGAGCCCACCTCATTAAAACAATTGTAATTAAGGTCGTGGAAGCGACTTCTGGAATCCGGTCTTTATTTGTCTTTCTTTTACAACACTCCTTCACGCTGCTGACAGACAGCGTGAGCGGGATGGATAGAGAGAGACACGCACGACCATGTGGCAGCCTGGACCCCACTCCAGCGTGGCCTCACCCTCCGTTCCTTCCAGATCTGACCACGTGTTGTTCGTCTCCACCCCTTTTAATACCCGGGTCACGTGGTACCTTTCCACCAATCCTGGTTAACCTCTATGGAATCTTCTAGACTCCATCGTACTGACTCGTCCCCCCATTGGCTGTGGCTAAAGCCAGCAGAACCAATCCTCTACTTACAGATGTCACCTTCCCATTACATCAGAGCCACTCCCCTAGACTTCTCCCCATTGGCTATAGGCCAGGACCGGCAGAGGCAATCATCGTAACGAGGTGTGATCCATCAGCAACCCGGATATATCCTCACATTACACAATGATCAGCCACGGCCGAGGTGTTGGTCCTACCATGTTTCAGTTCTGCCTTATATTCATGAACACGGTCCAGGACATGCCGCTTAGTTTCCTCAATGTAACTACTGCTGCAGACACAGCTTAGCTTGGAGACGCCGGGGTATTGCATGTCAGGGATCACATCCTTCTCTACAGAGAGGGTTTCAACAAAACTATTAAACATTTTAACAAACTTTGAGACAAGAAGGCTCATCTGTCGCTCACATTTCTGAAGAGATGCCGCGCCACTAAGGTAATACTGATCGCCTTTTCACTGACATCTGCTGATGTCACTTCTCCCAATGCTAAACAGATCTTGTTCAGGGCTGGCCTAGCCTTCATTTCAGAGAGAATAAGATTGCTACGATTTGAACTAGACAATTTAGACAAGACCCTCTTGCAATCACACTTAAGGTTGACGAAAAAAATGTCTACATCTGATTGGGAACATGTAGATAACATGACAGCGTCTTCAGCCGCCTCAATGTCAGCTAAATGCAAAGATAACCTGATTTCCCAGTTCATCCTCCTTTCCAAGAAGAAGCCAGAGCCACACATCAAAAAGTTAGATATTTATAAGATTGTTATCAATCAGAGTAACAGTCCAATTTCTGACAGCTTAAATTCGGTTATACCCAAAGGGTTGAATATCACAGTCACCCCTAAACATATCCCAGTTCTTGATATCATTGCCCAGGTCGACATAGCCCTTAAGGGTCTGGGACACATTACTGCAAACGTGGCAAGATCGAAAATCGCTGCAATCTTCAAAAACGCAAAGACACCTATTAGCAACATCAGTAAGGATGAGCGCTTTGAGCGTTCTCAATTAAAAAAGAGAAGAATTCCCTCATCAAAACTCTACACCATAGAGCTCGATGTATTTCTGACCATCAACACATAGTCAGTGAACTGGAACATGTACACCAAGCTCTCAAGATGAATGGATATTCAGACTACACAATCCGTAAAGCTATCACCCCAACCGTTGGGAAAGAACCATCTGAGGACCCGATGAAAACCATCACCTTGCCATACATAGCAGGGGTCACCAAAAACATTACTAAAATCACGAACAAACACAAGATCCAGGTTCGATTTTACACAGTACATAAGATTCGTGATCTGATCCCATCTGTGAAGGATGTGATCCCTGACATGCAATACCCCGGCGTCTACAAACTAAGCTTTGTCTGCGGCAGTAGTTACATTGGGGAATCTAAGCGACATGTCTCGGACTGTGTTCGTGACCATAAGGCAGGTCTGAAACACGGTAGGACCAACACCTCGGCCGTGGTTGATCATTGTTTTAATGCGGTGGGCTCACGTGAAATTAAGTTCTCCAAGCTGAAGGTACTTTGCAAACCGACTGGCTATCAACAAAGATTAGTTCATGAAGCCATCCATATTTATAGACACAGAAACAATTTTAACCGAGAAGATGGGTACAAACTGAGCAATCATTGGAATAACTTTATTAACCAGTTTAAGTCATAACTGGCTGTGATGTTTCCATTCTACCTTCCAATGTTAGTTGATATTTGAGGCTCTCTGATTTTACATTAACAGGTTAAATTTCTCAGCCACCCCGTGCGCCGACGTGGATGTGGCTCTGCGATCTTACATTACATGTTAATTTCTCTCACGTTAAAATAGCCACCTCTGCGCGCTCGTCGTGGAGGTCGTCCTCCGATCTTACATTAACATGCTAATGTCTCTCACATTAACATCAATAGCCCCACCCACTTCGTTTATGACCCTTGGGCTACACCCATTTTAAACCTTCAAAACAGTCTGCCTCAGCAGCTTTCCTTTCTTTTTTCCTCCTGATGATGACCACTTGCGTTGCGATCAAAACGTCGTAGTGTTTTTGTTATTTTTGTTATTTTCTTTGAACCTATCTACGTAACTTTACCGAAAGACCCAAAGAATACCTGTTTAATTGCCAGAAAGGGGAAAACCCTATTGTCATGTTAAGTTACAGTTTTATAAGACAGTGGTAATGCTAATTTACGTTCTATTGCCAATGCACGGCTGGATGAAGTAGAGTGATGTGGTTGTTTGAGCATACTTCACCACGCTGGTCATTGCAGGCTGCTAAAGGGGTGGGGCGAATACAGAACCATTTCAAATATGAATCGACATTGTTTGCCATGGCCAGGAATTGAACTAGGTATCGCTGGGTTAATAGTGAATTGATCCTCCACTCCACCTGAGTTTCTACAATATAACCAAATTAATGCTTAACTAATTTCTGTTTCGCCATTTCAGGTTAACATTTTAAATGTCCGTGATGTTGATACAACCAACAGCACCGTCTTCAGATTTCCAGTTGACAGTTCCACGAGCAACATTGTCATTTTCTATACTGGGGCCCTCTACACTTTGACCAACATTACAATTTCAGATCCATCAGGTACGTCCATCAATGCTTACATTATTGTAGTAATTGATTGCAGTAGTTTGCATCATAAGTTTCCTTGAATAATACAAGCTGGTAAACAGCCCTTCAAATGGACAGGGTGTTGATTATTTTAAAATACATTCCTTAATATAAGTGCATTGCATTCGTGACCTGAGGCATTCATAGGCTTAGCTATGCACCACCCAGTCACTTTTAACCTAATAAAGTTTACCCAATGAATGAAAACCAAATTATATTAAAGCAGGGCTGTATTTAGGTATATTTTCCTTACGCCTAAGAACAGCTGAGCAAAAAAGACCCCGGAACGGCCCCTCCCAGTCTCCATATAGATATATACCCACAAACAAAATGCCGCGTGAATCACAGGAGTTTCCAGAACGTCACGAACATTAGGATGCACGCATTATTGGAGGATGGATTTTTACCCTATTACACCATATGTGAGTTATGTGGGAGTGATGTCACTGGAGTGCCATACTAACATTATTGCTTTACTGTAACATTTCAGTCTATTTTACCCTCTCCAGCAATGCTTCTCTAAGGTGGGACAGCCCTGGACACACAGTCTAAGTGTGTAACCACCAGATAGGAGCTGTTTGCATTGTGTTTGCGTTTCTTTCTTTAAAAGTATACGTTCTCTGCAGGTGGTCAGGTGGCTCAGAAGTCTGAGCACTGCTTAAATACTGCGTTCAAATCCAGGCAATCGCCTGTGATTAAACGAGCTTCTCTAGTGATGTTCACAGCCTGGTCAATCATGACTACACCCCCCCCAAACAAAGATCGGGTTTACTGTCATGTGATAAATATTAACCTCAGGGTGGAGAAGTGCTACCTTCTATTGTGTAGAACAGTGGTTACTGGAAATAGTATCAGAGGTAGCTATGTAATATCTGCTTCTGTGGACGGTTCTTTATAACATGAAGAGTTAAACTGGTCTGAGAGAGATTAGAATCAATACTTCATCGAACGACATGATGCCAATAGAACAATCAGGATACAATTGTACGAAAATAATATTTAACCCATAGACTTATGAAGTGTACATCCCGATTGTCATCCCATGCATGGCAGAATACGTAACTCTCAATTCGAAGGCTATCTTGGCCCATCAACCTTCTCTGTCGATATATTATTATTTTGGGAAATTCAACAGTGGTTGTACATTGGGGAGATATGTGTGTGTGTTGTATATCATCTTTGAGACTAAGGACACCTATGATTTTTGCCTCCACTCACTTAAAGGCTTGAAGGAAGGTACAACCCAAAAACAAGCAGCTCTTGTAGTAGACAACACCTAAGCTTGATATCCCATGCTGTCCTACATACATTCAAAGGTTTGGTAATGCAGTTAAACCGTAAACATTATGATCATTGGCGTCATAGTTTCCTGATGATTAAACTTTCATTGGTGTATTAAAACGTATGGGAGTGCTCTACCGTGTAACTTACAAGTAAACTCATTTACAAGATTGCAAATTCATCCCAGACAGTTTGGGGCAAACAATGTAGGTATGCTGGGCACAGGCCTCAGGCCTATAATGCCAATAGATTAGCAAGAAAGTGCTAATGGTAGTACATGAGATAGACATTATCATGTTCATTGAATTGATGAAGGTTATAGGAATATGGGGGAAGATATGATGTGAGTTGAGCAAGCAGGATGAGGATGGAAGGAGAAGCATAAATGTTGAGTCCTTCATTATGGTGATTGAATGCAATGTGGATGAGGATAAACAGTCAATCTGCAGCGACAGAGAAACCTCTGAACTGCAATTGAATCAGAATGTTTATTTAGACTGGAGCAATCCGATGAGCTATGAAGCTCTTTTTCACATATGTCCAGTAGAGGCAGGTCAGAATGTTCCAAAAAAAACAATACAAAAACCGATAGGTTGCAAAATAAAGGCAATGTGTGTAAATCAGTGAAAATAAATACATAAAGATTAAACAAAGTATATAACAACAAATTGCTAGAATTGAGTGACTGTGAAACAGTGAGTGTAGACTGATCAATCAATGCCTTTGGCATTTAGAGTGAATGAGGAAAATTAAATCAACTTATCAAACATCCTAAAGGTAGTTAGAAAAACAACCCAAGCCATTTTGAATAGCTGTCTTGCCTGGGTTGCATCTTCTTTAAAATGTGCCATACCCCAATAATCTAATCAATCCTTGTGTGGTGCATGTGAATGTCTTCATATTTTTGTTCCATCAGGTACAAGGGATGATGCTGTTGCAGGAAATACTACCCTTTTATCGACGCAAATATCTGGAAACAACTTCATCATGCAATTGAGGGAGCCAAAAGTGACTGGAATTTGGCAAATTCAAATCACGTCAGCGGGACTTTCTAGTTTACGTATCATCGGTAAAAAAATATATAATGTTTTTAGATGACGTGTGTGGTTGTGCGTGGAAATATTTGCATACACCCACGTACGTGCATGACATTGTCATGAATACAATGGTCCGATTAACGATCCACATTTACGATGTTTATATGCCACCACGGACCAATTTGCGACACAGAAACTTGATTTACAAAGTATCTTCCGACATGACTCTGAACACATATGAACAGAGTCAATCTGTAATAATAGGTTTTTTCTGGCAACAAAACTGAAACCTTTAACAAGGAATCCTGTTTGCATTAACCACAATACCTGCGGTCAGAATGCAAACAAAAACACGCTCTGATAATGTATGCATTGTCCTTGAAATTGATTGGTCCACACCAGAGACAGCTTTCCTTAGAGCCTAGTCTTATATGGTGTTCGACCAGATCACGCCAAAAGGCACACAACTCTTAAGACAACGCACTAGCAGAGTAATGAGGGCTCGGGGTAAGCATTTACATCATGAGGCCTCCTTTGCCAGTAGCAAAATATAATAATAGGTTTTTCCCCCTTTTTTTCTGGCAACAAAACTGAGACTGGTTTCTGATGTTAATTGGCCCAGAGCTTTGGCTATTCTCAAGTGTTTTTGTGGCTTTAGACCTTTAAACCCCTATTAAAAATGGCTTATTAAAGTAAGAACACACCGGCAAGTGATGTTTCTACTGATTATACTGTCAATTGGAAAATAGGGTCCGATTTATGAACACATTGTGTCGTAAAAGCGTGGACTGCCTGTACTTGGGTGAACTCACATCTTGGAGTGAGCACCCAGGATGAATTAGATATGGATTCACCTGCGTGGCTTAGGGCGTAGGACTCTGACAGTATGCCCAACAGTGAGGACACAAACTGGGAAGCAGACACTTTTAAAGGTTTGAGTGATGTATTCCCACTCTCGCCATAATCTAAGGGATATTATTATGTAATGCTACATGTATCACGCAATTAGTAAAAAAAAAACCCAATAGCAATGAAAAACAATACCACCTTGTCTACATTTAACCGAGTCTAAACAATGTGACAAGGCCAATAAACAATATTTATATGTCACCGCAATGTCACCACGTCAAGCCTATAAATAGCAGGGTCAGTGCTTCTGACACCAATTCATTTAATGTATTTGCACATAACCTTCTGTGTCAGTAGTCACACACCACACAGCAACAAACAACATCAAGGACATTATATTGTTCCTATGCTCTCACAGCCATACTGCACTTCATTTACTCTTAATAAGTTGACAGTATTATCTACAGTGCCACATCATTTACAGCATGGCACTGTGCTTCAGACACTGCTGATAACCAGTCACCCTCAATGGCCCTCTGTCCTTGTCTCTGTGAGACTCCCTATCAGTTAACTTGCACACTCCTCACTACCACGTATGGATATGGACAGTCAGTGTCATGGAATTACACACCATACAGTTAACCTCATTTGGCACACTACTATAGGTTTTACAGCATCATACTCTATTTCACCACCATAGTTAAAAGCTCCATGGTCGGACTAATTAGCATGCGACCTGCCACTGGTTGTGGAATTATGGAAAGTATGCAAGTCTGATTTGTGACAATGAACAACCCCACTGTCAACTATCACTCTCTCTATGTGCCATATTACATGAGTTTACCACGATCAAGAGAAAAGTAGGCAGACTCATGGCTTGGGATGGAAGGTCTCCTTGTTTGCTGAAGCGCTGCTCTGCTTGGTCTTGCTGGTAAGCTGGAACCGTGCCCACAGTTGCCAGTCGGAGAGGAGCAGCCATCCTGCCTCCTAGCTTGACAACTCTCCTGATACAGGTTTTCCTTGCATTAAGTGGAAGATGCATTCCAGAAAAATGGCGCACAAAGAAAACCACACGAGACAGCTACCTGCGAAGCAGCGCATACAGTACACAATGTCCCAAGTACGACTGCATCGACGCATGAGTAAATTAAAACCACATACTGTAAAGCGAATTTTGGCTAAACATAGGTTAGCCGCATATACGCGAAATTGCACACCGAACCCGCATAAAGTGAGAGAAACCTGTACACCCAATAAGCCATGCCCATTGCCCCCTCACCCCAATCTAAATCTGTCCGGTTTTACCTCCTTCAGATCCATGCACATACTAATCCAGCTCTAAACCCTTCTGACTCATAAACTATATGCCACCAATTCAGGGCCTATTATCCAATTGGCACAGAAGGCACTGTGCCGCTGGCCTACGAAAGGTAAAGGGCCTTCAAAAAAATGTAACGTTTTTTTTTGTCTGATAAAAAATGTAACCAAGATATCTTCTTCAATAAATATATTTATATAGCAAGGATAGGCACATTGTATATACAAAGAGGCAGAGTCATGTAAATGTTAATCTTCTTTTTTCAAAAGATGAGAGAAATTAACACAGATTAATTCTAGATTTGAAGCTTTCGTGACTGCAAGGATTCATACTCTTAGGTTTTTTCGGTAAAGTCACGTAGGTAAAAAATAAAATTAAAATTAATAAAAGTAATAATAGAATCACGACGTTTCGGAGGCAACACAAGTCTCTGTCATCAGGTGGGACCGTCACAGCTAGATTTACTGTATCAACACAGATTAACTTGTTGAGATTTTTTCATGGCAAAATTAGCAAAAACATCTTCAAATTGGGTTTTTCGAACAATCCCATCAGCAAATTACTTCCTCTTTCGTGCATATATAAAAATGTACAAAATTCTCGAAAATTTGGCAACATTTCATTGTAAGAAATTACACAGGAGTGAATTATTTTAATACACAAAGCAAGAAGCCAATAACAATCTCTGAACAGCTTGACCAAACAGGAATACAAGACAGAGACTACTAAGAAAGGAAAACATTCATTGATCATATACTTATATTAAGTATAGACCTAAGGGTTAAGTGCAATTTATTTTTCTAATTTAGCCTAAAATAACAGCCACTTCTGCAATGATAATATATAAGGTAAACTGGGGGAATATGGGAACTTATTTTTCAATGTAGTCATTTTGACAAAATTTGGTATTCTTGAAAAGAAACTGATATTTTTTTCAATCTTTTTCCTATTTAATTTGTTGGCTGCTGGTTGAAATTTCATGGCAGTGGTTGACTTTTTGTGAGGCATATTACACCTAAAATAACAAGTCAAATCTTTAAGCAAAAAGTAAAGCAATTATAGCGCTCGCCATGCAGTCGTCCTGTCAAAAATTTAATATGTTATCGACGAAAATGAACGGCATCATTTTTAAGTTGTGTCATCCGATATGATAATCATCGTTCAATACATTTTCCCTTTTAATATTTTTAAGCTTAGCATGTTTTTTTATTCAATAATTTCAATTTAAATCTGCTCATCTGCGGCACACAGTGC
Organism: Lampetra planeri; assembly: GCF_965212315.1. Lineage (NCBI taxonomy): Eukaryota > Metazoa > Chordata > Hyperoartia > Petromyzontiformes > Petromyzontidae > Lampetra > Lampetra planeri. The sequence goes on from NC_136109.1 coordinate 6,782,644, forward strand.
GCTTCCATTGAAGTAGGGCACAGACTAAATAATACACTTATCAGTAACGACATCTGTCCAGTGCCTGGAAGAAGTATGCATGAAATAATTGAGTGACAGTGACGGTAGTAACATAGGCAGTACCAATTGTAGAAAGTTATCACTAAGGGCCTACAAAACAGAAGTGCCTATTGCCTACAAGAACCTTAATCCGGCCCTGCACCAGTTATCTTTATATTGTATATACAACTGCCTGGTTAAAATAGTGCATTGTGCTCCTGACACATACATCTATATATCACTACAAATCAACTTGTGTGTGTAGGGTGGTACTGTGATCAGTACGATGTTAATATCCCAGCAACCTGAGCTCAATTGCCAGCCATGGCTAATATCAGCAGTGATTACTATCAGAAGCCGGTCTTGGGCATTCACACATTTTAGCTTTAAATTAATATCTGGTGTGATGTGTGAACGTCAGTACTGGGGAGACAAAGGTGGCCATGCATGGGACAGCTATATTATCAATGTCAATAGGCCTACAATTCTAAATATGCTCTGCTCATGCTTTCAGGACAAAGTTCCTTGAATTTCATCTACAAATTTGGAGTTGAAGATGATGTTGGACCGCACCCCGGCATAAGGGTTATCACGAATAGACCATCAGCAGGTCAGTTGTCACAACTCATAAAAAAGCACTAATCGACTCTTTCCTGATACTTCCGGCTCAAGTCTCCACTTCATGGGCTGCCTGTAGTCCATATCAGGGTGATGTTCTTAACTGTGATTCTTGATAGATTGGTGGGGAGATGTAAACTGCCTCACCTGATATACAGGAGGTCGTGGGTTCGATCCCAACACTGATGTCTGTATATTTGGAGTTTGCATGGTCTCCTTGTAGGTGCGTGGATTTTTATCCAGGTCCTCCAGTTTTTCCCTCCACATTTAGAATCGACACGTGTTTAGATAATTTGTCTGCTCTAAATTTCTACGTGATAAGCCACTTTGATGAGCTGTCATTTGTGGCCTGTTCGCTTCTGAAAAACAGCTTTTCAAGTCAGTAGGCCTTGGTAAAATAACAAATATATAATGTTTAGTGGTGATGGACATGCTCTACCTCGTCAATTTATTGCCTTAAGAAGCGGCCCTAAACCTAAATGTGCCGGTAGTGGTGCGTGCAGGCACTTGTAAAGTATACCTAAACACCTAAACCTTCGAGATGGCACTACTCCATCATGCATCCTATATGTGTGCAAGTGATCATCGGCGCTGTTGCGCGATGGAATTGAGACCACTAATTAAGGACGTGTATCATGCATGTGTAGTGACACAGCACCGACTGCTGTCCAACAGTAGCAACTGCGGTAGACAGTTAGCACACACACCGTTGAGCATATTCACACGGGTGTGCCGGCAGGGTGGAGGAACTGGGGCAAGGGTCATGGTAGACCTCGTAGGGAGGTGCCTGGAACCCTCTGGTGGGTTCGAGAAGGGAGGCGCGGCTAGGGAGGAGCCAAGCCACATTGAGTATAATATAAGCGGAGAGCTAGAGCTCCGGGCTGCCGGTTCGGGGAGTGGACTCGTCTCCTCGTCGCTATCGTCGCCGCCTTCATCACTGCCACCTTTGCCCGATCATTGCGCGGCCAAACAGTAGTTGGCTGTCTTGGTCGATGCCATCGGTGCAAAGCGGGCGGGGTCTTGTCTGGGGCGGGTTGTATGGCAGCGTGGTCGTGAGAGAGGAGGCCGTAGTTGGTGGTGTGAACGAGATAGAGATAATAAAGAGAGAGATGGTGCCCCCTGCAACTACCTCGTCTCCGACTGAGTGTGTGCGCTGCACACTACACGCCGAGAGAAAGGAGGACACTACACATGCAAATGGAAAATCTAGTCTACGAAAACTATTTCCTGGAAATTAGCAACCAATATAGAGTGGTGATTCCTCAATCGCCGCAGTCAAAACGTTATATCGATTACTAAGGAGCACAACACCTCAAACCCACAAACCCATTTATGGTCAAGGTTAGGGCTAGGGTAACGGTTGGGATTAGGAGCATGTGTTCCAGCACGGGCCAGAGGACGGGTTGATATACAGCTTAATCAATGGGTCCGAGCATGGGTTCATCATTAGCATCGATTGTAATTGGTTCTGTATACCGTATTACTATTTTTTGTCTCGATTCCTGTTCCATAACTGCTCTTGGAAAACTCACGCCCAAGGATATCGTTGTTTGGCCATGACACATCTCTGCATTATAATGCTTCCCTCCATATATTGTGAGTTATTTTGTTTAGCTTGACAGTGCTGTGCACCCGTCCCAAATTCTGACCGTCATTAAAGGTGAGCCAATCCCGGCTCTATCACATAGGCTACTTACTGCTCGTGTCTTACCAACTCGACAGGCCCTTACACCACCACTCCTACAGCACAACACTGAGTAGCCTGCATCATTTGAGTCCATTGAGGAGTGAATCCAATGAGTACGGTGAGTTGAATTGCCTTACAAGTTAATAATGCTGTGTTGAGAGAACGTTGCAGAGTATTTTCCAATCGAGTACTTACTAATAAAAACATTCTCAATACCCCCATTATTCTAGCTGTTTTAAAAAAACTAACCCCTTGTAAACAAATATCCAAAACATTAAGTGTAAAAAAAAATGAAGCATATGGTAAATTAAACGATGGTGGTGCGGTAGTGGTTGGTGTGCTGGTCCCGAGTGATGAGTGGTGAATGTTGGTTGGTAATGGTTAGTGATTATGATTGAGGATGGTGGTTTGTAGTTGAATGATGTATGTATGTCAACTTCGTTTGCACCATACAAAGCCAAGCGTGCTAATCGAAGGTGTGGGGAATGGACAACAAACTAAACAAAGAGCAGTTCTAAAACAAATAGTTTTCAATTTGGATTTAAAAGTGGATAGTTCCAGTGGCTTCCTTGTTTCGGAAGGAGGAGCATTCCAGACAGCAGCAGATGTGCATCTGAAAACGCGCGATGCTTGACCATCATGATGTGCAGCAGTTGATGAGCAATGGTGAGTAATTGTGAGTATTGGTTCGTGATCGTGAGTGATGAATAGTCTCGAGTTGAATAATGAGTGGTGGTTGGTACGTGATGGATTTTGGTGAGAAATGGTGAGTGTTGGTTGTGATGGTGAGTGATGATGGTGATGTCGAGTTGAATAATGAGTGTTAGTTGCTATGTCATGGGTGAAGGTGAGGGTTGGTGATGGTGAGTGATAATGGGAATGGTGTAGTAGTTCTGGTTTAGTAGATTTGAGTGATAAACATAAGTTTGTGAGTGATGGGTGATGGTGGGTCTTCTTCTTTCTTATGGCATTTTTGGGGATTGCAACAGATTACAAATTGATGTTTATATTTGATATCTATTCGGCTGCTTCAGGAGTAGCTGCGTATATTTGTTTCAGGTCGCCGTTATATTATCTGATTGGGCAGTCGTTCACGATATGTTGAACGGTCTGAGATGTTGCACCACAGTCACAAAATTAATTTTCTTTAATTTTCCATTCATGGAGAAAGTGTGCACATCTTCCATGGAGTGTCCCGATCCGATTAAAATAGGACCAGATCGTCTTTGTTAGGTCAGATCCAGGTTGGAGGATGCTGACAGTGGATTTTTGCAGCAGGTTGGTGTTCGCCCAGTCTTTCCTTCATCGTGCTTTGGTGGTCTTGTCATCGTCATTGAGGTTCTTTGCATATTGACAGAAATGTTTTCTGGATTTGAGCCTGTGCGGTGGTGGCACTAAAAATACCCTTGTTTATTGGGAGGTTTGGATTTCCAATGGCCTTACGGTACTCACTCACGCACGCGGCATCGCGACAGAGCTGCGGAGGAGCGATGTTTGCGAGGACCACAACCAACAGCAGTGGTGTGCTCTTTAGCGTCCCTGAGATGATCCTCATGGTTGCATTTTGCTGTGTATCCACCAGCTATGGGTGCATGCTTTTGTTCCAGGCTGGGGCGCAAAAATTCTGCCGCAGAGAAGACTAATGCTGTGGTGGCCGTCCGGAGCATTGTTGCGTTTGCGCCCCATGTCGTTCCGGCCAGTTTATGCACGAGGTTAACTCGTGATTTTTTTACAGCAATATTCTGCAGGTGTTCGCAGAAGGTGACATTCCTGTCGAGAGTTACACCGAGATATTTCAGGTACTTTTCGTGGTGGACCTCTTCGGCACAGAAAGTGATGGCCAGTTTCTGGTTAGTGGGTAATGGTGAGTGGTGATGTTTGATGAGGATCATGATGGGTTTGCAGGCGTACCACTCCTGGTGGAAGTCACCATTACAGGTGAAGACGCCAGCAGTGCTGTTGCTGAGACACTGACACTGCTATCACCTGATGGTCGACCTCTCCAAACGATCCTGCTGAACGACACAAGCCCAGGAGACTATATTGGAAAGATTGACTCCCTCCCAGAGGAGCAGTTCTCTGTGTATGTCAGCGGGAAGGACTCGAGAAATGACACCTTTGGTCGAGTATTTCCAACAGTTTCTCAAGTCACCACGATAACACTGCAGGTATTTTCCCATCGTTGGCTTCTCTCTTGAATTCTTGACTCATTTATTTATGTTTGCTCTTTCATTTCAATGCACTGCCCATTACTACAACAAAATATACAGGCAGACAATATCGTATTTCAATATCTCTCCCCACATAAAATGTAAAGTATATCTTGCACAAACCAATCAGCCACATGGTCTTCTTCGAGTGTATAATTACAGCAGCATTTATTCACATACTGTACAATCAAACTATGCACCAGTTTTGACATACAGAGTCTTAACAGCAGTCAGGCTTGCTTGAATCATCTCATGAGTTGTGTAAGAAAGTGTTATTTTGGTTGTGGAGAGACAAATATATAGAGACATTGTCTGCTTATGTATTTTATGTATATTCTCCACAACGACGCTGATTATTATTTAGAGTTATGTATTATATTATATTTCGTCGAACTTGGACCCATATCATGAAGATAGCCTATACGATCGGAAGTTCACCAGCATTGATTCCAGCAAGCCTTCATATTCTTAGGTTTTTGCGGTAAAGTCACGTAGGTAAAAAATTAAAATTAAAAAATTAATAAAAGTAAAATGAAAATAAAATAAAAATCACGACGTTTCGGAGGCAACACAAGCTTCCGTCTTCAGGTGGAACCGTCACAGCACGATAGCTGTATCAAGTAAATGAAAGATTACAAGAGATACCACTCTGTATATATAATGGTTGAGGGGGGGGGGATGGGCCAGGAACGGCCCACTTTTTATTATTATGGTAAGGTGCGGCTTGAGACTACGGCTAGAATACATAACAAATGACTGAGCCTTTATTATGGTGAGATGCGGCTTGAGACTACGGCTAGCCTACATAACAAAATGCTGCAAATGAGACTGAGCCTCTGCCATGTAGATGGTAAAAGCACAAAAGCAGGTCAGGCAGAAACAGCCTCCTGCTATGTTGTTTGGTGGGTAAAACGTATAGCAGGAAACCAGTGTGTGAAAAAAGAAGCTAAACCTGGTAAAACAAAACTGGCTGACTATCAGTAACCTGTACAGTAGTTGTCTGTCAAATAAGATGGTCCAAATAAGTGTAGTTAAATCTTTTTTGCATGGTTAATCACATCTTTCCAATGATTACTCAGTTTGTAACCATCATCACGGTTGAAATTATGTATGTTTGTATATTTGTATGGCTTCGTGTACAAACCTTTGATGGTAGCCAGGAGGTTTGCAGAGCACCTTTGTCTCGGAAAAGACAATTTCATGAGAGCCCACAGAGTTGTAGCAATGATCCAGCAAGCCTGACTATTGATGAGAAGCTGCATGTCGAAACCAATCAAGAGTTTGCTTGACTTAAAGGAATTCTCCTGAAATTATGCACTCCCAGATAGCCGTGTGGCTGATGGGTTGTGTAAGATATACATGATACATTATCTGCTTATTTATTATTTATATTCTCCACAGTGATGTTTTTGATTATTTTAAGTTACCCATTACTATGCTACTTTTATATTGAAATATATATATGTGTATAAAATAAAGTAATAAAAAAATAGCGACCCCTGGTCTTATGGAACCATACAAAATCGTTGATTATTTATGGAATTGCCTTCCACAGATTGTTTCACAAGAGCTCTACCCCAAACTTATCAATGGCACTCCGGCCTATCTCAACATCTCCGTCACCAACTCTGGTGATGCAGACACATTCGAAGCTACAGCCAGTTCAGACCCTGGCTTCATTGTAACCATTTTCCCTTCGAACAGGTATCCATAATTTTCTCATACACCTATATCAATTGTTAAAAGAAAACAGAACAGCATCTCATAGATACACACCTCATATACATATATTATTTCTGGTATAAGACATTGCTTATTATAAAATGGTCTATAATGCAACAGGATGGTCAAGAAAAGCACCCAGAATTTAGGGTTTACCTTGGATAGTGCTTGTGTAGGACTAGTACTGACTCGACAACTTCTTCGTCTTTCTCGTCCTTTCTTTATTCCGCATATCGTTCACGTCTTGACAGCATCGTTCAACATTCCTCCGTCCGCTCGCCCCCCTTCGCCGCTGCGCTCGCTCTCTCTCTCTCCACTCGGATCCGATACTCTGCTGCTCGCTACGCTGTACTCGCTCCGTCCTCGCTACTCTGTCTGTACTCTCTATCCACTGCTACCGTATATTATACTCTATCATCCACTGCTACCATATACTATACTCTGTTCCACTGCTACCATATACTATACTCTGTTCCACTGCTTCTGTCCCAGGCACCGTCTCCAGCTCCGACTCCAACACTTCCCCCAGACCAAGACACCCGTCTCTCCGTTACGCTGTGCCTTTTATCCCCGCATCAATCAGTCCCAATTAATTATCTCGTCCCCCGCTTCGCTACTCGCCCCCAGGCCCCCAGCCTCACGTGACCATGTTATCGCCGTCAGCCCGGCGTCAGTCATCAGCCACTCACCCTCCTGACCAATCACCGGCCTGCGTCTTCAGTTACCCCTAACACCTGTGGCGTCTATTAACGATCTCCCCCTTAATGGCACGACAACAACTGTATCCTCAGTTGCCCCTAACACCTGTGGCGTCTCTTAACGACCTCCCCCTTAATGCCACAGATAACAACAACTGTATCCTCAGTTGCCCCCACTGTATGCTGCTCACTTGTGTAGTATGGTTCCAGGGAGACTTGACACGTAGTTGGAGGCACACGCTTATTTATTAACACCAGCACGTAACTCGGAAGCTTACAGTAACTAAAGGGGTATCGGCCCCTTCACCCGTCTAGCTACGGAACACAACAGCCTAGCTCACAGCTAGCTTACACCTAGGTTATGGCACCCCGAATACCCAGACCCCGCTCTTAGAAGAGCGTCGGTTCTGGGTTCTGGGGGCCACGCCGCTGGCTTGCCTGGTCGGTCCTTAAAAAGACAGCGATCCCAGGGAGTTCCAGGGCCGGTCTGGCTGATCTTCTTTCTTCACTGGTTACAGCTTAACACTAGACCCAGAGCCCTTCGGCTCACCGCCTTAAATAGCCATCTCCCCCCGAGGGGAGGGGCTGTGGGGGATCCCAGCGTACGGCGAGGACGTCGCTGCGAGCACCTGCTCCGCGTACCGACGTAGCCACGCCCATTGTGTTTGTTTGCCACCCGCGGCAAGTCTAAATCAGGCCATCCTTCCCCTGACACCCCTACATCACCCCCCCCCCCACCCCCCCCAGAGAAAAAATAACCGTCCTCGGTTCTGCCTCCCCCATGGACCATTTAAGTCTCCCCATGCCTCCCACCACTGACAGTGACGACAGCCCTTAACCCCCCCACAACCATACAATGCAATATAACACAACAAAATCAATTGCGCGACCTGCCCAGGTCTCCCGCCAGTGTCCCGTAACAGCCCGGACATCCACAGGCAGCAGATGACCGTGGCGGCCCCCTCCTTCGAAAAGCCCTCTCGTCGCGGTCCCTGGTTCGGTGGTGCCGGTGTCGCCTTGCCTGGCGCCGCTGTCTCTCCGGCCTCCGCTCGTGCCGCTGCTCCGTCAGGCCTCACATGGGGTGCTGTAGGTGACAAGGGAACACAGGGCACCAAACCCCCTGCCGGTCGGCGCGTGGTGGTCGGCGACCTTGGCCTGGGTAGGGATGATGATGATGTTGGCAGTGATGTTGGTGGTGATGTTGGTGAAGATGACGGTGGAGAGATGTATGGCTTAAGGCGGGTGGGGTGTACAAACCATCGTCGCTTACCCAGTTGGACTTGGACGCACTGCGGTCGGAGTGCTTTAATGACCTCGACCGGCCCTTTCCAGGGTCGGTGCAGCTTTGGTGAAAGGCCAACCGGCACCTGAGGACAGTGTAGCCATGCCTGGTCCCCGACTTTAAAAGGCTTTGCTGTCACTGTCCTCTCCCGTATCCCTACATTACTCTCTTGGCTCGTGGCCGATGCGGCCTCGGCTGCTTGGCGGGCCTCTCTCAAATAAATGAGGGAGGTCTTTAGTGCCTTCGGCCATGCGTCAGCTCTTGCGGGAATGTCCGTCAGCTGCACCTCAATAGGCGGAACGGGATCCCGTTCGTACATCAGGAAAAACGGCGAGAATCCCGTCGCCGCGTGCGGGGCCACCCTGTACGCCGCTAAGACCGATGGAATGTGGAGGTCCCAGTCGGAATGGTTTTCGTCCACCACTTGGGACAGCATGGCCGCTATGGTGCGGTTAAGCCGCTCTACCATCCCATCGGTCTGGGGATGATACGGAGATGTTCGGACCTTTTTAGTGCCCAGGATAGAGCAGACGTCCTTCAATAGCTGTGAGGAGAAATTCCTGCCCTGATCCGTGAGCAACCGCTCTGGTGCCCCCTTTTCAAGGACATAGCCCCCCACGAAGGCATCGGCGATGGTCTGTGCCGTTTGGTCCAGGAGGGCCCACGCCATCGGCCACCTCGTGCAGTACTCGACTCCGATCAACAGGTATTTATTTCCCCGTGGCGTGACCGGCAGTGGTCCCAGGATGTCCAACGCAACCAATTCGTTGACCCTGGTCACCGTGATGGGCTGTAGGGGCGCCCGGCTTACCCGGGGTGGCGGCTTTCACCGCGCACATTCGACGCAGGTAGCGACCCATCGATGCACGTCAGCAGTCATACCTGGCCAAAAGTACCGACCCTGTAATGTGTACAGTGTCTTCCGCACCGCCAGGTGCAGTAGCTGGCGGCCGTGTACGTCCATAACCAATTGTTGACGCAGCGACTCCGGAACTACCAGGCATCGCCGGCGCCCTGTTGGGTCCCATCGCATGAGGAGGTCCTCCCATACAATGTACTCCTCCCCCCCTGCCTCTGCTGAGGCGCGTAGCGTTTGCAGTGGGGCTTCCTCCAGCTGTAGCCGTCTCCAATCGTCCAAGGTCAGCCCCAGGTCGTGGTCGGTCAGCTGGACCTCACCCTGTGCGCCCTCCACCGTGCGTACGGGAGCGATGACCGTCCCCTCCGGCCTCGCCTCCTTGCAGCGTGCCCCGCCTGTGGTGCATGCACAAGGGCCCTGGGGCGCCAGTCGGGACAATGCATCTGCGTTGGCATGTCTGGTCCCTTTGCGATGCACTACTTGGTACCTGTACTCCTGCAGACGCTCTATCCATCTGGCCAGCTGGCCCGAAGGCTGGTCGATGCGGAGCGAATACTGCAAGGCCACGTGGTCAGTGCGGACCGTAAATTTGCGACCATACAGGTAGGGTCGGAATTGCTGCACGAAGTGAACGACTACCAGGAGTTCCCTACGTGTGATGCAGTAGCGCTGCTCCGCTGATGAAAGCACGCGACTACCGTAGGCGATAACCACCTCCCGACCCTGCTGGACTTGCGACAAAACACTGCCGATGCCCACATCGCTGGCGTCCGTGTCCAGGATAAAGGGGAGGCCAAAATCCGGAAAGGCCAATGGTGGTGCATCTGTCAGACGTGAACGCAGCTGCTGGAATGCCTCTTCCTCCAGAGGGCCCCAATAAAACCTCTGGTTCTTTGCCGTCAACACGTGCAAGGGCTTGGCAATGGTTGCGAAGTTGGGTACAAACCGGCGGTAGTAAGAAACGAAACCCACAAACCGGCGTACCTCTGGAACCGTTGTGGGAACAGCCCAGGCCCTTATGCAGGCCGTCTTTTCTGGGTCTGTAGCCACTCCAGACTCACTGACGACGTGGCCCAAGTAGCGTACCGACGACTGCATAAGGTGGCACTTCGATGGCTTGAGCTTCAAGTTCGCGTTCCGGAACCGCAGAAATACCTGACGTAATCGGTCAATGTGTTCCTCGAATGATCGGCAAAAAGACAATGACGTCATCCAGGTAGATGAGGCACGTTTCCCATTGGAGGCCTGCTAAGGCCAACTCCATTATGCGTTGGAACGTCGCCGGCGCAGTCTGGAGGCGCATAGGCAGGCAGTTGAACTCGAACAGGCCCTGTAGTGTCCGGAACGCTGTTTTAGGCCGGGAGTCCGCGTCTAGTGGGACCTGCCAGAACCCGGACAATAAATCCAGCGTACTGAAAATGTTGCTCCCGCCAGTGCATCCAATGAGTCGTCGATACGTGGTAGGGGATATGCGTCGGCCAGCGTGACGGCATTGAGGCGTCGGAAGTCCACACAGAATCTCAGTGACCCGTCTGACTTCTTGACTAGGACCACCGGTGCCCCCCAGGGACTCGAGGATGGAGAAATTATGTCGGCCCGCAGCATCTCCTGCACCGCTTGTTGAATGTGCCCTTTTTCCATTGGGCTCATTCTATATGTGTTTTGGCGCAGGGGTGCGGCATCTCCCGTGTTGATGTGGTGCTGCGACAGATTTGTGCCCCCTAGGTCGAACGGTCCCCGGCTGGTCCATCCACAATTCGGCCCCTCTGTCCTCGGACTGGCTGATGCTGCCTACAAGCTCGGGCTCTGTCCCTGGGGCTCCTAGTGACAAGGGACTAACGTGGGCCAGAACTGTTCCCTTCTGCACCGTCGTTGTTCTATCGGAGGTGTGCAGCACCTGAATGAACAGATGCTGGTTCCTCTGTACAATAGTTTCGGCTCCCATCAGGACATTGCGATCCATGGCAGCTGACGCCGGAGACACCAGGATGGGTGAGTCTGGTCGGGCTGTCACGAGGGGGGACCGATATCGCAGCGGAATTAGCATCTGGGCTGCCGGGGGGATGGAGACAGACTTACTGACCAGAGCCTGCACGTAGGGTACACCCCGGCTGGCCCCCTCCGCCTTTAGGAAATGGAGATGCGTTCCCTGGACTTCCACCCGCCCATTGGCCAGATCGATTTTCATTGGCATCCGCCTCAGAAAGTCCGTCCCCAACAGGCAGGGTACGGGCAACGTTGCGGAGACAAGGATGGGTCCTGCTACCGAAAGCTGCCCAATCTGTATCGGGGCTTCAACCTGGCCCAGGAAGCCCATGCTGCCTCCATTTGCTGCAATGAACGTTGTCTTGACGGGGACTAAAGGTCGGATTTTATCCGGCAGCATCTCGTGCATGGTGCTCGAGATGATCGTGGCTGATGCCCCCGTATCCACCAAGATACGTGCCGACACTCCCGCGATATCACCGACCAGGACCGAGGTTCCTGACGTGGCCGCTACCACCCGCCTTGCCAGCTTCCTCCATTGTGTGGCTGAGTCCGGCCACTGACCAGGCGGCGTCTCGTTATCTTGTGGTGCATGGTGAGATGATGGGGGATGGATGTGAATGGACCGAAGATGGGGTTCCTCCCCTTGGAGTGCGTCGCAGCAGGGTGAACGCGCCCTTGTTACATAGTGTGGGCTTCCCCCTGGGTTGCGGGCTGGGCTCTCTATGTGGTGCAAATTGCCCCCCCTTGGTGACGTAGGATGGGCCCCCCTTGTGGTGTGGGGGGCCCCCCCCCATTGTAGGGGGCGGTGGGGACTGGGGGGTGGGCCTCTCCCGGGTGGGCCCCTCCCTTCTACCCTCCCTTCTCCCCTTCCTTTGTCACGGGGGCGTGGTCCCCCTGGTTCCGTCTTGCTCCGCCGCAAAGCGGTGGTGAGGCGGCCGTGGAACTGCTCCAGGGCGCAATGTCAATTTTGTGTGCCGCCTCAGCCCACGGACCGTTGCCCCTGGCAACTCGCCGGTGTCGCAGGTAACTAGTGACGCCACTTCCGGTTGTGACGTCACGCCCGCCCGCGAAACCACGCCCGCCCGCGACGGCACGCCCGGCTGCGACGTCACATCCGGCCGCGACGTCACTCCCGCCCGCGACGTCACTTCCGCCCGCGACCTCACTTTCGCCCGTGACGTCACTTCCACCCGCGACGTCCCTCCCGGCCTCGGCGCGATTCCCAGCGCGGCCCCCGGCCTCGGCGCGATCCCCGACGCGGTCCCCAGCCTCGGCGCGATCCCCGACGCGGTCCCCGGCCCCGGCGCAATTCCCGGCGCGATCCGCGACACCACTTTCGGCCGCGACGTCACTTCCGGATGCAACGTCACGTCCGTTCGCGACGCCACTTCTGGTCGCGACGCCACTTCTGGTCGCGACGCGATCCCCTTCCCCCGACCAGGACAGTGGGGACCGGGGAACGACACCGACGGCGCCCACCCCGAGGAGACTCCCGGGGAGTTCGCGGCGTCGGAATTGTAATTGCTTGGCCCGACCGAGAGGCCGGGCGGGACGGCGTCACTCGCCTGGATCCTGTCTTCGTTCGGCCCCGGCGGGTTCTAGGTGACGTTGGCGGCCTCCGGCTCCGTGCGGCACCCCCTCGCCACATGCCCCTCTCGACCACAACGGTGGCAGACCCACGGGGCGTTCCGTCGGGGGGGCTCGGCGCGATGTTGTAGAGGCGGCTGCCAGCGACGCGGCGGCTGGTCGCGCCCCTGGTCCCTCTGCTCCGCCAGTCCCCGGATCGCCGCGTACACCTCCCGCAGCGATGTCTCCGCCTCAGACGTCGGGGGTCCGTTCCCAGCTGCCCCACAGGCAGCCTGTGGCGACGGTGCAGGTTCGGCGGTTGGTGTTGCTGGACCCAGTAGCGCCGTGGCAACGGCTCGGCTGTTCCCCCCCGCCGCGCCAGCCACCCGGCCCACGGGTGGCGCCCGGCCCATGACCTGCTCGTGGGCTTGGATGGTCCGGGCAGCCCACAGTGAGGTGCGTTCCTCCGGCGTCACCACGGGCATTACAACGCCAGCACGGCAAGCGTAGGCGATGAGGTGCTCGACCACGAGGTCCTCGAGCGCTTCTTCAGCCAGGCGAGGGAAAACCCTCCTCGCCAACACGAGCAGCGCACCCCTGTAGGCTAAAGGGGATTCTCTAGCCCCTCGCTGGCGGTCCTGGAACCGTTTAAAGGCTCCTTCCGCCGGGCAATAGATCTCCCCCAAAGCCTCGTAGGCCGTCTGTAGCGTGGTCTTGCTGTGCGAGGGAAGGGATGTGTAAGAGGAGAGTGCCTCTTCGCCCAGAACGGATGGCAGCGCTCGTAGTGCCTCTTCGTCTGTCCCCTCGAGAGCGTGGAAGGCAGCCTCGAATCGGCGGACAAACCCCTCCCAATCTTCTTCCGCGGCCACGAACTTGTCGACGGGCCCCAGCCGACGCGGCCGTCCTGCCACCTGCTCTCCATGTTGGGTGTTTAGCTCTGGGGGTTTTGGCGGGAGCGGCGGCGGCTGGCGTGACGAGGTTGGTTGCGGCTCCTGCCCGGCCGGCTAGTCGGCTTCCGGGTCCCGTGGCCTCTCCTCCCGTAGTACGCGTGGGGGTGGGGTTCCCGGTGCTGGCGGGCCCCCTATAGGGAGCCTCTGCAGTAGCTCCTGGAGTGCCCTCTCCACGCGGGCCATGCGGTCCTCCATGGGGTCCTCCAGGCGATACAGGCCCCCTGCTGCTGCTTCTGATAGCAGGCCTCCTTGTTGCCCGGGATGGGAAGGATCCCCGGCCCCTGCTTCCTCTTCACTTGGCTCTTTTTTCCGCGGGGATTCTTCTTTGTAGCCATTGTAGATCCCACCGCTGCCACCAGATGTAAAGGAGAGCCAACACAAGATTGCAGGGGTTTCGTCTTTTAATCCTTGTCTCCCATCCACACCTGTCCCCAGCCGTCCCAATCTCGTTCCCGCCAAAGGCCCCCTCTTCCCGCCCGGTTTCCCCTTATATCTCCTCGATCACCCCTCCCACTAACCCTCCTATTGGTGGGAATCCTTCCCCTGACACTTGTATGGGTGACCACCGTGCACAAACAGATTTGTCATAACACTCATGGACATTTGTAGTGGGCAGTAGAGAAAAGTGCAGGAAATCCATTGTCATACTTTGATTATATGCTTCCACGTCTATCATCATCATCATGATACATGGGCAGATAGCCCGTAGGTGTCCACTGCACATTTCGTTAGTTATTTGCACTTTCTTCTGTCTTATGCAAATATGTTCAAATAGTGCACATCTTTACGGCACCAATCTCTTATGTCGTCTAGCCATTCTCTGTTAGGTCTTCCTCTCTTTCCAGTTCCTGACATTTTTCCGAACAACACACTTTAAATTGTCCTGTTGTCCATCCTACGTATGTGTCCAAATAGTGTCAGTTTCCTTCTCATAACTGCCGGCATCAGGTCTTTTCCTATCTGCAACCTTTTTCTTTCTTCTACAAGTAAGGGTCCAGCTTAGATACAGTATCTTTCTGTAGCAATATATTTTGAGTGCCAATATCTTATCTCTGTCAGTCTTTTTTAATGCCGAAGTCTCGCAGGCATACAAAACTGTACTGAACATGCATGTTCTTAAGATGTTTAGTTTGGTCTTGTAACTGAATTGCTTGCTTCTCCAGATGATACTGAATCCTTCCATTACTCCTTTTGCCTTTGCGATCCTCGCTCTTATTTATTTCGTGCAGGCATCCCATGTCAGTAGACTATACAAATTCCTTAACATTCACTATACTGCTGCTTTTTATTATTCCTTCTTTCTTAATGTTCTCCCTTCTGAACAGCATCATCTGTCTTTTCCACGTAATCCTCAGTCCTACATCTTTTCCTGATTGATTTAGCCTATGAACACTTTCCATCAATACAACACGTCTTTCTTCCATCATATCTATGTTATCCGCGAATCTCAGGTTATTTATTTTTTCTCCTTGTGTAATAAAGGACTCTTTCACTGTGTCTGTCTCCGTTGTCCTTTATTGGGTTCTTTACACTTGTCCCACACGGCCCTCGCTCAGAGCCTCCCTGCTTGGCAGCTCGACAGCTGCCGTCGCTCCCGTAGCCTTTCTCCACTCCGATGCAGCTCTGCTGCAGATTCCCTTGTGCAGTCCTTCAGCTGCTCTCACTGCAGCTCCACCGCTGCTCCCCGTTCCTCCCTTGCCCGGTCACTGCTGGCCGACGGTGCCGAGTCTTACCGCGTGGCGATCTCGCCACTCTCCACTCTCCGCCCTGGGTGGTCTCACCCTGTCTCTATTCCCATACTCTCCTCCTGTCTCTTCCGGTTCTCTCCCTTAAGACCTTACCCCTCTCTCTCACGTGACCTAACCCCTCCCCCCGTGACGTCATATCCGCGAGGCCGTTTACGCCCGCATTACACCACCCTCCCCCGTAGAGAAAATTCCAGCCGACCTCGGCTGAACAACAACAACAACAAGTAATGCGAGCGAACACAACCATCATACATGCGAGGACAACGAAGCATACAATAAATATAAAAATAACAACAAGAACACGAACAGTATAAATCAACGAAATGTAAGGGACTTCGACCGCATGCGGGTTGCCGGTCCGTCCCGGACGGGCGGCGGCCCTCCTGCAGACCGGGAACGTGACGGGGTTTTAAGAGCGACAGGATGAAGTCCTCCTGTCGCTATTGGAGGCCCGCCAACGTCCCGGTCCCGTATCCCTGAAGGCCCAGAGTCGGGGGTGTCCCGCAATCGTGTCTGCGGTGGGGTCGGAAGGGCGGCGGGGCTCGGTGTCCCCGCAGCCGTGGTAGGCACGCCCCGAGCAGAGTCCCCTGTCTCCTGCAGTGTCACGGCCGGCTTGTCTGTAAAAGGCACGACAGGCGCTCTTGCAGGGTTAACAGGCACAGGCAAGGGTGAGTCGGCAGCAACAGACCCCGGCAAGGCAACATCAGGAGATGACGCATCCGTTCGAGGGGCCACATATGGTTTCAAGCGAGACGTGTGAACGTACCAACGCCGAGATCCAAACCGAACGCGTGCAGACTGTGGGTTGGGAACCTCAATGAGGTGAACAGGCCCTTGCCATGGTTTATGTAATTTAGGAGAGGTACCTGGCCGCACCTGTGGGCAATGCAGCCAGGCCATGTCCCCCACCTTTCAGGGGCACTCCCCCTTAGAGCGTCGAGCGCACCGTTCGTTCCGGGCCTGGGCTTTGGCCGTAGCCATGCGGGCCCCTTCCCGCGCCTCAGTGACACGGCGAATGGTGTCCTGAATGTAATCAGGAAGAGGCTTAGTAGGTCCCCTCACTCCTGTTCCCAACTGCACATCCATCGGCGGCACGTTTTCGCGACCGTACATAAGGAAAAACGGCGAATATCCTGTAGCCGCATGCGGCATCATCCGGTATGCCGAGAGTACCCCAGGGATATGCAAATCCCAATCTGATTGTTTTTCACTCACCGTGTGACACAGCATGGCGGACAAAGTCCGATTTAGCCGTTCGACCATACCATCCGTCTGTGGGTGGTAGGGAGATGTCCGTATCTTTTTAGTTCCAAGAGCCGCGCACACTTCCCCCAACAATTTAGAAGAAAAATTTCGGCCATGATCTGTGATGAGCCTCTCCGGTGCCCCCTTGTCCATAACGTACCCAAATAGAAAGGCGTCTGTAATGGACGCCGCTGACTGGTCGGGCAAGGGCCAGGCCATCGGCCAGTGGGAGAGGTACTCCACCCCAACTAGCAAGTATTTATTACCTTTAGCGGATGGCGGGAAGGGTCCCAAAATATCTAACGCCACCAATTCATTAACTCGAGACACCTGAATAGACTGTATCGGCGGCACATATGGGTGTTTAGGTGGCTTCTGTCGGGCACAATCGGGACACGCGCGAACGTAACCGACGACATCTGTTGTCATGCTGTGCCAAAAGTAATCTCGCTGCAACGTCAATAGGGTCTTCTGCACCCCCAGATGTAAGAGCGTGTCGCAATGTAGAGTCCTAATCAATTCGTACCGCAAGGATGTCGGTACAAGCAGACGCCAGCGTTCCTGTAACCCTTCCCTCCACATCAGCAGACCATCGCAGAGAGCGGTTTCCGGCATACCCCGCGAACCCGGTCCCCCACTCTCCTTCGCAGCCCGATTCCGTAAGGTCACCAATGAATCGTCCAGCATTTGTTCCCGAATCCACACAGCCCTTGGAAGATTCAAAATCCCATCAGCCGGTCCCGGCCCCATTGGAGCCTCAGGCACCTCGACCGCCAACGCAACAGGCTGAGGGGGATGCTGGATCGGCGCACACCTATGCGTCCCGGACGAGCACGCGCAAGGGGATCGCTGCGGCAAACCTAGAGAGCGCGTCCGCATTTGCGTGACGCACCCCCTTCCGATGGTGAATTTGAAAGGAAAATTCTTGCAGCGTGTCCAACCACCGCGCCAGCTGGCCGGATGGTTGGTCCACCTTGAGAGCATACTGCAAGGCCGCATGATCCGTGCGCACAATAAACGAACGACCGTAGAGATACGGTCGAAATTGGCGGAGAAAGTAAACAATAGCCAGAAGTTCTCGGCGAGTGACGCAGTAGCGGGTTTCTGCGGGAGACAAAACACGGCTACCGTACGCCACCACGCGCTCCACACCGCCTTTGGACTGAGACAACACGGCCCCAATGCCCGTGTCACTCGCGTCCGTATCCAGAATGAAGGGGTGATCAAAATCTGGATAATCCAACGTCGGCGCCGTAGCCAACCGATCGCGCAGGCCTTGAAACGCCGCCTCTTCTGGCGGTCCCCAAGCAAATTTCCGTCCTTTACCCGTAAGGAGGTGCAAGGGCCTCGCGATCGTCGCAAAATTCGGAACAAACCTACGATAATATGAGGCAAACCCCAAAAACCGACGCACATCCCCCACCATGGCCGGGGTTGGCCAGTCACGGACGCACGCTGTCTTGTCCGGATCCGTGGCAACCCCGTCCGCACTAACGATATTTCCCAAATAGCGCACGGACCATTGCAGTAGGTGACATTTCTTAGGTTTGAATTTCAAATTAGCAGAACGCATCCTGGCGAACACCGC
This sequence comes from Lampetra planeri, assembly GCF_965212315.1. Classification (NCBI taxonomy): domain Eukaryota; kingdom Metazoa; phylum Chordata; class Hyperoartia; order Petromyzontiformes; family Petromyzontidae; genus Lampetra; species Lampetra planeri. The sequence goes on from NC_136109.1 coordinate 6,800,842, forward strand.
CTTCAACCTCAGTAAATGCTCGTCAAATGTGCGGCTGAAGACGATAATATCGTCTAAATATATCAGACATGTCTCCCACTGCAACCCCGTTAATACCAGTTCCATCAACCTCTGAAATGTGGCAGGGGCAGCATTCAACCCCATCAGAAGACAATTAAATTGAAATAACCCCTGCGGCGTACGGAAAGCAGTCTTTTCCCGCGAGGACTCGTCAAGGGGAAGCTGCCAGAATCCCGAAGAGAGATCTAGCGTCGAAAAGAACTTCGCCCCCGACAAGGCATCGAGGGAGTCGTCCATACGTGGCAGGGGGTACGCATCTGCCACGGACACTTTATTCAATTTCCGAAAATCCACACAAAATCTCAATTTCCCGTCTTTTTTTTTAACCAAAACAACAGGCGCGCCCCATGGGCTGTTAGATGGAGATATTATGTCCGCAGCCAACATGTCATCCACTGCCCCTCGAACATGATCTCGCTCCACCGGACTCATCCGATGCGAGTTCAACCGAATAGGGGCAGCGTCCCCTGTGTCAATATGATGGGAAAGCAATGAGGTGCGTCCCAAGTCCAAATCGTCTGAGCTAAACACGTCAGAATAACTCAACAATAACTTACGAAGCGCGCAACGTTGGTCCCCGGACAGGGAAGGATTTTCCCCGCACAATTCGGCGATCCAGCGATTATCTGCGGCCCCAGGGCCCGAAACACCTGCAACCATGACCTGGCTGCCCAGATAATCCTGGGCCGTAAACGCCGTAGTGGCATGTGCCACAACCGTACCAGCTGGCACACACACATTTTCGGTACTTCCATTAAGCACCTGCAAAAATGGCTGCTGGTCCGGCCGGACAATAGTTTGCGCCCCGACGAGCGCCGATCCGCCCGTTATGGTGGCGGACAGCGACAACAAAACCCCAATTGCACCTTGACGACCAGGCACAGGTTTCCGATATCGCAAAGGGATAAGCATCTGTGAGCCAGGTGGAATGTCCACAGATACCTCGGACAGCGCCTGCACCGGAGCAGGTCGCCCCCAGGGCGACGGCAGAAATGTAATTTTACGACCCCCCGGTAATTCAATACAGTTTTCATTAATTCTAATTAGAATGGGCATTTTGGCCAGAAAATCAGTTCCCAACAAACAAGGAACCGCAAGGGACCTCGAAATTAACACAATTCCCGAGGCTGACACTCCTCCGATAGATATATTGGCGTCCACCTGGCCCACAATGCCCATACTACCCCCGTTCGCCGTGACACAGGAATCGTAAACCGGACGCACGGCCTCTGGTGGGATGCCCAACAGATGGAAAATTACATCCGATATAATGGTCGCGGACGCTCCGGAATCCACTAAAATACGCACGTCAACCCCCTGTATAGAACCAGGTACAGTGGACGAACCAGTAGCGCGCGCGACGACCCGCCGTGCCAATTTACGCCACTGCGTTACCGAGCGACACGGCCCAGTCGATGGCCTCTTGTTATTAACAACACCCGGATCGCGCGACAATGGTGATGAATGAGGTGTCAAGCCTTGCCGGGTGTCTGGTGCGCACCGACTTGCCTGTCCTGGAGGATCCTTCCGCGGCGCGTCCGCTGTCGAGGCCTCCTGCTGGGGCGGACCTGGGATACGGGCCCAGCAATCCCTGGGGTAATGGCCCTTACGACAGCAGCGGAAGCAGTCGATGTCATTACGCCGTGCCGCAGGCCCCCCGTCCCGACGCTCCCGCGTCGGCGGTGCAGATCGCGGCCCCGGCCTACTGCGGGCCGACCACTGAGCAGAGGCGGCTGTCAGCTCCTGCGGGCCCCCCCGTCAGGAACGTACACCGCCTTCTTGGGATCCCAACCCACGGCACCTCCCTCGATGATGGGCCCCCCCGTCCACGCCGTGACTTGCTTCCAACGGCGCAGATTGAACTGGGCATCCAGACATTTAGCGGCCGCCCGGGATGTCAGCTTTTCGTGGCCACACACCGGCATAGAGATCCCCAAATCCCGGGACAGCTCGAGCATTTTTCCCAAAATGAGAGGTTTGAGTAGGTCAGGCTCCGTCTCCGGGTATGCGGCCATGGCCAACTCCAAGACAGCACCCCTGTATGCCACCGGCGACTCCTCGGGTGCTCGCTGGCGTTGGACGAACCGGCGATGAGCATCATCCGGTGGCTCGTATGCATCTGTCATCTCGTCGAAAACTTCTCTCAACGTTTTCTTCTTCTCGGCCTTTATAGAACGGAAGAATCGTACCGACTCGTCGTCGAGAAGAGTCGGTAGAACCTCCAATACCTCAGCGTCAGTCCACCTTGCAGAGCGCACCGCCGCCAAAAATCTGCAGGCGAAAGCACTTCAATCACCACCGATGGAGAATTCTTTAACGGTTGTGAGATGACGACTGCGACTCCTTGTTGCGCCGTCCTCAGCAGATGACTCATCACGCGGCATATTCAAAATGGCGTCGCATCGCAACGTGTCCAAGATGGCGGCCCCCCGCCGCGGAGAGCGCAAGATGGCGGCTTCCCGCCGTTCTTCCCCTGCCACGCCCAAGATGGCGTCTTCGTGCCGCGTGGCAGATGGCGCTGACAGCGCAGGCAAGGCGGCGGCCTGCAGACCACCATCGGCCCTCCCCAACGCCGTCCTCGGCGTGACGAGCTCGCACAATTGCGCCAGCACGATTTTTAAGGTCTCCAGCTGCGCCGCCATCTGTCTCCATCGTAAGTCCGCGTCCTCCGGCGTGGACGGGTCCACCGACGCGGCGACATCTTGTACACCCGGACCCCTACTCGTTCCCGCACGGATCTCCTCTTCCATCGCAGGCAGGTCCACCGCCTGAGGAAGGTCGTCGTCGTCGGATGATGTAGCAGATGATGGCGCAGGAATATTCTTTCTTCTGAGCTGTTTTGACATGCCGTTTCACTTCTGACACCAGTGTAATAAAGGACTCTTTCACTGTGTCTGTCTCCGTTGTCCTTTATTGGGTTCCTTACACTTGTCCCACACGGCCTTCACTCAGAGCCTCCCTGCTTGGCAGCTCGACAGCTGCCGTCACTCCCGTAGCCTTTCTCCACTCTGATGCAGCTCTGCTGCAGATTCCCTTGTGCAGTCCTTCAGCTGCTCTCACTGCAGCTCCACCGCTGCTCCCCATTCCTCCCTTGCCCGGTCACCGCTGGCCGACGGTGCGTGGCGATCTCGCTACTCTCCACTCTCTGCCCTGCGTGGCCTCACCCTGTCTCTATTCCCATACTCTCCTCCTGTCTCTTCCGGTTCTCTCCCTTAAGACCTTACCCCTCTCTCTCACGTGACCTAACCCCTCCCCCCGTGACGTCATATCCGCGAGGCCGTTTACGCCCGCATTACACTTGCACAAATATTGATGTGCCGTTCTCCTGAATGACATCCATCACTCTTTCCAAGTATGTGACGAAGTTGATTGGTGATAGTGCATCTCCCTCTTACATACCTATTGTTGTTGGGATCCATTTGACCTTTCACCTACATCCTGCAGAATCTATAGCAGTCTTTTCCCTACTCCATATGATGTTACTGTTGCCCACGTTATATCTTGCTTTGTCGAATCAAATGCTTTATGGAAATCCACCACAATACACGCCACTTATTCACTTCCAGTGGATTTGAAAAGGGATGTAAAGTATTATTATACTGAGTTATCTTTGTGTAACTGTTTTTCAAATATGTTTAACTTTGTTACTGTGTAAAAATATATATTTTGTTGTATTTATAAACTTGGATTGGTTGGTGCTTGTGCAGATTCAACATCAGCAAGAACAGCTCCGTGATTTTAACGCTGAAACTGGAAGCCTATTCCACAGTGGAAATCGGAATGTTTGGTACAATTTCACTGGTAGTGCAGGGAGCAAACTCGACGTCCAACTTCATAGTCACTCAAGCCGAAATTATAAAGGTAATAATACTGGACAGAAAAATCGCGGCTCGCCCGACCTGGCCCAGCTGCATTTTGCATTTATAGAGGACTATGCGAAATAAGTTATCAAATAAATCAACAAAGCCTCCCTCTGCAATTATAGAAGCACGTAGACTACGTGGCTGTGGTGCCAGAGCACATGGTTATATTGGACTCCCATGCACGATGTAAAGCTCCATGTTTTATTATCACTCCTACACAGTGCTTTATTTTATTCAGTCTTTATGTCAGTTGGTTTAATTCCCTCAACACTTGTGTTTTTGTTTTTTATTATTTTCATTCACTCAATTTTAATGCTTCGAGATTAATGCCTATTGATCAAACTTAAATTTATTACCAGGCATTACCAATAGATCCCCTCAAGGCAAGTATGTTTGCCACCTGTCTTGGTTTTCTCATTATCATCATCTTTGAGGTAGATGCCCTGATAAATATGCAAGTCTTCCCAAGACATGTAAAGTCCCGCATTTTTGTCAGTTGCATAATAATACCGTGCTCAAGAGTGCAAACTGTATTGGCAAGATGTGATTCATGCCTTTAAAATACTGTGACGAGAATGAGATACGGCAATAATACTATGAATGGTTGGTTAGTCAAAGTGATTTAAGTTTAGTGTTCCATATTTGTAGGTCCAGTGAAATTCATGCAACCTCTATTTGCCATTTGACCAGAGAGCTAGATGGTAAGTAAAAAAGTGTTTCAATGACCAAGAAGGGTAATCATAAAAATATGAACCAGGGGTTTCATACATCACCTGAAATTCTAACGGCAGTTATACAATTTCAAACTCAAACAATTTAAAACTCCACTACCTGACATGTTAAACCATATTATTAGTACACCAAACCCTTGTCAATCGCGAATTACGTTTTGAAAATAGCCGCAATTGGCAAATCTGCAAACTCAAAGACAAATGTGAAAACTAGGGTTTGGTTCACGCTTCGTAATACGACACTCCCTAATTTTTTTTATATTTTTTATGTAAAATACGATTCATACTTAGTACAGTGTTAAATATTACTTTTACAGTCAATGTATAGAATGGGAAAAAATAATGTAAGATAAATCTTGGACGGCTGAATTTCACTGCCTTCTCACTGGACCTGTGATCCACTATGGGCTGTGTGGGAGACGATATGGAGAAAATACGGCATGTGTATTCCTCCACGGTAGCATGATTGCAAGCAGTGTACAGTTAGAATACCTGTACAATACTTATTTACAATGTGTACAGGAATACCGGGGTCAACCGCGAATGATTGAGCCTTAGCGGTGCGATTGGCGAACTATACATGACCTCAATAAATATGGTGCTAATGGTCAAATCCGCGATGGGTGTACATACTATAATGAGAGCAACATTTTACACATGCCAAATATGAATTTATTGTTGCCCAGGTTCAAATCATAACATTCACATTTGTTTTTGTATCAACACAGTACAATGATGATGCGTGGCCTCTATGCGAAACTTTGGTGAAAAACAAATGCAGCAATATGACTGAGTATGCCAAGTGCCGATCCAATTTTTGGAACATAACCATCGGTTTTTATGACACGGGATCAGGAATTAAAGCGATTGATCCTCCTGGCCTCATGAATGGCACCATTGGTGTAGATGTGTGGAATGAAACTTATTCCGGAGACTGCTGCAACACAACTCTGAGCATCAGCGTTACGGACATGGCAGGGAACACGCATATATGCTCCTATGACATGAAGGTACCGTGGAAACTGCACTCAGAGATATTAACGTAAGATGTTAGCTCATATCATACATATTTGACAAATTTTATTTTATGTTTTATACTGCCTATTCGTTTTGCAATAATATATATTCTGAATCCTCCATATTGGAAAGTGATTTAATATTAACTGATTCTTGATCAATGGTCGAGTTCTTAACTTTTTTCTATGACATTGCTGCCCTATGTTAATTATAGTTCAATAAATAAAGTAAGCCCAACATAATCATGTTCAGTGTAAACTAAATTCACCGTTGTTATATATATAGTGTGAGCTGGTTAGTTTAAACTAGGCATATCATTTTATTGACTCACTCTAATTATTCAACTGTAATTAACACAGGGCAGCAGTGTCACATTGGTTGGTGAACCTCACTACAAAACGGGCTTCTGTGTTTAATTCCTGGCCACAGCTGACATCAGTGGAGGGATATCTGAACGTGATCCATCTCCCCTCAACACCCTCACCCCACAAGTTGCCAAAAGTCATGATTTATGGTCAAACAACCCCCATTAATTAAAGGATGAGCAGAGAAATAAAATGTTCAACCACATGGGTTGAAGCATGCGAACATATTTCCATTCCATTTAACGTATATTGTTTTTTTCTCTCGGTATCGGCACAGTATGATGATGAGTATCTTCCGACCTGCGAAACGCTGACCGAAACAAAATGCCCCAACAAGCTTGAGAACGCCAAGTGCGAATTCAGAACGTGGAACGCGACCATCCGCTTCAATGACACTGGGTCAGGAATCAAAATGATTGATCCACCTGGTGACATGAGCAACAACGTTGGCGAGAAGACGTTGACCAAGAGCTTTTCCGGAGACTGCTGTAACACAAGTCTAAACATTAGCATCACAGACATAGCAGGAAACACACGTGTGTGCTCCTATGACATGAAGGTACCGTTGAAACTACACTACCATATATATGATGTTACAGTATATACAAATTACCATGCTATATTGAATTGGCCTAAAGGTGTTAAGAAAACGGTCTAGTCAATGGTCAGTGGAGAGATGAACTTTACTGTACAGGAAAACCTCGGCGAACGCAGGGGGTTATGTTCCTAAAAACAATCTGTGTAGGGTAAAACTATGTCCGACAAATAATTGACCACATGTGAAAAAATAGGTTGTGTTCGTGGCTCCGAAATTATGACCCAATTCCTCTGTAACTTATTGTATACTAGCTTTACTACCCGGCTTCGCCCGGGACTTGGATTCACCACGCCCGGCCGCCTTTGTCTCCCCAGTGGCGATGTTCACACACCACACCAGTTACTCGTTTGAGGCTGAGTCGACCTAGGGGAGACCCAGGATCGGTTCAAATAATCGTCACCGGTGGTGGCCGTGAGCGGGAATCGAACTCGGGTCGCCGGGTTCGTAGCGCAGCGTGCTAAGCACTGCGCATGCGCGGGTGACATGACAGATGTGATCTCACAGCTCACTTGCCGTGCAAAAAATATGCATTACCCAAAATTTTGGTTTTACATGGTGTACAGTCTGAAAAATACCCACATGGCAAATTTCAAGTTTGTTGCATGTCGGGAAGTACGCTAAACATTTTGAACAGACACACATCATCACAAATTTACCTTTTATATATGTTGAGTGGCTCTTGACGACTCGGAGACGGAGGTACAGGGAATGGCTTCCGCCGGTGTTTATTTCAGGACTTACGCCAATAACACGGGGTATAACACTTCCCCCAGGGGTAAGGGGTCCTACACTCGGACCCCTGACTCTGTCTGCCCCTTAACACAGCGGGCTGCCCGTGCTGCCTCCTGTGCGCCGGCCGAGGGTTCATCCAACTCGGCCGACCCAGGAGCGCAGCCACACCTAGCTCTTACGCTGACAAACTCCTATCCCTTTACCCCTGGCTCTAGCTTCCACCCTTCTTCGTTCCCTGGTTCCAGCCACGACCCCGTTGATGTCACGGTCCATCTGAGAGCGAGCCTGACGTCACGCCCGCCACTAGTCCTCTACTTTACACCCCCCCTGTGAAAAAAAACAGCTGACCCGGCTGCAACCATGACGAATGCGGGGCCCGGTTCCGGACGGAAGGCTCACAACCCAAGGGGACACATGTGCATGAAGGCTGCCAGAACGGAACCCCGACATAAGGGCAGCATGGCACAACAACAAACACAACTAATAAGAAAAAGAGAACGAAGGCCCCCCTCGCCCATAGCAGTGCCGAACTGGCGCCGAGGGCTGGGGTCCGATGACGGCAGGCCAGTCCATCACCAGAGCCGCATTCCCCTCGAGCGGGTATGCGCTGCCGGCCCCCTCTCTCGTGTGGCGTCGGGCGACAGTGCAGGTGGCTCGTTAGCTGGCGACAGCCCCCCCGCTGGGGCCTCCGGTGGCCGAGGAGCCTTTGCAGGCGTCACTTGCGAGGGCTCTGAGGGCACACACACAGGGCGGACGTCGCCTCCGTCATCATGACCCGGGTGATCAGGCACGTCGAATGCATCACCCGCCGGCTGCTCCGAAAATGGGGATGGATCCACAGGGGTAGATCGCACATAATGTTTGAGCCGGGACGGGTGCACTATCCACTGCCGGCGACCGAACCAAATCCGAACGCACTGCGGCCGTCGGACCTCCACAACCTCAATGAGGCCCTGCCAAGGGCAATGTAATTTGGGAGATGTGCCAACGGGAACCTGGGGACAATGCAGCTATGCCTTCTGGCCCGCTACCCACGGGAGGCCAGCTGCCTGGTGTTTGGGCCGGCGCTTCGTAGACGCCTCCCGGCTGGTAGAATTTTCGACATCGGCTTGCCGTGCCTCGCGCAACTGGTAGAGCGCGACCTTCAAGGGGACCGGCACCGCCGACCCCTTCCTGGAGGACCTGACGTCCATCTGGACGTGCATCGGGGGCTCCGGTTCCCTACTATACATCAAATAAAAATGCGAGAATCCCGTTGAGGCATAAGGAGCCAACCGATACGCCGCCAAGACCCCCGGGACGAGCTCATTAACGCGAGAAACCTAGTCTGACTGGGACGTGTTCATGTGGTGGCACAGCATGGACGTGAGGGTGCGGTTCAACCGCTCTACAATCCCGTCCGAATGGGGGTGGTAGGGCAAGATGCAGATTTTCTTGGTGCCAAGGATGTCACACACCTCCTTGAGCAACCTAGACAAGAAATGCCGCCCCTGGTCGGTTAGCAATTGTTCCGGCGCGCCCTTGTCCAACACGTACCCCTGGACGAATGCCTTGGTGATAGAATAGGCTGACTGGTCCACCAAAGACCACACCACAGGCCAACGTGTGAGGTATTCGACGCCCACCAAGAGGTATTTATGGCCCCGTTGGGATGCTGTGAATGGGCCCAAAATGTTGAGCGCTACGAGCTCATTAATGCAAGAAACCCGGATGGACTGCAGCAGGGTCCGGTCCTGGCCAACTGGGGCCTTCCTCCGCGCACAGTCGTGGCAACCCTTCAAAATCAGCGCCACGTCACCCTCTACACCCGGCCAGTAATAGCCCCGTTTAATGGTCAACAAGGTCTTGTGGTAGCCAAGGTGCATCAGCTTCTCGTGAATGTCTCAGGTTCATTTACCTCGAAGGCTAGTGGGCACAACCACGCAATAGAGTTCCAATTGGGCATCCCAATGCATGAGGAGACTGTCATGCACGACGATCACCGGGGCAGCCGACGCAGCAGAGCTCCGGGCCTTACGCCCAACGTGGCGTTGTAGCCTAAGCAAAGAGGAATCCTCCATCTGCAACCTGGACTATTCCTCTCGGGGGTGTCCCAGGCCAAAATCCATAGGCAACGCTGTACCTGGAGGGGTGGCCGTGCACCCGAGAGGGCGTCCAGGGAATCATCCATGCGAGGAAATGGATATGCATCAGCCACCGAGATCTTGTTCAATTTATGGAAATCGACTCTGAACCGAAGACTCCCGTCCCGTTTCTTGACTAGCACAATGGGGCACCCCAAGGGCTAGTGGATGGGGAGATAATGTCCGCCGCCAACATTTCGTCAACAGCCGAGCTGACATGCTCTTTTTCCGCCGGACTATAGCGGTGGGAATTCGGTCGAATAGGGGCCGAATTGCACGTGTCAATGTGGTGTTCCAGAAGGGCAGTGCGACCTAGATCAAATTTACTTTGGCTAAACACATCGGTGAATCTCTCGATGAGGTTGCGGAGCCTCTGGCACATCACGCCCGCCACCACCCCTCCATCCGGTGAAGTGCACTCGGGTGGAGGAGCTGGGGTCGTATGCGCTAGGACGGCGCCGGCCGGAACTACGATCGGTGAGGGCCCCGAATTGAGGACCTGTAAATAAAGGTCCTGGCCTCCCGACACGGCCGTCAAAGCGCCCACCAACCCGTCCATCCTTGAAAAGTAACTGGAGGGGGATAGAAGAATACCCGTCTCCAGAGAGCCCAATTTGAGTGGTCTGTGCAGCCTGAGGGGTAGCAGGATTTGTGACCCCGGTGGATCGATCACAGCTGCCTTATTCAAAGCCCGTACACTGGTGACCAAGGGGGACAGAACGGTCGGCGATTGCAGAAAGTGAAACCGCCTCCCTGACAGCATTTCCACACAGCCCTGGTCGACGAGAATTGGAATAAGTATTCTGGACAAAAAGTCAGTCCCCAAAAGGCATGGCACCGCCAATGCCTTGGAGACCAAAATAGGCCTAACCAATTCAATCTCGTCGACCCGAACCGACGCCACAATGTGGCCCAAGATGCCCAAACTGCCGCCATTTGCGGCCACACAAGCCCCGTGAACCGGCTGTAAGGGATCCACGCTGCCGGGTAACAAATGGAAGATGGCCTCCAAAATGATGGTGGCAGACGCCCCCGTATCCACCAAGATGCATACTTCAACCCCCTGCACGCATCCTGCCTCCGCCGAGGAGCCGGCAGCCACCGCCACCACCCGATGCGCAAGCGCATTCCAATGGCGGATCCATCTGGGCCACCCAGCGGATGACAACCAGCGTGCCAAGGGTGCACCCGACCCCCCAGAGACAACCCCATGATGAGGGACTCGAGCCCTGCTAGATGCATGAGGTGAGGGGAGCGGCCGTGCGAGTGATGTGTCACGACTCGCCTGGCGCCCGGGGGCTGATGCTGACGAGGGTCCGGAGGGAGCCGGAGAGGACTTGCTGAAGGCCCCTGGAGCATTCCGGCAGCCCCGCTCTATGTGGCCCTGCTGACCACAGCGAAAGCAGGCCACTGCAGCAGCCACCTGAAGACAGGAAGGTCCCGCCCGCCACCGCTGCTCCAGCCGGCGACCACCCACACCCCTCCCGCGGTGGTCGGGCACCACCAGGGCCGCGAGGGTGTCCACCGCCTGAGGGGCGGCCCCCCCCTCCGGCACTGGGGCCCCCGGGCATGCCGCCATCCGGGGCTGTTGCCGTAGAGAGAGGTGCGCTCGAATCTTCTCGGCCACCGCTAATGACGTAATCTGGCGATCGTTGGCAATTGGCAAAACGATCCCCAGCTCCCACGCCAGGTCAAGCTGCCTTTCGAGGGCCAATTAATCTAATGCCCTGCCCTCCAGGTCAGGGTACGCGGCCTGCGCCAATGCCAGGAGGGAGCAGTGGAATGCCAACGGCAGCTCCCCCTCCTCCCGCCGCCGTAGTGAGAACTTAAGCCGTGCACTGGACGGTGGCTCGAAGACGGCGGCCATCTGCAGATACACCGCCGGAAGTGAAGACTTATCGGCCGGCGGAATCGACTTGAATGCTTGCAGTGCCCTCTCGTCAAAGCAGGTCGGAAGGGCACGCAACGCTTCATCCATGGGCCAGCCGACCGACATATATGCCGCATCAAACCAGTCCTGGAAGGTCAACCAGTCGCCCGAACGACGCGACGTGGGGCAACCGGCACAGCCACTGGCCACTTGGCGCGGACCGCAGTGAGGACGCATCCCCGGATGCCCCGGATGGCGCTGCGACGACCGCAGCAGCAACACCGGGTTGCGGAGTTATGGCGGCACCTGCTGCCCACCCCACGGCGAGATGCGGAGCCGCGGCGGCGGCCGCGGCAAAAACCCGCAGGCACAGCGAGGTGCGGATCCGCGGCGGCGCCCGCGGCCCACCCCGCAGGCGCGGCGAGGTGCGGAGCCGCGGCGGCACCAGCGGCAACCCTCCGGCGGCGAGGTGCGGAGCCGCGGTAGCGATGTACGGAGCCGTGGCGGCACCCGCGGCAAATCCCGCAAGCACGGCGGGATGTGGAGTCTTGGCGGCGGCCGTGGCCCACCCCGCAGGCGTGGCGATGTGTGGAGCTGCGGTGGCACCCGCAGGCGTGACGAGGTGGGGAGCTGCGGTGACGCCGGCGGCCCAACCCCAAGGCATGGCGAAATGCGGAGCCGCGGCCTTACCTTCGCGGCGTCGGAGGCGGAAATTCCCGCCGGCGCAGCGAGCTGCGGAGCCGCGGCATCGCCGGTGGCCAACCCCGTAGCCGCGGCAAGAACCGGGGCCGTGGCGGCACACGCAATAGAGAGCGGAGTCACGGCACCCATGGCGTCGATTTGCTGCGTCGCGCAAAAAATGGAGGCTGCCTGCGACATCGCAGGCAAAATGGCTGCCGCTGGCAGCGTCGCATGCAAAATGGCGGCCAACACCCGCGGCGCATCCAACGAGAAGTTGGCACCAAAATTCGAAGAGACAGGGAAGGGGAATGACGGGAACCCGCCGCTCCGGCTCTAAATGCGTGTCGGGTGCACGCATCTTCACCCCCGGCAAGCGACACAGAGAGCTGCGCCATCGCTTGCATGAGCAGCACCAGCTGCCGAGCGAAGGTGCTCCCCGCGTCTGGTGGCGGTGCGCAGGCACCCCCGGCCGCCGTCCCCTCCTGCTCCAGCCGGTACGGCTCCCCGGGGCACAATCTTCTGGCCCCGGACTCCGGGATCGCTTCTGGAGCCTCCTCCGTGCCGTCGTCATGTTCAGAGCGTCCCGTCGGCGGGTTCTTTCGCCGTGCGCCAGACTTGGACATGGCGGCGGCAGCGTAAACACTTCCAACACCAGTTGTTGAGAGGCTCTTGACGACTCGGAGACGGAGGTACAGGTAAGGGCTTCCGCCGGTGTTTATTTAAGGGCTTACGCCAATAACACGGGGTATAACACTTCCCCCAGGGGTAAGGGGACCAACACTCGGACCCCTTATGCTATCAAACGCCTATCCCTTTGCCCCTGGCTCTAGTTTCCACCCTTCTTCGTTCCCTGGTTCCAGCCACGACCCCTTTGATGTCACCGTCCCCTCTTTAAGTACTCTCGTGGGACATGACGTCACCCCGCCCGAAGGCGCACATGACGCCACCTCCCGTGACGTCACCGCACCTGAGAGCGAGCCTGACGTCATGCCCGTCACTAGTCCTTGACATTTATATAGATGATTTCCACCTTGTTATTGTAAGCAAGGATGCTCAGTCGCTCTCTATTTGTGTGTTAATACTATTTTTCAATTCTACATCAACACAAAACCCTTGTCTTCATTATTCTACTTTCCAATTAATTACAAGCCCAACACTCGCCTATTACACTGTTATTCGAATACTAGTGATTCACCATCTAGGCGTCTGTATGACTGACGTCCTCAACGAATTAATGGATAGATGCTTGTGGCAATGTGTGAACATTTGCGTTGTGCATGAGAGTGTTGCGTATGTGTTACATTATCACGCAAAAACACACGCTAAAAAACGGACATGTTACCAATATATAAATCGTTCTCACAGTCGATTCAATTACACCATAGTATCTTCCAACGGATGGAGCACTCTCACCTCTTGCAAGCCTAACAACTGCACTTTTTGCACGAAAGTCATCACTTTGCTTAATTTTTCTCACTACAATCACCACCACTCAACTTACCTCAGGGGCCATGAATAAAAAGTGAGACCGCATGAGAGTGTTGGGGAGGGAAGGTGGCGACGAGATGTGAAACCTCGGCATCTACAGTGGACTGCGCGCTACTTTTCGACACTGAGATGAGAATTATAGCGTAAAACCACGTATAGCCAAAACATCACCCCCATGTACCGGAAAACAGACCTGGACTTGAGGTCAATGCTCAGCTACTATTTAGTCCAGCAGTCCTTGCTTGAATCCGGCATTCAACTGTTTTGTAGATATGCTAGTGTTGTCATTGCACTGATCTGGCCCATGTCTTCCAATCACTCCTGCCCAGAAATTAATGCCATGACTCGGATATTAATGTACAATAGCATTTTAATTATTAAAACATATATATGCTTGCAATGTATGATGCACATTTTATCTCAGTATGAATCTCCAAATTAATGCATTATCTATAACCTTCCGCCCCCCTCCCCATCGACGGGCACAGTATGATGACGCATCTCTTCCGACCTGCGAAATGTTGACTGAAACAAAATGCCCAAACAAGCTTGAGGGCGCCAAGTGCAAATCCAGCACGTGGAACGCGAACATCCGATTCAATGACACTGGGTCAGGCATCAAAATGATAGATCCTCCTAGTGACATGAGCAACAACGTTGGCGAGAAGACGTTGAACAAGAGCTTTTCAGGAGACTGCTGTAACACAAGTCTAAGCATCAGCATCACAGACATAGCAGGGAACACACGTGTGTGCTCCTATGACATGAAGGTACCGTTGAAACTACACTACGATATATATATATAATGTTACATACAAATTACATGCTATATTGAATTAGCCTAAAGGTGTTGAGAAAATGAACGAGTCAATGGTCAGTGGACAGATGAACTTCACTGTACAGGAAAACCTCGGCGAACGCGGGGGTTATGTTCCAAAAAGATTATGTGTAAAACTACGTCCGACAAATAATTGACGATATGGGAAAAATTAGGTTGTGGTCCTGGCTCTGAAATTATCACGCAATTCCTCTTTAACTTATTCTATATGATTTCCACCTTGTTATTGTAAGCAAGGATGCTAAGTCGCTCTCCATTTGTGTGAATACTATTTTACATCAACACAAAATCCCGTCTTAATTATTCCAATTTCCAATTACAGTGAAACCTCGGTATACGACCCCTTTGGAATAAGTCAAAATTGGTATACGTCGTGTTTTTTCGAGAGCAAAATGTCTTGGGATACGACGTCTTGCTTGGGATACGACGCGTTTGCTAGAACTTGTATGGGTCGGGATGAGTCACCGTGTACAGTACCCGCGTATGCCCCGTTCACGACTGAGACAAAGCGAGAGGGGCAGGGTGGCATGGGGGAGAGGGGCGCGGGACGTTAGGGAGAGGGGCGGGGGACGTGGGGAGAGGGGCGGGGGACGTGGGGGAGAGGGGCGGGGGGTCGCGGCGGGCTGCCCCCATGGAGGGTGGAGCCCCGAGTCGAGGCGCGCGCGACGTGCGGGGTTGAAGCACGCCACGTGACCAGCGCAGCTGGCTGCAGCGCGGTCACGTGGCTTCTGTATGCATATTAGTAATTAGTGTCTAAATTATTTTATACAACCCCATTAATGTGTAATGCGGGCGTAAACGACCTTCCGGATGTGACGTCATGGGGGGAGGAGTTACGTCACGTGGGGGAGAGGGTTCAGGTCTAAAAGGGGAGAAACCGGAAGAGGAGGGGAGGTTGTTGGAGACTGAGCTAGGGTAAGGCCACGCAGGGCGAAGGCTGGGGAGAGTGGCGAGATCGCCACACACACAGAGTACGGATAGGGCACCGTCGGCCAGCGGTGACCGACCCCGGAGAAGCGGGGAGCAGCGGTAAGGATGCAGCGAGGGCAGCTGGGAGGCTGCACGAAGAGAACAGCAGCGGGACTGCTTCGGAGAAGAGAGAGCAGCGGTGGGGCTGCAACGATGGCAGCTGGAGAAGCTGCACGAGGAGATTAGCAGTGAGGCTGCTACGGAAAAGGGAAAGAGCCGTGTGGGAAAAGTATACGAACCCGAATAAAGGACACCAAGCCAGAAACCGTGGTCGAGTCCTTTATTACAAATGTATGATATGCCATGTAAAATATAATTCATTTTCCTCTGGAACGGATTATTTCCTTTCCCTTTATTTCTTATGCGAAAAATTCGTTTGGTATACGTCATTTTCGGTATAAGTCCTACCTTCTGGAACGAATTTACGCCACATACCGAGGTACCACTGCAATTACTAGCCCAACACTCGCCCCTAACACTGTTATTTGAATAATAATGATTCACCATGTAGGCGTATGTATGACTGACGTCCTCAACGAATTCATGGCTATATGCATGTGGCAATTTGTGAACATTTGCGTTGTGCATGAGCGTGTTGCGTATGGGTTACACTATCATATAAAAACATACATAAGAGGTTTTTGGGTTAAACATACACTAAAAACAGACATCTTACCTATGTATAAATCGTTCTCACAGTCGATTCAATTAAACCATAGTATCGTCCAATGGATGCAGCACTCTCACCTCTTGCAAGCCTAACAACTGCACTTTTTGCACGAAAGTCATCACTTTTCTCTGATTTTTCTCACTACAATCACCACCACTCAACTGTCCTCAGGGGCCATGATTAAAAAGTGAGATCACATGATTGTGTTTTGAGGGAAGGTGGCGACGAGATGTGAAACCTCGGCATATACAGGCCAGTCCAAGCGGAATGCGTGCTACTTTTCGACACTGAGATGATAATCTTAGTAGCGTCAAACCACGCATAGCCAAAACATCACCCCCGTGTTCCGGAAAATAGACCTCGTTAAGAAAACCATGTATAGCTGTAACAAACATTCGATAAAGCCGCATTTGGCAATGTTTTCTCGGAGTCTCTCATGACAAGAACATGGACTTGAGGTCAATGCTCAGCTACTATTTAGTCCAGCAGTCCTTGCTTGAATCCGGCATTCACCTGTTTTGTAGATATGCTAGTGTTGTCATTGCACTGATCTGGCCCATGTCTTCCAATCACTCCTGCCCAGGTATTAATGCCATGACTCGGATATGAATGTACAATAGCATTTTAATTATTAAAACATATATATGCTTGCAACGTATGATGTACATTTTATCTCAGTATGAATCTCCAAATTAATGCATTATCTATAACCCCCTGCCCCCCTCCCCATCGACGGGTACAGTATGATGACGCATCTCTTCCGACCTGCGAAATGTTGACTGAAACAAAATGCCCAAACAAGCTTGAGGGCGCCAAGTGCAAATCCAGCACGTGGAACGCGAACATTCGATTCAATGACACTGGGTCAGGCATCAAAATGATAGATCCTCCTAGTGACATGAGCACCAACGTTGGCGAGAAGACGTTGACCAAGAGCTTTTCAGGAGACTGCTGTAACACAAGTCTAAGCATCAGCATCACAGACATAGCAGGGAACACACGTGTGTGCTCCTATGACATGAAGGTACAGTTGAAACTACACTACGATATATATAATGTTATATACAAATTACATGCTATATTGAATTAGCCTAAAGGTGTTAAGAAAACTAACGAGTCAATGGTCAGTGGACAGATGAACTTCACTGTACAGGAAAACCTCGGCGAACGTGGGGGTTATGTACCAAAAAAATTACGTGTAAAACTATGTCCGACAAATAATTGACCATATGGGAAAAATTAGGTTGTGGTCCTGGCTCTGAAATTATCACCCAATTCCTCTTTAACTTATTCTATATGATTTCCACCTTTTTATCGTAAGCAATGATGCTAAGTCGCTCTCCATTTGTGTGAATACTATTTTACATCAACACAAAATCCCGCCTTAATTATTCCAATTTACAATTACAGTGAAACCTCGGTATACGACCGCTTTGGAATAAGTCAAACTTGGTATACGTCGTGTTTTTTCGAGAGAATAAATGTCTTGGGATACGACGTCTTGCTTGGGATACGACGCGTTTGCTAGAACTTGTATGGGTCGGGATGAGTCACCGTGTACAGTACCCACGTATGCCCGTTCACATCTGAGACAAAGCGAGAGGGGCGGGGTGGCGTGGGGGAGAGGGGCGGGGGACGTGAGGGAGAGGGGCGGGGGACATGGGGGAGAGGGGCGGGGGACGTGGAGGAGAGGGTTGGGGGACGTGGGGGAGATGGGCGGGGGGCGCAGCGTGCTGCCCCCATGGAGGGTGGAGCCCCGAGTCGAGGCGCGCGCGACGTGCGGGGTTGAAGCACGCCACGTGACCAGCGCAGCTGGCAGCAGCGCGGTCACGTGGCTTCTGTATGCATTTTAGTAATTAGTGTCTAAATTATTTTATACAACCCCATTAATGTATAATATGCCATGTAAAATATAATTTATTTTCCTCTGGAACGGATTATTTCCTTTCCCTTTATTTCTTATGCGAAAAATTCGTTTGGTATACGTCATTTTCGGTGTAAGTCCTACCTTCTGGAACGAATAAACGATGTATACCGAGGTACCGCTGTAATTGCGAGCCCAACACTCGCCCCTAACACTGTTATTTGAATAATAGTGATTCACCATGTAGCCGTATGTATGACTGACGTCCTTAACGAATTCATGGCTAGATGCATGTGCCAATTTGTGAACATTTGCGTTGTGCATGAGCGTGTTGTGTATGGGTTACACTATCATATAAAAACATACATAAGAGGCTTTTGGGTTAAACATACACTAAAAACAGACATCTTACCTATGTATAAATCGTTCTCACAGTCGATTAAATTACACCATAGTATCTTCCAATGGATGCAGCACTCTCACCTCTTGCAAGCCTAACAACTGCACTTTTTGCACAAAAGGCATCACTTTTCTCTGAATTTTCTCACTACAATCACCACCACTCAATTGACCTCAGGGGCCATGATTAAAAAGTGAGATCACATGATTGTGTTTTGAGGGAAGGTGGCGACGAGATGTGAAACCTCGGCATATACAGGCCAGTACAAGCGGAATGCGTGCTACTTTTCGACACTGAGATGAGAATCTTAGTAGTGTCAAACCACGTGTAATGTGAGCGTAAATGGGGTTGTTGCTGGCCTCTGGTCTAATCACGCGGCCCGGGGCATTGGGGGGCGGAGCCTGGTCTGCGGGGCGTGTGGGAGGGGCCACTGTTCACCTCGGCTCCAATGGGAGGCGAGGTGAATGGGGGCGGAGCCAGCGGGGTAGTATGGGAAGGCCGGATCTTACGATCCGGGAGGCGGGAGTCAGGGTCATGTGGGGGGAATGGATATAAGTGGGAGCCCGGAAGAGATCGGGGCAGTCGGGGAAGTTAAGAGGCTGAGCCACGTTGGGTGGTGAGGAAAGATCCGCGCCATCGGCCACGTGGCCGAAGGACCTCAGCACGCCGTCGGCCAGCGGTGTGCGGAGTGCGGGAATAGAGGAGCTAACGGAGGAGCGTGCAGGGCACGCGAGAGAGAGCGTGCGTGGCACGCGAGAGAGAGAGCGTGCGTGGCACGCGAGAGGGAGCGTGCGTGGGGCGCGCGCGAGACAACACTGGTCCGAGAGGAGGCCAGTGGGGGTGCGGAGAAGAACCTGAATTAAAGACAAACGGAGGCCAGCATCGCCTGACGAAGTCTTTTATTACACACGTATAGCCAAAACATCACCCCCGTGTTCCGGAAAATAGACCTCGTTAAGAAAACCATGTATAGCTGTAACAAACATTCGATAAAACCGCATTTGGCAATGTTTTCTCGGAGTCCCTCATGACAAGAACATGGACTTGAGGTCAATGCTCAGCTAGTATTTAGTCCAGCAGTCCTTGCTTGAATCCGGCATTCACCTGTTTTGTAGATATGCTAGTGTTGTCATTGCACTGATCTGGTCCATGTCTTCCAATCACTCCTGCCCAGGTATTAATGCCATGACTCGGATATTAATGTACAATAGCATTTTAATTATTAAAACATATATATGCTTGCAATGTATGATGCACATTTTATCTCAGTATTAACCTCCAAATTAATGCATTATCTATAACCCCCCGCCCCCCTCCCCATCGACGGGTACAGTATGATGGCGCATCTCTTCCGACCTGCGAAATGTTGACTGAAACAAAATGCCCAAACAAGCTTGAGGGCGCCAAGTGCAAATCCAGCACGTGGAACGCGAACATCCGATTCAATGACACTGGGTCAGGCATCAAAATGATAGATCCTCCTCGTGACATGAGCACCAACGTTGGCGAGAAGACGTTGACCAAGAGCTTTTCAGGAGACTGCTGTAACACAAGTCTAAGCATCAGCATCACAGACATAGCAGGGAACACACGTGTGTGCTCCTATGACATGAAGGTACCGTTGAAACTACACTATGATATATATATATTGTTATATACAAATTACATGCTATATTGAATTCGCCTAAAGGTGTTAAGAAAACTAACGAGTCAATGGTCAGTGGACAGATGAACTTTACTGTACAGGAAAACCTCGGCGAACGTGGGGGTTATGTTCCAAAAAAATTACGTGTACAACTATGTCCGACAAATAATTGACCATATGGGAAAAATTAGGTTGTGGTCCTGGCTCTGAAATTATCACCCAATTCCTCTTTAACTTATTCTATATGATTTCCACCTTGTTATTGTAAGCAATGATGCTAAGTCGCTCTCCATTTGTGTGAATACTATTTTACATCAACACAAAATCCCGTCTTAATTATTCCAATTTCCAATTACAGTGAAACCTCGGTTTACGACCGCTGTGGAATAAGTCAAACTTGGTATACGTCGTGTTTTTTCGAGAGCAT
Source organism: Lampetra planeri (assembly GCF_965212315.1). Classification (NCBI taxonomy): domain Eukaryota; kingdom Metazoa; phylum Chordata; class Hyperoartia; order Petromyzontiformes; family Petromyzontidae; genus Lampetra; species Lampetra planeri. Next base: position 6,821,183 of record NC_136109.1, read on the forward strand.
AAATGTCTTGGGATACGACGTCTTGCTTGGGATACGACGCGTTTGCTAGAACTTGTATGGGTCGGGATGAGTCACCGTGTACAGTACCCACGTATGCCCGTTCACATCTGAGACAAAGCGAGAGGGGCGGGGTGGCGTGGGGGAGAGGGGCGGGGGACGTGAGGGAGAGGGGCGGGGGACGTGGGGGAGAGGGGCGGGGGACGTGGAGGAGAGGGTTGGGGGACGTGGGGGAGAGGGGCGGGGGGCGCAGCGTGCTGCCCCCATGGAGGGTGGAGCCCCGAGTCGAGGCGCGCGCGACGTGCGGGGTTGAAGCACGCCACGTGACCAGCGCAGCTGGCAGCAGCGCGGTCACGTGGCTTCTGTATGCATTTTAGTAATTAGTGTCTAAATTATTTTATACAACCCCATTAATGTATAATATGCCATGTAAAATATAATTTATTTTCCTCTGGAACGGATTATTTCCTTTCCCTTTATTTCTTATGCGAAAAATTATTTTGGTATACGCCATTTTCGGTATAAGTCCTACCTTCTGGAACGAATAAACGATGTATACCGAGGTACCGCTGTAATTGCTAGCCCAACACTCGCCCCTAACACTGTTATTTGAATAATAGTGATTCACCATGTAGCCGTATGTATGACTGACGTCCTCAACGAATTCATGGCTAGATGCATGTGGCAATTTGTGAACATTTGCGTTGTGCATGAGCGTGTTGCGTATGGGTTACACTATCATATAAAAACATACATAAGAGGTTTTTGGGTTAAACATACAATAAAAACAGACATCTTACCTATGTATAAATCGTTCTCACAGTCGATTAAATTACACCATAGTATCTTCCAATGGATGCAGCACTCTCACCTCTTGCAAGCCTAACAACTGCACTTTTTGCACATAAGGCATCACTTTTCTCTAAATTTTCTCACTACAATCACCACCACTCAATTAACCTCAGGGGCCATGATTAAAAAGTGAGATCACATGATTGTATTTTGAGGGAAGGTGGCGACGAGATGTGAAACCTCGGCATATACAGGCCAGTACAAGTGGAATGCGTGCTACTTTTCCACACTGAGATGAGAATCTTAGTAGCGTCAAACCACGTAGAGCCAAAACATCACCACGTGTTCCGGAAAATAGACCTCGTTAAGTAAACCATGTATAGCTAACAAACATTCGATAAAACCGCATTTGGCAATGTTTTCCCGGAGTCCCTCATGACAAGAACATGGACTTGAGGTCAATGCTCAGCTACTATTTAGTCCAGCAGTCCTTGCTTGAATCCGGCATTCACCTGTTTTGTAGATATGCTAGTGTTGTCATTGCACTGATCTGGCCCATGTCTTCCAATCACTCCTGTCCAGGTATTAATGCCATGACTCGGATATTAATGTACAATAGCATTTTAGTTATTAAAACATATATATGCTTGCAATGTATGATGCACATTTTATCTCAGTATTAATCTCCAAATTAATGCATTATCTATAACCCCCCGACCCCCTCCCCATCGACGGGCACAGTATGATGACGCATTTCTTCCGACCTGCGAAATGTTGACCGAAACAAAATGCCAAAAAAAGCTTGAGGGCGCCAAGTGCAAATCCAGCACGTGGAACGCGAACATCCGATTCAATGACACTGGGTCAGGAATCAAAATGATAGATCCACCTGGTGACATGAGCAACAACGTTGGCGAGAAGACGTTGACCCAGAGCTTTTCCGGAGACTGCTGTAACACAAGTCTAAACATCAGCATCACAAACATAGCAGGGAACACACGTGTGTGCTCCTATGCCATGAAGGTACCACTGAAACTACACTACCATATATATAATGTTATATACAAATTACATGCTTTATTGGATTGGCCTAAAGGTGTTAAGAAAACTATCGAGTCAATGGTCAGTGGATAGATGAACTTGACTGTACAGGGAAACCTCGGCGAACGTGGGGGTTATGTTCCTAAAAAAATATGTGTCGGGTAAAAGTACGTCCGACAAATAATAGACCACATGGGAAAAATTAGGTTGTGGGCCTAGCTCCGAAATGATCAGCCAATTCCTCTATAACTTTTTCTATATTATTTCTACATTGTTATTGTAAGCAAGGATACTCAGTCGCTCTCCATTTGTGTGTGAATACTATTTTTCAATTTTACATCAACACAAAACCCCCATCTTCATTATTCCACTTTCCAATTAATTACAAGCCCAACACTCGCCCCTTACACTGATATTTGAATACTAGTGATTCACCATCTAGGCGACTTCATGACTGGCATCTTCAACGAATTCATGGCTAGATGCATGTGGCAATGTGCGAACATTTGCGTTGTGCATGAGCGTGTTGCGTATGTGTTACATTATCATACAAAAACACACAATAAAAAATAGACATCTTACCTATATATAAATCGTTTTCGCAGTCGATTTAATTACACCATAGTATCTTCCAACGGATGCAGCACTCTGACCTCGTGCAAGCCTAACAACTGCACTTTTGGCACGAAAGTCATCATTATTCTCAGATTTTTCTCACTACAATAACCACCACTCAACTTACCTCAGTGGCCATGATTAGAAAGTGAGACCGCATGAGAGTGTTGGGGAGAGTTGGTGGCGACGAGATGTGAAATCTCGGCATATATAGGCCAGTACAAGCGGACTGCGCGCTACTTTTCGCCAAAACATCACCTCGTTAAGTAAACCATGTATAGCTGTAACAAGCATTCGATAAAACCGCATTTGGCAATGTTTTCCCAGAGTTCCTCATGACACGAACATGGACTTGAGGTCAAATGCTCAGCTACTATTTAGTCCAGCAGTCCCTGCTTGAATCTGGCATTCACCTGCTTTTGTTGATATGCTAGTGTTGTCATTGCACTGATCTGGCCCATGTCTTCCAATCACTCCTGCCCAGGTATTAATGTCATGACTCGGATATTAATGTACAATAGCATTTTATTATTTATATTTATATGCTTGCAATGTATGATGCAGATTTCATCTCAGTATTTATCTCAAAATTAATGCATGATCTATACCTGCCCCCACCCCATCCATGGGCACAGTATGATGACGCATCTCTTCTGACCTGTGAAACGTTGACCGAAACAAAATGCTCAAACAAGCTTGCAGATGCCAAGTGCAAATCCAGCACGTGGAATGTGACCATCCGGTTCGATGACACTGGGTCTGGAATCAAGATGATAGATCCACCTGGTGACATGAGCAACAACGTTGGCGAGAAGACATTGACCAAGAGCTATTCTGGAGACTGCTGCAACACGGTGTTTAGCGTTGACGTCACAGATGTGGCTGGGAACTTGCGCGTGTGCTCCTACGACATGAAGGAATCTAAGACATCGGCAGGGTTTACTGTTTTCCATATTGGCATCTGGGAAATGGTCATATTGGCATTTGGCCTGGCCCTAAGTGGGATCACTATTGTGATGTGATGTCAAATGCTTTGACATGTGTAATGCAGGCAAGAAATTAGTTTTATTGTGGGAGAAAATACTGTTGTTCTCTTCATGTTTTGTGCTATTAATTTGACAACACAAGACCTGGAAATATATTCACACTAACTCAGCCAAGTATGGTGTGAGTGATACATAAAACAGGGGGGAGTAACGTTGTCTCCCCACGCTTAAATATTAGTCGTGGGGTAATTGTATGGGCTTGCTTTAAAATATATATTTTTGAATTATACTCTGCACTCCTTTCATATTTCTGGTATATATAATGAATATGGATAGACGTGTTAATGTAGATATGATCAGCTGGCTATCTCAGGAGACTCGTGCCTATGAACCTGTAAACAGTTCATGAAAATCATGTTGCACTATTATAAGTGGTGGTTTACATGTTGCTTTTAGAGGTGATTGTGTTATTCTGTGGTCCCATAGTTGGTTTGTTCACTTATCTAAATTAATTTTATGATTTGTAAATGTTACCTATTACGTTTTGGTGTCGGGTTTTACATTCTGTTGTAAAATATTTCTAATAAAAGGTAAAGGGGGGTGGGGGCAGCTCATTGCAATGCGAGGGAGGCATATTTCATGAGCCTGGAAGATCCAATAAACATTTTAAGGGATTGTTGTTGTATCCCTTTTTTTAACGAGATGAAACAAACCCATTGAGACACGTGAGACATTGTCACATTTGCAACGGGAATATAGATTATGTCAAGAAACAAAGTACAATATATTGTTTTAAATATTGAAAGTAACTAAATGGAAACTGCATTTAAGAATGAATAAAATGAATACACTAAAATGTGGAAAAGGCTAAGTAAAATGCTACATTGCACTTAAAATATGTATATAAAACATGTATAATATATAACTTCAAGGAAACAAATGTGACTAGATTAGGCAAGTAGAGGTAATGCATACAGTTGCATAAAGTCATACGAAATACGACAGAAGAATGTTGCTGGCTGGCGTGTGGGCAGGAAAATTGTGCGTGCGCGGTGTTGATTTCACAGCTCAGAGCTGCGTGATGACGTCGCCCGCATCCCATAGCGTTGAGCTGTGTTGGTACGTGCTGACGTCACACTCCACAGCCACCTTCCACCCCTCCAACGTATCCCTTGCAAATGCGTGGGCAGTGCTAGTATTATTACATAGTCGCAAAAACAGTCGTTACAAATATTTACGAAAATTTACTTGAAGCCTATTATATTTTTGTTCAAACTCAGATATGGAATTGAATTTAGACGCAATTTAAAGGTCAATTCCTTTCCGAAACGAGGGGCGTCAACCAAAATAATGCCAGGCTAAACCAATTTTTTTTTGCGGGAGGTACTATGCATTTAAAAAGGGTAGCACGCCTTAGATCGTGAGGAATTGTATCTGGATATAAGCAACAAAGATGTGGCATTAACTTAAGTGTAAATTAACTGAAGATATTTCCCCCAATACATTGCACTCCTGTTTGAGAGAGGCCTAAAACCAGACGTAGAATAAGATATCACAGCGATGGGTTGAGTAATTGGCATCAAGGATGAAGAGTAAAGTGGAATGAAAAGTGTTGCTTTACTGAGTCCACCACTGAGTTTAAAGCAATACGCATTTGTCTGACCTGGCAATAGTTTAGAAGGCGAGGTGCCTCCATCTTCTGTTGTGTGGCATTTGGTCTACTTTTCCACGCTAACCAGACGTTTTGGCCGAGGTGTGGATCAATTACCTCTGGTGTACCCATTTATATTGACAGGAGATGAAACAGAACCAGCGACCTCTGGATTGCAGTCTAGTGTGGTAATCATTACTTCATGACTGCCATCTCCGTTTCTCAGTTAAAAAGGTAAAATATTATATTGGTTACCAGGCATTTCTCTATATGTGTGGGAAACCCTTAACGAGGTTATACCCATTGTTTCCATTCGATTATTGCTATTGCAAAAACTACCCTAGTTCAGAGTGCGGTGCATGAATGACTGCAACACCACTGCCCCAAACCCCCTCTCCAACACGCACACATGGTATGACTGTAGGTTATTGGCCGGTTGTCATAACATTCCCACTTGTAAACATGACGTGGTGATGCACACCTGTAAACCGGCACTGAAGGCAAATAGTGGATTTACATAAAGGTTGCGAAACTACCTTCCCGTGGGTGTTGAGGTACTTATACCCTGCCTTTCCAGGAGAAGGGTGGTACAGCAAAGTGTGGGCTAATCTCTATCTGTTCCATCTGTATGGAATAGTGTTCACCATTGCATGCATGGCATTTCTCTGATTTCCTCCCGCATCTATGAACACTCAGTGATTGGCTGAAACTACATAACCATAGGAACGTATTAGCGGTACACTGGTACACGGTATATAAAAAAAAACTAATTTTTCGCAATAATTATTTTCCCACGATTCGCAACCTTGGTCATAAAATCATATGGGGCGCGTCAAAATCAGTTCTTGTAATGTCGAAGCAGTCGGAAGACTAATGTTATGAGCGGCTGAACACGACGTTTTACAGTCTGTTGCCGTATAGCACCTAGCCTGATGGCTATTGGTTCCATGTTGCAAAGGCAGATTTCACTCGTGCCCTAGATTTGGTCGAACGGTTCTTCGATTCAACGGACCCAAATCAATGGTCAATATTGACCTTTTCTAGCAAGTCTCAATAGACTGAAGTAACCTTAAAATAGTGTCAAACTTGGCGACAGGGTCAATTAAAGACTGATACACAGATTTGCGTATTAATTTTTTTAAATTTTAGACTGTTTTATGAGGACCGGTGTGTTATACGTCCATATAGAGTACGGCAGGCGTTGGACAATTGCTGGCGCCGGCTCACTGCGTGACGCCTTGCTGCTGGTCTGTGGTTCCTAATGCCTCTGAGTCATAGTCTCTCTTCATGAGTGAGCGAATTTTGTGTGCCTAACAAGCCGGATTCATATATTTAATGATGTTTTAACTGCCAATATACCTAATTCTATATTTGAAGCTTTCGTGACTGCAAGGAATCATATTCTTAGGTTTTTTCGGTAAAGTCACGTAGGTAAAACATCAACATTAATAAAGTCACGTAGGTAAAACATCAACATTAATGTTGATGTTTTACCTACGTGACTTTACCGAAAAAACCTAAGAATATGCCAATATACCTGTTTAGTGCCAATATTGAACTTAAAAAAATACAAACTTAAGTCAAAGTACGGCTGCAATTATGAACAGATCGACGCTTCTCCACATTTATAAGCAGTAACCCTCACACTGCAACATACAAGTTTGCAAGTTTGAATCTGCGATAATGCTTTCACGTAAGAGGTGACATTTTTTTCATGTACAGTCTCAAAGTTTATATTGTCTCACTAATGCACAGAAAAATAAATGTGATGCAAATTAGAAGGGGAGTCAGAAAGGATGACATGCACTCATCAAGATTATTCACAGTGACCTCCGACGATGTTTTCTGAAAGTGTGACTGGAGACATAAAAGCAGGCAGGAGACAATCATGGGCAGGGCTAATATTAGCCATCACAGATATGCAAACACCATCATCAAAATAACGTCCGATGGGAATGAACGACTGCAAATTATAGAAAAATACAATTTGCAAACAACGGTCAAATGTAACAGGATCCCTAGAGAATTGTAAATATTGGGATACAACTGGAAAACACAGCATAATATGTATATCTACGAGACTTATCGAAGGTGGACCCAGATGAACTAAGTTGACCCCTTCACCCACCAATGTAATGGAGGGCAGTGTTCCAATTACAACACAACCGCAATAACAAGGCGCCAACCGGTAAACTGGTAACAGTTTTCAAAATAGATTACTGGCTGCAAAGTCCAGGAACTGGTGACGGTTTGCAGATTAATGTTAGTAATGAATGCACCGATTGGCAAGCGCAAATGTACACACTGGATGACGGACAAAATAACATTTCCCTCGTTTCTTATTTAAAAGTAAAGATGTAATCCTGAAATTTCTTGCTTGCTTGCTCAAGCCACTCCTGGTAGAACAGCCCCCACTAAAGCGAGCTATAAGTAGTTTTCAGTTTGCTCTTCTTCGCTGACCAGACATCTTGGAATAGATGGGCGTAGCTAGGCCTCGTCAAGGTAAGGTAAAAGTTAAAAGGTAAAAACAACGAGCCTATTTTTACCCTACCTTTTACCTTACCACAATAGAATCACTCTACCTTACCTTTTACCCTTTAGCAGGTAAGGTAAAAGGTAAAAAGCAACGAGCCTACCTTTTACCCTACCTTTTACCCTTACCCCATATAAATCAAACCAGCGATCATGTTGAATGTGCGTACCATTACACCAGCACCAAATTCTCATCACGTCCAAAGACAGAATCTGCAGGTGAATGTTTACAGTAGCCAGAAGCTGGAAATTTGATGTATAAACATTCACATGGGCTGTGATTGGACACACTGTCAATGTCTGCACCACAAGCATGTTCCCTACTTTCCCTCATTGACGCTCACAAGGCTGTGAGTGTGGTCACGTTCATAAAGTGTTGAGGGTGAATTGGTAAATCACGCAGATATAATGTGCTACAATGCTTTTCTGAAAGCTCTTATCATCCCAATAAAATACATATAAAACACGTAATTATTTTTTATTTAATTCTGTAATTTATATTACTACAACCATTTATATTATTAATATTGTCTTGAAACCTATAGAAGCTTCCAATTAACACATAGGCTTTTGCGACCAATATCATCCATAATACAGTTTTTTGGGGGTTAGATCGCGTAAATATATAAAAGTGTCGTTACGTGACAAACCTTCCTAATTTGCTGTGTGTGGTTGTGGCGGGTTTAATGACACATATATTTACGCGATATAACCCAAAAAAAACTGTATTATAGAAGCTTCTATGATTATATATGTAGTGGGTACAAATGGAGAGAGAGGCTTCTCTGGAGGGAACACGTTTTATTATAACATTAATAAAACCTAACATAAAGGGGTAATGGGCCTTTCCACCCGATACACTACAGAGGCATCTCCTCCAGACTATCGTGCCCTCACACTGGTTAAGTTCAGCCCTAACACTGGTTAAGCTTTAGCCCGACCCTAGCCAGGGGTTCGGGTTCTGCCCTCCGGGCTCTTCTTTAGGGCGAGTCTTCGGGTCTTCAGTGGCAGCTCCAGGTCTTCAAGTGTTCAACAGCAACCGGACCCGTTCAGAGGTCCGGCTTTTTTAGTCACTCCCGCTCTTTCCGCCCCTGGCCACGCCTCCCTTCTCGAACCTTCTAGAGGCATCTGGAACAGGTCCCGGGGTTCCCCAGTCCCCTTCTTTGGGGGCCCCACCCCGGTACCTCCGGCCACTAGCCCTCCGGGTTCATCCGGGGTGCCATGGCCTCCAAGCGCTCTCGCCCCCTCGCCTTCAGGTGCTGGCACTGCACCCGGAGTGCAATGTCGCACAACAGCCGTGCTGTTGGTGGTTTGAGCAGCGTGTCCCCTGCAGCTTCACGCACAGGCTGGCCTTATGCGACATGCAGTGGCATCCCCCGAAGCCACTACACATACATTACATTTGCGTGTTTATTTATTTAAAACGTGTCTGTCTTGAAAATAAATGACGCAAAAATGAACAACACATTTTTAAAGCATGTCATTGCGATGGCAAAGTCTAACCATTTTTTTTTATTTCAGCAACATCTTTTTACAGCTACCGTTATAACTGTCACCAAATTCATAATATTTTTAAAGGACCGAATAAATGTATATAGTACAGGCAATAAAAGATAGAGGAACATATAATTTCAGCAAGGCAAGGATATAACAGTGACTAACGCACAATGCATGGTATTTTTATGTTACACACACTTGGTTTGGTATGCAACATTTGCCTAAAATAGGGTGGGACCAGTAGAATAAATACCCTTGCTGTTAGTAGCTCACTCATTCTTGTCTGTGTAGTTGCATGATATCGATTACATGGGAAAATAACTCAGCGGATAACGTTTACGTTGAGCTTTTATTTTTTTCGCATTGTCTTCGTGCTATCGTGTGTGTCGTACTGTTAATTTCTTTTCTGCTTCCGCGTGTATCATTCATTTCAAGATAGGGCTTGCTGTCAACAACACCAAAAGGAGGACACACTGAGGAAAAAACGTAAGTATTCATCTAAGTGGCAGTGCATATAAAAATTCACTGACACCTCGTATGGCAATAAGGACGTTACAGGACTTGTGTCGTTTTCCGTGTGCCTTTCCTCTTCGATGTCTTTATCCCCGTGTTATTTCCAAGGGCCTCTCTCTTTCTACATCTCTCTCATTTTGTCTCCGTTCCATTTCTTATTTTCCTTTCATGTGTCTTTACGTGTGTTTCATGTGTATTTTCCCCATCTCTTTCCTCCTGTGTTTATTTGCCTGTCTCTCAACTCGTGTCTTTAACTGGACTCATCGAGTTTCTCTCAGCCCCTCTCTTCCAATGTCTCATCTCCTCGTTGTTCTTCTCCTATGTCCCTTCTCTTGTTAATCTCCTTGTGCCTTGACTGTGTGTGTAGAGACTGCAGAGTTAATTTATATAATCGTTACATATTTTGTAAAAAATTGTCAATCAAAGTATGAGAGGGGTCTTGAATATCTAATATTTATTTTACAGTCATATTGATTTTACAATCTAAGCTATGAGATGGGTGTGGAGACACAGACTTTATCTTGCTATATATACTCACAGAAACATGGGGAGAGAAAGGCATAGGTAGAGAGAAACACACGGAGACACATGGAGGAAAACAGTGTTTAGAGACACAGGATAGAGAGACTTCCTGCGACCCTCCCTGATTAGCTGTTCTGATCGCCTATTTAACAAATACAAGTATATGTGACGTTATGGATAAGACAATTGTTCATGACAATTTATATCACTTTGCATCTTAGTAAAACATCGGACAAGATGAACAACTTTTTTAAAATTAGGGCATGGCCAACATGGAGATAACATTCAAACCTGTAACTGACGACAAACCTGTATCTATTTGGTGTTTGAACATCTTAACACCGGTTTTATTACCAGAAAGGGTAAAGCCTATTTTTATTTTTTTCATAATTTTGACACTGGCAAAAAGGGCCAATAGATATACAGTAACTGCCCAACCCGAGCTATGAATACTTTGATACTTGCATTGACTTTGTACTGTACGCCTTTTTGCGTTCTCTGGTCTAACACTGATGAAACAAGGCTATAAAGGAGGCTGTCTATGGTGTCGGCCTATCAATTTCAAAATCCATGCATATATTATCAATTATAATTATAAAATGTGTACAATTATTGGAACATTTAACGTTTCTCAACTTTATATGAATACATTTTCATTGACATAAGCAGAGTTGGTTTTGCTAATTCTTATTAGTAACCCAGTGAATGGTCACTGTGCTGCGACTATCAAATTAATACAGTTTCATCAAACGTGGCTGTCTCGTTGGAGCTAAGGATCTCAGCGGTGTCGGTCAGTTCTCTGATCTTTGAGCCACCCAACCACCTCTGAGGCTTAGTGGAATTATAATTTACTCGCATTTTAGTTTTAAATGGACGGATGTTTTTAATAATTGAGCAAAGAAAACAGGATTTAATCAACTTAACTCAAAATTCTGTATAACCAATTAGTTATATAAATACATATTTTGCAATTGTAGGCCTAAACCGTTGCCACCGACTAACCACATGCATACGTACGTATAATAAAATCATATTTTAACTCATCACGTTGAACACTGTGTCTCGGTGTATAGATGCGAGCGAAGGGAGTGGTGGGGCTGCTGCTGGCTCTCTCCTTGTTGGCCGGACAAGCAAATGGATTCTTCCCTAAAAAATGGCTGGCCTCCTTTGCATCGATTTTCGCAAAAGAACACACTATTAGTCACGTGCAAATGACCACTACAGCTATCGAGGTGGTGGTGGAAGAAATGGCAAAGGTACCAATAGATGCTTGGTTAAACAAAGATTTGTTAAGGTCTTGTGAAGCTAACTACAACTGTATCTTCCCCTATCCTGAGCTGTGCAAACTGCTGACACCCCTTGATGAAGTTCAGACAAACCACTTTCCTGTTTTAATCTGCCTATACAGTAATTGCGTAATGTCTAGTTAATTAGCTTGATCATAACTGTTGTATTCTGCGATATGTTTTCCTTACACATTTGCAAATCACTCATTGCTTGCTTCCTACATTTCCTATACTTTCTACACCCCAGTCTTACACGAGACTTCCCCAAAGCATCTCTTTCTCAATCTGATTGAAAGATACATTTTCGCTCATGTAAATAATGTTGTGGGTGTGTTTTAATTTGGTAAACGTTAAAATGTATCTTCTCTCCAAAAGTCAAGCAGAGAGCAATACACAGCCTTATTAACATAGATTATAGTTTATATTCTCAGGTTTTTTCGGTAAAGTCACGTAGGTAAAACATTAAAAGTAATGAAAGTAAAATAAAACAAAACAAAAATAAAAATAAAAATAAAATTCACGACGTTTCGGAGGCAACACAAGTCTCCGTCATCAGGTGGGACCGTCACAGCCAGATTAGCTGCATCAAGTGAAGCAATGATTCAAAATGTAATCCCTTATAAGCAAGTTGAAGGGGGGGAGGAGAGGGGGGGGGAGTTCATCAGAATGTGGTAGCCAATGAATGGAACGTATCGGGAGGGAGGGGGGTGGGAGGGGGAGGGAGCCAACAAAACATTTGGCGACGGCTTGGACGCGGCTGCTGCGCACGCCAACACAATGGGCAGAAAGGGGGGAGGGGAGGTCTGATACACATGATAGAACAAAGGAACGAAAATGCCCATGTTTATACCAATGCAGCCTGAAAAATGAAGAGAGTACTGTTAAAAATAACTGGGGATGTTAACACTCGGTGAAGTAAATTAAAATAGTGCCTGTCAGATAAGATGGTCCAAAAAGTGTAATTAAGTCTTTTTTGCGTGGTTAATAACATCTTTCCAGTGATTACTGAGATTATAGTTTGCACACTTCTTGAATTAAGCAAGGTTGTAAAAACTTGAAATAATAGAGGAATGTATATTTAGTGATTACATGTTTTATTTCAAACATGCAAACATCCCTATGTACATCACATTGGAGGCGCTCTAAAATGTAATTACAATTGAATCAATAAAAACATAACGGAACATGTCTTTAGTAGCATTTTAAAGATAAAGATTCATATTAATTCGATGCCTTAATAGCATGTCATCTCAAAGTTATTTACAAAGAACAAAACGATGCGAATACACACATCATAAAATCAGAACATTAGCGGCCGAGCCAAAAGTAAAAGAACAATTAATGAGGGCGGTCATCAAAAAAGGGTCACTGTGCACCTTTAACCTAACTAATAACCAACGGGAACTATTTGCTCGTAGGAAGCCTCCAACTTCTTAATTATGGCTGGTACTGCAACAGAGGAGCACAAGTATTCAGTGGCAAGCGTTCTGAACGACGCTGTATTCGCGAACGTGCAAATTATGACATTAAAGCACGCCAATAATGAAATAAAAATATAATGTATTCAATTGCAATATGTTATGCCCCAGTTGCCTTTACTGATTTTCAAAGTATGTGATACATTTGACCATATGATCTTAGCTTCTAGATTGTCAGCTTATTGCATAAGCATTAAGGTAGTGTGTCTGATTTTGGCTTACCAAGAGGGAATATCACTGTATAAAGTCACAATTCATCAGACATCTCTTCGATATGAGGTTCAATAGTTATGTTATTTGTATGGTATATATATAGGTATTACTATGGCATGATAATTGTTGTTATGTTTGAACTTTGTATATGTTTGGTTTTGACAATATACTCTGCACATATTCTTTGGGTCTTTCGGGAAAGCCGCGTTGATAGAAAAAATAATGAAAATATCACGACGTTTCGATCGCAACACAAGCAATCGTCATCAGGTAAATAACAATAAAGGGAGAGCTGCTAAGGCAGGATGTTATAAAGGTTTGAGATGGGTGTAGCCCAAGGGTCATAATCAAAGTGGGCGGGGCTAGTGATGACATTTGCATGTAAATGTAAGATTGGAGAGCAATCTCCATGACGACGAACAGCGGAGGTGGCCATTGTATTGTGAGAGATCAGCATGTCAATGTAAGATCGGAGAGCCACCGCCACATCGAGGAAAACGAGCCACGGTGGTTGTGTTAGTAAGACATTTAACCTGTTAATGTAAGATCGGAGAGCTACCTAAACAACCGCCATTCGCCACTAAGTGGCGGTGACCTCACCACGACGCTTGTGCCAGGCTATATGCACCTTGAGGCCACGTGACGTGTCGGACGCCCGCTGGCAGGAATTCACGGGGCAGACCCAGATGCCACGGGTCGACTGACTGACACGACTGGCTGATGCACCACCTGTGCCCCTTACTGTGCCAACTTGCTGTGCTTTAGCCACCCCGTGCTCCGCTCATTGTTGTGAGCGTTGCTCCTCCGCCCTCTGTTGTTGTTGGAGGGCGACTGCCTCCAACTGCCCAGTAGTGTCCTTCACGAGCCTCCCCCACAGAGGCCGATCTTAACACCGCTGGTACCAGTCATCGGCAAGTCCACTCAGCTCCATATCCTCCTGTACCAAATCACTCCATCTCTTCTCTAGCTCATGCCACGCCCATTTTTCCCCCTCGATCCAGCTGAACAAAATCTGTTTCGGCATGTGGTGGCTGGGCATGCGGGCTACATGACCCAGCCAATGCAGCATTGCCTGCCAGAGGATCTCACCGATGGGACTTTGTCCAGATCTTTCAAGGATTTGTGAGTTCCTCACACAATCCAGCCTGGTTAAACCCAGGATAGATCGTAGGCAGGCCAGCCTAAATGTTTCTAACCGGCAAAGATGTTACATTAGGGGGGTCCACGTTTCGCAAGCATAGAGAAGGGAGGGAATAACGGTGGCCGAGAAGACCTGAAGCTTCGTGCGGAGCGAGAGACCAGGTAGCTTCCACACAGCGTTATGCAACCGATGAAAAGATAATGCCGTTCGACTGATTCGGAGTGAGACCTCTGCTGTTAAACCGGAGCTGGTCATGAGCACACTGCCAAGGTATGGGAAACTCTCCACTTTCTCCACAACCGCCCTATCACCAATTGGGAGTTGTGGAGGTGGAATGTTCGATGGTGCAAAATACCCAGGCAGGTGCTTAGTTTTGGTGGGGCTGATAGTAAGGCCCCACCTCTTGGTGGCAAGCTCCAGGTTCAGCAGCAGTGCCTCCAATTCCTCTGAGTGAGCAGCAATTACTAGATCATCGGCATACATAACGTGGTTGAGCAATAGTGAGCCATCCCTTGACGGCACCCGGGCATCGATCAGCTTCCCCTTGCATCTGTACTAGATGGAAATTCCTCCGGTACAGCTATTGAAGGCTTCACAAACTACGTGGTCAGAATAGATGTTAAATGATATGGGAGCCAGAGGACATCCCTGTCGCACCCCAAGATGTAGAGGGAATGGCTCTGACTCCTGGCCACGTAGTTTTACTCGGGCCCGCTCACCATCATGAAGGTCCTCAATGATCGTGAGCAGAGGATCAGGGACTCCGAAAGCACTAAGAACTACCCAGAGCCCAGACCCACTGATGGTATCATATGCCTTGACCAGGTCAATAAAGCAGAGATGTAGGTCTTGTTGGAATTCCCTATACCTCTGCTGTAGCAGACGCAGAGAAATAATGGCATCTCTGCAGGACTGCCCTTTCCTGAAACCGCATTGGGGTGCCGCAAGCCTTACCTCAGCGTGCCTAGCAAGGCAATTTTGGATAATCCTTGCCAGGACCTTTCCTGGCACACTGGGGAGTGAGATACCCCTGTGGTTGTTACAGTCTGTGCGGTCCCCCTTCTTAAAGAGGGGGATTACCAGGGCAGAACCCGTCCAGTGGTCCAGACTGTTGTTATGATGTCATGTAGGGCAGTCTGTGCACAAACGCCACCCTCCCTCAGCATTTCGCTTGGGAGATCATCTCTGCCCGGTGCCTTTCCTGGTCTCAGACTCTGGTTCGCCCTCAGTACTTCCTCAACAGATGGCACCTCAGCCAGCCACTCACAGGAGGTGACTTCTTCTAATATTTGAGGCACTGCAGCCTCAGCAGGGTCATCCCCACTTTGTCCCACATTGTTTTCCTGGCTGAGAGATTTCCCCTCTCCAAAGGACCTCACAGAAATGCTCAGCAAATCTGCCAACCTGTTCCTGGGGGTCAGAGATTGGATCACCGTTCTTTTCCTAAATGATGGTAATAGGTGTGGCGCTGCAGGTTACGTTTTTGATGGAATTAAAGAGCGATTTGTGATCGCGGGCCACTGAGGCAGACTCCATCTCCTCAGCAACCTGCGACCACCACCCATCCTTGCAGCGCCTCACGGCTCTCCTAACCTCCAAGCAAAGGCTGCGGTAAACCTCCTCATTCTCCGACGTGGGATGCTGTAGCCGATGAGAGTGGGCTTGTCACTTTTTCTCAACCAACTTGAACACCTCTGTCAGCCAGGGTCTCTGGGGAGGTCTGGACCGTGTACCTAAAGCAGCTATTGCAGCTGCATGAGCCGCAGTCCAAAACCTCGCCCATTTCCCCTCGACATCAGGAGGAGTGGGGGACGCTGCCAACCCCAGCCACAAGCGATAATGAAATTCTCGCTTGCAAATTTCATCAGCTAGCAGAGACCATGCCACTAAAGGTTTTATTGGGGTCCTGGCTGTATATCCACTACCGGAGTGGAAGAATGGCAGGCGCATCTTACAGATGACAAGTCGATGGTCAGTGGGCAGATCAGTTCCACGGTAGGTCCTGGTGTCAAGGACATGGGCTCGTATCCACTGTTCCGTCACTACATAGTCCAGCAGATGTTCTTGCTTGGACCCGGCATGCATCTATGATGTAGTGTGGATGCGCTGATGCCACTTTAGCTAGCACCTGTGACAGGAAGTCATACAAGGCATCTGACTCTTCGGCCTTGCCTGCATCCCTCCACGGATGTTCGTTTTCAGTGGGGGCATAAGTAATCACGACCACCACTCCTCGACTTTGGTTGATAGGAAGGCGAGCCCAAAGTAGCCTGGGGCTTACATCTTCCCACACCTCACCGCCACGCTCCCACGCCCCCTTCATTCTTTAATTCAGAAGAAGTTCCACACCCTGTTGTTTGGCAGTCTTCTGCCCCGAGTAGAGGACTGTCCACCCCTCATGGTAGCAGGAGCCAAAGCCGGTCCACCGGACCTCCTGAATACTACAGAGACAATTTCCCATTCTCTCAGCTCTCCTCACATACGCTATCACTATCAACATGTCGCAGGGAAAGACGTTTGATTACGTTGGTAAGCGCACTACTTGATCTATCTTTCTATGATTAATATGACGATCGCTTGAGAGAGAGAACGAGGTGATTCGGTGCTGATTCCCAGAATCAACTTGGCCCCCACCGACACGACTTTGCCATTTGTTTTGCGATGACGACAATATTTCCCATTCTCCCTGCAAACGCTATCACAATCAAAAAGTTGCAGGGACAGATGTACCATTATGTTGGTAAGCGCACAACTTTATCTATCTTACTCTTTGGTTTTTTCGGTAAAGTCATGTAGGTAGAAATAAAACAAAATAGAACAAATCACGACATTTAGATTGCAACACAAGCAATTTCATCAGGTGAAACAACCACAGCAAAAAAATGCTGAAGTCGGCGAGAGAGCTGCCATGGCAAGAGGTTATATAGGTAAAACAGGGGGGGGCAAGGGGGGAGAGAGAGGGGGGGGGGGGTGTGGGGCAGGGGAAGGGGGGGGGGGAAGTGAGGCTGGGGGGGGTGTGGGCGGGGCTAGAAGTGGGAAGCTGAGTGTGGGACACGGGGGGAAAGTAACTAGGAAAAATGTACTAGTAAACTGCAGGTAGGATGGGAACAACCACAACCAGTTAAGGCTTTACCTGGTTAATAACATCCTTCCAATGCTTGCTCAATTTGTATCCATCTTCTCGGTTGAAGTTATGTCTATGTTTATATATCTTTCTTTGATGAATAATATAATATAGGATGAAACTTCTAAACGGAGCATCGGGTGCTTGCGTGAATGCATCGTTCGTGTGAAAATGTTGTGACTTTTCCTGGCCAAAGGCCGGAAATGCTTTTGTGAGGGGGCGTCATAGGCGCCCCCGAACAACTAGTATGATAGAATGAAGACATAATAGCATTCAGTATATTTATTGTTTTGCCCCTGCGCAGCAAGTTATATTACGTGGCTGGTTATACAGATAAAGTCTATTCTTCCCCTCAAAACTGGTATTTCTGAACAGGACAGTGATATTTTGAAATGTACCTATTTTCAAAGAGAAAACGTGTGCATAAGTGTGATGGCCTCACGTAAAGACGTGTTCGCGAAAAGCAAAAATAGTGGTAGTTGGGGAGAAAATGCGTATTACTTAGGGTAAAAAAATGTCTTAATCCCTGTCATAAAATGAAACCTATAAAAGGCAATTTGTAATGAGTAAACAGTCATGGTAATAAATGGTTGAAGGGAGCTGTAAATCTGTGTAAGTTACCTTGCGCAGTGTCCACACGAAAGATAATTACCCCCTCACCCCCACCGAACGCATGTGACTTGGTAGCCCCCCCCCCCACCGAAAGCGTGTCAGTTGGTATGGTCGAGCACGCGCTAGCTAATAAATAAATAACCATAAACAGCACTAAATCGCAGATTAAACAACTTTAAAGGTGACGGACGCGAAATCGGAATAGTGCTGGCTCAGCACGGGGCTTATGGCGTGCTCCCTGGCTAATTTTTTAAACATAAACCCCACGGTTTGTGAGCCAAATCCTTCGCAAGTTTCGGCCACACACAGATACGCAGACACACAGACAGACAAACAATGACATTTATAGGTGAAAAGATATCTTCAATTACCGGCAACATGTTACATAACGTGTTTAATGTATGCTTAATTATCGACAACATATGAAATAATCAAATCAAGAGGTATTAAACATGTTCCTTTATAAAAAATAGTTGTCAATGTTTTACTCATTGCGCCTGTTGAATCGATAATATATAAAACACGCAGCTCTTTCAGATTTGTTCAAATCTGTTTGGATAGCGTGTGCGATTGATTGTTCTGGTCTGGTGGGCATAGACCGTGTGTAGCTAAATTTTTGCACGCTACTTGTTGCCATATTTTATTAGTTTTAAATACAGTATATAAATATACATTTTATTTTCGGCAATATATTTAACACACATTTTCAATATACCCTCAATTATCCGTAACATATCAAATGACGTATTTAATATGTTGTCGTTACTCTCTGGTTCTTTCAGTAAAGTAACGTAGATAGAAAAAGTAATAAAATAGAACACGACGTTTCGGTCGCAACACAAGCGTCCGTCTTCAGGTGTGAAAAAAATATCTGCTCTTGTGGCTTTATATAGGCACGGGAAGGGAGAGGGAAGGGGGGGGGAGTTTGGCTGTGGAGGTTCACAGGGGGGGAGGGTTTGTGGCGTGCATGGACGGGTAGCGCTAGAGAAATTAGCAAGTAAATGGACTTGTAGTACAAGTCATAATCGGACGACGACTACCGGTGGGTGAGTGAGGACGACGACAACCGGGTGGGTGAGTGAGGACGACGTCAACCGGGTGGGTGAGAGAGGACGACAACAACCGGGTGGGTGAGTGAGGACAACGACAACCGGGTGGGTGAGTGAAAATCATAGCAGTTAAAACTTGACGTGGTTTATCACATCCTTTCAATGATTTCTCAATCTGAATCCATCTTCTCAATTAAAGTTTTGTCTGTGTTTGTATATCTGGATGGCTTCATGAACAAATCTCTGAAGGTGGCCCGAGGGTTTGCAGAGCACCATGGTCTCGAAGAAAACAATGTCATGTGTGCCCACAGCATTGAAACTGCCGTGTTTCAATCCGCTTTGTGTTCGCGCACCCGGTCCGAGACGCATGGCTTTGTTTCACCAATGTAACTGCTGCAGCAGACACAGCTCAGCTTTTCGACACGAAGACATTGCATGTCTGGAATCGCATCCTTCACCGATAGGATCAAATCACGAATTTTGTGTACTGTATTGAATCGAACTTGGATGTTGAGTTTGTTTACGATTTTGGCAATCATTTTGGTGACCCCTGCTATGTATGGTAAAGTGATTGTTTTGATTGGGTCCTCAGATGGTTCTATACCCATGGTTGGGGATGCAGCTTTGCGGATTGTGCGGTCAGAATATCCATTCCTCCTGAGAGCCTGGCATACGTGTTCAAGCTCACTGGCTAGGTGGTGCTGGTCGGAGATGCAACGGGCCCTATGGTGTAGTGTTTTGATGAGGACATTCTTCTGGGCTGGATGGTGGTGGCTTTAGATAGGAATCCGTGTGGGTGGCTTTCCTATAGACAGTGTCCCAACGAGCCATCAGGTCTCTTCACGATCAAAACATCCAGCCCAATTTCTGACAACCTAAAATCGGTACTTGCGAAAGGGTTGAATTTCGCAGTTACCCCAAAACACATCCCAGTGGATGACATCATTGGCCAGGTCGACGTAGCCCTCAAATGTCTGAGACATATCCCGGCAGACATTGCAAAATCTGAAATAGCTGCTATCCTCAATAATGCTAATAACCCTAATTAGCAACATTAGCAAGGACGAACGTTTTGAACTCGCTCAATTAAAAAAGAGAGATGATATAGTCATCCTCTAAGCCGACAAGGGCAATGCCACTGTCATCATGGATAAAACCACATACAACAACAACACAATCTAGGACCTTCTCAATGATGGCTGCAATACCAAAATTAACAGAGACCCTACCAATAGCTTGGCTACTAAAACCAACAAAATCATCACTAATTCGACTTCCTGAATCGAACGCACTAAACAGCTCTTTCTAAAACCTGCAACTGCTAGACCACCCAGATTTTACGTCCTTCCAAAAATCCATAAATAGGGTACTCCACTCTGTCCTATCGTATCCACCATTAACTCACCCACTTACAGACAGGCATGATTTCTGTCTGAGACTCTCTTTCGCTTCACGGGCAAGACCGCCTCAGTTGTACTTAATTCAGGCCCACTTGGTTTCACTAATCAAGGACATATCACTGTCCCCTGATGATTTACTTGTCAGTTTCGATGTAGTCTCCCTTTTCACCAAGGTACCCGTACCTGATTATGTTGCAATCATTGAAGACCTAGTCCAACAGGGATTGGATCCTGATGTACCTTTGTTGGTAAGGCACTGCCTTACCAACACTTACTTCACCTGGAATGGTACTTTCTACAAACAGAAATGAAGATACCCCAATGGGCTCTCCCCTATAATCAGTGGTAGCGAACATTTTCATGGAGATATTTGAGACAGATGCCCTCCAGACATTCACCCGCCGTCCTGCCTTGTGGAAGAGATACGTAGATGACACGTTCGTCATCTGGCCACATGGCCGGATGGCAATACACAAATTTCTCAAACAAATCAATTCCATACACCCATCTATCAGATTCACCATGGAAGTGGAAAATGATGGCAAGCTACCATTCCTGGATGTTTTGATCAAGAATAGACCTGATGGCTCGTTGGGACACTCTGTCTATAAGAAAGCCACCCACATGGATTCCTATCTAAAGGCTGACTCCCACCACCATCCAGCCCAGAAGAATTCCCTCATCAAAACACTACACCATAGGGCCCGTTGCATCTCCGACCAGCACCACCTAGCCAGTGAGCTTCAACATGTATGCCAGGCTCTCAGGAGGAATGGATATTCTGACCGCACAATCCGCAAAGCTGCATCCCCAACCATGGGTATAGAAACATCTGAGGACCCAATCAAAACAATCACTTTACCATACATAACAGGGGTCACCAAAATCATTGCCAAAATCGTAAACAAACTCAAGATCCAAGTTCGGTTCAAAACAGTACACAAAATGCTTGATTTGATCCCATCGGTGAAGGATGCGATTCCAGACATGCAATGTCCTATTGTCGAAAAGCTGAGCTGTGTCTGTTGCAGCAGTTACATTGGTGAAACGAAGCCACGCGTCTCGGACCGGGTGCGCGAACACAAAGCGGATTTGAAACACGGCAGAACCAACTCCTCGGCAGTGGCGGATCATTGTTTCAATGCTGTGGGCACACATGACAATGTTTTCTTCGAGACCATGGTGCTCTGCAAACCCTCGGGCCACCTTCAGACATCTGTTCATAAAGCTATCCAGATATACAAACACAGACAAGACTTTAATCGAGAAGATGGATTCAGATTGAGAAATCATTGAAATGATGTGATAAACCACGTCAAGTTTTAACTGCTATGATTTTCACTCACCCACCCGGTTGTTGTCGTCCTCTCTCACTCACCCGGTTGACGTCGTCCTCACTCACCCACCTGGTTGTCGTCGTCCTCACCCACCCAGTTGTCGTCGTCCTCACTCACCCACCCGGTAGTCATCATCCGATTATGACTTGTACTACAAGTCCATTTACTTGCTAATTTCTCTAGCCCTACCCGTCCATGCACGCCACAAACCCTCCCCCCCCCCCCCCCTGTGAACTCCCACAGCCAAACTCCTTCCCCACCCCTTCCCTCTTCCTTCCCGTGCCTATATAAAGCCACAAGAGCAGATAATTTTTTACACCTGAAGACGGACGCTTGTGTTGCGACCGAAACATCGTGTTTCATTTTATTCTTTTATTTTTTCTCTCTACGTGACTTTACCGAAAGAACCAGAGAGTATGGATTCCTGCAGTCACGTAAGCTTCAAATCAAGAATGTTGTCGTTAGTTGATAAAATTATAATTACGTATATGAAATATATTTCCGGAAAAAAAAACATAAAGAATCAAACATTGCAAAATATGTCACGCCATCTGTTTCATTTTTTGTTTATTAATACATAAATAATGTTGGCTCAGGTTTTGATTAATTCTAAGATATGATACTTTCATGCTGATGATATGATACTTCATACACCTACTGTACATCGTCTGTCACTGAATTTCAAGAAAATTTTAAATAATGTTAGCAATAGTCAATGTGATATTGTATCATTGAGATGTGACTAATTCAAGCAAGAGCGAATGTTTAATCTATATGACCCAAACGTTTTCTCGAAATGAAATTCACGTACCACTATATATAATGTAGCTTCTCCATTGGAAGCATTCCTTTCTACAATACAATATATGTATATCTGGTTATATTTTCATCCAAATTGCAGTGAACATATGCAAAACCATTTTAAACAGGCTTCTTGGTGCAAGAGGAGCAGATTCCTTGAACTTAAATTGTTGCAGCCCGATATGTTTTAGCTGCCGGGCTGCTCCACACAGCAGACATGCAGCCTTCGACGGGAGACAATTATATTGTTCTTGCTTAAAGAACGACGACTCACCAATGCAATTCGGGGCCAGTCTCTTCATAAGAGAGCCATTGCTTGATATTTCTTGAAGTGGCCCTCATTTTGACCTGGAAAATGTACGTACTGAACCGCCCCCTACTGGTATGTTTATTTGCAATGTTATGAATTAGTTCAACGCTCTTGTCATATCCCCACTAATGTAGATTTTAAAACATCTAGGTAGTAAGTTTTTAATTACTGCATATTTATTGTTGTCATTTTTACTTGCAGGCAAAAGAATCCATAACTGGCTACAAGGTAAACTACAAAGGTACCCCGAGCTATAATCTCGCGAAGGATGTCATTTTAACATCGAATGCAAACACAGATTCAGAAAAAAACACGAAAAATGATCCAAGATACCATTTTGATGCAGAGAAGTTCGTAGGTGCCCTCGAGATAATGATCGGGAATCGAAACAGATTAATTGCATTGCTCAGGAAAAATGAAATAACAACTGTGGACTACATCACAGCACGACAGCTGACGGGAACCATTCTCCACACATTGCAGGTATGTGCACTACACTTAAATTGAGATAGGGAAAACACTCTACACATTTGTAATGTAAATAACAAATAATAATTAGAATGCAGAAGCACATTTCTATCAGTCATCACATTTGTCACTGCACACAAACATCCACAAATCTGAGCATTTTGTGTTTAAATGTTTTATTTAGCATGAGTATTCATCAACCGCGTCATTAGTAATCTGAATTTAACATTCTTTGGTTCTTTCGGTTAAGTCACGTATAAAGATAAAATAATAAATTAAATAATAGCATACTACGTTTCGATTGCAACACAAGCAATCATCATCAGGTATAAAAGAAATAGCAACAAAAATCTAACCAAAAAACTATAGACAGACACACAAGTAGACAGACATCACAAAGACACACAGAGAGAGAACACGTATCAGCAGAAAGAGAGAGGTCGTTTCTGTGACGAGGCCTTAAATATAGAGAGGGGGCGGGGGCGGAGAGAGGGAGGGAGCAGAGAAAAAATTAGCATGTCAATGAGTGGACGACGACGTGGTACGGTAAGCAAGACGACGACGTGGTACAGTACGCAAGCTTGAAAATTAGGAGAAAGACACACTAAAATTAAATAACCTAGTAAAATATCGAAATGTAATGTAATGCAACACAGAGAGTCGGTCAACACAATTAACGCATAGCCCGGTTGATTACGTATTTCAAAGATTGCTAAGTTAGAATTTAAGTGTGAAAATTCCAAAGAGAGGACACAGGCAGAGAGACAGACACACAATGCAAGAATTAATTACTTCCGAATCTCATAGTCTATTTGAAAGAGTATGTTTCAATAACTAAAGAGATTTAGAATAGTTCTGTAACATATCCATATACAGCAATGCATATAAAATAAAATATATTATCATAGAACTGCTTTTTCTGTTTCGTTTGTTATTCTTCCCCCACACCTTCGATGAGCACGGTTGGCTATGTACGGTGTGAATGAAGTTGCACTGGTAATAACTCATTCTATTTATAAGTATACGATATTGATGTGCAATTTCCGTTGACGATTCTATCTGTTTTAGGATTTCTACAGCCATTCAAACTGGATTGAAATGGGAAACACAAAGCCAAAAGATAACATATTTAGCAATGATTTCTCAGAAAAAGAAGTTGCTGGTAAATTGCATATTACTAAATATTGCATTACATTTTAATAAATTCTAAGAAAAATATTTTTACTATGTAATTTTGTCTTAATGTATTTATTACCTACATAAACAGAAATACAAGCAAAAAGTATGGTACAAGGGGTAGCCAAAAACATTGAGAGGTGAGCTTTTTCACTTCTGTGTCAGTTTAAACAATTACAATTATTTTCCTGACCCTGGTTTACACAGTACGACTCCACTCCACTACTTTTGTTTCGTGTTATTTTTTATTTTACACATATAAAAGGAGTGAATGAGCTCGATTGCCAAATTATCTGTATTTTTTGTGATTGAGGGGATGCAGATAAAGGGAATTGAAACTCGTTATTAATATGATATAAATGTATCCTATACATAAACGTTACTTAATCAAGGGGTCTCACAATTATCACAGATTTGAATCATTGTATTGTAATTGATGGGTTTTAATGTGTCAAATTAACTCAGATTATACTTCACAATGCAGTGCTCATAATGTTTTTTCTTCCCTTCTCCCTCCAGTTTGTTTGTGTTTATGTGAATTGGCTCTCATTTGTTCATGGATTTGTATGTTGTGGCCTTTATTTTCTTCATTCGCTTAAGGACCAGATGTGCGCACATGCACAAACTGTGGGACAAATTGTGTAAACAATATAAGACCGGAAATAAATTCGAAAAGCCTTCTTACCAGCGGATATTATTCATCTCAGAAGATTGGGAATATTGCTGTCCCAAAGCCTAAAGGAAAATGTAAGTTGCATGGTACGGTTCATTTTCAGGTAAGGTAGTCAGCAATCCAGAGACTTCCCTTCAAGGTCAAGTTAGTGGATCATGTATTCATTTCAGCGATAGAGCACGTGAAACATTTGTCTGATGAGCAGTGATGAGATACTGACACCACCATTTCTGGAAATACTTTTTTGCATGGTTAATCACATCTTTCCAATGATTACTCAGTTTGTAACCATCATCACGGTTGAAATTTTGTCTGTGTTTGTATATTTGTATGGCTTCGTGTACAAACCTTTGATGGTAGCCAGGAGGTTTGCAGAGCACCTTGGTCTCGGAAAAGACAATTTCATGAGAGCCCACAGAGTTGTAGCAATGATCGGCAACGGCCGATCATTGCTACAACTTAACCATGCAAAAAAGATTTAACTACACTTATTTGGACCATCTTATTTGACAGACAACTATTACAGGTTACTGATAGACAGCCAGTTTTGTTTTACCAGGTTTAGCTTCTTTTTTCACACTTTTATGTAGGCTAGGCGTAGTCACAAACCGAACCTCTCCATAATAAAGGCTCAGTCATTTGTTATGTAGTCTATTACCATCTACATGGCAGAGGCTCGGTCTCATTTGCAGCATTTTGTTATGTAGGCTAGGCGTAGTCACAAACCGCACCTCTCCATAATAAAGGCTCAGTCATTTGTTATGTAGTCTATTCGTAGTCTCAAGCCGCACCTTACCATAATAATAAAAAGTGGGCCGTTCCTGGCCCTTCCCCCCCTCAACCATTATATATACGGAGTGGTATCTCTTGTAATCTCTCATTTACTTGATACAGCTGTCGGGCTGTGATGGTTCCACCTGAAGACGGAAGCTTGTGTTGCCTCCGAAACGTCGTGATTTTTATTTTTATTTTATTTTTATTAATTTTAATTTTTTACCTACGTGACTTTACCGAAAAAACCTAAGAATATGAATCTTTGCAGTCACGAAAGCTTCAAATCTAGAATTGAACAGAAATAGTTCCGATTCCTCGCCACGCAGGTTTATCAGGGCCTGCCCACCAACATTGACTTCCTAAATAATTATGAGTATAGGGTCTGGAATCCAGTCCTGGCCTATTGATGGCATCATAGGCCTTGACCAGGTCAATCAAGCAGAGATCTAATTCAATGTCACCTTAAATGCATACATACATACAACAACAGCTGACATTTGCTACTAACTCATAGTGATGTCACCACAGTGTTTGTGCTGGGCTAGGTTCACATCTAGACTTTGTTACATGTGAAGTATGGGAAATGACGGCAGGAAACTCCTTGACGGGGAACACACTTCTTTTATTAAATCTTGACTTGTCACGATACAACGTGTGGTCTCTATTCTTCAGAGTACGGTCACCATACAACGGTACAACTTGTGACCTCTCTTCTCCCGACTGCACACTTCACTCAGCTCGTGTAGATTCTGTGCCTCTGGCTACTCTATGCCTCTGGCTACACGCTTCACTCGTCTCGTGTAGACTCTGTGCCTCTGGCTACACTCTTCACTCGTCTCGTGTAGACCTTACATCTCTGGCTACACACTCTTCATTACTTGTCTCGTGTAGACCTTACACCTCTGGCTACACACTCTTCATTACTTGTCTCGTGTAGACCTTACACCTCTGGCTACACACTCTTTATTACTCGTCTCGTGTAGACCTTACATCTCTGGCTACACACTCTTCATTACTTGTCTCGTGTAGACCTTACACTCTCTCTCCACTCCTACACTACACTCCCCTCAGGGCTCTATCTCTGCATCTCCGTCTTCATTCTTCGATGGTTCCACTTCCTCCCTTGCGCCTGTGTGCATCACCTTATATATTCCCTCCCCACGGGAGACGGAGTGGATGCGGACCTCGACGTCGGCACCGCTCCTCAGTTACCCAATCACGACGCGCTATTTCTACGATCCGTTTCCACCCAGCGCGTGTTTTCACTCCCCGACCAATCACACCGCGCTGCCACTCGATCACTCCCTCTCAGCGCGTCACCGGCACACAGCCAATCAGCACCACTACCCCCACCCCCGCGCTGACCCCTGATCCTCCCCCGTCAGCGCGCGTCACCACACACACAGCCAATCCCTACGCGCTGGCACACGATGCATACCCCAGCGCGTATCACCACTACACATGTTGCAGGCTCGCTGGCAAATCACAGACATGGGTCTGTCCTGTGTAACTTTTGGAGACTGCCTACTCTTTACTCTTTGGTTTTGATTTGAGAGTCAGCCATAATCATAGTAAATTTTTATATACAAATCTGCACAAAATAACTCCACTAATCACAACATTCTTTATTTATAATTAGTTATTGTTTCATATTTTACTGATACATCTACTATTTGTGCATTTCTGATCTCTTTCTTTTTGTTGCCTTCATTCGCACTTTTTTATGTTTCGTGTTCTTTTTTAGCATTCCTTTCCGAATGGTTTGAAATAAGTAAGTGTGTTCAATCCTAAGCCTCGCATCGCCGTATCTTTTTATGCTTCTTCTGTTTCTCAACGTGACTTTGCGGTTTCAGAGACATTTGTCACTGTTTACTTTCTATCCTTTCCCCCAACTCCCAGTACACCATCTATTACGATGTTAGTTAATGCATAATTTAAAATGGTGACATTCATTTAATCAATTTGATTCGTTTGGAATTTGAATGTGTTGCTTCGAATTAACGTTAAATCAGCTACCAACTGCCATGGCTTTTTTCATGTGAAATATCTTTGTTTGTCTACAATTACTTGGGTCTGCTTGTTGGATATATTGAAGTGAAACTTGCATCGCTCAAGTCAGTGGTCTCTTCCTGTGTTGAATTTGTTGCGGACATATTAGAACTACAAAGGTATCCCCTTTCCTTCCTTACCTCACTAATACCTACCGTGTCCTCATTGTTGTAACCATACTACACCACTCTGATCATTGCGTGTTGGTGAAAGATTATTTTACATCTATACAAAAGTACAAATAACTGTTTATATGTTGCAGGGAAGTGCAGCCATGGAGGGCTTCTCGATATGACAAGGTTGACCGAAGCTAAGGGGGGTATGAACAAAGACGGTTCCCTTAAACTCTTTTCACCACACTACTATCTGCATCAAACAGCTGTCGATGTGGCAACAAAAGCAACCATCAAGTTCTTCAGAGATCTCAGAAGTGAAGTAGACAATGACCTTGCTTTCGGAAGGTAAATGTCGGCAGAAATTGCTGGTTGTTGCAATATATACGTTTCACACACAACGGTTAGAACACCTTTTTTATTTCTCCAAATTGTGTAAAAAATGGCAGACTGTAAACAATCACACATATTCACGAAAGATGTACAGGATAAAAAATATGTAGATGAGAATTATAATTGTAATGATTATAGCAATGGTAATGTAGATGAGGTTATTGATGATGATGATGTGTATGATGATCATGATGATAATCAGGTTGATGTTACTGTTTTGCTACTGCTGCTGATGTTGCTTTTGATGCTTATGGCAATGATAAGATGTCAAAGAGAGAGTGTTCCAATGAACGTCTGAATATTAGGACTCTTATAAAGAGTGTCTATACATGCAGGAAGAGAAAATGCATGAATAGAAGGGATGTGTGCAGATATGTCATTTTATTGTTCTCTCCTGTCCGTGGAGCATCTCAGCAGGTTTGGAATAAAAAAAAAAATATCTACGAGATCCACCATCTATTGCCTTCTAAATTATGGATTTCAGGAATCATGCGAAGAATGCACTGTGCATCTATTTGAGGCCAAGTCAATCTAAGAAAGGCTCAATAGGTTCCGATACCACACACGACTGATGTGTGGCATGGGCATTTATACGATTTATGTGGCTGGGTTCATAGCAAAGTGCATGAACCACTGCATTCTGAATAATCCACGGATGCCTACAGAAATACATACATATACATGCAACTTTACATACAAAGAACAAATGTACACATGCCCGTGCATAGACACATTCACCTACGCGTGGGGGGGGGTGACATAGGTCGGGGGCAGAGAGGTATTGGTGGGGAATTTCAAATCCGACAGTGGGGAGGGGATTGGGGTGCAGGCGAGGCACGGCTCGAGAAAGCAGAGATGGGCATAGAAGGAGGCAGCTTTGTCAGAGAATGTTGGTTAAAATGGGATACTTAAGGTTTATGAATTTTTTCGAGATCATCCTAGAACACGAATTGATTCGAAATTGCTCTTAAAACTCATGAAGGTATTGTACTATCAGAAGGAAATTGCAAAAAAGAGGGTGCCAAAATCTAGCAATTTTACCTACATGATGTTTTAGAAATGGGATATACACCCATATTTGCTGGTGACGAACTATAACCTTTTTTTTTATATAGCTACAGGAAAAAACGTGCCAAAAATTAATAAAAGTATTTTGAACGCTTAAACACATTCTAGGCTTAGTCTACAAGCAAAGTTGCAAAGTGAATCGTCCGTCATCACTGTTCACACAAGCACACGCTTCTGTTCTTTGAAAAAAGATCGGTGCAGTTGACACACATGCATTTAGTATCGTCATCTGATTCGCTGCTATCATCCACCTTAAACGGCATACCTCTATTCCATTGTAACCATTTCCATTAAGTTCCAACAGACACTCCTGTGCAACGTTGTAACGTTACTTATTCACTTGTTTGTGATCCCTGCAAATTTTGAATTTAATTTATCTCAGAAACAGAATATTAATACTGGAGGAATCCGATGAGCTACAACGCTTTTTTCACAAATGTCCAGAAGTATATCTCACTATATATATTGACACAGCCACTACATATGCAGACCCATCTTTTTAAAGTAGACTCAGAAAAAATCAAACAAACTCACCTCGTTTGCACGCAACGTGTTTTGCAAGCTAGCCGAGGGGTGGCTTCACCATTGCACTCACTGGCGACAGTTGGATGCAGTTTGTAGAGAAGACAACGTTGGTTTCCTGTTATATCTGAGTATTCCAATTTAAGCAACGTCCCCCTACTTTAAGGATGAAATGAGAAAGTTGAGTAAAAATGTAGGGGTGTTCGATACATTCTTCGCTCCATTTTCAATTTTGGTAGAGTGACCTCTGACCCATAAACCTCTCCTGCCTCTGCTGGAAGTGCCATACTGTACTAAAATGTTATCCATATGTGGACTTTCCACCTAAATGGGGTATGATTTTATGATTTTCATAGCTGGGGCATAATTATCTCAGAATCAACTTGCACTGACGTTCTGTAGGATTGGAAAGTGGAATTCTGGTGGTCGTGGTAGCATCATCCTGTCAAATTAACCTTTGCTTGTGGGGGTAAATGGTTACATTATTTTTCACAGGTGGGACAATATCTCTATAATTTACCATAAATATTGGGCTGGACTTCAATGCAGAGATACGTTGTGAATGACATGCACACCTTGCTTCTAAATGTAATTGTTTTGTTTAAATAGGTATTTAGGATTTGAGCAAACAACATCAATTGGATTTGTGATTGACACTACTGGCAGCATGGGACCCTTCATAGATAATGTTCGCACCGAAGTCTTAAGGATCATTGATGAGCGTGCCATAAACGGCGAGCTGCCTGCGATGTTTATGCTCGTGCCTTTTAATGACCCAGGTGAGAATATTTTTTTTTCTCGATTCTGAATACTGTTATAAGCAACCAAAATACTCATGACAGCACAATAATCATGACAGCCATGCATGGTGCTGATTATAATGTATGACTTTCTTGTGGCTCCATCGAATTATCTTAAGTACTAAGAACAGTTGGTGAGTCATGTGTTTGTGTATTTGTTTCAAAATTGATATATAGTGTTTCACGGATATACTGTTTTTCTTTTAGGTTATGGTCCAGTTCTTGTCTCCAAAAACGTAACTGAATTCCGAAAATGGATTTCAGCACTCTTCCCCTATGATGGCGGTGATGAACCAGAATTGTTTTTTTCTGGATTGATGGTAACTATTGTTCATATATTTTTTTAAAGTTCTGTATTCTGGGTTCACGTAATAATCAACCCAAAAACGAATTGGTGCCAATTTATTACATTATCAAAGCAACATTTCCACGATACTGTGGTAGTTTATATTTTCTGTTGGAAGTGGTGACACCACTCCACAATTGGGGGAATGGAGTCTGACTGATGCAATAGGGGTGGAAGAAGAGGGATGAAGTTTGCGAGGAGCTGTGTAAAGGAAACACTGAAAAAGAGCTGCATAGCTCATCGGATTTCTCCAGTCTAAATACAGTTTCTGATCTGACTAGGCATGGACATGTGAAGGATGCTGGTTCAATTCACAACTCAAATTTCTTTAAAGGTTTAACACGTATATTTTGCAACCACTTGTATTATGAATGTTGTTTTCTGGGTTGGACTGCATGGTTAGCATTTCTTCTATCAAGCGTTTGCAACACACTATTGTGGAATTTTTATTTGCTTTGCCATCTGTTGACTTAGTGGAACCAATTGCAGCAATTCAGTGCCTGCAGATAATGATTGGTGGATTATAATTCTTCCATTTAAACAGGCACAGAGCAATACGTGTTTCGAGGGTAGTGACCACATTCCGCAGGCACGAATGCTTTATGTGTCCAACTTATTCAGCAGACTGCAAGGTGTAGCCAGTTTGCCCTTTCCCACTCCTCCTGTCGTGAGTCCCAACGAGGGGGACAGGTAGGCTAAATAGACAACAGCAACAATAATACAAAGAATACAGTTCGGAGACAATGAGCAGGTAAATCTTGACTTAAAGCTTTCGTGACTGCAGGAAATCATATTCTTTGGGTCTTTCGGTAAAGCCACGTAGATAGAAAAAATAATGAAAATATCACGACGTTTCGATTGCAACACAAGCAATCGTCATCAGGTGAAATAAATCGCTATTTTGATGACGATTGCTTGTGTTGCGATCAAAACGTCGTGATATTTTCCATATTTTTTTATATCTACGTGGCTTTACCGAAAGACACAAAGAAAATGAGGAGGTACTCGGCTTTGTGGTCTGTCCTCCGGAAAAATATGCGACTCCACAACAGATGGGCACCAGAAGTTTGTGGAACGGCTAAACTTTATTTTAAAGTGTTCTTTTGAAGGACAATTGTGTATCTGCAATGGCGACCAGGTACTCCCTCCATGTCACAACATAGCAGCTCAATCCCCCAGCACGAAGTCTGCCCAAATCTAAATTGGGGGTGTGCCTGTACTCTACAGAGTACATGGGCCTCGGGGTCCAATCCCTGGCCACCACTGCATTCATTTAAAATAAAATGAAACGCACCTGGCTACCCAAAGCTATGAGCAGAGTGCACACTTATACGTGTGATTAATCATGGGTGAGCTCACACCGGCAATAAACGCAAACAATATTTAAGTGCGAACACTAGGTAAGATTACCCAATTAAACTCCTACAGATTCCAGCGGTAATACATGGAGAAATGTCGATAGAATAAATGCAAAACAAGCAACCAAATCTGGAAATCCTGATGGCAATGCAAACAAGGTGGTAAAATCAACAGTTTTAGCATTTATTACAAAATTAAGTTGATTAAATTTGTAGTGAGTTCAACTGAGTCGCAGACGTACTCTTTGGAGGCAACACATTTATTAACACCAACACACAGGGTAACTGCCCCTTAACAGAATAACAACCTATGGTGGTGACCACCAGGTTAACTAAACTAATTACACCGTAACTATCTACAACGGACCGGACCACAGCTCGGGTCCCAGTCCACGTGTTGGAGATTCTGTAGGACGTAGAACGTAGACGAAAGATTATTCAGGATGAACAACAGCGCTGGTCCCTCTGGAGGACCCGGCTTATATCCTCTGTGGCGTGGCTGGCTCCGCCCTTGGCCACGACCACTTTCCAGAATCCTCGAGCAGGATTTCAACCCTGACACGTGACCACCTCTAGCCCCCACTTGGGCCCCTGTATAGACTTAACCGGTCACGTGTCCTCTGGGGTCAACCAGAGTGCCACGGCCGAAAGTAACCCCATTCCCATGGTCGGCACTCCCACACCCTATCCTGTAGGGGCCGGCACTGCACGCCAAGCATGGTGCCATCCAACGCTATCGATCAGTACTCACAGAGCCCCTCTAGGGCCGGTACTGCACCCAAATCCTAGAGGTGTCCGCGGTGTCAATACACCGCACGCCGTGCCTCTCTCGGGCCTGCATTACCCAGTGACATCCCGCGATGTCACTACAAATTGATAATGTTACTTAACCATTTACCAAAGTCATATCCTTTGCATGCCATGCATCATGTGTATCTGTCAACTACAGCATCTGTTCATTAAATGACGCTGTTTTATTTACGTACCTTTACGTTTACAAAATATCCATATATAGGTTTTTTTAATGAAAATGTATGTTACAGTATTATATCAATGAATTCATTTTGCTATTAGCATTTAGCCCATATTCTGAGCCACGACTCGACCTTGGCTTGGCTCCAGTATTGCTCATCCCTGGCTTAACAATGATAATAATTTCAATTTGTAACATGCACAGTATTGTAACGTGCACAGAAAATTACTCAGAAGTGTGAGCAACCACAGACAAGCAGGACAGACAGCCAGGGGTGAACCATCACGAAATCTCCCCCCATTCCCCCCAAGTTGATGAGTATTGATAGGTGTGAGAGGAAATCCCATACAGATAGAACAGATGGAATTTAGCCCACTTGCTCTACTGCAATCTCTTGACAATCCTGGGTATTGCAATCTCGATGCCCACAGGTAGTTTCAGGACATGTTGTGATCCACCAAGCCTCACATCCACAGTCCTGCATTACAGGCGTGTTCCACCACCGACCAAAAACTCAATGTCGTGAGCCACTTCGGCTCAGCTCAAGGAATTCTGAGCTGGGATTTGGACCATGTTCAGAACTGGTTCAAGCCAAAACAAGCGTAGTGGTTGTGCTTCTTATGAAGATGGCCATGTTTATATCAGAACTAATGATTATGATAACGATGGAACTAATTATTTTGGGGAAAATAACGATGACAATAATAATCATGATTATGGAACTAATGAAGAAGATGGGATGGGTAATGATATGGTTGTAATATGTTGACTCTCATAACAATAATGAACTAATAATGATAACAGGGCTGATTAATAATGATGGGACTAATTAAAATGTGGATAGTGATCCTAATTTTGTTGTGCGTTTATTTTTTTTATTTTTGCATGAATGCTAATTATTGGGCAAATAAAGATGCTATTGCGAGACTATAGATGACTATTGGTCTAATGACAACGGCACCAGCGATAATAACAATTATGGTTGAACTCGTAACAATGATACTATTCATGTACATAGCAATAGCAAATATAAGTTATACAGATGTAGTGGGTTCAATTCAGGCGCACACTGGAACTTTGGGAGGCAACACTATTTATTATTAACACAACTCTTAACATATGGTGCAGTGGCGGCTGGTGATATTTATTTTTGGGGGGGCGCATTTTTTTTATTTTATTGAGGGAGGCAAATAAATATAAAGCAGTACCAAAAACCATTTTGACTACTTGAATATAAATTTTGATGATCTTTATTTACATTTCAGACCAAAAGAAGTACCAAAAAGCATGTTTCCTACTTGAACATAAATGTTTCTCTTTTATATACATTTCAGACCAAAGTACCAAAAAGCATGTTTCCTACTTGAACATAAATGTTTCTCTTTTATATACATTTCAGACCAAAGTACCAAAAAGCATGTTTCCTACTTGAACATAAATGTTTCTCTTTTATATACATTTCAGACCAAAGTACCAAAAAGCATGTTTCCTACTTGAACATAAAAACGTTAGTTTCATGCTATTATCAATATGGCTGCGGCTACTTTCATGACGTTTGCATTTGTCAGAGAGATGTTTGAGGTCTCTTACCCCCGTCGTTGTCCACAAAACTTTAGTGCCGACACTTTGAAATAAAAGACAGGGAAAACAAAAAAGAGAATTGCTAACATCACATCCAGCCAGCCACCTCCGTTTCTCATAACAAGCGCGGGTGAAGCTTCGTGTATAGCTTCGTCCTCTGTCACTGGCCTGCTGCTGGATTTGTAAATCGGGTTGGTCCGGTCCGAGATCCTTTATCTTTTTTATTTCTTCCAGCGAAAGCCTTGTGAAAGGGTTTTTTTGTAAATAAATTACAGAATTTGGATGAACTGCTGCCATTGTTTACACAAAAAATTTGATCAGCCTGATCTGGGCCACTACTGCGCAGTGGCCCAGAGCGTAAATTTGAATGACAGGTGACGAGAACCAATCAGATTGGATAAAATAACATGTATCCAATTCTGATTGGCCAGGGACGCAACGACTTGCGCCCCGAGGAGAATCTTTAAGAAACCAATTAGAGACCAGCTTCAGGTCACATGATGTCCGAAAATTTAAAGTCTCACATAGACATCCATTTGTCCGGCGCCCCGCATGAAACACATTGAAAAACATAGAAAATAGTTGACCGATTAAAGCCAGTTTTTATTAAATGCTGATGCTTTTCTTACTACCAGCCGGCACATCGTATGAAAAAAATATTTTATTTATGTATTTTTATATAATTTTGTATATGTAAATTTCTTGAATCTTGATGGGGGCGGCGCCCCTGCGCCCTCTATTGAC
Source organism: Lampetra planeri (assembly GCF_965212315.1). NCBI lineage: Eukaryota > Metazoa > Chordata > Hyperoartia > Petromyzontiformes > Petromyzontidae > Lampetra > Lampetra planeri. Next base: position 6,857,118 of record NC_136109.1, read on the forward strand.
GAGCCGCCACTGATATGGTGGTGACCACCGACATATCCTCGCTAACACACACCATCACTCGCTAACACTGACGCTCTCATACGACTCGCGTGGCCAAGCCAGGGGGGCTACTGGTTGGCCACGCTGACTTGAGGCTTGACTCTTCTTCACGAGGCGTCTTCACGAGGCACCTTCATCCCGGACCCGAGCCGCCCCGCACCAGGTGCGGAGCCTGCTTATATCTGCCTCGACATACCCGGGCCACGCCCAGGCCACGCCCACCTTCTCGAATCCTCGAGAAGGCTCAGCCCCTGGCCACGCGACCCCCAAGGTCCCCCTAGGGTCCCCGGCCCCCACCTTTATCCGGTCACGTGTCCGGCCGGGTTCATACAGAGTGCCATGGCCTGACACAACCCCCGTGGCATTGACGACAGCCTCCCGGCTCCCCGACCCGGCCGTGACGTCATTCCAATATACCCGACGTAGTGACGTCATGTGTGTACAAGCTCACACAGTAGTGACGCTACATGTCACTACAAAGATAATAAGGCACAGTGAGGCCCTTAACAAAACTTCAACCTCGCCTAGTCAAAGCAGGGTCACACTACAGTGCCAATAACTTCACGATACATAGAACATGATCATCAATTTTGGTCGATCTATTGCTGGATGAAGGCCTCCCCAGGTCACTACCTCTCACAATCTTGCAATTCTGTAACAAGGCGCCTAGTTTGATCAAAGGCACAATCATAATTGCACATAAGTTGTGCATACCATCGTCAAACTGCTATTTTTTTCCTTTGCTTTAGCCAGCTAATACTCTGTATCTCATTAAGCATGGTGGATGGAATACTTGTTATAACTTCATATTGTGATGAACATATTTTTACATCTATGTAAATTGGATTGTACTATATCACCAAACGATTGGACGGGGTGTCACTTTTATGGATAATGAGCATAGCACTGATATTCGCATTGTTATCTTTCATTAAGCTGTGCCTGAATGCCATTGAGCCACACTCGGAGATATTCATCTTTACGGATGCATCTGCAAAAGATGCGTATCTGGTGCCACAAGCGGTTGCCATTGGAGTGAGAAAGAAATGCAAAGTAAGACCCTTTACTACACCCGACTCGTATACTCTTTATATCAAACCCAAATGTTATAATTGCACGTGTGATTGACAGATTAAACACGTAAACAAACCTGTACTACATTATTGTACACCTGCAGGAAATTAAGTAATTTTATTTTAATTACTAAAGTGTCATAAGACACTTGTGGTAATCAGTGTGAGCTTTAATGGTCGTATACTGCAAAACCACATTTGATGAATGAGAGGATGTGGGAGGTGAGTGTTTAAATATAGATACAGCAAAACTTTATATTTTTCATTATAAAATATATATACAACAACGTAATTATAAATGCAACAAAAATATTACTCCAAAGTATAACGAATCAACAATACGCATATACATAATTTTAACAAGCTTTAGACATCGTACTATTTAACATTTCAATATTGCACAACATATGCTTGATGTTTCCTGGTATTAGCTCGATGTATTTCTGTAAACTCTTAATTTTAGAACTTTCGTGACTGCAGGAATTATTATTTGGTTCTTTCGGTTAAGTCACGTCTAAAGATAAACTATTTTATGTATGATTGCAGATAACATTACTGTATATTGTATATGCATATATTTCCAGGTGAATGTTGTGCACGTGAGATGGTCAAGATATATGCGCTCTTTGGACAATCAGGGAAACTTCCAGCGAACACGCGCACTTACATACCCTGAATATGACGAAATTGCTTTCAGTACTGGGGGTTTGATGTTGAATCCAACAAGTACGGAATTTCAAGAACTAATGGTAGTCATCGGAGACCTCACAAAGACGCAGCAGGTGAGTTACGATATTTCTACACGTACAATGTTCTATCACATACATATGGAACAGATGGAGCACACATTTACTCGACCGCGTTATCCTGGAAAGCCATGGTATGGCACTTCAACGCCCACAGGAAGGGAGATTCACCAACTCTTCCCCCCACAGTGCTGGATTACAGGCGTGCACAATTATCAATCCACTGCTGGATTATGGCCTGTCCAAGCTGCTGCCATCTCTCTTGGTTTTGCAATATAGTAACAATAACAGCCACGGAACTTGTACCAGGCTAGGTACAATTTAAGGCGAAATGAAGTGCAGAAGACTCGCAATCAGGCCACAGGACAAACCTAGATGTTATAAAGTAACTGACAGCGATGACTGGCAGATGCACCATCTGTGCTCCCCACTGCATTTTAGCCACACGGTTGCTCTGCTTGTTGACGTGAGCATCACTCGTCTATCATTCATTTTTGTTAGAGGGTGGCTGCCTTAAACTACCCAGTTTGATCCTTCACGAGCCTTTTCCACAAATGCCAATATTGAAACCTATGATACCAGTCATTGGCAATTCCAATTAGTTCCACATCCTCCTATACTACATCAGTCCATCACCTCTTCAACTGTTCCATGTCAATTTCATCCACTCTATCTGGCCAATCAGAAACTGTTTGGGCATACAGTGGCTGGGCATATGCGCTACATAACCCAGCCAACACAGCCTCGCCAACTGGAGGAGTTCAGATATGCGACTATTGTCCAGATCTTTCAAGGATCAATGAGTTTCTTTGACAATTCAGTCGAGTTAAACCCAGGACGGATTACAGGCAGGCCAGCCTAAATGTTTCAAATCGGTGCACATATTTATTTACCGGATTCCATGTTTTGCAAGCACAGATAGGGATGGCATAAATGTAGCAAATAATAATCAGAAGCTTCATATGGAGTGATTAACCAGGTAGCTTCCACACAGCAATACACAGTTGATGACAATGTAATGACACTTGACTGATTCAGAGTGAGACCTCCAATGCTGAAACAGTGGTGGTCACAAGCACACTGCCCAGGTATTGAATATTCTCCACAATTGCCCCATCACTCAAGGGTAGTTGATGGGGTAGAGGATTTGATAATATAAAATACCCAGGCAAATGCTTTGTCTCGGCAGGACTGATGAAAAGGCCACATCAATCAGCCTCCCATTGTGTGTGCACCAGATGAAAATCCTCCAGTACAGCTATGGAAAGCGTCTCGAACTACATGGTCAAAATATGTGTTAAATAGTATAGGACCAGTGGACATTCCTGTCACACCCTAAGGTGACCCAGAAGTGCCTCTAATTCCTGGCAACGCAGCTTTACCCTGGCCTGTCCACCACCATGAAGGTCCTTAATGATTGTCAGAATAGGGCCAGGGACCCCAAAAGCACGCGGAATAATCCAAAGCCCAGGCCTATTAATGGAAGCATATGCCTTGGCCAGGTCTATAAAGGGATAGATCCTGTATAAAGTCCCTACATCTCTGCTGCAGTAGACAGATAGGGAACATCGATTATATATCTGAAAACTAAATTGGGGAACCACACAATTCTTCTCAGAGTGCCTGGCAAGGCAATGTGGAACAATCATTGCCAAGACCTTTCCCAGCACAATGAGGAGGGAGATGCCCAAGTGGTTATTGCAATCTATGTGGCCCCCTGCTTAAAAAGGTGGACAACCAGGGCATCCTTCCATGTAATACTCTACTTACTACCTGAAGACGAGAAGAATATATCTATTCATCATCGCAGTGGATATGTTCTTGTCTGTGTTCCAATCCTTTGCTACAAATCGGTAATTATTCACCATTGGCCATCGCCCCTTATAGTAATGAATTATATCCATGCCGAATTTTATCATCAACTTGAATTATGTCAATGAACCTGTATGTGTCCGCTAAATATAGGTGTTCCTCTTTCTGTCTCTCAGTATAAGTTCCAGCATACATTGACATTTATTTTCGCACTTTTAAGCTTTTGTTCAATTTTATTCTACAAAGACCATGTTTTTGATTATCATGTCATATCAGATAAACATGCAATTATAAAAAAATATATATTTTAGCACGTTGATATATAATTTTAAATGATCAAGTTCAGCCTTCCAAAAACACTACTTTCGTGCACATCTTTATTTTATCGTTTTATCATTTTAATTTCAGTCTGCCCACAATTCATCCAGGCAGCTAATTGTATACAAAATGGGACCTTTTTGCCAATATCAAAGTATGACATTTTTTAGACAAAAAACATGTTTGTTTGCATGTACGTGTGGTTAATACAGGTTTGATTCCTTGCTAAAGGTTTGTATTTGGTGTTTGAACATCTCAACATCTGTTTTATTGCCAGAAAGCATAACATTTATTCTGTTTTTTTTCATATCTAATTGTCTGGTGGCAGGATTGCCGTCCATCATTCACATGAATTAAGCTCCATTATTCAACAAATTGTGATGCAATAATTTCCATGTGTACATTTTATTTCATGACGATACCCTGAGTACCATTATGGCGGGATAAAGTAACGACGTCAAAATCTGTTTGTATTAAAACTGTGACGCATTGATGCTTGCATTTACTGGTGCAAAATTAATTTTAACTAGTATGTATTTCACCTTTTCAGGTGAACCTTTTAAATGTCCGTCATGTTGATACAACGACCAGCAAAGTCCTTACATTTCCAGTTGACAATTCTGTGAGCGACATTGTCATTTTCTATACGGGCACAGTCTCTGCATCACCTAACATTACGATTTCTGATCCATCAGGTACGTAAATTATGTCTTACTTTTTAGTTGTAATGGGTTCTAGACGTTTGGTTGCAATCATATGCACATGGGTGGGGACATTTTATTCAAACCTACACTCTCTATTTAGAAACTATGTTGTAGAAGTAAATTGATATTTCCAGATTTAACCATTCACCACGCAGTCACTTTTCATCTCACATTGCCCTAAATAATGAAAACTACATTGCATGAGAGTGCAGTGAGGGGTGAACATTGCAGTTATCAAACAATAAACAATCTCGAATTAAAAGCACAGTATTATATTTAAAATACCCCATGAAGCAGTGGTTAACTTAAAATCTTTGCAGGTTTAAATTGAAAACAATAACACTTTCAGGATATACACATTCACCATTCACGATTGCATTGTACACACGATGTTTTCAATCTACCACATTTTAAAAGAGCAAACGCTTCTTAAAAGCTGTCTTCATTCACATTAATCATCACATTTTTTTAGATTTTATTGAGTTTAAGTTGATGCTCGTTGTTCCATAGATGATCCCATTTAGACAGTTGGCCAGCTATTTTACAAGGGCTTCCCATGGTGCATGAGCAGAGCAAAGCAAAACAAAGGCAAAAATATTAATATTGTAGAGAACGAGTACAGGGTCCTTAAGGAATATTGTCCAATTAACAAAGAGGTATTTTATGGTTGTAAACAAAACACACGGGAATCAAAAAACGGTAAAATATAAGCGACCAAGAGGTTCCAGAAAAAGTTAGGTACATGTGCAAGTATGCTCCGTGTTTTGGTTTAATAGAGAAATAAAGAGGGAGAATGAAAAGAGGAAACCAAGCTGCAGATGAGTGGTAAGGGTATTCCAGAAACATGGAGAAGCAAGGCAGAAAAAAAAACTCTTTATCAAACGAAGTTTAAGAAATGTAATTGTTTGCAGGAATCAGGAAGCACTTCTGAGGCTTTGGGAGGGAGTTATATGAACTAAGTGTTGCACACTGGAAATGAAGGACGTGGGAAGTTGCTCCAAATTGAGGGCAAACACATTTATTGTGATAATCTGTAAAATGCAACAGCACGTGTGTTACACACATGTACAGTATGTCATTGTCCTTGTTTCTGGTCTATGCGTCATAGACAGTATGCAACTATTGATTCTCTGACCGGAGATGGGAGAATGCAATTTGGTTTCTATGCAAAAGTTCAAATCTATTTAGAAACTAAATGATGAACAAAATAGTACCTCTCTAAACAATGAAATAACGATCAGTGCAATAAATAATACACTAAACATTCGGAGCAAAGTAAAACAACCTATCTTAAACGACAATAACATGATGAAGTCTGCCTGGGACACACAAATGCACAAATTTACACCCAACAATGATATATTACAGACAGCTTGTGATAGGTATACATCTGCAAGATAATAAATATTAGATTTTTCGTTTTATCATCTTATCACTCACCCCAATACTCTTAACCAATCTCCGTGGTGTGTATGTGTGTGAATGTGTGCATTTTTTTACTCCATAGGTGCAATGGATAGTGCAGTTGCAGGAAATACAACACTTTTATCGACCCAAATATCTGGAAGCACTTTTATCATTCGCTTAAAGGAGCCAAAAATGTGTGGAGTTTGGAAAATTCAGATCACATCACCGGGAACTTCAAGTTTACGTATCATCGGTAATGAAAGTCCTCGACCACCTCAATCTTTTGTCTTACCAGGAATTTGTATCCTACCAACATAGGAGCATAGACACTGTGTAACATCTAAGTTCGGACACTTTGAACTTCAATTGCGGACAATGTACTTACTGTATGCTTACAGAGATGTTGCGATAGTTGGGCAAGTGTAAAGGATGAAGGAGGGTGGGTTATTGACATAGGCACTGGGGTGGCACCCAGAGGTTGACAAAATACCACATTGTAGTTGTGATATTATGAGTTTTTGTCAACTGCAATAGCCGTAAGGGATTCATCTTCTTGGTTCTTTCGGTAAAGTCACGTAGAAGGGAAGTAATAAAATAATAAAAATAAAACATAATAAAATAAAATAATTCTCACGACGTTTCGGCTACAACGCAAGCAGCCGTCTTCAGGTGAAGAATGAGACACTGCCAAGCTAGGAGCTTATATATAAGCTGGGTAGGAGGTGGAAGAGGAGCGCCTTAACAAAAAGAATGTGCATATCAAGAGGAATTTAGCATATTCATGCGAAATGCGTAGGAGGTGGGCGGGGGGGTTTCAAAGTCATATTATGCCCATGCATTATGCAGGATCAGCAGCACCAAGGGAGGGTGCAGGGAGTAGCATTAACAAAAGAAAGGAATGTTAATAGTATGTAGCTGCAGATTCTAAACAACCACGTAGAAAACTAAAGTATAAACTACATAAAAAACGAAAGTATAAACTGCATAGCATCATCAGTATACTTTTTATACTCTACAATAAGCTGAGTTACTAACAGCAAGTAATACATTACAATTCTACATCGTAAAAATTATATAATACGCTTCCATCTAAACTTTATTCTCTTACATCACACGAGCATACACCGTACTATATACTGCCATAGATAAACCCAACATTAAATTATATACTGTATTGCTATAAACCACCCTATACCTTATACATTTTAATATAACACTATGTATTATTCTACTCACCCTAATGTGTATCACACTGCTATATGTTTACTATACAATTACGATACTATATGTTACTTTGTACATTGTATTAAGCATATAAATGTTATACTATTTGTTATTATACACTGTACCATTGACCGTCGTGTCAATGGGTGAGTCGTGGGGGGGAAAACTTGCAGCAGAGCAAAGAATCCATTCCCTGCGAAGAATACAATGCCAGTGAGTGGAACGCGGTCTGAAAGTCACCGTAAACGTGAACACAATCAGATAAGATCCGAAATGGTTTATTACGTCCTTCGAATGATTGCTAAGCCAGAATCCATCTTCTCGGTTGAAATTGTCTCTGTGTTTGTATATGTGGATCGCCTCATGAACGAATCTCTCATGATAGCCAGATGGCTTGCAGAGAACCTCTGTCTTGGAGAAGTCAATGTCACGTGAGCCCACTGAGTTGTAACAGTGATCTGCCACGGCTGAGGTGTTTGTCCTACCGTGTTTCAGGTCTGCTTTATGTTCACGGATGCGGTCCGAGACATGTCGTTTGGTTTCCCCAATGTAACTGCTACCACAGAGGCAACTTAGTTTGTAGACGCCATGGTACTGTATGTCTGGAACCACATCTTTTACAGACGGGACCAGATCACGGATTTTATGTACTGTGTTGAATCGGACCTGGATCTTGTGTTTAATCAGGATTTTGGAGATCTTTTTTGTGACCCCAGCAATGTAGGGTAAGGTGATGGTCTTGAAAGGCTCCTCAACAGGATCCTTCTTGATGGTTGGAGTGATGGCTTTGCGGATTGTGTAGTCGGAGTAACCATTAGCCTTAAGAGCTTGGCGTACGTGTTTGAGTTCACTGGCAATGTGTTCCTGGTCGGAGATGCATTGGGCTCTATGGTATAGAGTCTTGATGAGGGAATTCTTCTGGGATGGATGGTGGTGGGAATCCGGTTTTAGGTAAGCATCCGTATGGGTGGCTTTCCTGTAGACAGAGTGGCTCATTGAACCATCAGGTCTCCTTTTAATTAGGACATCCAAAAAGGGTAGCTTGCCATCTTTTTCGACTTCCATGGTGAATCTGATGGCTGGGTGTATGGAATTGATGTGGTCGAGAAATTGGTCTAGAGCAGGCCGGCCATGTGGCCAGATGACAAAAGTGTCGTCTACGTACCTCTTCCATAAGGTCGGGCGTAGAGTGGCAGTCTGGATGGCGTCAGTCTCAAATTTCTCCATGAAGATGTTGGCTACAACCGGAGATAGGGGGGGGCCCATTGGGGTGCCCTCAGTTTGCTTGTAGAAAGTTCCATTCCAGGTGAAGTATGTATTGGTTAAGCAGTGTCTCACCAGGGGGGGTACCCCAGCATTCAGTCCTTGATGAACCAAGTTTTCAATGATTGCGATGGTGTCAGGTACAGGAACCTTGGTGAATAAGGAAACCACATCAAAACTGACAAGCAGGTCGTCTGGGGACAGGGCAATCCCCTTGATTGTCGATACCAGGTCAGTAGAGTTTAGTACCGCAGAGGTGGTTTTTCCAGTGAAAAGCCGTAGGATTTCAGACAAAAAACGAGCCAATTTATAGGTGGGGGAGTTGATAGTAGAGACAATGGGACGAAGAGGTGTATCTTCTTTATGTATCTTTGGCAAGCCGTATAATCTTGGTGGCCTGGCTGCAGAAGGTTTCAACGAGAACTGTTTGGTCTGATCAATTAATGCGGTTGAATCAGAAATGATTTGCTTGGTTTTTGAGACGAGGCTGTTGGTGGGGTCTCTTTTTATTTTTGTATAGCTGCCATCGTTGAGTAGTTCTTGGATTTTGTTGTTGTATTCTGTTTTGTCCATGATGACAGTGGCATTGCCTTTGTCGGCTGAGAGGATGACAATGTCATCCCTCTTTTTTAATTGAGCTAATTCAAAACGCTCAATTTAAAAAGAGGGATGACATTGTCATCCTCTCAGCCGACAAAGGTAATGCCACTGTCATCATGGACAAAACAGAATACAACAACAAAATCCAAGAACTACTCAACGATAGCAGCTATACAAAAATAAAAAGAGACCCCACCAACAGCCTCGTCTCAAAAACCAAGCAAATCATTTCTGATTCAACCGCATTAGTTGATCAGACCAAACAGTTCTCGTTGAAACCTTCTGCAGCCAGGCCACCAAGATTATACGGCTTGCCAAAGATACATAAAGAAGATACACCTCTTCGTCCCATTGTCTCTACTATCAACTCCCCCACCTATAAATTGGCTCGTTTTTTGTCTGAAATCCTACGGCCTTTCACTGGAAAAACCACCTCTGCGGTACTAAACTCTACTGACCTGGTATCGACAATAAAGGGGATTGCCCTGTCCCCAGACGACTTGCTTGTCAGTTTTGATGTGGTTTTCTTATTCACCAAGGTTCTTGTACCTGACACCATCGCAATCATTGAAGACTTGGTTCATCAAGGACTGAATGCTGGGGTACCCCCCCTGGTGAGACACTGCTTAACCAATACATACTTCACCTGGAATGGAACTTTCTACAAGCAAACTGAGGGCACCCCAATGGGCTCCCCTCTATCTCCGGTTGTAGCCAACATCTTCATGGAGAAATTTGAGACTGACGCCATCCAGACTGCCACTCTACGCCCGATCTTATGGAAGAGGTACGTAGACGACACTTTTGTCATCTGGCCACATGGCCGGCCTGCTCTAGACCAATTTCTCGACCACATCAATTCCATACACCCAGCCATCAGATTCACCATGGAAGTCGAAAAAGATGGCAAGCTACCCTTTTTGGATGTCCTAATTAAAAGGAGACCTGACGGTTCAATGAGCCACTCTGTCTACAGGAAAGCCACCCATACGGATGCTTACCTAAAATCGGATTCCCACCACCATCCATCCCAGAAGAATCCCCTCATCAAGACTCTATACCATAGAGCCCAATGCATCTCCGACCAGGAACACATTGCAAGTGAACTCAAACACGTACGCCAAGCTCTTAAGGCTAATGGTTACTCCGACTTTACAATCCGCAAAGCCATCACTCCAACCATCAAGAAGGATCCTGTTGAGGAGCCTTTCAAGACCATCACCTTACCCTACATTGCTGGGGTCACAAAAAAGATCTCCAAAATCCTGATTAAACACAAGATCCAGGTCCGATTCAACACAGTACATAAAATCCGTGATCTGGTCCCGTGTGTAAAAGATGTGGTTCCAGACATACAGTACCATGGCGTCTACAAACTAAGTTGCCTCTGTGGTAGCAGTTACATTGGGGAAACCAAACGACATGTCTCGGACCACATCCGTGAACATAAAGCAGACCTGAAACACGGTAGGACAAACACCTCAGCCGTGGCAGATCACTGTTACAACTCAGTGGGCTCACGTGACATTGACTTCTCCAAGACAAAGGTTCTCTGCAAGCCATCTGGCTATCATGAGAGATTCGTTCATGAGGCGATCCACATATACAAACACAGAGACAATTTCAACCGAGAAGATGGATTCTGGATTAGCAATCATTGGAAGGACGTAATAAACCATTTCGGATCTTAACTGATTGTGTTCACGTTTACGGTGACTTTCAGACCGCGTTCCACTCACTGGCATGGTATTCTCCGCAGGGAATGGATTCTTTGCTCCGCTGCAAGTTTTCCCTCCACGACTCACCCATTGACACGACGGTCAATGGTACAGTGTATAATAACAAATAGTATAACATTAATATGCTTAATACAATGTACAAAGTAACATAAAGTATCGTAATTGTATAGTAAACATATAGCAGTGTAATACACATTAGGGTGAGTAGAATAATACATAGTGTTATATTAAAATGTATAAGGTATAGGGTGGTTTATAGCAATACAGTATATAATTTAACGTTGGGTTTATCTATGGCAGTATATAGTACGGTGTATGCTCGTGTGATGTAAGAGAATAAAGTTTAGATGGAAGCGTATTATATAATTTTTACGACGTAGAATTGTAATGTATTGCTTGCTGTTAGTAACTCAGCTTATTGTAGAGTATAAAAAGTATACTGATGATGCTAAGCAGTTTATACTTTAGTTTTTTATGTAGTTTATACTTTAGTTTTCTACGTGGTTGTTTAGAATCTGCAGCTACATACTATTAACATTCCTTTACTTTGTTAATGCTACTCCCTGCACCCTCCCTTGGTGCTGCTGATCCTGCATAATGCATGGGCATAATATGACTTTGAAACCCCCCCGCCCACCTCCTACGCATTTCGCATGAATATGCTAAATTCCTCTTGATATGCACATTATTTTTGTTAAGGCGCTCCTCTTCCACCTCTGCCAAGCTCCTAGCTTGGCAGTGTCTCATTCTTCACCTGAAGACGGCTGCTTGCGTTGTAGCCGAAACGTCGTGAGAATTATTTTATTTTATTATGTTTTATTTTTATTATTTTATTACTTCCCTTCTACGGGACTTTACCGAAAGAACCAAGAAGATAGACAGCATTGACATTAAACCCATGATAGCAGTTGGAGGTAATGACCACAATGGAAAGGCCATTGCAGGTGGTGGTCACCACAAAGATGGAGCAACTTCCTATTGTATAAATGCGATGGCATATGTAATATGCAGTAAATAAACATGTATGGAAATGGATTGCTTTAGTTATTTCATTTGATGCATTATCGTTGTATTGTATATATTGGGGTGGCGAGGTAGTACAGTGGTTAGATCACTGCACTATGAACCCAGAGACATAGGTTCGATTCTTGGCCATGGCTAATGTATGATCAAAACCAGATGACTGGCCTGGTATTGGAGTTTGTTTGACAAAGGGGTAATTTTGCCCATTATCCCCCAGGTACATCAACATGTGCTGCTTGTTGTGACTTGTTGAGGATGGTGCTGTGTTATAATCCTGGCGATCTGAGCTTCATTGCCCTAAAGATTTGAAGCTTTCGTGACTGCAAGGATTCATATTCTTAGGTTTTTTCGGTAAAGTCACGTAGGTAAAAAGTTAAAATTAATAAAAGTAAAATAAAAATAAAATAAAAATCACGACGTTTCGGAGGAAACACAAGCTTCCGTCTTCAGGTGGAACCGTCACAGCCAGACAGCTGTATCAAGTAAATGAGAGATTACAAGAGATACCACTCCGTATATATAATGGTTGAGGGGGGGGGAAGGGCCAGGAATGACCCACTTTTTATTATTATGGTAAGGTGCGGCTTGAGACTACGAATAGACTACATAACAAATGACTGAGCCTTTATTATGGAGAGGTTTGGTTTGTGACTACGCCTAGCCTACATAACAAAAGTGTTAAAAAAGAAAGCTAAACCTGGTAGAAAGCTAAACCTGGTAAAACAAAACTGGCTGTCTATCAGTAACTTGTAATAGTTTTCTGTCAAATAAGATGGTCCAAATAAGTGTAGTTAAATCTTTTTTTGCATGGTAATCACATCTCGTGACTTTACCGAAAAAGCCTAAGAATATGCCCTAAAGAGTTAACATTGGCTGTGAGTGATATCTCAACCCAGCCTTTAATGTGTACCTGTTTCGATCTATGAACATCAACTCTGGGAAGATAAATGTGGCCATGTTTGTATAATGATACCGTACATTTCCATGTCTCGCCTTAATCAGGACTTGGTAACAATACTTCCCACAAATATTCCTTGGTGCAAAATGTACGTGTTATATGTCATTACGCCTATAATGGTTATGTTATATTTGTACACTTTAAGGAGAAAGCTCTTTGAATTTCATCTACAAGTTTGGAGTTGAAGATGATGTCGGGCCGCACCCTGGTATAAGGGCTATCACGAATAAACCATCAACAGGTTAGAGCATAAAGTCTCATATATATGCCTACATAAACACGGTGAGGCCTCTACCCACAAATATTACAAGTTTGGATGCAAACTAAATGCATATCTTGTCACCCAACACGGATTTTATTGGAGGCTAAAGTCTATTGTGCCCCCCCAGTCTACCAAGTGCAGAAGTGGAAGGCGGCCTTACCAGTATCTACCTACCCACTCCCTCATGCTTGCCTGTGTGACAATCACTTTCAATATTGAGACAGAATGCAAGACTATTTAATATAAGTAGTGGTAACAAAATACTTTAAATTACAATAAATTATTTTCTTACCAAATTTGCTTTTGGTTAGTGTTGGTGTGATAGTTTTGGTGTTGGTATGATTTTTACCTCCACTAGTCCCAGTTACAGTCTGTCTGGATGTTATAGTGAGTAGTTGAGGCCAAAGACCAGAGACATCATTTATATTCCAATGTCAGACCACATCTCCAGAACACAGAAGGCTCAGTTTTAGTTACAACAATATAAATAACATAACATACTTCATACTAAGTCTGATTACACACAAACGTTGCAGAATTACTTAATTACATATTCACAACATGTTAAATTATCCTCTCATGTTACATACATGCAGCTGCACCCTAACCAATATTTATTATTTGAGCGACACACACTTGGTCGTTTACGATGTCTTAGCTCCCTTAGTAGGCATATCTCCTCAGCTAAATCGACACACATCTACACCTAGCAGGTACCTCTCTTCTGCTGCACTATGAACATCTACTCTCAGCAAATACAACTCCTCTGCTACTCTTTTATTGGTTGACAGACACTCTTTATACTGCACAACCAGGGTTAACATCGTCATGGCTGTCTTAAACAATATGACCCAGACGATTGCCCAAATATATATTTTTATTGACACTGCCTTACTTCCAGAACCTTCCATGTCCTTCCTCCACCTCATGGTAACTCCTGCCAATCTTCTAACTCTGTCCTCCCTCATTTATGAGGGTCGGTTCGGGCTTGGGGGAAAAATAAAATTTTAGAAACTCTGAAAAGCCCAAACCCAAACTTCCTCAAACAGGAGCCAATGAGCAAAGACAAACCAAACAGGTACCGATGAGCATGAGACAGACTCCAGTCAGAGCTTTGTTTTGTGAAGATTTTTCTCAACCTCACCTGAATTATCACCATCCAAAACTAAATAAATCACAGGAAACGTTTTACAAAGAAAGTTTCAGTTGCGTTTTTTTCATGAACCGTGAACCTGACAAATTAGAAAAAATGGGATATGAAATTGATTTTGGGGGTTACAGGACAATAGACAAAGTCAACGTGAATGGCAATTCAATAGTACTTGGATAGGTTTAACAAGATTAACACAGTCTGAATAGCTAATCATGAAAGTTGACTCCATTGTACAGCCATGGAAGTCGGCGTGTGATCCTTAGCTTGGAGCCACCAAAATTGCAAAATTGCATATTCGCAGGTAATGTACAGAGGTCGAGCAGGACTGCACGGGTCGTAGACTCGCAGGCTTTGGCACAAGCCAAACATGGTGAACCTACTGGAATCTTCCCTTCTCCATTATACCGCATGATTCCCTTGTTCTCTTGTCTACCACCCTCTCTAACTCTGCATACACTGCACTCAACCTGCCCTCTCTCTCTTCGTATGCTGCCTTGCTACAACTTTTCCTAGCCACTACCCACTCAATACTTACCCTCAAACCATAACAGGGCACATCGCTTCTCACCACAACTCTCAACCTTCACCTCTCTCCATTAATTATGACATTTACATGGTCATAACACTGGTGTTGGTGTCAATTGAGTAGATTGTGGTGGTGGTTGTATCCGTTTCAAAGTTGAGGTCGCATGAGCTGACTTTGGCCAATGGTACCGAAGTCTAGTATGTGCTACATATGATTATGACGGTGATGGTTGGTGATTGATGGGCAAAAGGTGAATAATGGTGAGTCATGATGAGTTTTGGTTTGTCAGTTATGGGTAATGGGTGATAGTGAATAAAGGTGATTGTGTTAATGAGTGATGGTGGCGTTGCAGGCGTGTCGCTATTGGTGGAAGTCACCATTACAGGCGAAGACACCAGCAGTGCTGTTGCTGAGATGCTGACGCTGCTATCACCTGATGGTCGACCTCTTCAAATTATTTTGTTGAACGACACCAGCCCAGGAGACTATATTGGAAGGATTGACTCCCTCCCAGAGGAGCAGTTCTCTGTGTACGTCAGCGGGAAGGACTCGAGAAATGACACCTTTGGCCGAGTATTTCCAACAATTTCTGAAGTCACCACAATAACACTAGAGGTAATTTCCCATCAATGGCTTCCCTACTCTCTGGATTTCTCCACAGTGAAACAAACAATTATTGTTTTAACCCATGATTTATCATACCTGAGAAAATACGAATGAAATCAGAGAATACAATGCAAATAACACAAAGATGATTGCAGATGACATAGTTAACAGTGAGTACACCGGATTATCACGGGTTTCTACGTACGGCGTGAAAGAAGTTCAACATATATACATACAAAATAAAGGAGGTTATGATTGTTAATTGACGAATGGTTGGCTTAAATACAAAAGATGGAAGCATTATACTCGATAGGGATAATATCTAAATTAGGAATGGAATTCTAGGCAGATCACTGGCAAAAAAGATAATATATTTCTTGCCTGATGACGGAGGCTTGTGTTGCGCCCGAAGCATCGTGATTTAGTTTATATTCTTTCTACCTACGTGACTTTACCGAAAGAACCGAAGAGTATGGATTCCTGCAGTCACGAATGCTTCAAATCAAGAGAACATATATCCCTGTGATTTTTTTTCAGAAGGGAGTTCTGAACATCAGAATTGAATTCATAAACACCGCACTTCGCAGTATGAAAAATGTTGAGCTCATGGACTATTTTATTTCGCCATCAAATAAATAGGAGTAGTTGTTGCAACAACATTCGCAGGTTCTAATCCGTTCACGATTGGAATCCTGGTGTATTAAGAAAAAATACTACGTACCATCTGCTTCACAGTGACAGTGGTTGCGAAAGGTCCCTTGCCATAATTTATAGAGTAGGCGATGTTATGCTGGAATGCAAGCCTTATACCAACTGCGAAAACTGAAAATTGTTATTTAGACTCAGTGAGGCTTCGTGAGTAAACTAGCATAACAATATTGATCAATTAATTATTGCACATGATTTGATTGTTGACTGAGATCAATGGGAAAATAATTAACAGCACATCTTAAGGTCAACCAACCACAGGAGCAAGATACGTTGAGGATAGGTTTGCAGTACCACGCCTTTGTGGAGAGTTGCTCGTCCCTTGGAGCAGTGAGGCTGGGTCCACAATCCCTAGAGTCCATCCTGTGCCAGCAGGATGTGCAGGACAACTGGATAGGTAATGCAGCATGAATGACAGCCCAAAATATCCACGCAACTCACAGGGGATTAGCCCAATCCTAGTTAGCGCCACATCCAAACCTCTTCGCAATGTTTATTTTTATTTTATTCTGGCAGCCTAGCTTGTTATCTTGCCACGGTTTTACATGCGAGAAAGAGGGGGTGAAATCGGCTGTGATAGAACGCTATCATATGTTAGACTAATGCGAGCCCACCGCCAAGCCATCTTCAGGAAATCCGAGTAAGGTTATCATTACAATACATCAATCATAATGCAGTACTATACGATGTAAACAAAAAAGAAAAAATATAATTGCATAAAATCTTGAACCCATTTCAGCAATATAATGTATACCATATGACCTTATAGAGCCACACACAATGGTCGGATTGTCTCTGAATCTCTCACAGATTGTTTCAACAATGACTTATCCAAAGATCGCCATTGGCATCCCAACCTACCTTAATGTGTCCGTCACTAACTCTGGTGATGCTGACACATTCACAGCTACAGTCAGTGTGGACCCTGGCTTCATTGTCAGTATTCTTCCTTCGGATAGGTAAATATGTTTTACTCACACACCTTTATACATTAAGTGTTTTTTTTGTCATTCCACTGCTATATGATGGCCTCTAAGCACCAAGCAGGTCATAGAGGTTACGTACCACGCTGGTCAATACTGGTTAGTGAAGGCAGACAGCATAGACGTGGATGAGTAGACAGTACAGTGTAAGAATAGATGTTCTGCATTGTCCACTCAATCACTGTCTACGCTGATGACTGCTTAGCTTCTGAATTTAGGGACACTCTGGTCAATTAGTCATAGACTATAGCTCTGAACCAATTGTAGATATACCAGTAAAACCTTGGATTGCGAGCATAATTCGTTCCGGAAACGTGTTTGTAATCCAAAGCACTCGTATATCAAAGCACTCGTATATCAGTTGTGATCACGTGATGCTTGGCAGACAAAGCATATACACGTACTACTCGTATTGCAAGACCTTTCTCGTTTATCAAATTAATATTTATTTAAAAAATTTGCTCGTCTTTCAAAACACTCGCAGACCAAGTTACTCGCAATCCAAGGTTTTACTGTATATACCTGAGAACTCCTATTATCTGTTTTAATGTGATGTCTTATTATTCAAACAGTCATCCGTGGTTTACACTTCTTTTTTTCACGGATGAATCATAAATAATTGCAGATAGAGGAGTAATTTGTCACACAACTCCAATTATACACTAAAATATCGCCCAAGCCCACAAGGGTAAAGTGTCTCCATGTTTTTTGTGTGTCTCTCTGTGTCTTTGTAGGTGTCTCTGTTTTGTCTGTGTTTATTCATGTCTTTGTGTGGCTCCAATTTTTTTGTGGATAACCCACGAGTGATTATTATATTGCGGGTAACTGGATGCCATTCCACACTAAATTCGTAGATAATGGCAGATAATAGGAAGACTAGGGGCATGGGTAATTGGGGGTTTTCGCCAATCCTATAGCTCCTTGAGAAAATATGAATTGTAAGATAATAGTGTCGTAGTTAAGAGAATTTCTGTAAATTTCGGTTATAAGACAGTATTTACAATGGATAGATGTGCTTTATTGTTATCATGATTATTATTTAAGCTGTATATTCTGGCCTTTCTGACATGCGTTGGAAGCTTAATAAGTTAAGGGGGGGGAAACTGAGGTGCACTCCAGCAACATTGTTGTGGCATCATCCCTATAATTTGTAATATATATCATAAATACAGCTATGTCACGAAACTACATGTGAAAGTATTATACAATTATTATTTTTTCTCATTAATACATTTTCAAACTCTTGTCAGACAGCCTGGGATAAACAGCCCAGCGGTGTTTTAACAAAGTATAATATATTTAGTTTGTTGTTGCATGAATCATTAAATAATGAAATAATATATAAATTATAAGGCTGACTTCATTAATAAACTTCAGATTGTTAGAGACGTCTCTTTTCTCAACAAATTCAGCACAGGAAGCGATCCCAGGCTGGTGTGATGAAATTTGAACTGGAATATCGGCAAATCCATCTAATTTTAGAGTAAAATGCCTGAGGGTCAAATTGATTAAATGTATACCACTTCTTAAACTAATTCAGCTAGCATAGCAATTAATATGGGGAAAGGTTCGAAAAGAAACAGTTAATATTCTGAAACCACAAATGACATTCTGAGGAAGAAGATAAATATAAAAGAAACGTGCAGAACTGAATATTGAATACACAGAACTCTGTAAAATTATGAAGAAAATAATGAGACTATAAATCAGAGATGACACACATTATTGGATGTGTCAGACCAAGCAACGGGTGCATGAAAACAGCAATACGGAGGTTCATAATCGGCCATTCACAAATGAAACCCCTTTGAAAAAAATACGGAACCAAACTCGTGATCGAGATTAAACCCTCAATTTAGTAAATACATATTATGGAGATTTCTATATCAAAGCAACACAAATATATAGTTTTGGAAGCAGAACTCTCAAAGGAAGAAAAATAAGTTCCAGATTTCACACTTAAGCTCCACCCTTCACGGTCTGCAAAGTGGAAGACGCCTGGATCAGATGACATACCATTATCAAAAAGTGGGACCAATTCTTGGAACAATAATAGCAGCTTTCTTCACATTTTATAACATATGTCCAATAATTAAACAAGAGGTTGATGAGAGTTTGGTGCGATCTTTGAACTCAATTAGATCATGAAAATTCAGATACCAATTGGCCAAAATAAGAAAGTGTTTGATGATTGACATTTATGTCTGTGCTCTTAAATGTTTCAGTATATTACCTTAGTTTGATCATCTTTCCTTCATGTTTCCACTGAAATGTAATAAAACCCTAGTATTGAGCTGGCAGTCCTGACACTCTGGGTTCGAATCCAGGCAGCTGCCTGTGATTAAACTGGGTGCTCAAGTGTAATGTGTAGGTGTAAAGTAGTGATGCAGTGTTTGGAGAACTGCAATATGATGCAGATGACTTGAGTTCAATTCCTAGCCAAATTTGAACATCAGTGGCGTTACCTGGTCAGCGTGTATAGGTATGGTCAAATGGCCCCTGTAACTGAGACATCATGGGGTGGCTATCATCCCACAGTGGATTGACAAAGAACATAAATATGAATATTCATGTCTGTGTAACAAGTTTAAAAATGTGTTAAAAAATATTATTCCTGAGATGAAATCATTGTTTGTTTTGTAATTGTTATTAACTTGGATTGGTTGGTGCTTGTGCAGATTCAACATCAGCAGGAACAGCTCAGTAATTTTAACGCTGAAGCTAGAAACCAATTCTACAGTGGAAATCGGAACGATTGGCACATTTTTACTGGTAGTTCACGGAGCAAACTCTACCTCCAACTTCATAGATTTTCAAGCTCAGCTTCTAAAGGTAATGATACATAATATTGAAATGACAAAGCTAATCCCATTGACATATATTTTGAATAAAATGACTCTTGGTGAGGAAATCAAATGCCATCTGGAGTGATTCCTTCTAAAATGATTCCTTGTAACGCCAGATACTATCCAAAACTAATATTTATAATGCGTGTGATCCTGATAATAAGCACTGCGCTTTAAGGTGTTCAAGATCTTGCACCATTTCTGTGTAGGCTTTTCAAGCTCTTGTATAGTACGCACTCCGTATCAACAACTGGGAAATTAGCTCAGATCCATCCAGTCCCAAAAAGGGTGATTCATCTTGCATGTGTAATTATCGTCCTATCGCCTTGACACCATTAATATGAAACGTAGTAATAGTAAATGAGACTATCCTGGTCTCTTGAACGTGAAAGTGAGAAATATATAATAAATGATCATTTTCTCCATCACTTGAATTCATTATCATTTAGTGATCATCAGTATAGGTTCCATCCAGCATGGTTTACGGGTAACTATTTAGCTTATTTTAACACGTAGGCTTTCGCGATCAATATCATCCTTCTTACAGGGTTTTTTTTTTTGGGTGAGATCGCGTAAATATAAATATTTCGCTACTGTTGCCCAAGTGCTCTGCACACTTTTTGCTATGTATGAACCAGCACAACAAGTAAACATTCTCTATACGTAAAACTTTGGTAAAAAAAAATGTAACAATAACACTGAGTATGCAAAGTGCCAATAAAATTTCTGGAACGTAACTATAATCTTTGCGAACATGGGATCAAGAATCAAAGCGATTAATTCTCCTGCCCTAATAAACGGCACCATTGGAGTAAACGTGTTGAATTAAACTAACACTTCAAGAGCTATCAACATAAAAACTAATTGAATTAACAGTATGAGTCGGTTTATTGTTAGGCAAAGGGGAGCAAGCGCACATCAATTAAATTATATATCATTACATTGATCCATGGAAGGGTCCAGTTTCACTTGGCCAATTAATATTTTTTGGGACTTATGGACTCTTTCCCTGCTCAAAGAGTTAAATTAAACAAGTAGAACTAATCCGAATATTATTTTGCTCGCAATCATAGTACAGTAATAGAGCTGGTGCTACATTTTATGAAGGAGCGTTTTATTGTCGCAGATTACTGAGGAACTTAAATTTCCTCTGCAACCTAAAAGACATTCATGCAGCATTGAATAGTTCCCAAAACCACTGAGCGAAGTTTGCAGTAGTCTTCTCGTATTGAATATGGGATGTTGTAGTCAGTGTAAATGGTCCTGCCACTTTCTGTCAGCTAGTTAACACACCTCCTCTATTATGCATGTTTTATGGGGAGGTCGGCACTCTCTACTTAACAATGTCATAGCAGCTGCATATTCCGCAGTCCCCTCACCATGATTGAGACGAGGGAGAAAATGTCCAACTTCTGCTGCGGCTCACATTGTCCCACCAACTGATGTGTTTGATTTCTCTTCCTCGTTTTCCTTTGCTTCATGCAGAATCGATGTCATACATTCTCCAGATCACTCTCTTATGACGTATCCCACATATGCTGTTTTAGTCTCATTCGATTCCAGAGTAACTCATGTATCCAACATTATTGTAAGACTTCCATTGCGTGACTAGTCAAGCTGATTGTCCTGTGAGCTTTACATTCTAGGGTGGTGGGCTTTTGGGGAATTGGAAAGAACAGAAACTGCTCAATTTCCTCAATTCGATTTTTTCCTCATATATCTTTTTTTTTAAATACTCACTAGTCCCCCCTTCCATTATCTTATTACTTCCAACATATCACTGGGTACCACATCCATGCTTTTTCCTTTTTTAAACTTTTTAAATTGACATTTTAGGCTCGTGACACCTGGGTTATAGTCACATGACAGTGGCCAATTATGTCTTCAAACTTTTAAAAATGTTCAGATCTATTTTCCTGATCATGATAAAATCTATCTTGTTTTATGTTACAGTATCGTTTTCTCTTGATCTCTTGGAAATATCTTTGTATACAGCCTTCTTTGTGGTTGTTTGAACCAAGTGTTCATCACTGTGAAACTATGTTGATTACAAAACTGAAATTACCGATATCCTATGTTGTTTCCCTCAAGACCATTACTATTATCCTCCATAATTATTGTTATATGCATATTAACATGAGCCAATATGGTCAACAAAGCATATCCACTGATGAAGGCAGCATATTAATAATCACGTATATTGGTTCTTCGCCAGCAAGGCAAAACAAAAGCCAACAGGACAAATCTAACTGCGTAAAACCTCATAAGTATGTATATTTAAATTAACGTATATCTACCACGAATGCCCCCCCTCCCCTTGCGCACAGTATGATGATGATTCATTTCCAACCTGTGAAATTATGGCTGAAAGAAAATGCCCTAAGAAGCTCCAGGACACGAAGTGCGAATCCAGCACGTGGAACGCGACCATCCAGTTCAATGACACTGGGTCGGGAATCAAAATAATAGATCCACCTGGTGGCATGAGCAACATCACTGTCGGGAAGACGTTGACCAAGAGCTATTCCGGAGACTGCTGCAACACGGTGTTTAGCGTTAATGTCACAGATATGGCTGATAACTTACGTGTGTGCTCCTACGACATGAAGGCATCAGCAGGGTTTACGATGTTCCATATTGGCATTTGGCAAATGGTCATATTTGCATTTGGCCTGGCACTAAGTGGAATTACTAATGTCATGTGATTTCAAATGTTTGACATGTGAAGTACAGGCAATATACCTGTATATTTTGTGGGAGAAAATATCATTGTCCTCTTCATGTGTAGTGCTATTAATTTTTCAACACAAGACCTGTCAATATATTTACACTAATTCGATCAGGTCTGATGCGAGTAATACATAAAATGAGGATCAGAAAATGTTGTCTCCCCACACTTCAATACTGGTACAGGGATAATTTTACAGGGAACATTTAAAATGTAGATTTTTTTTGCATATTTTAAGGTGATCAATATTAAATATTGTGGGTATTGTAACAAATGTGGATAGATGTATTAAAAAATATAGACTACTGATCAAGCAGCTGCATGAAGTAAAGTGCTATTGCTCCATGTCAGAGGTTAATGTGCTTGCATTGTTATCTCAGGAGAAAAATTAACGAAGACCCGTGGGCGTGGCAAATTATGCTGAACTGTCAGAGAATATAAGTGGTCAATCACATATTGCTTTTAGATATGATTATATGGGATTAGTCCGATAAGTGGTTGATTTAATTGCATTGAAAATAAGAAACACTGTGAATGTATCAGTTTTATAAATGGTTAGAATTTATGTTGCAAATAGTGGAAGGGAGTGGCAAAAAACTACGCATTAGTGGCACAGCATGTGTTGTCTGAGCTGTCAAATCGTTGGGAGAACAGCTGTCTCTATTCCCTCGATCTTCGCACAATCATGCGGTTTGATAACAAGAGCATATACAATTTACTTTTGATTACGAGTACTTCATGCGGTGTTAAACAACATAGTGTGGCAGGTTCTTTCTTATCCATTCTTATCGTTTACTATGCTTCACGCCATTGCCAAGCAGCACTGACCCGCATGCTGAAGCATGGTCATAAAATGCCCCCAACCCGCATGGCATGCATAGAGAGGCCCTCAATCACCATTGTTTTTAAAAGGGCACATATTTGTGGTACTATTAAACAATCAAATACTCTTGAAGGTACAGAATTTCCCACACATCTTATTCCCCATACAGTTTATTTGGGTAATTTTAAATGTGCCTGTACGGACTATTGCATGTTATTATAATGAGCAAAGTGAGACGATTGATATTACCATCACCATAATCATGTTAAAATAAAGCAACAAAAACGTAGAAATGTGATGCAATAGTATTACACACGAGCCTAAGTATCTGATGTAAAGCACCAAAATCATAGTTTTGCATGAGATTGTTTGGTTTCGGTTTTTTCTAATACAAAATAATGATTTTAACTTTGGAATGCGTTCACTCATTCTTGAAGAGAGAGACGGCTCAGAGGTGTGAGCAACCATAGACAAGCAGAAAAGGAAGCCTCAGCAAGCCGATAACAAATTATCCCCCTTCAAGCTCTGCAGTCCTCTATATATGAAGGTGTTATCGGCCAAAATATGGGTGGTAATTACATGGAGAAAATCGGAGCACCCAGAGAAAATCTACACATGCGTGGGAGCAACACTCTATCCCATACAGATAGAAAAGGGGGAGTCCACAGTCTTGCCTACCACATTCTCCTGACAATTCAGGGTATGGCACCTCAACGTCTACGAGAAGGGAGTTTCATAGCATGTGTGATTCACCAACCTTCACTGCCTCGCTGACATACGAAGGAACAAGAAGAAGCTGCCTCCACAGTGCTGGAATAGAGGCATGTGCCACCACCATCTGGCAAATTATGAAAGGCACTAATGGCGTCGGTGAAGAAAGGTAAACTTAAAATAAATTCACTAAATAATATAATAACAAAGAAGAACAGCATGCATATGCCTGAATTCGGTAACGCTTTCTAACATATGTTTGTTCTTAGAAGTACTTAATGTTATTCTATCAACTTTGATCAATTTGACTGGTTTTCAATCAGGTCCCAAATAGCAACACAACTATATACTTCGTGTGGTTGATGCATTCCAAAAAAAGGTGCACAAAGCAAAACTCGACCGAAACCGCTGCCTGTTGAGTAAAGCATACATTGCTGTACACTGTTGTTTAACAATGTGCAACCACATAGCCACATATGGGTGAATTTGTTGAGGCCGCTGGCCCCCGCGGCCTCTCCCTGCTGAGCGCCGGCCACAGGGGTTCCGCCGTCTCCCAATCCCTCGCTCGTGGGTGAGCAGCTGCTGCCGCCGCTGGGCTCATCGCTCGCGGGATAAGGGCTGTCGTCCGCCGGCTCTCCTCCTTGGGTCGCACCCCCGCGAGTTCGCGAGAGGGGCATGGCTCGTCGCTGGCTCACGGTCGCCTGTAAACACTTTGTTGCCATTCCGCCAGTCAAACGCGACGCCTCCCCTCACAGCCCCGCGCAGCAATCACACGCTCTGAACGGGGGGTCAGGGGTCAGAGGGCGAATGACGTTGCTCGCGTCCGCGTTGCCGATTGGGGCTTTCGTTATGGGGGGTTTAAAGGGCTGTGAGACGGACGTTCGCAAGGGGAGTTAGTCCGTACGCAGTGCGGGGGTCCGCAGCGGCAAGATGAGGCGCACACCCATGGAGCACTGACCACACACGCTGTGAGCGTACATACACACAGAACCACGCACTTTCACACGCTCGTCGAAACCACACGAGGCTGTGATTAGTTATTCATGATTTATTACCGGCCGACTGTGAACCACTGTCGAGTCAGTAGGAATCGGCAAGGCAGGCCTACACTATTTCCCAAGGGTCTGTACCCGATTTATCTAATTTGATGGGCTCTAAGCTGTTTCGTTTTTTTTTAGACCAAATCCCAATACTCTCTTTCCTCTTACTCACAGTTCGATGCGTACGGCGCTCAGGCGGGCTCATCCTCTCTGCACACCTCGACGCGTCACACGGACGTTCGAGTGGCCAAACTGGGGACCGTCTCGAGCGCTCACTTTAGGAGCAAGAGACCTTTTACCTTTCTGCGTCGCCCTTTTATGGGTAACCCACATCAAAGGAAGCAATCGCTGATCCGAGGGCCTTCAGATTGCTAGGCTTGCACCGCATTATTCGCGCTATGCACCGCCGTCCATGTCCCGGGTTCCATAACAAAGAGCCCGCTGCTGACTGCTGCGCCGGCGGCCGCCCAAAAGCCCATTCGTCATGCTAATCAGCCGCCCACCCTGGTTTCCCCGCCGTTCGTGGCTGCGCCCCCCTACCTGCCTGCCGATCCGTGTGTGGGGGTACATTTTAACCGTGGTGGCTGGATAGCCCCCGCCGTGACCATGTAATCTCAACCCAAGTCACAGCGCCGCGGTGAGAGTTAGCATCGGGGGAGATCGCCCAATTCCCTGGCCGCAGGAAACCATGAAGATTATCCCTATGAGAGGGCTTCTGGGTGAAAACCTGTCGGCCAGGTGACCTCCCCTCGGAGCTCTATGGGGGGAAATGTGTGAGGGTGTGTTTATGTGGGGGGCGGTGCGGGGGAAGCAGGGTCGGCCCCGTCGCTTGGTGGTGGCGAGGTCGTAGATGGGGCGCCCGTAAAGCGGCTTCGCGGCGGCGGCATCAAAAATTCAAACCACAAATAGCGAATTTTGAGTAGAAATAAGTTAGCCACACATACGCAAAATTGTAAAAACCGAAACCGCACAGAGAGAGAAAAACCTAAACAAAAGATTAGTTTTCTTGGTTCTTTCGGTAAAGTCACGTTGAAGGGAAATAATACATTAATAAAAATAAAACATAATGAAATAATTCTCACGACGTTTCGGCCACGTGACTTTACCGAAAGAACCAAGAAAATGAATCCCTGCAGTCACGAAAGCTTTAAATCGAAATTTAAAAGATTCGTTCATATTGCATTACCTTTATGAGAGCTATCGTGATATCCGCCAATGCTCCTGAAAGGCAGTGGAAAACAGTGTCACCATTTAATCAAGCTGGATGCCTTGCTGCCGTTCTCTACTGGTCCGTGTGTCTTTTCTAAGCAAAGGTTTATCTGAGATAGACATTCTATTCTTTAAATTTCTTCTGCAGAAAGTTGAATTTACCGACTGAGCGACCCTGTCTCTCCACCCACAATGGAACCTATATTTAACTAGTGGCTGGTTCCACAGCCCATACAACAACATGATGCTTCAACCTGCGCAGCTCTGCAAAGTGTAAATGAAATCCGATTCGCCCTTAAAAATAAATACATCACGCTAAATGCAGTAATTTACTTTGGGAAAATATTTTCAAGATATCCCCACGCCATGTAGGGGTGCAATTTATTTTTTACCATACTTGACCACGCTGGTCAGTGCGGGTTGAAGCCAATGGCAATGAAAGCGACCACAACAGCTAAGTAACACCGATGCCAAGATCTGTTTATTTTCAGGGAAAGCATTCGGGCAATTGCACATTTAAAAAAACACACTTTGAAGCCACGGATAATATTCATGGCGAGTTATACTGGCTGCCCTCTTCCTCAACCTGCTTTGATCGGCGTGGTATAGTCAAACAACCTCCATGACCGTATCAGAAGGCCTTCATCCAACAGTGGATTGATGTGCTGTTTCTTTTTTTGTACTTACAACCCGCAAATCCATCCATCCCAGCCAGCCACCAACACTTTTTATCTGATATAGAGCCTTTGTCTATCTCCACCTTTCTCTATCCTTCTCTGTGCTGTATATTCAAATGTATCTCGATTTCTTGCTGTCTCTTGCTGTCTCAGTTTCTCTATTGCTGTTCCCTATTCTATCTCTCACTCTATATCTCTCTATCTGTCCCCCCTCCACGGTGGCAACCCTACTTCCCTCTACATATCACTCGCTCCCTGTTTCCCTCTCTCACCTCTCACCCTTGCTCTCTGTAATCCCACTTCTCCCTTTCATGTCTCAATCTATCTTGCCTCTCTCATAATCCTCCCTCTCAGTGTTTGTCACTTTCCCTTGCTCTTCTGATTTTCTCTCTCCTCTCCATTTTATGAACGTTCACTCTCTCCCTGCTTCGATCCTCTCCGTCTCTTCCTTCCTCTATATTCCTTCCTCACCTTTCTCTATCTCTCTCCTCTAGTGCCAGATACACGGTCGAGGTCGTGGGTGGGTGGTTGGGGAGGCGTGATGTCTGCACGCATGAACCGAGCTAATTATCATGGTCCATGGACAGATAACCCGTAGGTGCCTACTGCACATTTCGTAATTTGTTTCAACTTACATCTGTCTTGCGCCAATATGCTCAAGTAGTGCACATCTTTATGTCACCAATCTCTTATGTCGTCAAGCCATTCTCTGTTAGGTTTTAGTCTCTTTCCGGTTCCTTCCATTTTTTCAAAAAATGTACTTTTAATATTCCTGTTTTCCATCCTACATGGGTCCAAATAGTGCAAGTTTCCTTCTCTTCATTTCCTGCATTAGGTCTTCTTCTATGTGCAACATTTTTTTTACTTCTACGTTGGTCGCTTTTTGGGTCCAGTTTATATGCAATATTCTTCCGTAGCAATACAGTCTTTTTCAATGCACAGGTATACAAAGGTAATGACCAATAAATGACCCCAAGCCAATGTGCAGCCTAACGGCTATTCGAAGATAAACCAAGGTCTGCGATTGGCGGAAAGAGGCCTCCACAGGGCTTGGACGGGAGGCAGGCATTTGAAGTGATTGGATAAAAGAGTTTGAAGGCGAATAGGTGGGGAACAAAGTGAAACCTAGAGGCAATGGTTGGAATCCGTTAGAGGGGAAGGAAAGGGATTGGCTAAGAAAAATACAGTGAGGGAACATTCTAGAAAGGGAACTGGAACGATATAAAAGGACAGAGCACAAGGGGAGGGGACATTCGCGGGAAAGTACAGCTTCAACTTCAAGCACGAAGCCCGACCTAGATTGTTCTGTGTTAATAAAGTGGCTCCTAGTACTTCGTCGTCTGAGTCATTACACAAGGCTGAACTTAATATGCATGCTCTTAAGATGCTCAGTTTGGTTGCAGTAAAATGCAGTTTTCTTCCATAACATATTATGGCATCCGTGAATCTCAGCTTATTTATTCTTTCTCCTTACGCAGATATTCCTGTGCCGTTGTCCTGAATGGCATCCATCAATCTTTTCAAGTATTGACGAAGTTATTTGCGGATAGTAGATCTCCCAGTCTCATACCTATTGTTGTTGGGAACCATTCTCCTATTTCCTAAGTACACCATCAAGAGGAGGCTGCAAGGTGGGCCAAGGCAGTCTCTCTTGCCAAACAGGGACAGTGGACTCGATGGGACAGTGTGAAGAAGAGGACGATCAGCTGGAAGGATCTGTGGGCCATGGAAGCGAGGCGGTTGAGCTTTTCCATCAGAGCAACATATGACGTTCTTCCAACACCAGATAATCTTCACCAATGGTATGGTGAAGATCCGGACTGTGCCCTCTGTTCCATGCCAGCCAACCTCAGGCACATTTTCACAGGGTGTAAAACAAGCCTCACCCAAGGACGCTACACTTGGCGTCACAACCAAGTCCTTACAAACCTTGCATCCGCCCTGGAGGACAAGCGAGCTGCCACCAACTCCCTACCACCCCCAGCAGCATCACACCCCTTACGGACGACCTTTGTCCGCGAAGGGGCTAAACCACCGAAGAGCGGCTCTACACCATTAGAGCGAGACCAGCTGCGCTTGGCCCGCGACTGGAAAATGCTAGCTGACATTGGCCGGCAACTTGTGTTTCCTCCGGAGATCGCAACCACCACCCTAAGACCTGACATGGTGCTCTGGTCCCGTTCGCTAAAAAAGGTCTTCATCATTGAGCTCACAGTACCCTGGGAGGACTCAGTAGATGAGGCTTATGAGCGAAAACATCTGCGTTATGCTGATCTAGCTGCCGAAGCACAGCATCATGGCTGGAACACAGAAGTCCGACCAGTGGAGGTGGGCTGCAGAGGTTTTGTGGCAACATCTACAACCAGACTGCTTAGAGACCTGGGAATTAAGGGCCAGAGCCAGAGTTCGGCAATCAGAGCTGTATCGGAGGCGGCAGAAGTCAGCAGTCAGTGGCTCTGGATGAAGAGGAAAGACCCCAGCTGGGCCCCGAAGTGAGAGGGCCAGGAGGTATGCGGTCAACAATGCTTGACTCAGGGAGGAGGACGCCCCTGCCATGCATAGTCCCATGGGATGTTGGCTATCAACAACAAGGCAACTCCTATGACTAACTGGGAATGGGACGCAAGCGTAGGATTGATCACCCTGTCGCTGGCCACCTTTGGGGAGGGTGTATAGTGTGAAAGGCCGAAACACCCTAGGAACCAAAGGTACACTACTGACAATGCGCTCCCCAAATTTCACCAGGATCACTGTTCATGAACTCTTGGAAGTGCTTGCACAAAGGATAGTAACATCTCATCCTGTGTTCTTGGAATCTGAATCTTTAACGTTCTTTTCAGCATTTCAGAGAATTCTTCAATATCCTCTTTTGTGCTATCTGATGTCGGTGCATATATTTGGATGACAGATATTTAGGGGTTGTCTATTAAATCTCGCTACAATCCCAATAATGATGCTTTGGCTTATGCACTCCACAAAAACCCATCTCCTGACCAGATAATTTCACCCCCATGCATCTCTCTCATTTCTGTCCATTTAATTTCTTCCAGTCCTAGAATGTCGTACCTGTATATTTCCATTTCATTTCTTAGCAGTTCTTACTGTCCTGTTGCCCATAATGTTATCATATTCCATGTTTCTACTGTGATTTCCTCATTCGACATTCTCAGCCTCTTCGTTGTTTCGGAATGTGGCTGCTTTGTTTCTTGATCGTGTCGTATCTGCTGCTGCTTTCCAGTAACTAAATTTTCATCCCATTTCCGGTTACTCATCAGAACTTGTTTCCTTCTTTTGTGACCGTCATGTACATTGGATTCCTTTCATCATTTTCTTGACAATCGAAGTATCAGCACCTTTTCGCCCGACCATCCTTTTTATCCAGGCTTGTGACTGGCTTAGATATCCACTGGTTTGTGGACCTTGGAAGCGAAGTTAACCAGGTTGAGCTCTGTGGAATACAGTAGACGTTATCATGCAGATGTGCGTGATGACATCACCGCTGCACGCACATATGTTGGGGCCGCTGGTCCCCGAAGTCCCTCCCTGCTCCATGCCTATGGCAGGGGCTCCGCCGTGCGCCGACCCCTCGCTGCTCTGCGAGCAGCTGCTGCCGTCGCTGGGCTCATCGCCCGACGGCTCCCCTCCCTGGTCCGTCCCTCCGCGAGCTCGTGTGAGAGGCATAGCTCGCCGCACGCCCTCGTTCACCTGCAGACGCTGCGTTGTCTCTCCACGGATCACGCGCTATTAAACGGGGGTCAGGGGTCGGAGGGCGAACGACGCTGCCCTCACACTGCGCGAGTCCCGGCGGCGACAGACGGAGCGGGGACCTGCGGACACACCGACCCCTTCCCCCACACTACGAGCGCACACACCTGCACACACGCGACACCCACTCGTGCGCCGCTCTACGCAGCGCTCACTCACGTGGCGAACCACTGTGTACACACGCGCACCCACACGTTCCCACTGCTCGACAAGATCACGCGAGGCCACGCTTCGCTATTAATGATTTATTATTTGCTACCTGCGAATTGATGTTAAATCAGTTTGAGTCGATGAGGCTGGCCTATTCTACCACCCCTGAATCTATTCTCTATGTATCGGCTATGATCCTACTTTTACCTCCTTACTCGCCGTTAAGTGTCCACGGCAGTCCGCTGATCCTTGTGCTAACAGCTTACCTCGGTGCGTCGCACGGACGTCCGGGTCGCTGGCTGGAGCTGCGTCTGGTCGCCTGGCGCTGGAGTAAGAGAGCCTGATCTCTCCTATGCCCCCCTTTTTATCCTCCCTACATCAAAGGGATGCGGCTCCGCGCCGGACGGCGGCCCTCAGCTTTTCCTTAACAATGGGCTCGCGTCCTCTAGCACGCGCACCGCGGTTCCGGGCGCCTGTGATATGCTAATCAATGTGCGGCGTTGCGCGGCGTAAATTCTAATTAATCCCTTTCCCTCCCTAACAATGGTGCCTGTGCGCTCAAGCGTAATTATCCCAACCATCCGTGACTATGCGCAAGAGCCCCTGCGGTCCCGCTACTCATGCTGTCCCGTCCCTCCCCTGCTTGCCCCGTCGACACGTGGGTGGTGTGTGTGGGGGATGCGCTTCAACCGCGGTGGCCGAATGCCCCTCGCCGCGGCCATACCATCTTAAGGCAGGTCGCAGCGCCGCGGTGCAACGTAGCGTCGGGGGAGGCCGTCCAATTCCCTGATCGCCGCAAACCGTGAGAGTTAATCCCGATAAGGGTTTCTCGGATAAAAACCGGTCGATCAGGTGACCTTCCCTTCCAGCTCTATGGGGGGGGAAATGCGTGCGGGTGTGTTCATGTGAGGTGAGGTGAGGGGGACGAGGGATTGGCTCCGTCGCTTGGTGGTGGCGAGGTCGGGGATGGGGCGCCTGCCGAACGGCTTCGTGGCGGCGGCATCACACATACACTTGGCGTGTGCCAGCCAGGAATCCAAGGGGGGATTCAATCAGGAATCCAGCCAGAAAAGTAATTATTTGATAGCATAATAACATTTGCCAGGAAAGGGCATTTAAAGGTTATGCAAATTACTACTGTATTGTGCTAATATCTTTATTCTGCTTATGGTTTTTCTTTTTTGGAGTTTTTTTCATGCAATTTTACTATTTTTTGAGCGGTTTATGGAGCACATTTGTTTTTATAATTATTGCAACTCCTTTCTTGGAATTCAAAAACGTATGGTAAAGATAGTAATTTGAGCTATATTGCTTCTTAATTGCAATGTTAGTTTAATATAGCACTCTATTGATAAATAATGAGGAAAATATATATTTCAGGGTATTATTATCAATGTGGTCAACTATATTACGGGTAATATGAAATGTTAACGTGTATGCAATGCAGGGTGTGTATGGAAACGAATTTTATACATAATGGCGATGAGTGGTGGAGCAGTGGTTAGGTCATTGTGTGCAAAGAACCCTTTTACTTCTCGTTCAAACCATGGGCAGTAGCCACTGCTTACATCAGTTTGCCAGTGATAATTGAAGCATTCCTAGTATTCCTCTTTATCCCTTACAATTTCAACCAGATATATAATATGGTTGTCTTATTTAATCGCAACCAGATATATTAGCTATTTAAATTGAAATTAAATGGCTCATTAGTGAATTAGGCAGTGTGTCAGTCGCATAATCTGAAGATCTTTAGTTCGGTCCCCACATGGGGCAAACTTATTTTATTATTGGAATAGAT
This sequence comes from Lampetra planeri, assembly GCF_965212315.1. Lineage (NCBI taxonomy): Eukaryota > Metazoa > Chordata > Hyperoartia > Petromyzontiformes > Petromyzontidae > Lampetra > Lampetra planeri. The sequence continues at coordinate 6,890,009 of NC_136109.1, forward strand.
TGATTATATATTTGCAAGAACACAAACTAAAAATTCTAGATTTGAAGCTTTCGTGACTGCAATGATTCATATTCTCAGGTTTTTTCGGTAAAGTCACGTAGGTAAAACATTAAAAGTAATGAAAGTAAAATAAAACAAAACAAAAATAAAAATAAAATTCACGACGTTTCGGAGGCAACACAAGTCTCCGTCAATCTGGCTGTGACGGTCCCACCTGATGACGGAGACTTGTGTTGCCTCCGAAACGTCGTGAATTTTATTTTTATTTTTGTTTTGTTTTATTTTACTTTCATTACTTTTAATGTTTTACCTACGTGACTTTACCGAAAAAACCTGAGAATACAAACTAAAAAATAAACATTAGAAATTGATCTGCTTTTTGTGCATAAAAGACGTTTCATAAACTACCTATCCTATTGTAGTGACTGTAAATGTCACTTTGTGGTGCCGGGCTTGCGAGGCCACGGCGGATAATATGTTGTCATTATGTGTAGCCCGGTTACTGGGCGTAGTACCAGCCCTAACGGGGCTTGGGTGAGCGCTGGTCAGCACGGAGGCACCACGAGCAGTGTGCGGTGCGAGCTCCCGGTGAGGGAGCGAGAGAGAGTATCAGACAGCCAGGGTTACGTTGGGGCATGATACGCTGGTTGACCTGCCGACACGTAACTGGATGACATTGGAGGGGGGGCCACCTGTGGACGGGAGCCGCTGGGTGGTCACGTGGTATAAAGGAGCTCTCGGGAGTCTTCGGGAAAGAGCTCGAGAGATCTAAAAGGTGGGCGGGATGAGGGGCGGAGCCAGCCCCAGCCCGGGCCGATATAATGGGGGCCCCGTGAGGGGCTCGGGGTTCTTCGGGTTGTTTGTGAAGAAGATCCACGTCGGGTTGAAGAAGCCTCTAGCCACTCATTCTGGGACGCAGCTCGTGGTCCGGACCGGGATAGCGGGACCGTGTCTAATTCTGCCGTAGCGTGGTTAGATGGGCATTCAACACCCGAGTGTAGGTTACGTTATGTTGTGTTGAGTTGATGTCATAAATTGTGTTGCTCCCAAGACAATGTCTGCCACTCCGTTGGACTCACTACACTATTATTAGTGTGCCTCTTTATCCCTTCAGATTCAAACCAAATATTTGAGATATCAGCATTGGAAGAACACTATCATCCAGTCTCATTAGCACAGGAGGTAGCGTATCAGTCTCATAATCTGACGTTCATGCGTTTGATCCTCACATTGGGCAAAATTATTTTATTCTTGGAATAAAATTAACATTTAGATAATAACTCCAACTTCAAATTATGCGTTAGGACTTGATCCGCTTTTGTGCATAACATACGTTTCATCAACTACCTATCCTCTTGTTGTTGTACCTCTTTATACCTTCAAATTTAAACCCTATATTTGAGATATCCAATTTGGAATAAAACTGATATAAGTTCAGCCTCATAGCGCAGTAGGTAGTGTGTCAGTCTCGTAATATGAAGGTCGTGAGTTCGATCCTCACCTGGGCAAAGTGTTTTTATTCTTGGAATAAAATTAGCCTTCATACTCTTATATAAGTGTGCAACTCTTTCTTTCTGTGATAAACGCTGCACATTCGTGCAGGGGGCGCTGCAAACCTACGCGCCCCCTGCATGAACGTCGGAGGCGCAGGGACAGACGTTCGAATACGTTGGAATCGATCTGCAGACGGCAGCTCTATGTCCCCTTATCTCAATCACGCAATCCCAAACAGGTGAAAGTCAGCATCGAACCGAACCCCCCCGGCAAGGGAATCTACTTAACGACGAGAGAAAAGTCAGAGTGTCGTTTTGAATTAAGTCTTCCAGATGTAAAATGATATAAGCTTTTAATGAAGAAATGAAGTTATCTAATTCAAAGCATAATATAATTCAAAGATGTTTCATTTTAAACCTTCATAACGGAGCTTCGGGTGCTTGCGTGAATGCGTCGTTCGTGTGCAAGTTTTTTTTTTACTTTCCCATCCGCTGCAAGCCGTAAATGGTTGTGAGGGGCACCCGTTGCATCTCCGACCAGCACCACCTCGACAGTGAGCTTGAACACGTATGTCAGGCTCTCAGGATGAATGGATATTCTGACCGCACAATCCGCAAAGCTGCATCCCCAACCATGGGTAGAGAACCATTTGAGGACCCAATCAAAACCATCACCTTACCATACATAGCAGGGGTTGCCAAAAGGATTGCCAAAATCATGAACAAACACAAGTTGAGTTCAATAAAGGACAAACAAATCTGTGATTTGATCCCATCGGTGAAAGATGCGATTCCGGACATGCAATGTCCTGGTGTCTATAAGCTGAGTTGTGTCTGCGGCAGCAGTTACGTTGGTGAAACAAAGCGACGTGTCTCAGACCGGGTTTGTGAACACAAAGCAGATTTGAAACACGGCAGAACAAACACCTCGGCGGTAGCGGATCATTGTTTCAACGCTGTGGTCACACATGACATTGTTTTCTCCGAGACCAAGGTGCTCTGCAAACCTTCGGGTCACCATCAGAGATTTGTTCATGAAGACATCCAGAAAAACAAACACAGACAAAACTTAATTTGAGAAGATGGATTCAGATTGAACAATCATTGGAAGGATGTGATAAACCGCGCCAAGTTTTAACTGCTGTGATTTTCACTCACCCACCCGGGTTGTCGTCGTCCGATTACTAGTTCGAGCTCCTTGACTTGCTAATTTTTCCAGCCCTAACCGTCTCTACACGCCACACCCCCTTCTCCCCCCTGTGCCAGCCACCATCCTTGCCTGCACGTCACAACCCCCCCCCTCTCGCCCGTGAACTCCTACAGCCACGAGTCGACAAAAATCCCCCCCCCCATTCCACCCCTCCCATGCCTATATAAAGCCACAACAGCAGATACTTTTCTCACCTGAAGACGGACGCTTGTGTTGCGACCGAAACGTCGAGTTTTATTTTATTATGTTTTCTATCTACATGACTTTACTGAAAGAATCAGAGAGTATGTATTTCTGCAGTCACGAAAGCGTATAATAATTTATTAGATTCACTTTCAATAAAGAAACGTCAAACTTGAAGCGAATTTTCGAAAAAAAATGATTTCCACTCGACCTTCTGCATGAGTGTAAAAATCCACCCGCTCATGAATATTAATGGTGGTGGGGGGATGCGGCATGTGGAGTGACGTCACTCGCATTACACACAATCAAACATTCTTGGCTCATTATAGTAGCAATATTTGAGATATCTGTGTTGGAAAATCACTATCATCCAGCCTCATTAGCGCAGGAGGTAGTGCTTCAGTCTCATAATCTAAAGGTCGTGAGCGCGATCCTCACATGGGGCAAAGTAATTTTTTCTTGGCATAAAATTTACATTTAGATAATAATTGCAACTTAAAATTAAGCGTCAGGAATTGATCCGCTTTTTGTGCATAAAATATGTGTCATCAACTACTTATCCTCTTATTGCTGTGCGTATTAATACCTTCCAATTGATTCCCAATATTTGAGATATTCCAATTAGAACAAAAGTGACCTAACATCAGCCTCATTAGAGCCGTAGGTAGTGTCTTAGTTTCATGATCTGAAGGTCGTTTGTTCGATCCTCACACGAGGCAAATTAAAAATTTTCTTGGCATAAAATGTATATTTAGATATTAATTCCAACTTCAAATTATGCGTTAGAAATTGATCCGCTTTTGTGCATAAAATAAAGGTCATCAACTACCTATCGTCTTATTGTTGTGCCTCTTTATACCTTTCAATTGAATCCCAATATTTGAGATATTCCAATTAGAACAAAACTGATAAAACCTCAGCCTCATTAGCGCAGGAGGTAGCGCGTCAGTCTCATAATCTAAAGGTCGTGAGTTCGGTCCTCAAATGGGGCAAATAATTATTTTCTTGGCTTAAAATGTACATTTAGATATGAATTCCAACTTCAAACTATTTGTTAGGAATTTATCCGATTTTTAAATCCTTTATATTAAGTTCGCTTGCTTGCTTGCTTGCGCGCATGCTTGCGCGCTTACGACCGTGCAAATATTTCGGTCGTTTTTTAACCCACTTTCCGTGATCCAATCGAGCTGACATTTTGCACACAGACTCGTTGTGCGTGACAATTAATTTTCGTGAAAAATTTTTTCCAAAATTATCCAGTTTTTAGGGGAAAAAAGATGAAATCCTTTATATTAAGTTCACTTGCTTGCTTGCTTGCGCGCTTACGACCGTGCAAATGTTTCGGTCGTTTTTTAACCCACTTCCCGTGATCCAATCGAGCTGACATTTTCCACACAGACTCGTTGTGCGTGACAATTAATTTTCGTGAAAAAAAATTCCCAAAATTTTACACTTTTTAGGACAAAAATATTATATTTAATTACCAATTGATTAATGGTGGCATGCAATCATCTGACCCATAGGTGGCAGCCATCTCAAGCCAGAGGACGAGAGGACTCTAGCCGCCACGCATATAAAGGATTTATAGTGAAAAACTTAGTTTTTACGGGATAATTTTTTGTGCATAACATACGTTTCATCAAATACTTTTCCTCTTATATAGGTAGGAACACCAGTTCCACACTGCCCACCAGGGATTATTTGTCTGTCTGTCGTGCATAGCTACGCCCTCGATTTGTAATTTATCGATTTGTAATTTATAGAGTGCTTCGGGCGGGCTCAGCACCACGTGACGCGCCGCCCCACGCAGCTTGCGCCGCGTGACACGGATCACACGAATGCACTGTCTAACCAATGTCCGACCAGACAACTCCGAAGGAACACGTTTGTTGTGCCTCTTTATACCTTCCAATTGAATGCCAATATTTGAGATATTTGAATTAGAACAAAGCTAGCAACAATCAGCCTCATTAGCGCAGTAGGTAGCGCGTCAGTCTCATAATCTGAATGGTCGTGAGTTCGATCTTCACATGGGGAAAAGTTAGCATATGTTTGGCATAAAATTAACATTTCGATCATTCCAAATTCAAATGATGCGTTAGGAATTGATCCGCTTTTTGTGCATAACATACATTTCATCAAATACTTATCCTCTTATACAGGTAGGAACAACAGTTCTCACTGCCCACCAGGGATTATTTGTCTGTCTGTCTGTCTGTCGTGCATAGCCATGCCCTCGATTTGTATTTGATAGAGCGCTTTGGGCGGGCTCAGCACCAAGTGACGCGCCGCATGACACGGATCGCACGAATGCGCTGTCCGACGATGTGTCCAAAATAACGCACAGATTCGCGTAACAGATGACATTTTTGGGGTTTAAATTTTAAATTAGCAGCCCGCATTTTGAGGAAAACTGCCCGCAACCTCTGGAGATGTTCGTCAAATGTTCTGCTAAAGACGATAACGTCATCCAAATAAATTAAGCACGAGTCCCATTGTAATCCAGCCAAAACCAATTCCATCAATCGCTGGAAAGTCGCCGGCGCCGAGTGGAGTCCCATCGGCAACCGGTTGAATTGGAACAGGCCGTGCGGTGTATGGAATGCAGTTTTAGGCTTTGAATCATCGTCCAGAGGAAGCTGCCAGAATCCCGAAAGCAAATCCAATGTGGAGAAGAATCGCGCTCCCGCCAAGGCGTCCAGCGATTCGTCAATCTGTGGGAGCGGGTATGCGTCGGCAACAGAAATTTTGTTGAGGCGACGAAAATCGACGCAAAAACGCAACGAGCCCTCCTGTTTCTTAACCAGGACGATCGGCGCTCCCCAAGGGCTGGTAGAGGGAGAAATGATGTCGGCGGCTAACATGTCATCAACGGCCGATTTGACATGGTCCTTTTCGGCGGGACTTAACCGAAAAGGATTCTGGCGTATTGGCGCGCTGTCACCTGTATCAATATGGTGACGCAGCAGATGAGTACAGCCCAAATCGAATTTGTTTCGACTGAAAACGTCGAAGAATTCACGCAGCAGTTTTTTAAGCTTTTGACGCTCTAAATCCGACAGGTCCGTCGATCCCGCACAAAGCGCCTCGAGCCACCCTTCATCGGTGTCCGAATGTGGTTGCGGCAGAGGGACAGTGCCTACGTGATTCGCGACAGGTTCCTCACAGGGCACCGGCGTTGCGTGAGCAAGCACGGTCCCTTGAGGAACCACCACCGTCTGCGACCCCACATTGAGGACCGCGATGAAAGGATCCCCGTCCCCTTTGACGATGGTCTGGGCCGGAATTAAATGAGGTCCGCTAACCCCGGCCCTAGATGGCCCCAGCAGAATTCCCTGGTCCCCAATGCCTTTAGCGAAGGGCCAACGAAGTTTGAGAGGCACCAACATTTGTGCCCCCGGTGGTACGCGTACCGTTTTAACGACGAACGCCGGTACCGTCGCGAACGCCGTCCGACCCGCAGTGGGGGACGGCAGAAACGCCATGCGTCGGCCCGACGGGAGCTCAATGCAGCCCTGGTCGATTAAAATACGAATCGGCATTTTGCCCAAGAAGTCCGTCCCCAGCAGGCACGGAACCGCCAGCGAGGAGGAAACAAAAATCGGGCTGGACAATTTGATATCACCGATACAAATTTGCGCTCGAATCTGTCCAATGATGCCAAGTGAGCCCCCGTTAGCAGCATAGAATGGGACGTTAACGGGCAGTAAAGGACGGCTCTGGACAGGGAGAATATTGTAAATTAGTTCCGAAATGATGGTCGCCGATGCTCCTGTATCGACCAGGATGCGCACCTCAACCCCGTCAATGTGCCCCACAACGGCTGACGACCCCGACGATGCAGCCACAACGCGATGGGCCAAGACGGACCACTGCCTGGGTTCGATATGAGTCCCCATAGTGGTGTGTGTTGGCGCGACGGTGCGCAATGTCGGCCCCCCGTTTGTTGCGGTGTGCGAGTGTGTGATGGGTGTGGGCGTGGGCCAAACATGAGGGGTGCCGCGACTCGCCGGGTTATGTTGATGGAGCTTGGGAGGAGGGCCGGCGTCCTGTCGAGGCGTCGTCCCACGCTGCCGAGGAGAGCGGCACCCCGAGGCGACATGGCCCCGGATGCCGCAGTTGTAACAACGCGGGAGCGCAGGCGACGATGATGGATGGTCAAGGCGGCTCGATCCGTCCCGGCCCGCCCGTACTCCCGCTCTCTGCTGCAGTTGATGGTCGATGGCGCAAACTTCCTCCGCCGGGAGGGTGGCTGCAGCCACAGTACGCCCGGCCGCTGCCCTGCTGGCCTTCTGTCGCTGCGAAAGTAGGTTGGCGTGGAGGAGCCGTGCAGCCATTTCTGTGTCGTCCTGTGCAACGACGGCGATGTCCAGGTCATCCGCCAGCAGGAGGATCTTTTCCGTTACCATCGCGTCCACGCCTTCGTTGTCCATTCGTGGGAAGGCCGTCTTTGCCAGTGCCAGGAGACTCGTACGGTACGCCAGGGGCGACTCCTTTGCACCCCGCTGGCGATCATAAAAGAGCTGCCTGCATTCCGACGATGGTCCGTAGACCGCAGCCAGCAACTGCAGCGCCATCTGTAGCGTGGAGCGTTTGTCCTTCGGCGCCGATGTAAGAGTGGCGAGGGCGTCGCTGTCGAGGAGCGCCGGCAGCGCGCGGAGAGCCTCGGCATCTGTCCACTGCGCCATTTCCTGGTGTGCGAGGAAGCGCTGCTGGAAGCCGCCCCAGTCGCCATCCTCGCCCACAAACTCCTTGAGTGGAGGTAGCCGTTTGTGCAGCGCAGCGGCCGCCGTGGAAGCTCGCACTCCGTTGTCCCCGTCACTCGGCTGGGCTTCGGCGCGAACGACGGATGGCATCGCCGGTCGCACCAGTGGTGATGCTCTGTCCGCTGGTGATGACGCGGAAGCCACTGTGCGGCCGACGTCGGACCCGAGGTTCAGGCCGGCCACGCCCTCAGCAGCTGCTGCGGCGATGGCGGGAGATTCGAAGTCGGGCCCCGTCGAAATGGCGGGAAAGCGCACCGGTCGTCGGCTGTCGTCGCCCCGTGGCGGTCCACCAGCCCCCAGCCGTGTGATCTGTTCCAGCGTGGCGGCAGCAGCGTACAGCAGCTCCGCCAGTCTCGCGTGAGCCAGCCTCAGTCCTTCTGTTGACGGCTCCCCTCCATCCCGATGCTGCGGTAAGGATGCATCCGGCCCCAGCTGCTCGATGCCTTCTTCAGCCGTCTCGGGCTCCACAACTGCAGCGGTGTCCTCCGCCTCCGGTACCCCGGCTCGAGCTGTCCGGCGCGTGTCCATGTTCGTGGTCATTCACTTCTGTCACCAGATGTAATATCATTGAAGACTCTTGGACGCCCGGGGTTGGAGGCACACGTATTTATTCCGCGTCAGTTGGCACAACCACGGACATACAACATTGGAGGGGGTATCGGCCCCCTCACCCAGCTAGCTGGGGATACACTTGCTTGCTATGTCTGACCTACCTCCTAGTCCTCCACTAACGGGCTAGGGGAGGCTATCTGGCCCGACACTGGTAAGTCGGGCTTACGGTACCCGGAGTCACAGAGCACTGGCTCTGGCTCTCGGGACCACGCCGCTGGCTCGGTCCTGTGTGGCCCTGATAAGGGCGGCGACCCAGGGGAGTCCAGGGCTCTATCTAGACGATCTTCGGTCTTCACTGGTTTAGTTTTAACATTGTTCCCCGAGCTCTCCGGCTCATCCCCTTTTATACCAAAACCCCCCGCTGAGGGGTGGGGCCCCGGGGGATCACAACTCCGGGTCAGCCCCCCAGGCTGCCCGGTGCGGACGTCGTTGAGAGCACCTCCCCGTGCACTCACGAAGCCCCACCCACTGTGTTTGTTTCCCGTGTGATCCCATGTATACAGCCCCTCCGTAACACCCCTACACCAGCAAACACGATGGAGATACAATGGCATGTGGCATCATTGCTTGCAGTACAGTTACTATGCACACACGAATCTCGCAGTGAACTACATATCCTCCAGCAACAGGGTAGCGATTGGCGAACTGTTGCTCCGTACATTTGGTGCAAAACCGAGATAGCTTCACCCATAAGAGGGAAGAATATGCATTTTCTCAACACATTCCTGCGGAGGGAGCCGATAGGAACGTTGGGTTGCTCGGTCAATGACCAGGGTCAACGGCGGCGTGGTGCATTCCGCAAATATGCCCGACTGTGAGGGCGGGCACAAGCCGGCGTGAATAGGTTAAACGTTGAGTTTTATAAGGGCACCACGGGGTGACCAGCCCCTCCCCACCCAGCCCCACCCCTCCCACCCCCCAGCCAGCCCCACCCTCCCCACCCAGCCCCTCCCCACCCTCCCCACCCAGCCCCTCCCCACCCAGCCCCTCCCTTCCCACCCAGCCCCTCCCTGCACGACGGACGGACGGACACAATAATCCCCTGTGGGCTGGTGTAACCAGGAAGTTCCTACCAGTATCACTATCAATATCTGCCGCACGATATTAATGATTTTGAGATGCCAGTTTTTCTAAATTGTCACTGATTATCGCTGTATATAGACTACAATTTTTAAAACCGATTACCTTTCATTACCGGTAACAATGTAAAAAATGATCATAAGCCATTTGCCTCTTTTTCACATATACGATATTAAAAATAAAGATAAATGTACAACTATGTGTTGCATTTCTTTGCGTGTCATCTTTTATATGGTGTAATGGTTAACATACTTGACTTGTAATTCACCACTCGTGGTTAGTTTATATCTCCTAGCGAGCAGTGATAACAAGTGGGGTAAGTTTATCCCTCTCGTGTCCACCCAGCCAGATATATGGGTGCAACAATATTACAGGCAGTCCTCCACTTACGAACACCTGCACTTACGAACTAGCTTCCATGAAATATAAAAAAGCACTGACTTCAAACTAGAACTCGCACTTGCAAACTGAACTGTGGAATTATTCTGATCAGTTGAGTGATTTTCCGCAAGATGTAATGAGCCAGCCTCGTGCTGGGAGTGTGTGTGTACACACTAGCACATTGTGCATGTGTGTGAAAGTGAGTGTGTGGGAAGTGGTAGAGTAGCGGTTAGTAGGCTGTGCTACAAAAGCGTTGACCCGAGTTTGCTTCTTGCTCATGGCCAACACCATTGAAGATATCTTAACCGGTCCTGAGACTACCTATGTCGACTCAGCCCCAAACGAGTACCTGGTGCGGTGTGTAAACATCACCACTGGGGAAACAAAGGCAGTCGGGCGTGGTGCTGGGCACTCACCCCCTCGTGTGCTATGCCGGCTTTCATTGGCACTGCTCACTAACAGCACTTGCCCCAATAGCTTGGTAAGGTCATACAGGGGATCTTTGTTATTGGGGTGTGTGTTTATTTTATGTGCAATTGTAGTAACTCAATGTATTAGGACTCAAGGTAAGTGAAAATAAACTTTTTTACATTGATGTTATCTCGGCCTCGCTGTGCGCTGCGTTGCACCGCTAGCTGAGTAGTTAACCTCGCGTCCAATAAACCCTCAGAGCCAGGATGAACGCCTGACTCCAAACGTCATTTTTTGAATTTAACGAGGTTAAACTGGTGAGAAAACAGCACAGATACAGCATCTGTTAATACCCGGAAACACCAACACAATGAATGAACACCACAGCACCATAACATTGTCTTAGATAACATGTTTCTCAACAATAGATCCTGGATGGACCAGACACCTACATTACCACTGAATAGCTATACAAGAGCATAAGCTACTGTGTTACATAAAGGCACACCGTGTTATCATCACACTGCACCCCAGATGTACAGTACTACACATAACACTGCACTATGAATGAGACATTTTGTCATCCTTGCTCTCCAGATCGCAATAAAGTTACTTGGATACAAGTTTGACTCGACTTATTAAATTACAAGTAACATTCACAATAAGGAAAGTTGCAGGCTTCGTTGTTAACTAGGCCTCGTATTTATCATAACAATTTAACAGCATTATAAAGGCATTTACATCATTATAACGGTCATTCTAACATTATAACAGCATTGCCAATATTATAAGAACATAAACGAACTTACAGACAATGCTTCTTAAAGTCCCACAATGGACAATTGCGGCTGGCTTCACTGGGACGCGATGTGTCCCGCCATCTTGAATTATGTGTGTAATGGCCGACGCCCGCGTGGTTGAGCGGGAATCTTAAATCGCAACTTCCTGGTCACGTGACCAAACTTAGCATCAAAAACAGGAAATTCCTGTGTACATATGCCCACATCTGCTGTGAGGCAAGACACCTGCCGTGAGCTAGAACAGATGTTATTTTATTTTGTGTTTTATTTATAATACAGTTATTATTTTGTGTAGCATCAGTGCGCCGACTGGCGGCTGTAATGACTAATTGCGGGTGATAAAACAGCATAACCTAAGTACGTGGGAGTGACCACAAGAGGGAGAAGAACTGGGCCAAGGGTCAAAGAGGGGGTCTATCGGGAAGCTCCCAGAACCCGCGAGATACTTCGCAAAGAGGGGCGTGGCCAGGGGCGGGGCATGGCCGCGCTAAGGGGATATAAGAGAGAGTGGAATGGGGTTCTGGGCGCGAGAGGAATTCGGGGTCCTCCTCGTCATTCTTTTATCATCGTCGTTGCTGCTGTCTCCTCATTTTCATCGTCATCGCTGCTGTCTCCTCGTTGCCATTGTCGGCGCTGTGTAGCTGTCTCACTATTTAGTGAACATCGTTATAAGTGACTATATAATTTACCAGCTCTACAGTCAGATATTGCCATGTCGCTGTACAGTCAGCCAGCTATATAGCCAGTCATAGATACATTTTAGTGACCGTGTCATTAAAAGTCGTAACTGTATGTCAACGAAAAATGAATGAGAAGCCCTCCTCCAGTCCGTGTCTGAATTCGATACGTTACATTTTGTAACGTCTATTTGTTCGCGCAATTGTAGTGATTCATTCTCCCAGTTCCAACAAGCAAGCCAGCATCAGGCCTCAAGGTAAGTGAAAATAAAACAGTTTTCTAAATATTTATGTTACTTTATTTTGTGTTTTATTTACGACGAGCTTTACTTGGATTCTTGTTATGGATTAATTTAATATTCCCTTATATTTCACTGAAAAACCCTGACAAAAATGTATGCTTGCAAGAAAAAATCCAAAAGAAATCAATTTAACTAAATCGGATGCTTTTCACTCAAGGAAATTCAACCTTCAGCTACATAAGGTCGATTTGGCAACTCAGGAAAGCAATGACGTGACAAGCTGAAAATAGTCGCGTTCACTTAGAAATTCCAGACAGCATAAGCTGTGCAAATTTCATGACGTCAGAGCTCAGTGTTCGAAAGTTCTTGCTGCTTTACACAAACAGATGTATTTTCTGATTTATATTTAAGATAGCAATTGTACCTGTTCTTTGCACGGATATGTATTGAAACTCCGAGAAGCCAATGGCTTCATCGGCCAGGAGCGAAGCGCCCCCTAAAATCTCCCGGCACGCTGTTAACAGCTCTAGAACTACGGCGCGCAAAGAGCCATATGGTAGAGGTAAGCATTGCAGACCGCTTAACTCAGGTGTGTTGCGGGTTGACGCCACACACCTCACGGTCATTCCCCTCCCCATCCAAAATACAAAAGTCTATTTTTATACTTTTTACATTGTGTACAGTATAGAACCTACCCACATGCCAAATTTCAGGTTTGTAGCATGTTGGGAAGTAGGCTAAACATTTCGAACAGACACACATATCCGCAAATTTCCCTTTTATATATATAGACAGTTTTTTTCACAGTATTACATGTGTAGTAGGTTAAATTCAGGCGCACACTGGAACCTTGGAGGCAACACTGTTTATTAGCTAACACAACTGGTAACACTTAACATTAACAGAATAACGACATTGGGCGGTAGCCACCGTTCCTAACTTAGCTAACACACTGGGATACTAGATGACTGGACCAGGACAGCTCAAGACGCCGTCTGGTCCACTAGCGGAGACTAGAGACCGAGGATCGTGGACGGCGGCTTCATTCCCAGAGTTGACCCAGCAGAACAGCCCAGCTCTCCGTCCACACCCCGCTTATATCCACTCCGGCGTGGCCGGCTCCACCCCAGGCCATGTCCCCCTTCCCAATCCTTTGGGAAGGCCCGAGCCCCCAACCACGTGACCCCCTGGGGCCCCTGGCCCCCCTTTATCCAGTCACGTGTCCTGTTGGGTTCACACAGAGTGTCACGGCCTGACACGACCTCCGTGACACCCGCCTACAGCCCCCATAATGAGCCAACACAGTCGTGTCGTTCTACTATAATACATGTGTAGTGGCATAGCACTGGCTGCTGGCAGAAAAGGGAATCCGTGGCGTATGGCAGTCCTGACATCAGCAGGCCAGGATATACACGAGAGAGGGATGTAGGGGAAAGTTCACAGAAGGGGCACACCAAGAACCCGCTAGTAGGTTCCAGAAAGGGGGCGTGGCCAGGGGCGGAGCGAGGCCACGCTGACAGTATAACAGGGGCCCCTGTAGGGGATCTCGGAGTTGTTGTTGAAGTGGGTTCCCTGTCGTGCTGCTGAAGTCCTTCGTCACCGTTCTTCTCGTCGTCTTCACCATTCTTCTCATCGTCGTCTCCATCTTCACCATCTTGAGGCATGGCTAGTCAGGCAGCCTACCAACTGTCCTGACTGAGTAGCGTCGCCGACAATGGACGGACTAATTATTAAGAGGGTAGCGACTGTACTTGTCACTTGCGAAGTCACGGCCGGTAATGTCATTGTGGCCAACCCGGGTTGCGAGCTGTAGTACCAGCACTAGCGGTGGTTGGGTGAGCGCTGCTTAGCGCAGAGGCACCGCGAGCAGTGTGTGGTGCCGGCTCCCAGTGAGGGAGCGAGAGCGAGCGTCAGCCAGCCAGGGTTACTCTGGGGCATGATACTCTGGCTGACCTGTTGTCACGCGACCGGACGATACTGGAGGGGGGCCACCGGTGGTTGGGGGCCGAGGGGCGGTCACGTGGTCCCGAAGAGCTCTCGAGAACATTCGAGAAGGAGCTCGAGAAACCTGGAAGGTGGGCGGGGCAAGGGGCAGAGCCAGCCTAGTCTGTGAGCATTTAATGGGAGCTCCGTGAGAAGCTCGGGGTTCTTCAAGTGTTGGTGTTGGAAGATCCATGTTGGGGAAAAGAAGCCTCTAGCCACGCGGTCCGGGACCCAGCTTGTGGTCCGGACCGGGATAGCGAACCGTGTCTAGTTCAGCCGTAGCGTGGTTAGATGGGCATTCGAGACCCGAGTGTAGAGTGTGTTGTGTTACGTGTTAATGCGGAATAAATAGTGTTGCTCCCAAGATAACGTCTGCGACTCAGTTGGACTCACTACAAGAGTGTTAACCTCGATGGTGCTTGTTAATAAAGAAGTGCCTCCAAGTCTTATTGTCCCCGAATTAGTCACGACACGTCTAGGGTACTGTACAGGGCAAGGTTCGAGTGGGGTGAGTGAAGATGGCTGAAAACAGGTGCAGGGTACTTTATGAGGAAAGGCTCTGGAAGGGCGAGTGTAGATGCATAAAAACAGGTGGCCAGAAGGTACTGTCACAATGTTACAAGCTATGGGCAGACCAAGGCTAGAGAGGGACAGGGGCCGAGCAAGTATAAGAGGAGCGAGGCCCACGCTCGGGGTGCTTGTTTGGGGATGACGGGAGGTGGACGACATCGGCGCCGACTGCTCAAGATCTAAATTGTGGAAACCATCAGGGCCAACTGTTCGAGATCTACCAGATAGAAAACATTGAGCAAGATTGTTCGAGTTCATCAAATGGAAAATACTGGGGCTACAGATAATTATAACCGTTGCGAGTTGAGAAAGCCGTATTCTCACCTCTGTAAATACGTTTGTGTAAAATAAATGCAGTAATTTTAGCTGTGACGGTTCCACCTGATGACGGAGACTTGTGTTGCCTCCAAAACGTCGTGATTTATTATTTTATTTCCATTATTACTTTTAGAAACTTAAAAAAAAAAATTTTACCTACGTGACTTTACCGAAAAAACCTCAGAGTATGGGTATCAGGAACTAATTAGGTTCATAAGGCGAGCACTGCCATGCACTACAACAGTGCTTCTGCGCATCGCCGGCTGCGCTGTACTCTCTGCAACTCGTGATATAAAGTAGCAACAAAGGTCTAATAACGTGGAGCACACCCAAAAAATATATTATCACAAACAGAAAGGGAGAAAAAAGGAAATAACATATACATACCTATAACGTTAACGGAGGATCTACCGAACACAAATGATTGTAAGAGTGGACCTCCACTCTTCCCACTGAACCTATCACCACCAAGATTCACGTGGCTGCCGCGACGACCCGCTGAGCCACTGATGGTGGAGCACGTCCCGACATTCCTTAGGGGATTTCACGACTTCGTTATCCCCGACGGTCGTTGAATTAGATATTACATATGGGGTGGCGATGGAGGCGGTGAGTAGCGGTGAGTCCCTAGATCAATGAGGTGGGTTAGCTAGCCAGGTGTCTGGGGTTTCTCGACACGCCTAATGTTGTAAAGCCATGGCCGCCGATGGGCAAGTGGATGCTCTCGACACTCACGGTAGTGGGTCGCTTCTGCATCCCCATGCGATGTTACCCAGCCAACCGCAGTGATGGCAGGTGATAGGTGGGCCCTGCTGTGGAGTCGCAGTCTCCCCCCTTGGCTCCTATTCCCGCTGTCATTGCGGGATCGCCCTGCGGTGCCCGGTCTACCCACGGACCTCCGCCATCACCTCCTCTCATGGACCCCTACCATCCTCAATGGCAGCTGCAGCGATTCTGACCCCGCTGATGGTACTTCTCACCCGACAGTCCTGGCAGGACGTGCAGCCGATAGGGTCGGGGCTTTCCTCCACCTGAGCCACTAGCCACTACCCGGGTCCATCAGCTCATCCCCTCTTGAGCCAGGAGACACCAGGCCACCTACAAGGAGATCTATGCCTCCTCTCCACTATAGGGAGCACCACTGTGGTGCCTCGTCCAAGCGAGGATATCCTGCTTGGCTAAGCGGCATCAGGGCACTGCAGTAGAGGGGCGACTTGGATTCCTTCCGCCTGCGTTATTGAAATGTCTTCTTTGCGTTTAATGGCGGGTTGAAGGCCTCCACGATCTCGCGACAGGCTGTTTGGGGTGTGGTCCTCCACTCTGTTGGTATCGCCTTCAAAATGGCGAGGGCCTTATCATTTAAGGCCGTCGGCAAGGTCTTCAGCGCTTCGGCCTCAGACCAGTCCAGGGCTTGATACATGGCCTCAAATTGGCGGACAAAAGCCGCCCAATTGCTGCCCACCACAAACTCCTTCACCGGCCCCAGCCAGCAAGGTCGTTTTGCCACTCTCTCTCTTGCCACGGCGCCCGTCCCTGGTGATGGTGTTTCGGTTGTCACTCTAGACGCTCCCTGCTCCCCAGTCTCCGCAGCTGTCAGCCTGATAGCTCCGCCCGCCGGCTCTCCCGTCATCATAACCATCGCTCCTGGTCTCTCCTGTCTCCCAGTGAACTGAATTATTAGCTGGGAGACTTCGTCAGTGAGGCGGTCAATCCACCTCTCCAGCTGCTTTTAGTCCCCAGTCACCAGCGGCATCTGAGCAGGCAAGCTCTTTGACTTTTGTAGTTGCTGTAGCTCCTGCTCAACCAATGCCATCATTGCCTCTCCCGCAACCTTGAGGTTAGTATTCGGGGCCTCCTTTCCCGGGAAGTTCTGTCGGGTGGTCTCCTTATCAGTAGAATTCTTGTGGCTTGGGCGCAACATTCTAACACCACTTCTGACACCAGTTGAAATGACACCGACGACTGTGTACTGGGAGCCTCTTTATTATAGGCCCAGGCTTTGTTCTTGCTCTTGAAGCTCGTCCATTCCCTCAAACATCCCCTTTTATTGAGACCATTTTCTCAAACTTTCCCGCAATGTTTGCAGCTTTTTCTTGTTTAAATCCTTCCTCCAATCTCTTCAAACCCTGCCTCGCGACCAATCTTCGTGGAGGCCTCTTTCTGACAATAGGAGGCCTTGGCTTACTTTCTGAATAACAGTTTGGCTGCACATTGGCTTGGGGTGAGTGTCTCTTAATTTCGGTCATTACACGTACTGTATTAGCCTGTGTAAGTGTTAGAAAAGTTATAACATTGTTTGAAAAGTTATGACTACCACCATGGGAACCTCATTTGCCAGTAAAAATATGATAATTGGCTTTTTACCCTTCTATCTGGCAACAAAACTGACACCTTTTTACAAGGAGTCATGTTTGCATAGACCACAATACCTTCAGTCATAATGCAAACAAAAAAACATAACTCTGATAATGTGCACTGTCCTTGAAGTTGATTGGTCCACACCCGAGACAGCTTTCCTTAGAGCCTAGTCTCACATGGGTTGGACCAGATTACGCCAAAAGGCGCACAACTAAAAGACAATGCACCATCAGAGTATGAGAGCTCGGGGTAAGCATTTACACCATGGAAACCTCATTTGCCAGTAAAAATATGATAATTGGTTTTTTACCCTTCTATCTGGCAACAAAACTGACATCTTTCTACAAGGAGTCATGTTTGCATAGACCACAATACCTGCAGTCATAATGCAAACAAAAAACATTAAAACGTCTACTCCATAAAGTATACGTATGCTGTTTTACAGATGTTCAAAGAGTAGTTCCTCGGTTAACAATGACATTGGTTGACGTTTTTTTGGTTAATGTTTTGCCTCCCATAGGTTTCGACTAATGTAAATATTTTCATTAACGGTCTATTTACTTTATGCACGCGGGTGACAATTCCAGCCAATCTGAGGGCTCTTATATGGGCTGAGCATGCCTTAGTCAATTAACGATGCCCATTTATGAGCGTTTAGATCTCGACTGGCTTTATTTACATTGCTTTCTGTTATGGCGGTGGAAACAGCTTCCTTGCACACCCAGTGATTTTTGCTTGTTTTTACAACTTATAAGTGAATAGTGATTGCAATGACCCCTAAAGTTAATTCGCAAAACGAAAAGTTAAGGAAAGTAATCCTTTATAAAAGCAATAAATTATTAATATCAACTTCCAATCGTCTTGGAACGAATTGATGCGTTTAACATGTAATTTCCATATTCAATTAACGGTTAATTCGGTTAACAGCTTTTATGGAACGGATTAAAAACATTAACCTTGGGACTACTGTCTCATAATTAAAGTTTGATTTAATACCATAATTTTGTTAAAATGTATTTTTCATCGTCTTCTACTCTGACATTAAATAGAAATTATAATTTTTACAACAAAGTAGTGAACAATCTGCGTATTTTTTTTCATTTATTACCCAACAAACCATTACATGGTAATATTGCGCATGTGTAATGTGCGAGTGTTTTAATCTTGGTTGCACTCACAGGACATTTAGATGTACAGGCTTGCTAAGAGGTCCCAAAATCATTAATACTAATAATATTGTTTCAGCTTTAAAGGGGAGGACCACTGGTGTAGAGGCGAGGAACCACTGGTGTAGCCACCGTAGAATTGAATGCAGTGCAATTTTCAGATATGTCTTTGTTCTAATTAAGATAAATCACGGGACAAAGGTGGTCTAGCGAGGCAAAATAATTTCTTCTAGCTTATGTGTGACTAAAGCATTGTGTAATGGTTAGGACACTGGACTTACAATCCAGACGACAATGGTTCAATTCGTCGATCTCCCTGCGCAGCAGTGGCAGTAATGGGCCATGTTTATTAAATCCCCCGCCAGTCCACCCAGCATTATACATGTGTAATGTAGCACCCTGAGATGTCCAACAGTTGTATTTATTGAGTATCACCGGCGGACATAACAGATGAGACATAGCTGCTACATGACGTTCCCATATAGCTGGTCAACTATATAGCAAGACGTCGGAGTAGTCGTCCGCGCCGGTGTTGATGCAGAGGGTGACGACAACGACGTCGATGACGACGATCCCCGCGACGACGATCCGGACTCCGACTCCCCAATTAGCCCCGAACCCCTCTCCGCCTTTTCTGTATATCCCTATCTGCGTGCCAAGCCCCGCCCCCGGCCACGCCCCTTCTCTCGACCGCTCCCAGCCTTGTTCGGTTGCTACGCACAGTCACCTCGTGTGACCCTTCTTCCGTCACCACGACCATCCCCCAAGCCCACTGGGCCACGCAATGTCCTTACACATGGTTACACAAATGTTAAGTCCGTCGACTGGTTAATTGGCGTTGGGTAAACTGTGGGTTTGCCCATTTCTTCTAACACATCCGGTCTGCATGCAATTTTTTCTTTCAAAAATGAATTGACTATTATACTTTGTAAAAAAAAGTCACTGCGCTCATCTTCGAGGTAATCCAGTGTCGGTGCCGAATGCAGCTATGATTTGAAATAAAATATATGGCTTCCCTATAGGTGTGTTGTGTGCGCTTTGTTAAGATGTAACGGCGTGTACATTAAGGCAGACATAATGTAAGTCACGATTGATAATTAACGGGGGTTGCTTGTTCAACATGGACTGTACCATGCTGCTACGGGAAGTGGCTTGTTCCACATTCCAATGTCAATTCGCAGCTCTGGGCGTGGAGTTTGCAGAAGCTGCTGGACCTCGCAGAGGTAAGAGGCGTTCGTGAAATGCGGAGGTTTTAGGCTGCACGAGCCATGCTGATCTCTTTACGTAAATGTGGAGACATTGTAATGTGATACTGGTAGGAAGCTGCTGGTTACACCAGCCCACAGGGGATTATTGTGTCCGTCCGTCGTGCAGGGAGGGACTGGTTGGGGAGGAAGGGGCTGGGTGGGGAGGGGAGGGGCTGGGTGGGGAGGGTGGGGCTGGGTAGGGAGGGGAGGTTGGGGAGGGGCTGGGTGGGGAGGGTGGGGCTGGGTGGGGGGTGGGAGGGGTGGGGCTGGGTGGGGAGGGGCTGGTCACCCCGTGGTGCCCTTATAAAATTCAACGTTTAACCTACTCACGCCGGCTTTTGCCCGCCCTCATAGTCGGGCATGTTTGCGGATTACACCACGCCGCCGTTGACCCTGGCCATTGACCGAGCAACCCAACGTTCCTACCAGCTCCCTCCGCAGGAATGTGTTAAAGCAAGGTTGTGCAAGAATTAGTAGGTCGGGGTTCATTCAGAGCCCTGACTTTTTATGGGGGAGGGGAGGGGGGTGATGGAATGCTGGATCTGTTTCTGTTTCCCTCTCAGTAGCCCCTGTCTCACTGCATCTTACTTGTCTTTACTCGTTTATCCTTGTCACCGTGTACCTAGGAATGAGTCTGTGTCTTCATGTTTCTGTGTGTCTGTTTCAGTGTTTATGTGATGTATGGATCAAATCAAATCACCTGGAATGCACCCTGTCAGTGCTTCGAAGCTAAGATGTGTTGAGCCTGGATAGTGCTGGAATGTACGACCACCATGAATAAAACAGGCGTTACAGGCTACTGTGGGTCTACGTTGTGGGCAGCAGACATTGCAGTTCTGGCCAATTTACAACTTCTATGCTCCCCGCTTTCACCAATCGGCACTGACCAGCATGATAATGTATGGTAAAGAAAATTCCACACCCCCACACGGCATGGTGAGGTCCTCATTCATAATTCCACTGAAAAAATTCCTATACTATACTGGCGTGTCTTGCTTTACGAGCGTTCTTTCTACGATAATTCGCTAAAACGAGCAATTAAAATTTAGACCCATTCGCAAAAACGAGCAAGTGTTTACTTCGAAAAATATTGTGTGCGTCCCGTGGCGGTCGGGGGCGCACGGTGGCCCGCGTCTGCTTGTTTACCAGCCCTCCTGTGCAGTGCCCGCTTGTTTCGTCGTGTGGGGGGAGGGTGCCTCGTGGTGGCACTGCAATGGGTGGGTGCAGTTGGGGTCAGTGGCGGTGCTAATTAATTACAGGCGCCGAGAACAGGAAGTCGCGCTCGATCTCCCATCCCCGCATCGTGGCTATTAATCACGCAACCCCGGTTCCAGTCCGAGCCACGGCTAACATCAGTGGCGAGCGATATTTAAACCTCCGGTCCTGCACCGCTGCCTCCCTCCACCCACTAATATCTATACATTAATTCCAGGCTCCTGCAAGCACTGTGGTTCTTCAAGTGTTACATTTGATGTTTTATAACTTTATTTTAAAAGGATCATTTCTATTTCTCACCTAGAAAAGTTGGTCAAGAGTGAAAGATTTTGGGGCTGAAACGTAGCTCAGCTCCATTGGAACCTCATTTTCCAGTAGAAAAATATGATAATTGTTTTTTTACCCTTTTATATGGCAACAAAACTGACACCTTTATACAAGGGATCATGTTTGCATTAACCACAACACTTGCGGTCAAAATACAAACAAAAAGACAACTCTGGTAATGAATGCACTGCCCTTGAAATTGATTGGTCCACACCCGAGACAGCTTTCCTTCGAGGCAAAAGGCGCACGTGCGCCTTTTGGCGTCAACTGGTCCAACACCATGTGAGACTAGGCTCTAAGGAAAGCTGTCTCGGGTGTGGACTAATCAACTTCAAGGACAGTGTATACATAATCAGAGTTATGTTTTTTGTTTGCATTATGACTGCAGGTATTGTGGGCTATGCAAACATGACTCCTCGTATCAAAAAAGGTATCAGTTTTGTTGCCAGATAAAAGGGTAAAAAAACAATTATCGTAGCTCAGCTTTTAACATGAGAGTCGATGGGAAAACGATGATCGTTTAACGAGTTTTCGCTTACCGAGCAATTTCCGCATAACATCTCGATCATTCAGCGAGACATGCCTGTATTTCTGTGTTTCTCTGTGTCTTAACCCTCCTAATTTTAGCACACGATAACTGTGTCTCTATGGTGTGTATGTTTACCGAATTCGTTTAAAATCCTAGTGACCAATGTTTTTTCCATGTGCATGCAGCACATGTTGCTTATACAGTAGTTGAAAATTGCCTTGGGCTGCTGCTTTTAGGTTTACTCATTCAAAAAATGGTACCACAAATGGGATGGCAATGATGTGATCAACACTCTCACTGACCTCTAAAGACTCACAAATTCGGCGCGTTTTTCTTACTCATTGCTTGCTGCATTACCGATTCAAATGCATTTTAGGTCTCTGAGCATTGACATTTGTGTGATTGCTAATAGCATCCCTCCCAGCACCCTCCCCCCCCTCAAAGGGTACATCTTCAAACGTAAGATGCCGTGTAGGTAACTTCTAGTTCTACAAGGAATTTGTTGCATACATCTGTATATTGTAAAGTCAAGTCACGTTCGTTGTAGTGCCCAAGAGTGAATTGCCCGATTGTTTGTTAACGGAGCTGTTAAATTGGTACAGTACAGGGACCGGCGGGCTGATACTGATACACAGAACTTTTATCTCTTAGTGTTGGGCGAGGCAATGGATTCAGCGTGCGTGGCCGTGCCCTTCGTCACGCTAACTAAATCATGAATCTTCACATTTTGTTCTCGAAGTGCTGCTGCTAATGCTGCCACGTGTGGGCGACATTAAAAGGTACGGCTGTGCATCTACTTTCTGGCGCTACTGCTTGCAAAGGGGCCTCCAAACTAAAGGGAGGCCTCTAAACGGTATTTAAAGATCCATTATCGCATTTTTTTAAAAGCAATGCTTTAAAATAAACATTTGCTTTCATCAATGGCTTTCGACTGCAAAAGTATAAGTGTTACTGTTTGCAGAGTTTACAACCTTCCAAATCGCTAATAACGTATTCCAGTGGTGTCCAAACACTTATGCATTGAAGGCCAGATTATCCATAATAGAGGTTTTTGGGTTAGATCGCGTAAATGTATAAATGTGTCGTTAAAACCCGCCACCACCCGACACAGCCAACTAGTAAGGGTTGTCACGTAAACAGAACATGCCATTTCGTCACTAGTATTGGTCGCGAAAGCCTACGTGTTAAAAAGGGCAGATTAAATAACACGTCAAGATCCACAGGCAATTATAAAACATGTCTAACGTAACGTATACGCTTTATTTACAACATGTGTATTAAGAGCACACGGAGGTGACACTTGCAGCCAAGTCCTGCAGATAAATCGAAGGTGAGCTGAATGTCTGGTGCTACACAGACTCATGAGTGCTTTTACGCCGCTGGACAGATTCACGATAGATTGCGCCTGACCCCGTTAAATTGCTAGAACCTACCAACCACCATATGGATTCAACTGGTGTTAATAGCCTGCTGTCGGGCTACATTGTGGGCAGCAAACAGCGGTGCTGGAACATCAATTGTTGTACTGTACGTCTGTGTTCCAATGTCTATGCTGCCCACCTTTAATGTGCACTAACCAGCATGAAGTACGCTACAAATAACCCCCAACATGACCCATAGCGGAGGGAGTCCCTTATATCTTATCGTAATTTAAATAGCGCAGTGTATTGAAAAAAGTTCCGCAATGTACATGTGCATTGTGACCGGTTCTGGTCGAACATCATCTGTAAAGTGTGGGAAGTCTACAGCAGCGGTCTTTCCGTGCAGACTGGTGTCTTTTCACCGCAAGCCCGGCTTTTTTTCTTACAGCACTGGCAGCTAAATCAACAAGGGTCGCTCAGTGTCAGAGAATGGGAGGCAGGGACAAAGAATGGAGCCCCACAACCCACATGTTTCCACTATGATACACATGGTATAGCCCACAATAACAAGCCAGAGACTCCCATGTGAATATCCTCACGCATGAGCAGTGATAACTACACTACCATGTATATGCATTAATGTTGACCAAGGGGCACACTTTTGGGTGACATGTTCGTGGTTTTGTTTCACATACAAATAAACAATAACATTTACTTTTGAGACATACACCGTCATATACCAATACACAGTGACCAGGAGGACCGATGTGGACATTGTACCTGCAGTTTTAATTAATAATACAATTATCATGGGGAACTCTCCCCGTAAGTATATTTTCCAATTAAAGTTCCGTCATTGAAGGTATGAACATACCAAGTCTCATCCAGAGCCTCTTGACTATTCCAAAGAATAAATGCCAACAACCTATAACCTTGCAAAAAATAACGAACCATGCAGCCCAGGGAAGAATCCCAATTGAGTAAGCAAAGAGGACTCGACTATATGGTCAACAGGCTCATGCTGCATGAAGTGCCAATTGTATCATTGTCTGTACACCTTTAACCTTACATTTTAGAAAAGGGTCCCACACAACACCAGAACATTATTTTTGAAGTAGCTGTTCTGGGAAATATGTATGTTGTCCTCGGACATTAAATGTCTGGTTTCTGTTAATTGAATACACCACTCAGGACAATGCATTTCATGTACTTCACCCGTATTTCGTTATTGTGAAACAGTAATATCCCGTTTTGAATAATAACATACGACGTTTCGATTGCAACACAAGCAATCATCATCAGGTATAAATGAAATAGCAACAAAAAATCTAACCATAAAACTATAGACAGACATATAAGCAGACAGATATCACCAAGATACATAGAGAGTAACACAGGCACAGAGAGGGAGATTGTCTCTATGGCGAGGCCTTAAATAGACAGAGGGGGGTGGAGGCAGAGAGAGTTGGAGGGGTTAGAGAAAAAATTAACATGTCAATGAATACGTACTTTACTAGGCGTTCTTCGTATTCATTGACGTGTTAATTTTTTCTCTAACCCCTCCAACTCTCTCTGCCTCCACCCCCCTCTGTCTATTTAAGGCCTCGCCATAGAGACAATCTCCCTCTCTGTGCCTGTGTTACTCTCTCTCTCTCTATGTATCTTGGTGATATCTGTCTGCTTATATGTCTGTCTATAGTTTTCTGGTAGATTTTTATTGCTATTTCATTTATACCTGATGATGATTGCTTGTGTTGCAATCGAAACGTCGTATGTTATTATTTAATTCATTATTTTATCTTTATACGTGACTTTACCGAAAGAACCAAAGAGTAATATCCCGGTTTATGTCGGGGATGCGTTCCTGAAATGTGAGACGAATATCGAAACGACGTAAATCAAAGCAATTTACAGGGGAGGTGGAGGCGAAGGTTAAGGCGACCCATATTTAATGTAATAAAGTGACGACGTATTTGCGAAACGACTTAAAAGGGGGGAATGTAAATCGGGGTATTACTGTAATATTATTCCCAATCTGTGTCCTGAGCTTTTTTTAAGCCTCAAAGTTGATAACCCAAATATTAGGAGAGAATTCAGGTGGGATGCTTAGGTGGTGAGGGCAGGGAAACACGGGAGAGGAGAGAGCAACACCGCGGAGTGCAGCCCAAATTGATGCAATCGGGGCTCAACATCAACGACAAAGAGCCACAGGGGACAGCCGTTTGCTGAGTAACTGAGAGAGCCCCCAGCTAAATGTCATCACGTATACAAAGGCAAAAGTCACATGTGTAGCCGACAAAGACTGTTGGGGCAAGTGCTGAGAGCAAGCACCTATGGAGGCGGATACGGCACATAAACGGTTGTCTGTCCAGCACCACCCCCAGCCGTCTTTGCCTCCGCACTGCTGATGTTTGCACACTGCACCAGGAACAGTGCACATTGAAGGCTGAGTTGACATATGGGACGCTCAGAACTGGTTCAGATTATCACTCGCCACTCATATCAGCTTTGGCCAAAATTCACTGTACCACGAACCTGGTTGCAAAAGTTCGTAGCACAGTGCGCGAACTAATTTTCCACAGCTCCCCACACACAGCAATTCATCCAGTGCTGTACATAAAAAAGTACATTCGCACACTCAATCGTTAACCATGGGCTGTACCATGTGCAATGCGGTTGGAGGGGGTGGTCTCTTTCACAATGTGAATGTGAGCTTGCACGAGGCGTGGAGGCATCAGCTGCGTTAACCGTGATGATCACAGTCACAAACGGAATGCATTTTTGAATTGTGACTGGTTCATATAACTGCGGGCGTGCTGTGAGTAAAGTCTTACTGCTGCAGGTTTCAAGATTAGAGTTTAATCGCCCAACCCCAACGATATCGAGGATAAATAAAAACATGCAATGAACGTAGCAACAACGCTTAAAGGGGTCACACATGACACTTGTTTTTCTCTTGAAAAATCTGAATTGGGAAGGGAATTTCACATTTGTTTGATCCATCAACCCTCCCCTCCAGTGCTGGATTACAGGGGTGTGCTGCCACCACCCGGCAGCTTATGTAATTGCCATTGGGTATTGGTAAAGACTTAGGGTAATTTTTTTTATAAAAATAATAATAATATACTGTGCAACGAGAAAGTTCAACATTTACTTACAGTGTCTGTATGGTTTTATATATATATATATTTGCCATCGGTAATAAGTGCAATGCAAATTTTGTTAATGGTGTGTGCTTTAGTTAGAGTATTGTCCATTGAAGTGGTTAATCTCGATGAGTCGGAAGACTTTTGAGTGGAGTCCTGTATAAACACGTTTTTTTTAATGCCGTTATGAAATGTTTGGTGTGTGTGCAGAATACTTAGATAAAACCCACACAGATGATGGGGCGACACTGACAGTTCTGTACTAATAGATTCAACTACACTTTCGAACCATTCTTCCTTTTCAGATTATACTCTTCTCAAATCTGGAAACACCGAGCAGCGTAGTTGACTATGTACGGTGCGAAAAAAGTTCAACATACATACATACAGGTAAGCTATTCCATACAAAGAGAAATGTTACAAAATCAATATTCAGGTGAGGAAATAATCATATATTTTCACGTGTTTTTTACTACGTGAAGGCCACTTTTATCATCGTCAAACTCTTGCGGAATATCTTCACTCTATTGCCCACTGTGTAACATGTTGCTAGCATTCAGACGCTGTCTCACCGACAGACCTGGTCTTCACCTGAGGACGGCTGCTGGCGTTGTGGCCGAAACGTCGTGAGAATTATTTTATTATGTTTTATTTTTTTTATTTTATTACTTCCCTTCTACGTGACTTTACCGAAAGAACCAAGAAGATGAATCCCTGCAGTCACGAAAGCTTTAAATCGAAATTTAAATCGAAAAATGTTGCTAGTAGTTGATACAGTCGTGGAATGGGGCTTCTCTTCAGTAAGGCATATTCTGGTCTGCCTGGCGATTTTTATCCCGGTGTTCCTGGCTGCGCGGGCTGTTCTCTGTGAGGTGAAGTCATCCATCCGCCCAATGGGCTTTCCCCCAGGTCCGAGAGCACTCCCCTTCGTGGGAAATATATCCATATTCAGTCAAAAGAAACTGCATGTTGTAATGCAGCAGTTGGCTGCGGAATATGGGAGTGTGTGCAGCATAATGTTGGGCAAGATTCCAATTGTGCTGGTAAGTGGCTACCAGGCAGTCAAGGAGGTTTTGGTGCATCAAGGTCATGACTTTGCTGGCCGGCCATTTCCTCCTTTCACCACAAAAATCACAAAACAACTCGGGCCTCATCACTGCTCCATATGGTGATGCTTGGAAGCAGCATCGCAGGTTTACTCTGTCGACATTGCGCAGTTTTGGTTTTGGCAAGGCGTTCATAGAAGATCGAATCTTGACAGAAATACGTTACCTAATTGAAATATTCCGGCAAGAAGCGTCATCATTTGACCCTCATTTTAACTTAAACAATGCTATGGGCAACATAATGTGTTCCCTAGTGACTGGAACCCGCTTTGAATACAATGACAAGCAGTTCCAATCTTTGTTGCACCTCCTAGAGGAAAACCTACAACTACAAGCAGGACCAGTGGGAGCACTATGTAACATATTACCTTTTTTATGGACCTGCCTGGACCGCAACAGAGAATATTCAAAAACATGACAAGGATTCATAATTTTTATTGAGGACATAATATCCAAACATTACACAACACGGAATACACAAAACCCCAGGGATTTGATTGACACCTACCTGACCCAGTTTGAGAATGACAAGGACAATCCCAACAGCAGCTTATCAGAAGAGAATCTCATGTTGATATTAGACCTTTTTGTTGCTGGCTCTTTATGATGATATACCCTGACATTCAAGCCCGTTGCCACGAGGAGATTGACAGGGTTGTTGGATTAAAGCGACTGCCACACACGGAGGACAGACACAACCTGCCATACGTACAGTAGATGCCGTGATCCATGAGATACGGCGATTTGGCAGCAATGTTGTTCTACTTGGTGTGGGGCACACAACCACCAAGGATGTAGTGTTCCAGGAATACTTGATTCCAAAGAACACACTGGTAATGTTAAACTTGATGTCTGTTCTCAATGATGAAAGCCAGTGGAAAACACACAAATTCAATCCTAACAACTTCCTAGATATAAATGGTCAGTTTGTCACGCCAGACGCATTCCTACCATTCTCCGCTGGCCCCCGTATATGTTTGGGAGAACATCTGGCCAAAGTGGAGCTTTTTATTTCCTTCACATCGCTACTGCAGCATTTGAGAATTATTGGCCTGACACTGTCTCATCACCTTCCCTGGAGTCTATTTCCCAGGCTACACTAGCTCCACAGCCATACAAACTAAGCTTTCCTTTGTGCAACTAAATACAGGCATGTATATATTGGCCCTTGTTGGTAACATTCCATAGCTGGGTTCATTAATTGAAGGCCTCCCTATGCCATGTCTGTCATGCGGGTTTGACCATGCATCATCGTACTTTGTTGGCAGCAGAGGACTATGCAAAAAAATGTATTGTTGCTCCAATAGAAATGTTCCCTACCTTTACCAACCTGGACTCACCAGAAATACGGTCATATAATCTCCTTAACCCGCAGAATGTGTGGAGGCCCTCATTTAGGTATTAGAGATATATATTAGTTGTATATTGTTCATGTACAGCTAACATAAAAGGATGTACACTACCAGTTGTTGGACCATGTCTTGCAATGGATGTATAGAAACATCGCTTGCATGTTTAAACAAAATATAATTTACTATTTTCTAAATAGATGTAAAAAAAAATGTCCTATATATAATATGAGTAGTTCAATAGGAGAACACAAGTGGTCCTGCATGGAATACTTAAAGTTGTATGGAATAGGAAAAATGATCTACATGGCTGGACATGAGACAATATTACACCATTAATAGGATTGAAAAAAGGCATGAGTTGATAGTGTCAGGGCCCACCCTCTCATCCCCTGTGGTACTCATCACTGATGCTTCGGCATCAGGGAGCACGCCTCTAGCGTGGGGGCTGTCATGGCATGTCCCCGTTCCTACATACAGCCAGCTGCGCCTGCATTCTCGCCAGGATCAGAGCATCGGCATTCTTACAAAAGTGTTTACGTGTTACCACACACATGCTATGACTAATTGATTTAAAAATACTCACACATGAGCTCTCACACATACGCACACCACAAATGCACAATACAGGCAGACCTCAAATAGCACGACCCTGGATAAGGTTGATTCGTTATAGCACTCATTGCCCTGGAAAATCTTTTTTCAAAAAAATCTAGGAACATGCAGCAGTGGTGGCCGAGGAAACGTACCCACCCCCATAATTGGCTCAGCCAATACACTCGAAGCCAACTAGACCCCACCTCCCGCAATTCGATTGCATTTAAAATCGATGTTTTTTCTCTGAATGTTATTACAGTACATTTAGCCAGGTGAGAACTCACATGACCAGGGTATAGTCTGGGGCTCCATCTAAAATAAACATTCACCACAGACATTTTGACTGAAGGTATCACGAATATAACAGAGGTTCTGGAGCTCTTCTCTGAGAATGACCATGATTTGGAGCGCAGCAGCTCCTACAACCTCGTCTCCCACTACTGCCTTGGAGGAAGAATAAATACAGTAGAATTCACTCATGTGTACGGTATATAACTGATGTTAGAACCAACATTTATTTATTTATTTATGAAATAATGTTTGCCGTCATTATTATTAGCGCTGTTACCAATACCTGAATGAAGCCCTCATATATTGCTCATACGAAAGAAATAACGCTGTCAGGAATGCATCCCCATATATATACAATGGTATAATGACCCCTTTTAGTTATTATTCGATTAGCGCTCACTTTTCTAGGAGCGCTAAGTGAGGTACTTAGCACTTGTGATATTCTCATCAAAGTCACATGGCCTTCAACATGTTCTAACGCACATGCACGAGTCTAGACAATGTGCAGCTTTTGTGAGTTTACTTGGTCGAAACAAAACCCGGCTAGGGCGGAGCCAAGCCACGCCGAGGGGAATATAAGCAGCGGAGAGCAAGAGCTGCCGGTTCTTGGATTGAACTCGTCTCATTGTCACTGTCGTCGTTGCTGTCGTCATCGCCGCCCTCGTCGCTGCTCCCTTTGCCCGATCATCACGCGGCCGGATAGTAGTTGACTGTCCCGGTCGACGCCGTCGGTACAACGCGGACAGGGTCGTGTCTGGGACGCATCGTGCGGCAGCGGAGTCGTATGTGGGAGATAGAAGGGGCCCGAGTGGTGGCGTGAACTCAGCAACAATAATAAAAGGGCAGAGCGGTGCCTCCTAGGACCACCTTGTCTCCGGCTGACTGTGTGTGCGACGCACGCCACCCACACGCAAGCACAGATGACACTACACTAGTATAGCACACCAGTGTGTTGGAGAGTAAAAATATACACGTTGTTTACCATATAAATAACCCAATCAGTAATGGATACCCGTTGTAATTTATATGCATTAATTAATCCCCCCCCCTCCTTTCGCACATGAAGGTCTCACTAGTGATGTCATCACATCTATCCCTCTATTTAAGGAACGAAACAGGAGGATTTCTCCACAAATCTGGCTGTTTGCCTGATGATGCTAGTTGTAATTACTTGCAAAATGTCATACTCAGATTGTAAATGTTGTGGATTTGCTCTCCAACACACCGGTGTGCTGTACTAGTAACCAATTGGCTGTGTAGGGGTGGTGGCGGGTTTAACGACACATTTATATTTATGTGATCTAACCTACAAAAACCTCTTATGGAGGAAATATGGAGTTATCCTGGCAAGGCAGGGTATTACACCTCGATACCCAAGGAAAGGGAGTTTCACATTTGTCTGATCCACCAACCCACGTCGCTACAGTGCTGGATTACAGGCGTGTACTACCACTGCCTGGCTGACCACTGTTTTCTGTTGTAGTACTTAATTTTTACATGATGAAACTATACAATAAACTTCTTAAATGGCCATGTCCTTGTACCAAGGGTATGCATTTACATTAACATAAACAATGATTATCTTTTATTTTGTACACCTTTTGGCGTCCTCTGGTCTAACACCGTTTTGAGACTAGGCTCAAAGAAAGCTGTCTCTGGTGTGGACCAATCAGTTTCAAAGACAATGCATATATTATCGGAGTGTTTTTTGTTTGCATTCTGACCACAAGTATTCTGGTTAATGCAGACATGATTCCTTGTAAAAGGTTTCAGTTTGGTGTTTTAACATCTTAACACATGTTTTGTTGCCAAAAAAAGGGGAAAACCTATTCTCATATCCGTTATTGTGATGCATAGTCACAAAAAATTACGTTAATGTTTCGTTGAAACTGACTAGTTCAACTATGTATGCAATAATATTAAATTAATGTGCGCATAATTTATACAATCGTTTTCATCATATGTCCTTGACTGTTCTTTGGTTCTTTTCGGTTAAGTCACGTCTAAAAATAAAATAATAAATTAAAATAACATATCACGACGTTTCGATCGCAACACAAGCAATCATCATCAGGCATAAAATAAATAGCAACAAAAATCTAACTAGAAAACTATCGACAGACATACAAGCAGACAGACATCACAACGGCACACAGAGAGAGGACACAAATCGGCACAAAGAGAGGGGTCGTTTCTGTGACGGTCCCTTAAATATAGAGAGGAGGGGGCGGGGACGGAGAGAGGAAGAGGGCGGAGAGAATTAGCATATCAATGAGTGTACGCCAACGTACTGCTCTAGCACGTAAGCTTGAAAATTAGGAGACAGGCACACGAAAATTAAATAACCTATTAAATATCGAAATGTGATGTAATACAACACAGAGAGTCGGTTAACACACAATTAACGCATAGCCTGGTTGATTACGTGTTTCAAAATTTGCTAAGTTAGAATTTTAAGTGTGAAAATTCCAAAGAGAGGACACAGGCAGAGAGAACAAATAGCCAGAAAGAAAAAAGGAAAATTAGGAGACAGGCACACGAAAATTAAATAACCTAGTAAAATATCGAAATGTGATGTAATACAACACAGAGAGTCGGTTAACACACAATTAACGCATAGCCTGGTTGATTACGTGTTTCAAAATTTGCTAAGTTAGAATTTTAAGTGTGAAAATTCCAAAGAGAGGACACAGGCAGAGAGAACAAATAGCCAGAAAGAAAAAAGGATAAGCTTAAAACTTCCCCGTAGAAGTGGTTCAATCTTAATTTAGGAGCTTTCGTGACTGCAGAAATTATTCTTTGGTTCTTTTCGGTTAAGTCACGTCTAAAAATAAAATAACCAGGCTATTTGTTCTCTCTGCCTGTGTCCTCTCTTTGGAATTTTCACACTTAAAATTCTAACTTAGCAAATTTTGAAACACGTAATCAACCAGGCTATGCGTTAATTGTGTGTTAACCGACTCTCTGTGTTGTATTACATCACATTTCGATATTTTACTAGGTTATTTAATTTTCGTGTGCCTGTCTCCTAATTTTCAAGCTTACGTGCTAGAGCAGTACGTTGGCGTACACTCATTGATATTCTAATTCTCTCCGCCCTCTTCCTCTCTCCGTCCCCGCCCCCTCCTCTCTATATTTAAGGGACCGTCACAGAAACGACCCCTCTCGTTGTGCCAATTTGTGTCCTCTCTCTGTGTGCCGTTGTGATGTCTGTCTGCTTGTATGTCTGTCTATAGTTTTCTAGTTAGATTTTTGTTGCTATTTCTTTTATGCCTGATGATGATTGCTTGTGTTGCGATCGAAACGTCGTGATATGTTATTTTAATTTATTATTTTATTTTTAGACGTGACTTAACCGAAAAAGAACCAAAGAATAATTCCTGCAGTCACGAATGCTCCTAAATTAAGATTGTCCTTGACTGGTTTGCTTAATCAATTTGTAATAAACCCCGTTGAGACAACGTCGGGAATTCAGAATTCTTTATTAAGTTTCGTTCGCAGCTCTCACTACTTCCGTTCCTCTACTCTATGGCTCCTTCACGCTGTTGGCAGACAGCGTGAGAGGGAGAGAGAGACTGCCGCGGCCCGCCACGTGGCAGGCTCCGGACCACGGCACCAGCGTGGCTTCCACCTTCGTTCCTCCACACTCTGACCACGTGCTGTCCTTCTCCGCCCCTTTTAATCCCTGGCCCACGTGATGCCCCGCAGCCAATCCTCAGCCACATCCCTGGAACTTTCAGGGCCACGCCCCTAACTCGACTCCCCATTGGTTGCGGGCTGAAGCAAGCAGAGTCAATCATCATCCTCCAGGTGTAGCCTTCACATTACATCAGGGCCACGCCCCTAACTCGACTCCCCATTGGTTGTGGGCTGAAGCAAGCAGAGTCAATCATCATCCTCCAGGTGTAGCCTTCACATTACATCAGGGCCACGCTCCTAACTCGACTCCCCATTGGTTGCGGGCTGAAGCAAGCAGAGCCAATCATCATCCTCCAGGTGTAGCCTTCACATTACATCAGGGCCACGCCCCTGGCTCGGCTCCCCATTGGTTGTGGGCTGAGGCTGGCAGAGCCAATCATCATCCTCCAGGTGTAGCCTTCACATTACATCAGGGCCACGCCCCTGGCTCGGCTCCCCATTGGTTGTGGGCTGAGGCTGGCAGAGCCAATCATCATCTTCCAGGTGTAACCTATTTATCATCCAGGTGTAACTTCACATTACAAATGTATTAATTTAAATGGTTCCAAATAAAAGGTTTAAAAGTAGAGCAATTTCGACTTAAAACTTTCGTGAATGCAGGAATTAATATTATTGGTTCTTTCGGTAAAGTCACGTAGATAGAAAATAAAATAAAAAAATAATACAATTAAAGAAAAAATTATGTGATTTCCCACCTGATGATGATTGCTTGTGTTGTGATCGAAACGTCGTGATTTATTTTATACCTACGTGACTTTACCGAAA
This sequence comes from Lampetra planeri, assembly GCF_965212315.1. Taxonomy (NCBI): domain Eukaryota; kingdom Metazoa; phylum Chordata; class Hyperoartia; order Petromyzontiformes; family Petromyzontidae; genus Lampetra; species Lampetra planeri. Next base: position 6,923,891 of record NC_136109.1, read on the forward strand.
GAACCAAAGAGTATGGATTCCTGCAGTCATGAAAGCTTCAAATCTAGAATATTATTTTCAAAATGTTTTTTTTATCTACGTGACTTTACCGAAAGAACCAAGAATATAATAGAGCAATTTCAACATTATAGCTGCTTCTTAGTCTGACGCTCCACTGTCATAAAAAATAATTGGACAGGCACTCTACATTGTAGCAGACAGAAGACAAGGCGAAAATATAGGCACGAAGCTAGAAACTGCATTTTACAATGTGGTGAAATGCAGTTTCGAAACACTCAATTTTGGAGAAGCATTTGCTAAACTAAACCATTTTATTTTCCAGGTAAATCCCACAGAGCTATTATCTCTTTTTCAGAGGCGACATGGTCAAACATGGATAACTTATAGAAATTGCTTATGTGTGGGAATTTTCGAAGCCAAATAATCTAGACACAGCATTGGTGCATCATTTATAAATGCTTGGGCACCCCAGGTGCAGTCATGCACATGGAGGAGATGTAAATCGGCAGATCGAAGAGGTGATGGTGCCTACAGGTGTATCAGCTATTGAATGTAAAGTGGTCCGAGGCCATTGAAGGCCTTGGATGTTTTCAGCAGAACTTTAAATTGGACCCGAAATGTTAGGAGGATGTTACATTGTGCCTTGCTGCACCTCCGTCGGTAGCGTGGGGAGAATGTTTCCCCCAAATTGACCTAGGGGAGACCCAGGACTGGATCCGATATTTGTCATGGATGTTGGTTGTGGCCAGGAATAAAAAATGGTTAGTTGGGTTCATAGTGCACTGCCACGTCAAAATAACGCTACACTGGCGGCCACGGAAGTGATGCAATCAAAGTGTACATGGATATGCATAATGGTGGGCTGGTCTGGGCTTTTGCCATGTAGATTGAAAGTGGGCTTGACTCAGGGTCAGATTTTGGAGAATTTGTGTTAAGAAGGGGAGAGAATACAGGATATCATTGGTCTTGAATTTTCGGGCAGTCTGGTTACAGCCTGAATTATATAACGGAAGTCAAAATTAAACATTCATATATTCTAAGACAATGTAGGTCGTCTACCTTCATTATGAGTTGTCTCTAAATTGCCTGAATCATTTCAGAGAATTTAATTCGTTTACAGCGCAAACTACATTTGCTACAGCATACTTTATACATTCCTACTATGTCGGATGTAAAGTTGACTAATAGTGTAAGAACATCATCTACTTCTAATGGTAAACTGTCAAGTTCACATATTTACCAACCAACCTTCATTGTTATTTGAAAATGTTACAATATATTGGTCTGTACATGGCTGCAAAGGTTGTTACGTTGTTTTTAAATTGGCAAATCTACTCAAATATGGTTATAACATGCATTGCGCAGCGTGCAGAGCCACCTCTGTTTCATTAGCACTAGTATTGGCCACACCACTGCAGTAGCCAGCATGTTGTTTTTGAATGAGTCATCTCGAAAGCGTTAAAAGGTCCAATGACTATTCATACCTGAAGCACAGCAAAGCAAAAAAACAAGACAATAAAAACGTGACGAACAATTAGAAGGTCTAGTAGTAGTAGGTTTTTACCCTTTAAACTGGTACAGAAACTGACACCTTTATACAAGGCATCATGTTTGCAATAACCACAACACAAGCAGTCAAAATGCAAACAAAAATAAACAACTCTGATGATGATAATGATATGCACTGTCCTTGAAGTTGATTGGTCCACACCCGAGACAGCCTTTCTTAGAGCCTAGTCTCTATTGGTGTTGGACCAGATGACGCCAAAAGGCGTACAACACAAAGACAGCGCACTATCAGAGTATTGAGAGCTCGGGGTAGGCATTTACACTATGATACCTCCTTTACCAGTGGCAAAATATAGTAGTAGGTTTTTACCCTTTAAACTGGTACAGAAACTGACACCTTTATACAAGGCATCATGTTTGCAATAACCATAACACAAGCAGTCAAAATGCAAACAAAAATAAACAACTCTGATGATGATAATAATATGCACTCTCCTTGAAGTTGATTGGTCCACACCCGAGACAGCTTTGCTTAGAGCCTAGTCTCTATTGGTGTTGGACCAGATGACGCCAAAAGGCGTACAACACAAAGACAGCGCACTATCAGAGTATTGAGAGCTCGGGGTAGGCATTTACACTATGATACCTCCTTTACCAGTGGCAAAATATAGTAGTAGGTTTTTACCCTTTAAACTGGTACAGAAACTGACACCTTTATACAAGGCATCATGTTTGCAATAACCATAACACAAGCAGTCAAAATGCAAACAAAAATAAACAACTCTGATGATGATAATAATATGCACTCTCCTTGAAGTTGAATGGTCCACACCCGAGACAGCTTTTCTTAGAGCCTAGTCTCCATTGGTGTTGGACCAGATGATGCATTTTGACTGCTTGTGTTGTGGTTATTGCATATATGATACCTTGTATAAAGGTGTCAGTTTCTGTACCAGTTTAAAGGGTAAAAACCTACTACTATATTTTGCCACTGGTAAAGGAGGTCTCATAGTTCTAGATTTGAAGCTTTCGTGACTGCAAGGAATCATCTTCTTAGGTTTTTTCGGTAAAGTCACGTAGAAAGTAAAATAAAATAAAAAAATAAAATAAAAAACAAAAATCACGACGTTTCGGAGGCAACACAAGTCTCCGTCATCAGGTGGGACCGTCACAGCCAGATTAGCTGTATCAAGTGAGGCAATGATTCAAGATGTAATCCCTTAAAAGCGAGTTGAGGGGGGAGGGAGAGGGAGGGGGGAGCTCATCAGACTATGGTAGCCAATGAAAGGAACGTATCGGGAGGGAGGGGGGGGCGAGGCCAAAAGGGTGGGCGATGGACGTGGAAGCGCTTGTGCGCAAGCGGCCAATTACTGCACACGCCAACACAATGGAGCGATTGTGCGCAGGCGGCCAGCCACTGCACCCGCCAACACAATGGGCAGACCTCTTCTTAGGTTTTTTCTGTAAAGTCACGTAGAAAGTAAAATAAAATAAATAAAAAAATAGATATATAAATGAATTATTTATTTATTTATTTATATATTTTTTATTTTTTTACTTATTTTATTTTACTTTCTACGTGACTTTACCGGAAAAAACCTAAGAAGATGATTCCTTGCAGTCACGAAAGCTTCAAATCTAGAAACAATGGGCAGAGAGGAGGAGGGGAGGTCTAATACACATGATAGACAAAAGAACGAAAATGATGATGGGTACAAACTTAGGGGGAGCTCATCAGACTATAGTAGCCAATGAATGGAACGTATCGGGAGGGAGGGGGGGCGGGGGGGGGGGCGAGGCCAAAAGGGTGGGCGACGGACGTGGAAGCGCTTGTGCGCAAGCGGCCAATTACTGCACACGCCAACACAATGGAGAGAGAGGGGGAGGGGGGAGTCTGATACACATGATAGACAAAAGAACGAAAATGCCCATGTTTATACCAATGCTGGTTGAACAATGAAGAGAGTACTGTTAAAATAACTGGGGATGTTAACACTCGGTAAAGTACAGTAAAATAGTGCCTGTCAGATAAGATGGTCCAAAATTTTTTTGTGATTAAGTCTTTTTTGCGTGGTTGATAACATCTTTCCAATGATTACTAAGTTTGTACCCATCATAATTTACACTCATAGTGTAAATTAGAAAGTCGTTGGATTATCCAATCGACCTCATGAGTTCGGGGAGAATTGTGGCACAGTGGTTAATGCACTGCACTGTGAACGTGACGACCGGCCTTTGATTGTGAACTATTACTCATATCAGTGGGGCAAGTGATATCTGAACCGGTCCCAGACCCTTCCCTACATCAACAGTAATTGACTGAGTGGTGATTTATAGCTAACAGCAGTGCACTGAGATTACAGATTTTTTTTTTACGATGCGCCTTTGAACAGTCTAAAGTGCAAATATACAGTGGACTGGCCAAACGGTTGTCACTTTAATGAAATCCAGACACAGTACCTTGCAAGTTGGGCACCATATGCGTTGAAACTACTACATATGACAGAGGTAAGGGACATTGGCGAGGCGTGGAGGTACCAGTGGCTACCTTTTGCAAGTGCGAGCAGAACTTGTTTTTTACCATACGTTACCTCGTTGATCAGTGCAAGTTAGTGGAATTACCTACCTGATGGAAAATGGGTAATATTCTTATAGCGGGGCGAGTCTATCCATGACAATCACTGTTGTAGCCCCCACACAGTTGCAAATACTTTATCGACACCAGGGGAAAATTAGTCGAGTCAACCTCCAGCAAGGATATGAACACGCAACCTTCTGATTGTGAGCCGCACAATTAGACTTTTACTGAAATCTAGAATTAGACTTTTACCTGTTATAATAGTTCCGAGAGTATTGTAATTACTATAATACCAGCTTCTATATCAAATACAAAACTACAATAATGCATTAATAAAACGAATAACTGTTTAACACGTAGACTTTCGCAACCAATATCCATAAGAGGTTTTTGGTTAGATCACGTAAGTGTGTCGTTAAAACCCGCCACCACCCGACACAGCCAACTAGTAAGGGTTGTCACGTCAACAGAACATGCAAATTCGTCACAAGCTCAGCACACCGGTGTGTTGGAGAGCCACGCCACAACATTTACAATCTGAGTACGACGTTTCGCCAGTAATTACAACTAGCTTCATCAGGCGACATCCAAATTTGTGGAGGAGTTTAACTGTTTCGTTCCTTATATAGAGGCGTTGATGTGGTGACCACTCTTCTGTGCTCTTGCAAATGTGGGGGGGGGGGGGATTAATGAGGCAACGCACATTATGCATCTACATTATGCGAGCCCTTTTAACTAGTCCTTCCTGTCTATTGTGTTAGGGATTACCAACGGTAATCACTATTGAAGTACACTGCCCTTTGTAGGCATGCATTTAAATAATTTATTATTTAATGATTCGCTTCCACGCAGCACTAAGGCGGTAGCTATCCGAAAGGTTAAAGATATTTTTATTTGATAATAGGTTTTTTCCTTTTTTTTCTGGCGACAAAACAGGTGTTAAGATTTTTAAACACCAAACTGTCTGCATTAACCACAATGCTTGTGGTCAGAATGCAAACAAAAAACACTCTGATAATATATGTATTGTCCTTGAATTTGATTGGTCCACATCAGAGACAGCTTTCTTTCGAGCCTCGTCTCAAACGGTGTTAGACCAGAGGACGCCAAAAGGCATACTATTATCAGAGTATGTTTTTAAATCCTTTATATTAAGTTCGCATGCTTGCTTGCTTGCTTGCGTGCTTGCTTGCTTGCGTGCTTGCGTGCTTGCTTGCTTGCTTACGACCGTGCAAATCTTTCGGTCGTTTTTTAACCCACTTCCCGTGATCCAATCGAGCTGACATTTTCCACACAGACTCGTTGTGCCAGACAATTAATGTTCGTGAAAAAAAATTCCCAAAATTTTACCCTTTTTAGGCAAAACAAAATTATTTTACATATATTCAAATAGAACTCATTCATCGCTTTGGCTGAACATCACAGTATAAGAGCCCAGAGCGTAACCCCTCCAAAGGCCGTGGCGGAGTAGCGCAGTTGGTTGCGCCCTCGCTTCCCATGCCAAAGGTCGCGGGATCGATCCCCGCGTCCTCCACAGGCGAATATATTTTTAAATCCTTTATATTAAGTTCGCTGCCACGCATATAAAGGATTTATAGTGAAAAACTTTGTTTTTACGGGTTATACTTATTTTTGTATTCTGGCCACAAGCATTGTGGCTAATGCAGATATGATTCATCGTAAAAGGTTTCAGTTTGGTATTTTAACATCTTAACACCTGTTTTCTTGCCAGAAAAAAAATTGAAAAACCTATTATCATATTTTGATACTGGCAAAGGATATCCCATGATGTAGATTATTTTCATTTCTTTAAATTTCGATAGATTATCTCATTAGTCTTGGCCAGTAGTAGCTAGTTTTGCACAAAACTTCAACATTATAAAAATCAATTGAGTGTCCGTGTTGGCACGCGTATTCTGCTACTGCTGACAGTTGTATTTGGGATAATGTAATATGTATCTGATGTTCTTTCAGTCTCGTGCTAAACAATCGTCTTCTTTGCCCAACATGACATTTACCACACGTGCAGTTAATCCTGTACACGCCTTCTGTTGATAGCTTCGGTAATACATCTTTTGTAGCAGATATTAATTTCTGTATTTTATGTACTGTGCCAAATCTGCCTTGGATGTTTTCTTTTTCCAAATATCTGGCTAGTGTGTCAGTTACTCCCACAATGTACGGTATAATAATAGTTTTTCACCCTTTAAACTGGCAACAAAACGGACACCTTTATACAAGGGATCATGTTTGCATTAACCACAACACTTGCGGTCAAAATGCAAACAAAAAGACAACTCTGGTAATGAATGCACTGTCCTTGAAATTGATTGGTCCACACCCGAGACAGCTTTTCTTAGATCCTTGTCTCACTTGGTGTATAAAGGTGTCAGTATTGTTGCCAGTTAAACGGGTCAAAAACTATTACTATATCTTGCTACCGGCAAAAGAGGTCTCATGATGTACAGTATTTTGATCGTTTTAATTACTTGGGCAGTTTCAATGCTCTTGTTATTTGATTTGGTTTTGGTATTCAATGCCCTGTTGATTTGTGCATCATTGTAACCGTTCATTTGCAGCGCTTCTTTAACATGTTGAATTTCATTTCTCAGACTGTCACCATCTGACACGTTTTTAGCTCGAGGAATGAGCGTCTTGATAAGAGAAGATTTCTGTGCGGGGTGATGGTGTGACTGCATTCAGATAGGTATCAGTATTCGTTTTCTTTCCGTAAACAGGCTTGAAGTTATTGCTTTTGTTTAAAAATCTTCCATGTACAAATTCGATATCACAGGAGTCAAAGGAGAGCCCATTGCTGCTCCTTACTTTTGTTTATATGAGTCACCTTGCCACAAGAAGTGTTCTTTAGACAGTGTTCAGCTAGTCTTGGGATATATTTGGCTAAACCTTTGTTCGTTACCAGAGTGTCGAGTAATGTAATTGACTCGTTGACCGGAACCCTCCTGAACAGAGAGGTCACATCAAAACTTACGAGCGTATCATTAGGGTTAAGCTTAATATCTTTAATTATATTAACGAGATGTTCAGAGTTTTTGATTAACGAAGAGGTCCTACCTATGTAGGGCTGTATTGGTTTTGTTACGTATTGTGCTAATTTGTATGTGGCAGAGCCTATTGTATTAACTATGGGTCTTATTGGTGCATCAGGTTTGTGAATCAAAACCACCAAGACTATGTAGGCTTCCAAAAAATTACGAACTTGATGTCACATTAAGACCCATAGTTAGTACAATAGGCTCTGCCACGTACAAATTATCACAACACGTAACAAAACAAATACAGCCCTACATCGGTAGGACCTCGTCGTAAAAGTGAGTGTGCCCGTGCAGACGCTCGTGTTACGAACTAGGTAACCCAAGTTCGACCCAAGTTCGATTCCTTATCACGATCAATACCAGTGACGATTACCTAAATCGGTCCTGGGCCTTCCCTAGGTCGACTCAAGCTCAAATGAGTACCTGTTTTGTGTGTAAATATCACTACTGGGAAGTCAAAAGGCGTGGTGCTGGAAATGCACTCCGTTTGCCGTGTCAGTCTTCATTGGTGCTACTCGCTAACAGCACTTGTCCCAACAGTCTGTTAAGGCTATACGGGCAGGAATCTTCATTGTTGTGTGTGTGTGTCCGTGCTCGCGCGTGCCACCGTGTGTGTGCACAATCTGGGGGTCTCATTACGCCTTTTCCGACAAGCAAGCCAACATGAGGACTCAAATGGAAATAAGACTATTTTTTTCTTAATTTCATGTTACTTTACTTTATTCTAGAAGTTTTCGTGAATGCAAGGATCCATACTATTTGGTTTATTCGGTAAAGTCACATAGGTAAAAAATAAAATAAAATATATAAAAATAAGAGATAAAATAGAAAAAAATAAAAGTAAATTAAATCACGACGTTTCGATTGCAACACAAGCAATCATCACCAGGTGTGAAAATCACTGCTAGAATTTTTTTTTACTAAAGTGGGAGAAATGCCGAGGCTAAGGAGTGTATATAAGTGTGGACGTCAGGGACTGGGACGTGAGACTGTGAAGCCATGTTACATAGGGGTAGTTACGTTTACGGCAATTATAGAACCCGTCCCGTAAGGGAAGTGTTAATAAAAGACTCGCCTCAACTCACGTGGTGTGTATGTCTTTATTGAAGCACTACACATGCAAATGCACAGTATTTCTTCTCATTGATGAGTTAAACACGTTCCTTCGGAGTGGACTGGTAGGAACTTGGTTGGACAGCACATTCCTGCGATCCGTGTCACGTGGCGCAAGCTGCGTGGGCGGTGCGTCACGTGGTGCTGAGCCCTCCCGAAGCACTCTATGAATTACAAATCGAGGGCGTGGCTATGCACGACAGACAAATAATCCCTGGTGGGCAGTGTGGAACTGTTGTTCCTACCTGTATAATTATTCCCTTTTTTGTTAAACCGTAACACAGTTTTATAACTGACTGTATGGACATTTAAATATTTAAATACAGTATATTGCATTCCGTGCGACTTATGGACAGGTCTCAGGAACAGAACCAGTTTGTTAGTTGGGGACTGCCCATATCTAATCAGAGACTGGCCTGTCAGTTTATTGTTTTAAGGCCCCATGTGATAAATGCAATGTTCAGGAAATCATATAATAATACCACTTGGCTTGGCATGTGTGTGAATGTGTGTGCAGAACAAAAATCAAGACAAGTACTCATCTTACTACATCGCACAACCTGCAGTACAGTATGGGCCAACTTCTGGACACAACTGCTGCTGCTCAGGAATGGAGCTCTTTCTTGGGGCACCAGGCACTGATCAGCCTGGCTATATTTTGCATAATTTTCCTGGTTCTTCGGGCTATACTCCAGGAGGTAAAGGCAACTAAACGCCCATTGGGCTTTCCTCCTGGCCCAAAAGTGATACCATTTTTAGGGAATGTGCCTCTGTTTAAGAAACCCGATGTTGCCATAGAGGAAGTTACGAAACAGTATGGAGAGGTGTGCAGCGTAATGATGGGCAAGATTTCCATGGTGTTTGTGAGTGGCTACCAGGCAGTAAACGAGGTCCTAGTGCATCAAGGGCATGCGTTTGCAGACCGGCCAAACATCCCCCTCACCAAAAAAGTCAACGGAGGCCTAGGCATTATTTTTGCTCCATATGGAAAATATTGGATGCAACATCGTAGGTTCACTCTGTCAACATTGCGGAATTTTGGACTTGGTAAGTCATCCATAGAACAAACCATTCAGGCAGAGGTTGGCTTCTTAATTGAGGCATTTAAACAGAAAGGATCGGCATTTGACCCTCACTATAACTTAAACAGTGCTGTGGGAAACATAATTTGTTCCATGGTGAAAGGGAAACGGTATGAATATAGTGATAAGCAGTTCCATGATTTTTTGCACCTCATTGAAAACAATCTTCAGCTCCAATCAGGGCTGCTGGGAACTTTATGCAACTTATTTCCCTTCTTGATGGACTTTCCTGGACCGCAGCAGAGAATATTCACAAACATGGCAAAATCTAAACAGTTTATTCGTGATATAATATCTGAACGCCATGCAACAAGAGATCCCCTCAAGCCAATGTGCCTGATTGACACCTACTTGTCTCAATTGGAGAAAGAGGACAATCCCAACAGCAGCTTCTCAGAACAGAGTCTCATCATGTTGACGTTGGACCTTTTCACTGCTGGCGCAGAGACGACCTCCACCACATTACGCTGGGGCCTTCTCTACATGATGATGCACCCTGAAATACAAGCCCAGTGCCATGATGAGATTGACAAGATTGTGGGATCAGATCGACTACCATGCATGGAGGACAGACACAGTCTGCCCTACCTGGATGCTGTGATCCATGAGATACAGCGCTTCAGTAACATTGTTCCATTCGGGGCTCCGCATGCCACCACCACAGACGTCAAGTTACGCCAGTACTTGATTCCAAAAGGGACGATCATAATAGTGAATATGAAATCGGTTCTGAGTGATGAAAATCATTGGAAAACCCCATACGAATTCAGTCCAGAAAACTTCCTTGATGAGGATGGCAAGTTTGTAAAGTCAGATGCCTTCCTGCCCTTCTCTGCTGGCCCCCGTGTCTGCCTGGGGGAAAACTTAGCAAAGATGGAGCTCTTCCTTTTCTTTGCATCTCTTTTGCAGCATTTTGAGTTTATCTGGCCTGATCTGGTGTCTCCACCAACCCTGGATTATATATTACAGATCACCAAGGCTCCAAAATCTTACAAATTGGGGCTTCATCTCCGCAATTGAACATAGTTTAAAGAGTGCTATAGTGCAGAGGTGTGGACTCGAGTCATGTGACTTGGACTCGAGTCAGACTCGAGTCATGAATTTGATGACTTGCGACTCGACTTGGACTTGCATAACAATGACTTTGTCCCACCTATGAGATGTGGACTCGAGTCATGTGACTTGGACTCGAGTCAGACTCGAGTCATGAATTTGATGACTTGCGACTCGACTTGGACTTGCATAACAATGACTTTGTCCCACCTCTGCTATAGTGTGTGTGCTGGTTTGAGTCTATAATGTCCAAGCACACATGCACGCATTGGAAATAATTAATGTAAAAAAAACCAATATATCACGATTGGTGAAAAAAATGGTATAAATCTGTTGTACAACAATGAGTGAATCAATTTTACTTTTTCTAGTAAATTGTTTAATCATATGTTACGTTAGTTTATAGATAGAGATGATAGTTTTCTACAAACATCTTCCATTACTTCATTCTTTCACAAGTCACCCGGGGCCCGAGTACATAAACGTAGAAATAGATAATGAGACAATGCTCCCCTGTTCATAGTCTATTTATAGGTGGCAGTGAAATTTCTGGTGACAATTACATTGTGACTTTTTTCAAGCATTTTATACATGCAGTAAATGCATTAGAAAACATATATAGACACCATTACAATAGAAACAACTAACGACTCAGCTGTTTTCATAGGCTTGGATAAGGCATTGATACAATTGATCACCACATCCTGTAAACCAAGTTAGTGATTTTGGACTTATTTAAGTAGCAGTAGGTTGGTGTCTAAATTACTTTGATAGTAGAAAACAATGCGTGACATTGGTCAATCCTTCCTCTGGGTTTAAAAAACAAACACATGCCAAACAGCCACTCAATTACAACCACAGAAAACAACCGCTCAAACAACCACGACTATAAACAACTATTACCACTAAAACACATCAACAAATGCACATGACAACCACAAAATAACGCTAAAATAAATCCACAATCAAATGCTCAAACACAAGTATACATTCTAGATTTGAAGCTTTCGTGACTGCAAGGATTCATACTCTTAGTTCTTTCGGTAAAGCCACGTAGGTAAAAAATTAAATAAAAATTAATAAAAATAAAACAATAAAAATCACGACGTTTCGGAGGCAACACAAGTCTCCGTCATCAGGTGGGACCGTCACAGCCAGATTTGCTGCATTTTTTACCTACGTGACTTTACCGAAAGAACTAAGAGTACAAGTATACATGTCATTGTTATTGCCTTATACAAAATGCAACACTGGTGTTTATTCGTATCTTACATACTTGTCACAAACTATTTGGTAATACCGTGTGAGCAATGATGCACAGGCACAAATAAGTAAATAACTCAATATGATACTGGCAAAAACATTTTGGATAGTGGCTAAAAGGTCCCATAGAGAAAAAAAAAATCACATCGTTAATAATTCTGCCTAACCGGAAACATTATAAACGATGTTTTAGGCAATGGGTGTTCTTAATATCAGATATTATAGAGAGGGAAGAGAAATAAAGAGCATAAGAGTTGGAGACTGCACTTTACTTATAATAATTACATTGAGAAATGTATTCCTGATGAACAGTATTTAAATTTGCATATGAAGAGTTACCTTTATAAAAACAATCTCATCAGGCTCCATAGTATAAAGTGGTCTAACTCTTAAGCACACTAAATTACGTCGAACTTTATTTTACAAGCAATCAGTATAAGTTTCCCATTACATGTATCTGGTTTGTTCATGCTGGAACCGCCCTTGTATTCTGATATGCAACAACTGTTATGTTATATTTTTATATTAATTTCTTTACCTCCTTAGATAGTTCGCAAGAGCCCCCGTGCATGGCTAGTTGCCCTCCAGTAACAAATAGTGTCCTCACTTCCACACGTAAGAGGCAATTCTGAAGATCATTGTGGGGTATCACCTTCCTATGTTCTCGTTGACGTGATCCTTATATCCCTTCCACTTCAAACCAAATGTATTTATTATGCCATCGAATGTATCAAACGAGAGCCTAATAACATAAAGAGCATTTTTTTCTCGAATTCGGTAGAAAAACTCAATACAGGCAGTCCCCGACTTACGATGGTCCGACTTACGATATTTCGATCTTACGATGGCGATAGCGATACGACTAAATTGTTAAATATTTTAAATTTCACGCGGCAGGCAAACGCATCAGCGTACGAGGTACGATACTGTATGTTGGGACGCTGCCGGGATGTACGTATGTTAAAAGGTTTGATAGCAGATAGGATTATTTCCTGAAAAAACGTTCTATTAAATTGCAGTTCATATAGGTAGGCTAAGAATTTACCTTGTTTTTTTACTTTACATTTTACTGTGCAATACAGTATTGTAATTAATAAATACATACAGTATATAGTTTATACAGTACGGTACTGTAAATTGCTCTGTTTTGCTAAATTATCACCATTCTTTAAGACTCCTGGGTAGGCTAGGCCATCTTCGACTTACGATATTTTTGACTTACGATGGAGTCGTAACGCATCTCCATCGTAACTCGGGGACTACCTGTATTTCAAAAGTCGCAATAACGGCATGAAGCAGTCCTTAAAGAGCCGCATGCGGCTAAAGAGCCACAGGTTGCCAACCTCTGAACTGGTATATTGCTACAGTCTCATGAGTGCAGTAAGTACTCCATTTTGACTTAAGACTTTCGTGAATGCAGGATTTAATATTCTATTGTTCTTTCGGTAAAGTCACGTAGATAGAAAAAATAACAATAAAATAATATTCACTTAATTTATTTTATTTTATTGTTATTTTTTATACGTGACTTTACTGAATGAACCATAGAATGTGCAGTAAGTACTGTCAGTCTCAAACTGAAGGTTGTTAGTTCAATCCTTAGTTTACTCTTAAAAAGCCAGTATAAATGAACAAGATTAACCCAATGGCAGAATTTGTTTTGATTGCTCCAAAGAAAAGAATACATCACTGTAGGTGTCTTCATTGGGATAATTTATGATAAAGTCATGATTACTATAATGAATAGAGAAACCCAACATGTTTTGCATTAGTTGATTAACAGTGGAAACCAACTTACATTTTGTAGTAGAATATATGTGAGTGTTTGGTAGAAAAAAATAGTTGCAGCATTGATATCGATCGATGTATATTTTCCCAACAAAATGCCATGGAACTGTTATGGAAATAAAACATTTAGTGTAAAGTAGGATTAAATATGAATTGCCCCAATCATATTAGGCATTTTAAAACTTATTGCAATGGTGATGAGGAAAAATCGAAATTAATTTTTCATTGTTATTTGAGAATATATTTGATTAAGGAAACAATACCAGAGACGGGAGTCTAACTTGACGTGATAGCTACTTCACAATGAAAACTCGAGGTTAGCTCAGATCGTGGAATGTGCCGGATATGCTCTCTACTCCGAGTGGCAATTATAGTGACATACTTTGCCCGCATTAGGCACAGAATGCGAGCTAAGAAATACGCAAACTTTATTTCTGAAAAAGGAAGACATTGATTGCTGAGCTGTGGAGGTCCAATTACATTTTCAGGATCTTTATGGCCTCACAAGAGATTGTTATACGAGTGGGTTGCATTCTGAGCAAGAGACCAGATGGAGTGGAGTGGCCCAAAATGCTAGAAGAAGCCCAGAGGTGGGCCAGAGAGCCAGGGGCCCAGAATGAGCAGAGCATGGCAGATGAGGGTCAGATCCAAGAAGATCCAGAGGAGCCAGGGGCAACCGTGATGTTCACATTAGCTGGGTAGCTTGCGCACCCGTGCTTGTAAGGCTGACCTTGATCGAAGCCGTACATTTCACGAGAGGTATCATGATAAAGCTGTGAAGGAATTGCGGTGAAACAGTGGAGAAGCTCAAAGCTAATTGTCAGGATTCCAGTTTTTAAAGAGTATAGAGACGATACATACTAAAAGTGAGATTAAGGAGACTCAAAGTTAGTGCTGCAGAAGAAATCTGAGGAAACAGAGAAGACATTTGCCTACTGAAATATGAAACACATTTTGAGGTGGATAGAGGTTAACACGAAACCATATTGTGCTAGGTCACAAACTAAAGAAAGTGACTGTAAAACTACAAGTATGTGAATAATTATCACGGTGAAGTCATGTATGTACGTCGGACGTTCAAAGGAGGCCAACATCATCGTTCTACACATCGTCAAGACTCAAGACCCGACCACACCTGGTCAGTCACCAGCTGCATCAACCACCTGGCTGCCATGCCGTCATCCATAAAGCTGCCGTCTTTGCATGTCAGGAGACATTGTGTGCGAACGGCATTTAAACAAAAATGTATTTTACTCATCAATTAACTTCAGTCACCAGTCAGAAGCTTCATACACTTCTGCCGTGTCGCCTCAACTGTGGTGTACGAGGCCATCTGCTACAGACTGTACATTGAAATAAATACGAATTCACAATTATCACACCCTGACATACTTAACCAATCATCAGGAGTTCATTATCACATATTATATTGACATTCAGCGGAACGTAGAAACTAACGAGTTCGTGGCGCCAATGATATTCTGAATTTACTATACACCAACAACATTAAGTGTGCTTCATACTGAGAAAGATGGCGGCAGCTGGCAGCAGCAGTCATCTGCTCAATCCCTAATTTCCCTCCTCCATCACTTTACCTCCCCTACCTGAACCTCCTTGTCTCTTCCCCTGCCGTCTTCTCGTCCACCACCACTATATTTTAGGCATATAGTTTCTTCATTATTTTTGTGATGTCCGTGTTTTGGTTTGTTTGGAGGCACCGCTCTCGTACCTGCTGCCTGCTCCTGCGCCAACTGGCGCATCCGTTTGGTAGCCCGGGTTATTCACTGTGGTGCAGCATCGCTCGCGCTGCGCGACTTACCCGTTATCCCGTGCGACCGGTGGGTCGCTCCGTCACTCACATCCGGTGGCTCCTTCGGTGGGCCATGCAACCACCGGGGGGGGGCTTTGGCTGCCCGAGGTCATCGGGGCTTTGTGCAGTCCCCGAGATGGAAGGGACCTGCAGCCGGGATCTTTCCGGGGGAGTCTTTCACTGTGTCGGCGTGCGGAGCGTGGTTGGGAGCACTCCGCGATCTTCCTCGTTGCGAGCTTGGCCCGAAATTCTGCTAAATTGCAGGGAAGTGGACGTCGTTGACGGAGAGACTCGCTCGCGGAGGCCCCCTTCCCTAGCCTGCCCCCCCCCCGGCCGACCCCCTTTGTCTTCCCAATGAGATGCCTCAACACTTTTCCACCCCCCAGATTTCCGTTGCTCTCCAGCTACGACCAGGCCTACCCCAATACCCTCCTCATGACTCCTGCCGGTTCTGATGTCACTAAAATTACACCACCACTTTTAATAACCCCATTCTTCATCTCAAACTGCTATCTTACGTACAATTTTTATAATAGCTGTAAAGCACCTTGGAAATGGCGCAATATACATTTCAATAAGATATCTTGAAAGCTGATTGCATTTGTTGAATTATGTGCCTTGTAATAATCATAGCGTGTACTGGGTGATACCTTTATTAACCCGAATTCTGAGTTAAGTCATTGGTTTGTTTTAGTTGTGTAACAGGACCATCCACAACTTTAAAGCTTTGGCTCAAGTGTTCGGATATCAAAATAATTTAGTATTCTGTAATGATCACAATCGCTATGTTTCTGTGTTGTAAAAATTATGAAAATGTTAAAATGGTAATTGTGGAATGTTAATGTTTTCAAATGTTGATTAAATGCGTTTTGTTAATGCATAATTATTGCGCGTAAATTAATGATTGATTGGTATGCATCTTCTTATTTAAAAAAATTGTGAATTCAATTAAACGATAGATTTTCGCATTAATGACAAGTTATTATTGGTTTTCACGTTGTTTAGGGGTGTGTGTTATCAATCGTGATAATATCAATGATTCTCGCTTTAATATTTACTGATTATAACTTAATCAATGTGTAATTATGTCAGGTCAGGATACAGTTCTCGCAATTGAGAGATATGATGCATGAGTTAAGAAAGAAGCACTCGACCTTTCTTAATGTAAGTGTAGTGGGTTCAATTCAGGCGCACACTGGAACTTTGGGAGGCAACACTATTTATTCTTAACACAACTCTTAACATAGGGTGGTGACCACCGACCTATCCTCGCTAACACACACCATCACTCGCTAACACTGACGCTCTCATACGACTCGCGTGGCCAAGCCAGGAGGGCTCCTGGTTGGCCACGCTGACTTGAGGCTTGATTCTTCTTCTTCTTCACGAGGTGTCTTCACGAGGCATTTTCATCCCGGACCCGAGCCGCCCCGCACCAGGTGCGGAACCCGCTTATATCCACCTTGGCGGGCCTGGGCCATGCCCAGGCCACGCCCACCTCGAATCCTCGAGAAGGCTCAGCCCCTGGCCACGCGACCCCCAAGATCCCCCTGGGGTCCCCGGCCCCCACCTTTATCCGGTCACGTGTCCGGCCTGGTTCAAACAGAGTGCCATGGCCTGACACAACCCCCGTGGCACTAGCGACAGCCTCCCGGCTCCCCGACCCGGCCGTCATTCCAATATACCCGACGTAGTGACGTCATGTGCGTACAGGCTCCCAGTAGTGACACTACAAGTCACTACATAAGCAACTTTAATATTAACTTACATTGACAGCTGAAACTACTTATCAGAATAGAACTACAGTACCCATGCAAATATACGTACTCGTAGATCTGTACTAAATGATTATAAAAGCATCAACGATTGTATGATAAGATTATGCGATTTAAAAGAAAAGAACCAGGCTCACGATTCAAAACACAGTGTTTATGCGAGCATACGTGTTCATAAAATGTTTACCAAATAGTTTGAAAATCATAAACTATCGAATTTCAAGATTATGCAAGTAAAATAAATCGCATTAATATTTCAAAAAACAATATTCATATAGAAATCCGTGAAGTGGAGTGGATGTGTGTCAGGGTGGCAATCATGAGCAAGGTTAACCCGTTATGATGTGTAGTGTGGTGTGAGTTGGTTCACGTGTGTTTTTCGTATGAGGTGGCGTCACCAACGGTAAGCAGTATGCTCATATGATGGGTGCATGTGATAGCGGGTGTTCATCTTTTGTTTTCACTGTACCCGAAAATACTTCCAGTCCCACAAGGGAGTGTTGATCGGTAGACTTGGTCCACTGCGAGAGTGTGCTGCGACCACGCTGCTTGCTGTCTATACTCAGGGGCAAGGTAAGGTAAAAACCAGGGGCGGTTTCTTCATTAGGGCGATTGGGCGACGCACCACCAATGTCATTCAACCACAGAGTCACGCTAGCCGTCACTGTCAGCCTCTGGATATAGTCCAATCAGCGTCATGTCACGTTCTGTGGAGTACCGCCTCTTTTTGGGCGATTTCACTCCGGCTGAGAATCGCCCCGAGTGTTCCCATAGACTTACATTCAAAGATGTTTTTTTTCGAACGGGGGCGCTGCAATGCATTCTCTATGGCTTCCGGGAGGGCATGCACTAACGTGCTTACGTCATCATACGTGCTAACGTCATCATACGTAAGCACGTTTCATCCAACAATATAATTTATCGCCACCTAGTGGAATCTTTAATAAAAAAACTTGAGTGGTTTGTTTTAATAGTGAGTATATAAACAAACAAGATGTATTGTAAGAGTCACTTTATTTTTCATTAATATTAAAGAAGTGAAGTTGCCTTTACATGCTTAAGCTGTTAATTTATTCATTGCATGGGTGGACCTTATCCTTATCAATCATCCAGACATTTGCCCCCCCCTGAGAGATTTTGCAGGAGCCGCCACTGGTAAAAACAATGAGCCTACCTTTACCCTACCTTTTATCTTACCACAATACAATCACTCTACCCTACCTTTTACCCTTTAGCAGGTAAGGTATAAGGTAAAAAGCAACGAGCCTACCTTTACCCTACCTTTTACCTTTACCCCGTACAAATTACCCGATTACAGGGTAATTACTGGGGTACTATACATGAAAAAGGTTTATAATGGTAAATGCTAGGTAGAGCGCTTTATACATATAGAATACTCTCGATTCCAATTTTACACGCTTTCTTTGATCTCACTCTGTCTTATTCGTTGGTTCTTTTCGGTTAAGTCACGTCTAAAAATAAAATAATAAATTAAAATAAAATAACATTACGACGTTTCGATTGCAACACAAGCAATCATCATCAGGCATAGAAGAAATAGCAACTAAAATCTAACTAGAAAACTATAGACAGACATACAAGCAGACAGACATCACAACGGCACAGAGAGAGAGGAGTAAGCTGACAACGCGGCACGGGCACGCAAGCCTGAAAATTAGGAGACAGGCACACGAAAATTAAATAACCTAGTAAAATATCGAAATGTGATGTAATACAACACAGAGAGTCGGTTAACACACAATTAACGCATAGCCTGGTTGATTACGTGTTTCAAAATTTGCTAAGTTAGAATTTTAAGTGTGAAAATTCCAAGGAGAGGACACAGGCAGAGAGAACAAATAGACAGAAAGAAAAAAGGATAAGCTTAAAACTTCCCCGTAGAAGTGGTTCAAGGGACCGTCACAGAAACGACTCCTCTCTTTGTGCCGATTTGTGTCCTCTGTTTGCCGTTGTGATGTCTGTCTGCTTGTATGTCTGTCTACAGTTTTCTAGTTAGATTTTTGTTGCTCACACTTAAAATTCTAACTTAGCAAATTTTGAAACACGTAATCAACCAGGCTATGCGTTAATTGTGTGTTAACCGACTCTCTGTGTTGTATTACATCACATTTCGATATTTTACTAGGTTATTTAATTTTCGTGTGCCTGTCTCCTAATTTTCAGGCTTGCGTGCCCGTGCCGCGTTGTCAGCTTACTCCTCTCTCTGTGTGCCGTTGTGATGTCTGTCTGCTTGTATGTCTGTCTATAGTTTTCTAGGTAGATTTTTGTTGCTATTTCTTTTATGCCTGATGATGATTGCTTGTGTTGCAATCGAAACGTCGTAATATGTTATTTTATTTTAATTTATTATTTTATTTTTAGACGTGACTTAACCGAAAAGAACCAAAGAATAATTCCTGCAGTCACGAAAGCACCTAAATTAAGATCTCACTCTGTCTGTTGTTGTCGTTGTTGTATCCTTAAATCGTGTAACTCAATTTTAACCCACTTCCCAATGTGGTATCGACTGCAAACTTGGTATACTTATGTCATACTGATGATAACACTATATTCTACCATTAAAATATGTTTGTAAACATTATTTTTCATATGTTATGTTTCGGCTTGGGTCTAATTGTCCACGGTCAACTGACGTTGGCTGTAAATGGCCACGGTCCCTTATGTGAATGCAAGCTGCGGGGCCACGGACTGCGCCACGGAGCTTTTAGCGGTAAACAAGGTACTGTATTTACCGGGTAATACTTCGCGCTACCTTTACCCTACCGGGTAATTCTTCCGAGCGACCTTTACCCTACCCTTTACCTTACCCCTTGGCATGTCGACACCTTTACCCTTTACCTTTTACCCGGTAAAAAGGGTAAATTACCTTACCTTGCCGAGGCCTACTTGGTCCACAGCTGAAGTGCGCTCGCGGCTCTCGAGTCCGCATGCTGCCAGTCAGCCGTTAGCTGCTGCGCCATACGCTCGTAGGTTTTATGCACTCCAGGCTCGATCTGCATCTGGAGTACACTGCTGCCCTCGAACCAGCACATGCCAGTCAGTCGTCAGCTCTGCCATGTGTTTGCAGGTTGTTTGTATGCCAGGCTCGATCTGTAGCTGGAGCATGCTGCGGCCACGCTGGCCCAGCACGCTTCGATTCTATTATCAGCCTTAGGAGTGGCTTGGTTCGCGAGCACCCTTGGTTGCTCCCTCCAGGAGGTCTCACGCTGAACAGCAGCCTGCACGTGACAATGCTTACACACTCCCAGCCTCTTCATATGGCATGCAATGTCAGTCAGTGGTTAGCTCAACCACCAACAGAATTTCCCAGCCTGTAGCTTGGGCAATATTTCTGTCGACGCACTCAATACTGGCGTGTACCTCAAATCTCAACATGGGGAAGTTGCTTTGTGCCACCACGGGCGTTTTGCCAACAATTCCCTTCCACCTCTCAGCTTCCAACAGTACTATTTCGATAACTCGTTCACACCACAATAGCGCGACGAAGAGCTGCATAAGACACCTTGCCACGAATGGGCGCTTATCCGAAATTTTCCTCAACCACGTAACTTTATCGTAACACTACATTTCGAAGTCCTCGACTCTGCAAGACTTAACACATGAAGAGAAATACAAAAGCAAAACTTTCAGGGATACTTAAGAGTCTTCCTTAGTAAGAACTCAACTTTCTAGCTAGAAATGAGAGCTAATTCCCAGAGTGCCTCTGCAAGACTGATTTGTATGATTTTGTATGCTGATATATATGAATTTATAACTTATTTAATTTATTAAGACACACTAAAGCCTGAAGCTCCTTCCACCTTTGCACATGTGGTACATTCATCGGATCCGCATTAGTACATCCCTGGTTTTGGCTCCATAAACATCCTGGCACCTGATGTCTTAACCCCTATTATACTCCCTTTGGAGGTCATCCCAAGACATGTGTGAAAACAGACTCACTTAATTGCCCTTGTGATGTCTGTCGACTCATAAGAGTTAGCCAACTCATAAAAGTTAGCCAACATGTGTGTGTGTCACACATGTGTGTGTGTCACATCTATGTGTCTGTTTAATTGTGAAACGGCCTTCCTTTCTTCCCCTGGGTATCCATGTCTGTGTTTGTCCCCTTTCCTATTGAGCCTGATTTGTTGAGTTTTATTCCCATTTACAATGAATAGAGTGGCAGTTATCTGAACTGGTCCTGGTGCAGCATATAAAGATCACCACTAGGAAGACAAAGGCGGTCAGACACAGCTCTAGTTATACCCCTTGAATACATAATATTTTTGGCATCATTAGTATTATATATATTGTTGTAAATGATCCTGAGGTTCAATATTTCAATGCTTCCATAATTCATTATCAAGTTTCATATGCTTAACCCAGACCTCATGGCAATTATGTATGGATAAGTGGATGTTAATGAAACATGCAACTAATCATATTCAAAACCTCCTTACTCGGTGCTATATTATGTGACGATATATATTATATCATTGGATTAACATATAGTACCCCGAAGTTTAAGATTATTCATATTCGTTCATTTTGAACGTTAAAAGTTTCCAGACATTATGGTTTGTTAATCCAGAAAATCGTTGAAACGGCAAATTACATTATTGTCTCTTTGCTCTGTATTTGTGCTCAGGTGGGCAGCGGGTTTATGGTGTTTTGCCATGGGTCCTCCCTTTCGCATCGTGTTCTGCTCTGTTCATTGGAGATGGCTGATGCCAGACCCGACCCGTGAATATCTCTCAGAAAATATTCTGGTTCACTCCTTGCCCAAGCAATGGTTACCTCATCTGCCATTAACCTGTTCTCAAACTTCTAATTTGAATGGCAATTAGTATGCCCCTCATGGTTCTCCTCAACTCTCAGAATACAATTAATACACATATGTCTACAAGGAGCTATGACATTCAAAACAGACAATATCAAACTACAGATGATATAGTGACATAGAATGGGTCACTCGGGCGCGTAGCACTGTTTACTGGTAGGGAGCGGGATCGTGGGTGTAGTAGCCCAGGTCTACCAGCAGGGCAGGTGAAGTGTGCCATTCGAGCGCGTAGTGCCAGTTGCTGGCAGAAAAGGATAATTATTTGATTAAACGTATGTTATGCACAGAAAGCGGATGGATTCCTAACGCATCATTTGAATTTGGAATGATCGAAATGTTAATTTTATGCCAAAAATAAGCTAGATTTGCGAAATGTGAGGATCGAACTCACGACCTTCAGATTATGAGACTGACGCGCTACCTACTGCACTAATGAGGCTGATATTTTATTATTTTTATTCTAATTGGAGTATCTCAAATATTGGGAATCAATTGGAAGTTACAAAGAGGCACAACAATAACAGGATAAGTAATTGATGAAACGTACACAAAAAGCGGATAAATTCCACACACATCATTTGAAGTTGGAATTAATATCTAAATGTACATTTTATGCCAAGAAAACAATAATTTGCCCCATGTGAGGATCGAACTCACGACCCTCTGATTATGAAACTGACGCACTACCTACTGCGCTAAAGAGGCTGATTATTTCTAGCTTTGTTCTAATTGGAATGTCTCATATATTGGCATTCAATTGGAAGGTACAAAGCCACAACAAACACGTTCCTTCAGAGTGGGCTTGTCGGAACTTGGTTGGACAGCGCATTCGTGCGATCCGTGTCACGCGGCGCAAGCTGCGTAGAGCGGCGCGTCACGTGGTGCTGAACCCGCCCGAAGTACTCTATAAATTACAAATCGAGGGCGTGGCTATGCACAACAACACAGACAGAAAAATATTCCCTGGTGGGCAGTGTGGAACTGTTGTTCCTACCTGTATAAAACGAAAAGTATTTGATGAAACGTATGCTATGCACAAAAAGCGGATCAATTCCTAACGCATCAATTGAATTTGGTATTAATAACTAAATGTACATTTTATGCCAAGAAAACAATACTTTGCCCCATGTGAGGATCAAACTCACGACCTTCAGATTATGAGACTGACGCGCTACCTACTGCGCTAATGAGGCTGATATTTTATTATTTTTATTCAAATTGGAATATCTCAAATATTGGTATATCAATTGGAAGGTATAAAGAGGCACAACAATAAGAGGATAAGTAATTGATGAAACGTATGTTATGCACAAAAAGCGGATCAATTCCACACGCATCATTTGAATTAGGAATTATTATCTAAATGGTAATTAAATGCCAAGAATAAGCTAACTTTGACGCTATATGAGGATCGAACTTCACGACATTCAGATTATGAGACTGACGCGCTACCGACTGCGCTAATGAGGCTGATATCTTATTAGCTTTATTCTGATTGGAACATCTTAAATATGGGCATTCAATTGGAAGGTATACAGAGGAACAACAATAAGAGGATAGTATTTTATGAAACGTATGTAATGCACAAAAAGCGGATCAATTCCACACGCATAATTTGAAGTTGGTATTATATAAATATATTTTATGTCAAGAAAAAAATACTTTGATAGTTTTTATTTTTTTACTCTTTCATCTGGCAACAAAACTGACACCTTTTTTACAAGGAGTCATGTTTGCATTGACCACAATACCTGTGGTCAGAATGCAAACAAAATACATCTGCCTCATGTGAGGATCGAACTAACAACCTTCCGATTATTAAGCAAAGACAATACCTACTGCTCTAATGAGACTGATGTGAGATCAGTTTTATTCTAATTAGGATATCTCAAATATTGGGATTCAATTTGAAGGTATAAAGAGGCACAACAATAAGAGGATAGGTAGTTGATGACACGTATTTTATGCATAAATAGCGGATCAATTCTTAACAAATAGTTTCAAGTTGGAATTCATATGCCAATAAAACAATACTTTGCCACATGTGAGGATCGAACTCATGACCTTCAGATTATGAGACTGACGCGCTACCTACTGCACTAATGAGGCTGATATTTTATTATTTTTATTCTAATTGGAGTATCTCAAATATTGGGAATCAATTGGAAGTTACAAAGAGGCACAACAATAACAGGATAAGTAATTGATGAAACGCACACAAAAAGCGGATAAATTCCACACACATCATTTGAAGTTGGAATTAATATCTAAATGTACATTTTATTCCAAGAAAACAATAATTTGCCCCATGTGAGGATCGAACTCACGACCCTCTGATTATGAAACTGACGCACTACCTACTGCGCTAAAGAGGCTGATTATTTCTAGCTTTGTTCTAATTGGAATGTCTCATATATTGGCATTCAATTGGAAGGTACAAAGCCACAACAAACACGTTCCTTCAGAGTGGGCTGGTCGGAACTTGGTTGGACAGCGCATTCGTGCGATCCGTGTCACGCGGCGCAAGCTGCGTAGAGCGGCGCGTCACGTGGTGCTGAACCCGCCCGAAGTACTCTATAAATTACAAATCGAGGGCGTGGCTATGCACAACAACACAGACAGAAAAATATTCCCTGGTGGGCAGTGTGGAACTGTTGTTCCTACCTGTATAAAACGAAAAGTATTTGATGAAACGTATGCTATGCACAAAAAGCGGATCAATTCCTAACGCATCAATTGAATTTGGTATTAATAACTAAATGTACATTTTATGCCAAGAAAACAATACTTTGCCCCATGTGAGGATCAAACTCACGACCTTCAGATTATGAGACTGACGCGCTACCTACTGCGCTAATGAGGCTGATATTTTATTATTTTTATTCAAATTGGAATATCTCAAATATTGGGATATCAATTGGAAGGTATAAAGAGGCACAACAATAAGAGGATAAGTAATTGATGAAACGTATGTTATGCAAAAAAGCGGATCAATTCCACACTCATCATTTTAATTAGGAAATATTATCTAAATGTTAATTGCATGCCAAAAATAAGCTACCTTTGACCCATATTCTTAGGTTTTTTCGGTAAAGTCACGTTGGTAAAACATTAAAATTAATAAAAGTAAAATAAAATAAAAATCACGACGTTTCGGAGGCAACATAAGCTTCCGTCTTCAGGTGGAACCGTCACAGCCACGACAGCTGTATCAAGTAAATGAGAGCCTCACCTTACCATATGAATAATAAAAAGTGTGCTGTTCTTGGCCCTTCCCCCCTCTCCAACCATTATATAAACGGAGTGGTAGCTCCTGCAATCTCTCATTTACTTGATACAGCTGTCGTGGCTGTGACGGTTCCACCTGAAGACGGAAGCTTGTGTTGCCTCCGAAACGTCGTGATTTTTATTTTATTTTACTTTTATTAATTTTAATGTTTTACCTACGTGACTTTCCGAAAAAACCTAAGAATATGGGTCAAAGGTAGCTTATTTTTGGCATACAATTAACATTTAGATAATATTTCCTAATTAAAATGATGAGTGTGGAATTGATCCGCTTTTTGCATAACATACGTTTCATCAAATACTTTTCGTTTTATACAGGTCGGAACAACAGTTCCACACTGCCCACCAGGGAATATTTGTCTGTCTGTGTTGTCGTGCATAGCCACGCCCTCGATTTGTAATTTATAGAGTGCTTCGGGCGGGCTCAGCACCACGTGACGCGCCGCCCAACGCAGCTTGCGTCGCGTGACACGGATCGCACGAATGCGCTGTCCAACCAATGTCCGACCAGTCAACTCCGAAGGAACGTGTTTGTTGTGCCTCTTTATACCGTCCAATTGAATGCCAATATTTGAGATATTCCAATTAGAACAAAACTTATAAAATATCAGCCTCATTAGCACAGTAGGTAGAGCGTCAGTCTCATAATCTGAAGGTCGTGAGTTCGATCCTCACATGGTGCAAAGTTAGCTTATTTTTGGCATAAAATTAACATCTCGATCATTCCAAATTCAGATGATGCGTTAGGAATTGATCCGCTTTTTGTGCATAACATACGTTTAATCAATTACTTATCCTCTTATTGTTGTGCCTCTAAATACCTTCCAATTGAATCCCAATATTTGAGATATTCCAATTAAAACAAAACTAATAAAAATCAGCCTCATTAGTGCAGTAGGTAGCGCGTCAGTCTCATAATCTGAAGGTCGGGAGTTCGATCCTCAAATGGGGCAAAGTTTGCCTATTTTTGGCATAAAATTTACATTTCGATCATTCCAAATTCAAATGATGCGTTAGGAATTGATCCGCTTTTTGTGCAAAACTTACGTTTCATCAATGACTTATCTTCTTATTGTTGTGCCTCTTTATACCTTCCAATTAAATCCCAATATTTGAGATATTCCATTTAGGACAAAACTTCACTAACATCTGCTGCATTAGTGCAGTAGGTAGCGCGTCAGTCTCATAATCTGAAGGTCGTGAGTTCGATCCTCAGATGGGGCATGGTGTTATTTTCTTTGTATGAAATGTACATTTAGACATTAATTCCAACTTCAAATGATGCGTTAGGAATTGATCCGCTTTTTGTGCATAAAATACGTTCATCAACAACCGATCCTCGTATTGTTGTGCATCTTTATACATTCCAATTGAATCCCAATATTTGAGATATCTCAATTAGAATAATACTTATCTAACATCAGCCTCATTAAAGCAGTAGGTAGTGCCTTAGCTTCATAATCGGAAGGGTCGTTAGTTCGATCCTCACATGAGGCAAATGTATTTTGTTTCCATTCCAACCGCAGGGATTGTGGTCAATGCAAACCCATTACTCCTCGTAAAAAAGGTGCAGTGTTGTTGCCAGATGAAAGGGTAAAAAATATATATATTATCAAACTTATTTTATTCTTGGCACAACATATACATTTATATAATACCGACTTCAAATTATACGTGTAGAATTGATCCGCTTTATATGCAAAACATACGTTTCATCAAATACTTATTCTCTTATACAGGTAGGAACAACAGTTCCAAACTGCCCACCAGGGATTATTTGTCTGTCTGTCTGTCGTGCACAGCTACGCCCTCGATTTGTAATTCATAGAGTGCTTCGGGCGGGCTCAGCACCACGTGACACACAGTACCACGCAGCTTGCGCAGCGTGACACGGATCGCATGAATGCGCTGTCCAACCAAGTTCCTACCAGCCCACTCCGAAGGAATGTGTTTGTTGTGCCTCTTTATACCTTCCAATAGAATCCCAATATTTTAGATATTCCAATTAGAACAAAACTTATAAAATGCCAGCCTCATTAGCGCAGTAGGTAGCGCATCACTCTCATAATCTGAAGGTCGTGAGTTCGATCCTCACATGGGGCAAAGTATTTTTTTCTTGGCATAAAATGTACATTTAGATATTAATTCCGACTTCAAATTATGCGTTTGGAATTGAACCGCTTTTTGTGCATAAAATACGTGTCATCAACTACCTATCCTCTTATTGTTGTGCCTCTTTATACCTTCCAATTGAATCCCAATATTTGAGATATCCCAATTAGAATAAAACTGATCTAACATCAGCATCATCAGAGCACTAGGTAGTGCCTTAGTTTCAGCGTCATTAGCACAGTGTGGCGCGTCAGTGTCATGATTTGAATGTAGTGAAGTTCGATCCTCACATGGGGTCAAAGGTAGCTTATTTTTGGAATTAAATTAACATTTAGATAATAATTCCAAATTCAAATGATGCGCCTGGAATTGATCCGCTTTTTGCGCATAACATACGTTTCATCAATTACTTATCCTCTTATTGTTGTTCATCTTTATACCTCCCAATTGAATGCCAATATTTGAGATATTCCAATTAAACAAAACTAATAAAGATCAGCCTCATTAGCGCAGTAGGGAGCGCGTCAGTCTCATTATCTGAAGGTCGGGAGTTCGATCCTCACATTGGGCAAAGAATTTTTTTCTTGGCATAAAATGTACATTTTGATATTAATTCTCACTTAAAATGATGCGTTAGGAATTGATCCGCTTTTTGTGCATAAAATACGTTCATCAACAACCGATCCTCGTATTGTTGTGCCTCTTTATACATTCCAATTGAATCCCAATATTTGAGATATCTCAATTAGAATAATACTTATCTAACATCAGCCTCATTAAAGCAGTAGGTAGTGCCTTAGCTTCATAATCGGAAGGGTCGTTAGTTCGATCCTCACATGAGGCAAATGTATTTTGTTTCCATTACAACTGCAGGGATTGTGGTCAATGCAAACCCATTACTCCTCGTAAAAAAGGTGCAGTGTTGTTGCCAAATGAAAGGGTAAAAAAAAATACTATCAAACTTACTTTTTTTCTTGGTACAACATATACATTTTTATAATACCGACTTCAAATTATACGTGTAGAATTGATCCGCTTTTTGTGCATTACATACGTTTCATCAAATACTTATCCTCTTATTGTTGTGCATCTTTATACCCAATATTTGAAATATCCCAATTAGTTAGTTCGATCCTCACATCAGCCTCATTAGCGCAGTAGGTAGCGCGTCAGTCTCATAATCTGAAGGTCGTGAGTTCGATCCTCACATGGGGCAAAGTTAGCTTATTTTTGGCATAAAATTAACATTTCGATCATTCCAAATTCAAATGATGCGTTAGGAATTGACCCCCTTTTTGTGCGTAACATACGTTTCATCAATGACTTATCTTCTTATTGTTGTGCCTCTTTATACCTTCCAATTAAATCCCAATATTTGATATATTCCATTTAGGACAAAACTTCACTAACATCAGCCGCATTAGCGCAGTAGGTAGCGCGTCTTCTCATAATCTGAAGGTCGTGAGTTCGATCCTCACATGGGGCATGGTGTTATTTTCTTTGTATGAAATGTACATTTAGATATTAATTCCAACTTCAAATGATGCGTTAGGAATTGATCCGCTTTTTATGCATAAATACGTGTCATTAACTACATATCCTCTTTTTGTTGTGCTTCTTTATACCTTCCATTTGAATCCCAATAGTTGAGATATCCCAATTAGAATAAAACTGATCTAACATCAGCCTCATTAGAGCAGTACGTCGTGCCTTAGCTTCATCATCGGAAGGGTCGTTAGTTCGATCCTCACATGAGGCAAATGTATTTTGTTTCCATTCCAACCGCAGGTATTGTGGTCAATGCAAACCCATTACTCCTTGTAAAAAAGGTGCAGTGTTGTTGCCAGATGAAAGGGTAAAAAATATATATATTATCAAACTTATTTTATTCTTGGCACAACATATACATTTATATAATACCGACTTCAAATTATACGTGTAGAATTGATCCGCTTTATATGCAAAACATACGTTTCATCAAATACTTATTCTCTTATACAGGTAGGAACAACAGTTCCAAACTGCCCACCAGGGATTATTTGTCTGTCTGTCTGTCGTGCACAGCTACGCCCTCGATTTGTAATTCATAGAGTGCTTCGGGCGGGCTCAGCACCACGTGACACACAGTACCACGCAGCTTGCGCAGCGTGACACGGATCGCATGAATGCGCTGTCCAACCAAGTTCCTACCAGCCCACTCCGAAGGAATGTGTTTGTTGTGCCTCTTTATACCTTCCAATAGAATCCCAATATTTTAGATATTCCAATTAGAACAAAACTTATAAAATGCCAGCCTCATTAGCGCAGTAGGTAGCGCATCAGTCTCATAATCTGAAGGTCGTGAGTTCGATCCTCACATCGGGCAAAGTATTTTTTTCTTGGCATAAAATGTACATTTAGATATTAATTCCGACTTCAAATTATGCGTTTGGAATTGAACCGCTTTTTGTGCATAAAATACGTGTCATCAACTACCTATCCTCTTATTGTTGTGCCTCTTTATACCTTCCAATGGAATCCCAATATTTGAGATATCCCAATTAGAATAAAACTGATCTAACATCAGCATCATCAGAGCACTAGGTAGTGCCTTAGTTTCAGCGTCATTAGCACAGTGTGGCGCGTCAGTGTCATGATTTGAATGTAGTGAAGTTCGATCCTCACATGGGGTCAAAGGTAGCTTATTTTTGGAATAAATTAACATTTAGATAATAATTCCAAATTCAAATGATGCGCCTGGAATTGATCCGCTTTTTGCGCATAACATACGTTTCATCAATTACTTATCCTCTTATTGTTGTTCATCTTTATACCTCCCAATTGAATGCCAATATTTGAGATAATCCAATTAAACAAAACTAATAAAGATCAGCCTCATTAGCGCAGTAGGGAGCGCGTCAGTCTCATTATCTGAAGGTCGGGAGTTCGATCCTCACATGGGGCAAAGTATTTTTTTCTTGGCATAAAATGTACATTTTGATATTAATTCTCACTTAAAATGATGCGTTAGGAATTGATCCGCTTTTTGTGCATAAAATACGTTCATCAACAACCGATCCTCGTATTGTTGTGCCTCTTTATACATTCCAATTGAATCCCAATATTTGAGATATCTCAATTAGAATAATACTTATCTAACATCAGCCTCATTAAAGCAGTAGGTAGTGCCTTAGCTTCATAATCGGAAGTGTCGTTAGTTCGATCCTCACATGAGGCAAATGTATTTTGTTTCCATTCCAACCGCAGGGATTGTGGTCAATGCAAACCCATTACTCCTCGTAAAAAAGGTGCAGTGTTGTTGCCAGATGAAAGGGTAAAAAAAAATACTACCAAACTTACTTTTTTTCTTGGTACAACATATACATTTTTATAATACCGACTTCAAATTATACGTGTAGAATTGATCTGCTTTTTGTGCATTACATACGTTTCATCAAATACTTATCCTCTTATTGTTGTGCATCTTTATACCCAATATTTGAAATATCCCAATTAGTTAGTTCGATCCTCACATCAGCCTCATTAGCGCAGTAGGTAGCGCGTCTGTCTCATAATCTGAAGGTTGTGAGTTCGATCCTCACATGGGGCAAAGTTAGCTTGTTTTTGGCATAAAATTAACATTTCGATCATTCCAAATTCAAATGATGCGTTAGGAATTGATCCGCTTTTTATGCATAAAATACGTGTCATTAACTACATATTCTCTTTTTGTTGTGCTTCTTTATACCTTCCATTTGAATCCCAATAGTTGAGATATCCCAATTAGAATAAAACTGATCTAACATCAGCCTCATTAGAGCAGTACGTCGTGCCTTAGCTTCATCATCGGAAGGGTCGTTAGTTCGATCCTCACATGAGGCAAATGTATTTTGTTTCCATTCCAACCGCAGGTATTGTGGTCAATGCAAACCCATTACTCCTTGTAAAAAAGGTGCAGTGTTGTTGCCAGATGAAAGGGTAAAAAATATATATATTATCAAACTTATTTTATTCTTGGCACAACATATACATTTATATAATACCGACTTCAAATTATACGTGTAGAATTGATCCGCTTTATATGCAAAACATACGTTTCATCAAATACTTATTCTCTTATACAGGTAGGAACAACAGTTCCAAACTGCCCACCAGGGATTATTTGTCTGTCTGTCTGTCGTGCACAGCTACGCCCTCGATTTGTAATTCATAGAGTGCTTCGGGCGGGCTCAGCACCACGTGACACACAGTACCACGCAGCTTGCGCAGCGTGACACGGATCGCATGAATGCGCTGTCCAACCAAGTTCCTACCAGCCCACTCCGAAGGAATGTGTTTGTTGTGCCTCTTTATACCTTCCAATAGAATCCCAATATTTTAGATATTCCAATTAGAACAAAACTTATAAAATGCCAGCCTCATTAGCGCAGTAGGTAGCGCATCAGTCTCATAATCTGAAGGTCGTGAGTTCGATCCTCACATGGGGCAAAGTATTTTTTTCTTGGCATAAAATGTACATTTAGATATTAATTCCGACTTCAAATTATGCGTTTGGAATTGAACCGCTTTTTGTGCATAAAATACGTGTCATCAACTACCTATCCTCTTATTGTTGTGCCTCTTTATACCTTCCAATTGAATCCCAATATTTGAGATATCCCAATTAGAATAAAACTGATCTAACATCAGCATCATCAGAGCACTAGGTAGTGCCTTAGTTTCAGCGTCATTAGCACAGTGTGGCGCGTCAGTGTCATGATTTGAATGTAGTGAAGTTCGATCCTCACATGGGGTCAAAGGTAGCTTATTTTTGGAATAAATTAACATTTAGATAATAATTCCAAATTCAAATGATGCGCCTGGAATTGATCCGCTTTTTGCGCATAACATACGTTTCATCAATTACTTATCCTCTTATTGTTGTTCATCTTTATACCTCCCAATTGAATGCCAATATTTGAGATATTCCAATTAAACAAAACTAATAAAGATCAGCCTCATTAGCGCAGTAGGGAGCGCGTCAGTCTCATTATCTGAAGGTCGGGAGTTCGATCCTCACATGGGGCAAAGTATTTTTTTCTTGGCATAAAATGTACATTTTGATATTAATTCTCACTTAAAATGATGCGTTAGGAATTGATCCGCTTTTTGTGCATAAAATACGTTCATCAACAACCGATCCTCGTATTGTTGTGCCTCTTTATACATTCCAATTGAATCCCAATATTTGAGATATCTCAATTAGAATAATACTTATCTAACATCAGCCTCATTAAAGCAGTAGGTAGTGCCTTAGCTTCATAATCGGAAGGGTCGTTAGTTCGATCCTCACATGAGGCAAATGTATTTTGTTTCCATTCCAACCGCAGGGATTGTGGTCAATGCAAACCCATTACTCCTCGTAAAAAAGGTGCAGTGTTGTTGCCAGATGAAAGGGTAAAAAAATATACTACCAAACTTACTTTTTTTCTTGGTACAACATATACATTTTTATAATACCGACTTCAAATTATACGTGTAGAATTGATCTGCTTTTTGTGCATTACATACGTTTCATCAAATACTTATCCTCTTATTGTTGTGCATCTTTATACCCAATATTTGAAATATCCCAATTAGTTAGTTCGATCCTCACATCAGCCTCATTAGCGCAGTAGGTAGCGCGTCTGTCTCATAATCTGAAGGTTGTGAGTTCGATCCTCACATGGGGCAAAGTTAGCTTGTTTTTGGCATAAAATTAACATTTCGATCATTCCAAATTCAAATGATGCGTTAGGAATTGATCCGCTTTTTATGCATAAAATACGTGTCATTAACTACATATCCTCTTTTTGTTGTGCTTCTTTATACCTTCCATTTGAATCCCAATAGTTGAGATATCCCAATTAGAATAAAACTGATCTAACATCAGCCTCATTAGAGCAGTACGTCGTGCCTTAGCTTCATCATCGGAAGGGTCGTTAGTTCGATCCTCACATGAGGCAAATGTATTTTGTTTCCATTCCAACCGCAGGTATTGTGGTCAATGCAAACCCATTACTCCTTGTAAAAAAGGTGCAGTGTTGTTGCCAGATGAAAGGGTAAAAAATATATATATTATCAAACTTATTTTATTCTTGGCACAACATATACATTTATATAATACCGACTTCAAATTATACGTGTAGAATTGATCCGCTTTATATGCAAAACATACGTTTCATCAAATACTTATTCTCTTATACAGGTAGGAACAACAGTTCCAAACTGCCCACCAGGGATTATTTGTCTGTCTGTCTGTCGTGCACAGCTACGCCCTCGATTTGTAATTCATAGAGTGCTTCGGGCGGGCTCAGCACCACGTGACACACAGTACCACGCAGCTTGCGCAGCGTGACACGGATCGCATGAATGCGCTGTCCAACCAAGTTCCTACCAGCCCACTCCGAAGGAATGTGTTTGTTGTGCCTCTTTATACCTTCCAATAGAATCCCAATATTTTAGATATTCCAATTAGAACAAAACTTATAAAATGCCAGCCTCATTAGCGCAGTAGGTAGCGCATCAGTCTCATAATCTGAAGGTCGTGAGTTCGATCCTCACATGGGGCAAAGTATTTTTTTCTTGGCATAAAATGTACATTTAGATATTAATTCCGACTTCAAATTATGCGTTTGGAATTGAACCGCTTTTTGTGCATAAAATACGTGTCATCAACTACCTATCCTCTTATTGTTGTGCCTCTTTATACCTTCCAATTGAATCCCAATATTTGAGATATCCCAATTAGAATAAAACTGATCTAACATCAGCATCATCAGATCACTAGGTAGTGCCTTAGTTTCAGCGTCATTAGCACAGTGTGGCGCGTCAGTGTCATGATTTGAATGTAGTGAAGTTCGATCCTCACATGGGGTCAAAGGTAGCTTATTTTTGGAATAAATTAACATTTAGATAATAATTCCAAATGCAAATGATGCGCCTGGAATTGATCCGCTTTTTGCGCATAACATACGTTTCATCAATTACTTATCCTCTTATTGTTGTTCATCTTTATACCTCCCAATTGAATGCCAATATTTGAGATATTCCAATTAAACAAAACTAATGAAGATCAGCCTCATTAGCGCAGTAGGGAGCGCTTTAGTCTCATTATCTGAAGGTCGGGAGTTCGATCCTCACATTGGGCAAAGTATTTTTTTCTTGGCATAAAATGTACATTTTGATATTAATTCTCACTTAAAATGATGCGTTAGGAATTGATCCGCTTTTTGTGCATAAATACGTTCATCAACAACCGATCCTCGTATTGTTGTGCCTCTTTATACATTCCAATTGAATCCCAATATTTGAGATATCTCAATTAGAATAATACTTATCTAACATCAGCCTCATTAAAGCAGTAGGTAGTGCCTTAGCTTCATAATCGGAAGGGTCGTTAGTTCGATCCTCACATGAGGCAAATGTATTTTGTTTCCATTCCAACCGCAGGGATTGTGGTCAATGCAAACCCATTACTCCTCGTAAAAAAGGTGCAGTGTTGTTGCCAGATGAAAGGGAAAAAAAAATACTATCAAACTTACTTTTTTTCTTGGTACAACATATACATTTTTATAATACCGACTTCAAATTATACGTGTAGAATTGATCCGCTTTTTGTGCATTACATACGTTTCATCAAATACTTATCCTCTTATTGTTGTGCATCTTTATACCCAATATTTGAAATATCCCAATTAGTTAGTTCGATCCTCACATCAGCCTCATTAGCGCAGTAGGTAGCGCGTCAGTCTCATAATCTGAAGTTCGTGAGTTCGATCCTCACATGGGGCAAAGTTAGCTTATTTTTGGCATAAAATTAACATTTCGATCATTCCAAATTCAAATGATGCGTTAGGAATTGACCCCCTTTTTGTGCGTAACATACGTTTCATCAATGACTTATCTTCTTATTGTTGTGCCTCTTTATACCTTCCAATTAAATCCCAATATTTGAGATATTCCATTTAGGACAAAACTTCACTAGCATCAGCCGCATTAGCGCAGTAGGTAGCACGTCAGTCTCATAATCTGAAGGTCGTGAGTTCGATCCTCACATGGGGCATGGTGTTATTTTCTTTGTATGAAATGTACATTTAGATATTAATTCCAACTTCAAATGATGCGTTAGGAATTGATCCGCTTTTTATGCATAAAATACGTGTCAATAACTACATATCCTCTTTTTGTTGTGCTTCTTTATACCTTCCATTTGAATCCCAATAGTTGAGATATCCCAATTAGAATAAAACTGATCTAACATCAGCCTCATTAGAGCAGTACGTCGTGCCTTAGCTTCATCATCGGAAGGGTCGTTAGTTCGATCCTCACATGAGGCAAATGTATTTTGTTTCCATTCCAACCGCAGGTATTGTGGTCAATGCAAACCCATTACTCCTTGTAAAAAAGGTGCAGTGTTGTTGCCAGATGAAAGGGTAAAAAATATATATATTATCAAACTTATTTTATTCTTGGCACAACATATACATTTATATAATACCGACTTCAAATTATACGTGTAGAATTGATCCGCTTTATATGCAAAACATACGTTTCATCAAATACTTATTCTCTTATACAGGTAGGAACAACAGTTTCAAACTGCCCACCAGGGATTATTTGTCTGTCTGTCTGTCGTGCACAGCTACGCCCTCGATTTGTAATTCATAGAGTGCTTCGGGCGGGCTCAGCACCACGTGACACACAGTACCACGCAGCTTGCGCAGCGTGACACGGATCGCATGAATGCGCTGTCCAACCAAGTTCCTACCAGCCCACTCCGAAGGAATGTGTTTGTTGTGCCTCTTTATACCTTCCAATAGAATCCCAATATTTTAGATATTCCAATTAGAACAAAACTTATAAAATGCCAGCCTCATTAGCGCAGTAGGTAGCGCATCAGTCTCATAATCTGAAGGTCGTGAGTTCGATCCTCACATGGGGCAAAGTATTTTTTTCTTGGCATAAAATGTACATTTAGATATTAATTCCGACTTCAAATTATGCGTTTGGAATTGAACCGCTTTTTGTGCATAAAATACGTGTCATCAACTACCTATCCTCTTATTGTTGTGCCTCTTTATACCTTCCAATTGAATCCCAATATTTGAGATATCCCAATTAGAATAAAACTGATCTAACATCAGCATCATCAGAGCACTAGGTAGTGCCTTAGTTTCAGCGTCATTAGCACAGTGTGGCGCGTCAGTGTCATGATTTGAATGTAGTGAAGTTCGATCCTCACATGGGGTCAAAGGTAGCTTATTTTTGGAATAAATTAACATTTAGATAATAATTCCAAATTCAAATGATGCGCCTGGAATTGATCCGCTTTTTGCGCATAACATACGTTTCATCAATTACTTATCCTCTTATTGTTGTTCATCTTTATACCTCCCAATTGAATGCCAATATTTGAGATATTCCAATTAAACAAAACTAATAAAGATCAGCCTCATTAGCGCAGTAGGGAGCGCGTCAGTCTCATTATCTGAAGGTCGGAGTTCGATCCTCACATTGGGCAAAGTATTTTTTTCTTGGCATAAAATGTACATTTTGATATTAATTCTCACTTAAAATGATGCGTTAGGAATTGATCCGCTTTTTGTGCATAAAATACGTTCATCAACAACCGATCCTCGTATTGTTGTGCCTCTTTATACATTCCAATTGAATCCCAATATTTGAGATATCTCAATTAGAATAATACTTATCTAACATCAGCCTCATTAAAGCAGTAGGTAGTGCCTTAGCTTCATAATCGGAAGGGTCGTTAGTTCGATCCTCACATGAGGCAAATGTATTTTGTTTCCATTCCAACCGCAGGGATTGTGGTCAATGCAAACCCATTACTCCTCGTAAAAAAGGTGCAGTGTTGTTGCCAGATGAAAGGGAAAAAAAAATACTATCAAACTTACTTTTTTTCTTGGTACAACATATACATTTTTATAATACCGACTTCAAATTATACGTGTAGAATTGATCCGCTTTTTGTGCATTACATACGTTTCATCAAATACTTATCCTCTTATTGTTGTGCATCTTTATACCCAATATTTGAAATATCCCAATTAGTTAGTTCGATCCTCACATCAGCCTCATTAGCGCAGTAGGTAGCGCGTCAGTCTCATAATCTGAAGTTCGTGAGTTCGATCCTCACATGGGGCAAAGTTAGCTTATTTTTGGCATAAAATTAACATTTCGATCATTCCAAATTCAAATGATGCGTTAGGAATTGACCCCCTTTTTGTGCGTAACATACGTTTCATCAATGACTTATCTTCTTATTGTTGTGCCTCTTTATACCTTCCAATTAAATCCCAATATTTGAGATATTCCATTTAGGACAAAACTTCACTAGCATCAGCCGCATTAGCGCAGTAGGTAGCACGTCAGTCTCATAATCTGAAGGTCGTGAGTTCGATCCTCACATGGGGCATGGTGTTATTTTCTTTGTATGAAATGTACATTTAGATATTAATTCCAACTTCAAATGATGCGTTAGGAATTGATCCGCTTTTTATGCATAAAATACGTGTCATTAACTACATATCCTCTTTTTGTTGTGCTTCTTTATACCTTCCATTTGAATCCCAATAGTTGAGATATCCCAATTAGAATAAAACTGATCTAACATCAGCCTCATTAGAGCAGTACGTCGTGCCTTAGCTTCATCATCGGAAGGGTCGTTAGTTCGATCCTCACATGAGGCAAATGTATTTTGTTTCCATTCCAACCGCAGGTATTGTGGTCAATGCAAACCCATTACTCCTTGTAAAAAAGGTGCAGTGTTGTTGCCAGATGAAAGGGTAAAAAATATATATATTATCAAACTTATTTTATTCTTGGCACAACATATACATTTATATAATACCGACTTCAAATTATACGTGTAGAATTGATCCGCTTTATATGCAAAACATACGTTTCATCAAATACTTATTCTCTTATACAGGTAGGAACAACAGGTCCAAACTGCCCACCAGGGATTATTTGTCTGTCTGTCTGTCGTGCACAGCTACGCCCTCGATTTGTAATTCATAGAGTGCTTCGGGCGGGCTCAGCACCACGTGACACACAGTACCACGCAGCTTGCGCAGCGTGACACGGATCGCATGAATGCGCTGTCCAACCAAGTTCCTACCAGCCCACTCCGAAGGAATGTGTTTGTTGTGCCTCTTTATACCTTCCAATAGCATCCCAATATTTTAGATATTCCAATTAGAACAAAACTTATAAAATGCCAGCCTCATTAGCGCAGTAGGTAGCGCATCAGTCTCATAATCTGAAGGTCGTGAGTTCGATCCTCACATGGGGCAAAGTATTTTTTTCTTGGCATAAAATGTACATTTAGATATTAATTCCGACTTCAAATTATGCGTTTGGAATTGAACCGCTTTTTGTGCATAAAATACGTGTCATCAACTACCTATCCTCTTATTGTTGTGCCTCTTTATACCTTCCAATTGAATCCCAATATTTGAGATATCCCAATTAGAATAAAACTGATCTAACATCAGCATCATCAGAGCACTAGGTAGTGCCTTAGTTTCAGCGTCATTAGCACAGTGTGGCGCGTCAGTGTCATGATTTGAATGTAGTGAAGTTCGATCCTCACATGGGGTCAAAGGTAGCTTATTTTTGGAATAAATTAACATTTAGATAATAATTCCAAATTCAAATGATGCGCCTGGAATTGATCCGCTTTTTGCGCATAACATACGTTTCATCAATTACTTATCCTCTTATTGTTGTTCATCTTTATACCTCCCAATTGAATGCCAATATTTGAGATATTCCAATTAAACAAAACTAATAAAGATCAGCCTCATTAGCGCAGTAGGGAGCGCGTCAGTCTCATTATCTGAAGGTCGGGAGTTCGATCCTCACATTGGGCAAAGTATTTTTTTCTTGGCATAAAATGTACATTTTGATATTAATTCTCACTTAAAATGATGCGTTAGGAATTGATCCGCTTTTTGTGCATAAAATACGTTCATCAACAACCGATCCTCGTATTGTTGTGCCTCTTTATACATTCCAATTGAATCCCAATATTTGAGATATCTCAATTAGAATAATACTTATCTAACATCAGCCTCATTAAAGCAGTAGGTAGTGCCTTAGCTTCATAATCGGAAGGGTCGTTAGTTCGATCCTCACATGAGGCAAATGTATTTTGTTTCCATTCCAACCGCAGGGATTGTGGTCAATGCAAACCCATTACTCCTCGTAAAAAAGGTGCAGTGTTGTTGCCAGATGAAAGGGAAAAAAAAATACTATCAAACTTACTTTTTTTCTTGGTACAACATATACATTTTTATAATACCGACTTCAAATTATACGTGTAGAATTGATCCGCTTTTTGTGCATTACATACGTTTCATCAAATACTTATCCTCTTATTGTTGTGCATCTTTATACCCAATATTTGAAATATCCCAATTAGTTAGTTCGATCCTCACATCAGCCTCATTAGCGCAGTAGGTAGCGCGTCAGTCTCATAATCTGAAGTTCGTGAGTTCGATCCTCACATGGGGCAAAGTTAGCTTATTTTTGGCATAAAATTAACATTTCGATCATTCCAAATTCAAATGATGCGTTAGGAATTGACCCCCTTTTTGTGCGTAACATACGTTTCATCAATTACTTATCCTCTTATTGTTGTGCCTCTTTATACCTTCCAATTGAATGCCAATATTTGAGATATTCCAATAATAACAAAACTAATATAAATCAGCCTCATTAGCGCAGTAGGTAGAGCGTCAGTCTAATAAGGTCGTGATTTTTATTTTATTTTAAATTTTTATTAATTGTGATGTTTTAACTACGTGACTTTACCGAAAAAACCTAAGAATATGAATCATTGCAGTCAAGAAAGCTTCAAATCTAGAATTAATGCCCTCTACGGGGAGGAATTCCACCTATCTGTTAGAGTTTTTAACAGACAACGAGACAAGAAGTCACAGCTTCTCGAGACGCTGGCCTTCCTCATGAGATGCCGAGATAACAAGGTAATTCCCATCGCTTTCACACTCACATCCGCTGCTGTGTCCTCACCGAACTCTAAACAGATCTTATTTAAAGCTAGCCTATCACTAATCTCGGAGAGAATAAGGTTACTCCGATCTGAACTCGATAATTTAGACAAGACTCTCTTACAAACACATTTAATGTTAACACAAAAAATGTCACCTTCTGACTGGAACCACGTTGATAACATGACTTCTGCTTCTGCTGACTCAATGTCAGCCAAATGCAAAGCTAACCTGATTTCTAAATTCAACCTCCTATCTAAGAAGAAACCAGAGCCACACATCGCAAAGCTGGATGTTAACAAGACCGTGATTAATCAGAGTAACATCCCAATTTCTGACAATCTAAAAACGGTACTGGCCAAAGGAATTCATTTCGCCGTCACCCCTAAATATATACCAGTAGAGGATATAATTTCTTAGATTGATGTAGCCCTCAGAGGCATAGGACACATCCATGCGGATGTAGCAAGAGCTGAAATAGCCACTATTCTTAAGAATGCTAAGAAACCCACTAGTAACATAAGCAAAAACGAACGCTCTGAACTCGCGGATCTAAAACAGAGAGATGATATAGTCATCCTCTCGGCAGACAAGGGCAATGCCACGGTCATCATGGATAAAGATTCATACAACAACAAAATCCTGGACCTTCTTAATGATGGGAGTTACTCCAAAATTAAAAACGATCCCACTAAAAGCCTAACGACGAAAGCCAACAGTATCATCACGAGTTCGACTTCCCTAATCGAACCAAGCAAACGTCCCTCTCTAAAACCATCGGCGGCAAGACCTCCCAGACTCTATGGTGTTCCCAAAATCCATAAGGAAGGCACCCCGCTATGACCCATCGTGTCGACGATAAACTCTCCTATGTACAAACTAGCCCGTTTTCTATCAGATAATCTGCTCCCCTTCACAGGCAAGACCTCTTAGGCAGTACTCAACTCAACCCAATTAGTCTCTATGGTTAAGGACATGGTACTATCTCCTGATGACATCCTCGTCAGCTTTGATGTAGTATCTTTGTTTACCAAAGTCCCAGTACCGGACACCCTAACAATAATTGAGGACTTAGTCCAACGTGGATTGAATTCTGATGTACCTGCGCTGGTTAGGCATTGCCTCACCAACACCTATTTTACCTGGAATGGCACCTTCTACAAACAGAATGAGGGTACCCCTATGGGCTCCCCCTTGTCAACAGTTATAGCCAACATGTTCATGGAAAAGTTTGAATCAGACGCCATCCAGACATCCACCCTGCATCCTTCCCTGTGGAAGAGGTATGTGGATGACACTTTCGTCATCTGGCCACATGGCCTCCCAGCATTGAACCACTTCTTGGACCACATCAATTCTAGACACCCATCCATCAGATTCACCATGGAAGTGGAGAAAGACGGTAAACTACCATTCTTGGATATTCTGTTTGAGAGGAGGCCTGACGGATCCTTGGGACATTCTGTCTACAGGAATGCCACCCACACAGATTCCTACTTGAAACCGGATTCCCACCACCACCCATCTCAAAAGAAGTATCTCATCAAAACGCTATACCACAGAGCCCATGGCATTTCTGACCAACACCACCTGACCGGTGAATTAAGACATGTACATCGGGCCCTCAGGATGAACGGATACTCTGACCGTACTATCCGCCAAGCTGTCTCTCCCACCACACAGAAACAGCCACATGAAACTCCGACCAAAACTATCACGTTACCATACATAGCAGGCGTGACCAAAAAGATCTCCAAAATTCTAAACAAACATAAGATCCAAGTCCGATTCAGTACAGTGCATAAAATCCGTGATCTGATTCCATCTGTGAAGGATGTCGTTCCTGACTTACAGTATCCTGGAGTCTACAAATTGAGTTGCATTTGTGGTGATTGCTACATTGGAGAGACGAAACGTCATGTTTCTGATCATGTCCGTGAGCACAAGTCAGATCTGAAACACGGCAGAACTGATTCTTCGGCCATTGCCGATCATTGCTACAACTCGGTGGGCTCTCATGAAATTGTCTTTTCCGA